>NC_079380.1:11060735-11763235 GCF_021018895.1 Seriola aureovittata
GATGACAAACTGGCTACATTGGTAACCATGACTCAGGCTCTCTGCAGAGGATACCTCATGAGGAAGGAGTTTGTTAAGATGATGGAGAGGAGGTAGAATTATCATACATTACTAAAAACTGTACTGTCCAATTATATAGATATTTTTCTTCAGTTGTCATCCTCAGCAATTCCATGAAACCATATTGCATATTACATTATCTGTAAATATATTTTCCAGGGAATCCATCTTCAGCATCCAGTACAATATCCGTTCATTCATGAATGTGAAAAATTGGCCATGGATGAACCTGTACTTCAAAATCAAGCCTCTTTTGAAGAGTGCTGAGACTGAGAAGGAGCTCCAACAGATGAAGGAGAATTATGAGAAGATGCAATCAGACCTGGCTACTGCCCTGGCCAAGAAGAAGGAACTGGAGGAAAAGATGGTTTCCCTGCTGCAGGAGAAGAATGACCTGCAACTGCAAGTGGCTTCGGTGAATACAATATTATATATACACATATAGTTTCTTGGATCACTAATAATTTAGTTGTATACAGTGCTTATTTAGTAATTTAGACAAACTCATAATCCATAAATCACACCTGTGGAGTTATTGGTAGACCAAATATTACATTGTGTACATGTTTTATCGTTGTCTTCTGTTTGTATATGTAACAATTGAAAAATGTTCACATTAACTAAATGAATAATTAGCAAACACCAATGAATAATAAAACCTCAAGCATAAAATAACAACAAATTATCCTATTCTATGTTAAAATACACTATAGGAAGTTGAGAACCTATCAGATGCTGAGGAAAGGTGTGAAGGGCTCATTAAGAGCAAGATCCAGCTTGAGGCCAAACTCAAAGAGACAACTGAGAGACTGGAGGATGAAGAGGAAATCAATGCTGAGCTGACTGCCAAGAAGAGGAAGCTGGAGGATGAATGCTCTGAGCTGAAGAAGGACATTGATGACTTGGAGCTCACCTTGGCTAAAGTGGAGAAGGAGAAACATGCCACAGAGAACAAGGTTCAGTTCATTTAAGTCAAAACTTAAATATATGTACATTCATTTTTTAGATATCTGGTTCACATTCAAATGTGCCTTTCATACAATTTTCAGGTGAAAAACCTCACAGAGGAGATGGCATCTCAAGATGAGTCTATTGCCAAATTAACCAAGGAGAAGAAGGCACTCCAAGAGGCCCACCAGCAAACACTGGATGATCTCCAGGCAGAGGAAGACAAAGTCAACACTCTGACCAAGGCCAAGACAAAGCTGGAACAGCAAGTGGACGATGTAAGTAAACAATTGCTTTGCGCCTCTTTCGTGATGTTTTATTGTTCAGTTATAATTGACAAGTGCTATGTCTTAGCTTGAGGGATCACTGGAGCAAGAGAAGAAGCTCCGCATGGACCTTGAGAGAGCCAAGAGGAAGCTTGAGGGAGATCTGAAACTGGCCCAGGAATCCATCATGGATCTGGAGAATGACAAGCAGCAATCTGATGAGAAAATCAAGAAGTAGGTATTGCTTTGTTTTAACCCTCTTTTGAATATCAGACAAATTGCACACTAAGAACTCCATAAATGCTGATCCCACAGTCAATTAAGCAATTTAATCCAAACTGAAACGTCTAAATTTACTGGATAGATTGCTTTATGTGTTTAAGACAAAATACCTGCCAACCCACTGATATTCCCATCTGCCTCAACTAGTACTTGGTGCTAATTAGTGTTTGGTGCTAAATAGTAAATAATACAATATCAAAAGATACAACTAAAAAAGTGAACATGGTATACAATATACCTGCAGCACATCAGCTTGTTAGTAATGTCATTAGTAATGTGAGCATGTTGGCATTTACTTCAAAGCATAGTTGTGCCCAATTAAAGCCTCAAGTAGCCACTATCAGGGCTGTAATCTTATTAGATTACTGAACCTTATCCTTTTTACTTCCAACACAAGGCACTGCATTTGAGTCAGAACATCAACAATAACACTGAAGATGCTCTTTATTTCCTATTACAGGAAGGAGTTTGAGACCAGTCAGCTCCTAAGCAAGATTGAGGATGAACAGTCACTTGGTGCTCAGCTACAGAAGAAGATCAAAGAGCTCCAGGTAACATAGTTGATTTACATATCAGAACCAGTGAAATCATAAAGAACAAATGACATTCTGGTTAATGAGTCTTTTTAATATTGCTACTATCAAATGTAGGCTCGCATTGAGGAGCTGGAGGAAGAGATTGAAGCTGAGAGGGCTGCTCGGGCTAAGGTTGAGAAGCAGAGGGCTGACCTCTCCAGGGAGCTGGAGGAGATCAGTGAGAGGCTTGAAGAAGCTGGTGGAGCAACAGCCGCTCAGATTGAGATGAACAAGAAGCGTGAGGCTGAGTTCCAGAAGCTGCGTCGTGACCTTGAAGAGTCAACCCTGCAGCATGAATCTACCGCATCAGCTCTTCGCAAGAAGCAGGCTGATAGTGTTGCAGAGCTGGGAGAGCAGATTGACAACCTCCAGCGTGTCAAGCAGAAGCTGGAGAAGGAGAAGAGCGAGTACAAGATGGAGATTGACGACCTCTCCAGCAACATGGAGGCTGTCGCCAAATCTAAGGTTAGTTGCTTGTTGAAGTGAGGGGTTTGCCTTTTATCATGCACAGAAATATGAGCTGTAAGTACAAAGTATTGCAGTAGCTGGGAGAAACGGACAGCTGTCATGTTTTGTTGTTGCAGGGGAACTTGGAGAAAATGTGCAGAACTCTTGAGGACCAGCTGAGTGAGCTCAAAGCCAAAAATGATGAGAATGTTCGCCAGTTGAATGACATTAATGCACATAAGGCAAGACTGCAGACAGAGAATGGTGAGTCACCCTTGATAAAAACTGGTCGGTGGGTGGGTTAATCAGTTTTTATAATGCCATTTATATAATGTCCTTCAGGTGAGTTTTCTCGCCAGCTTGAGGAGAAGGAAGCTCTTGTTTCCCAACTGACCAGGGGCAAGCAGGCCTTCACTCAGCAGATTGAGGAGCTCAAGAGACACATTGAGGAGGAAGTCAAGGTACACATTTCCTATTATTGGGTCTTAAAAGCAGCCGAATGGAGCCCTCCTTTTCGCATGTAGTCATTAAAAAATACATACAATTTATATTGTAACACTATTAAAAAGTCAAAACTCAGTCATCTTTAGGGTCCCACAGTAAAAGTATCCATACAGACATACTGCTATTATTGTTGACTGAAATCTTCTTATGAATTACATTTCAGATAATGAAAAGACAGATAAATGTTACTTGATAACTAACTAAATCAACATGCTACTTCATTGGTAAGTTAAAATGTTTTGTCATGTTCAACAGGCCAAGAATGCTCTGGCCCATGGTGTTCAGTCAGCCCGCCATGACTGCGATCTGCTCAGAGAGCAGTTTGAGGAGGAGCAGGAGGCCAAGGCTGAGCTGCAGCGAGGAATGTCCAAGGCCAACAGCGAGGTGGCTCAGTGGAGAACCAAATATGAGACTGATGCTATCCAGCGCACTGAGGAACTGGAGGAGGCTAAGTACGTAACTACCTGTTCAATGTTTTAATTCGTTTTCCTTAAATTTATTTGTTCAAATTAACAATAGAAATTAACAAATTAATTATTCATCATTACAGGAAAAAGCTTGCCCAGCGCCTGCAGGACGCTGAGGAATCCATTGAGGCTGTCAACTCTAAGTGTGCGTCTTTGGAGAAGACCAAGCAGAGGCTGCAGGGTGAGGTGGAGGACCTCATGATTGATGTGGAGAGAGCAAATAGTCTGGCTGCCAACCTTGACAAGAAGCAGAGGAACTTTGATAAGGTAAATATTTCAACTGGAAATCAAAACCAATTTTATCTGAAGAACAGATACCTGAAGTAGTAATCAATCATTTAATTAACCTATACAAATCTAGGTCCTTGCAGAATGGAAACAGAAGTATGAGGAGGGCCAGGCAGAGCTGGAAGGAGCCCAGAAGGAGGCTCGCTCTCTCAGCACTGAACTGTTCAAGATGAAGAACTCTTATGAGGAGGCTCTGGATCACCTGGAGACCATGAAGAGAGAGAACAAGAACCTGCAGCGTATGCTAATCTCACTGGATTTAATGTGACTGTTATAGCAATTCTTTTACCTTCTGTGGTAGTTTATGAGTTTTTCTCAGGGTAAAAGCCTTGACACATAAATGGTATGTGTCTAGATTTAATGTATACTGCATACAGTATTAAGTCTGAGTTACTCTAACTTTTTGTTTTGGTTGCTCAATAGAGGAGATCTCAGACCTGACTGAACAGATTGGTGAGACTGGAAAGAGCATCCATGAGCTGGAGAAATCCAAGAAGACTGTGGAGACTGAGAAGACTGAAATTCAATCAGCGCTGGAGGAAGCTGAAGTAACACGGATAAAAATTATTGTCAAATTAAATCAATTTAGTCCAAGTCTACTGTATTGAAGTGTTCTCTCTAGCAAGTTTTATTAACATGACTGTTTAAAATAATCTCAGGGCACACTGGAGCATGAGGAGGCCAAGATTCTCCGTGTTCAGCTTGAGCTCAACCAGGTCAAGGGTGAGGTTGACAGGAAGCTGGCAGAGAAGGATGAGGAGATGGAGCAGATCAAGAGGAACAGCCAGAGGGTGATGGACTCCATGCAGAGCAATCTTGACTCAGAGGTCAGGAGCAGAAATGATGCCCTGAGAGTCAAGAAGAAGATGGAGGGAGACCTGAATGAGATGGAGATTCAGCTGAGCCATGCCAACAGGCAGGCTGCTGAAGCACAGAAACAACTGAGGAATGTCCAGGGACAGCTCAAGGTAAGGATTATATGATCATCTTATTAAAATAAACAACTACAAAAACTCAGAAATCTCATTGTTTTTTTCTCTTGTTATCAGGATGCCCTACTGCACCTTGATGATGCTGTCAGAGGACAGGAAGACATGAAGGAGCAGGTTGTCATGGTGGAGCGCAGAAATGGCCTGATGGTTGCTGAGATTGAGGAGCTGAGAGCCGCTCTGGAGCAGACAGAGAGAGGACGCAAAGTGGCTGAGCAGGAGTTGGTTGATGCTAGTGAGCGTGTCGGACTGCTTCATTCTCAGGTTTCTTTCTATTCATTATAAAAATATTAGTGTTCTTGAAAATACATTATATACATTATATTAAACATGACTTGTCTTAAACATTCAGAACACCAGTCTTCTGAACACCAAGAAGAAGATGGAGGCTGACCTTGTGCAAGTTCAGAGTGAAGTGGATGATGCCATTCAGGAAGCAAGAAATGCTGAGGAGAAGGCCAAAAAGGCCATCACTGATGTGAGTTTACATCTCAAGAAATGCTTAATGTGGTCTTCATTTATGTGTTCAACAAGTGCTGTGAAGGATTTTTTAGATGAAAGTATAATTACAGACCAGTTATCATTTCAGGCTGCCATGATGGCTGAGGAGCTGAAGAAGGAGCAGGATACCAGTGCTCACCTGGAGAGGATGAAGAAGAACCTGGAGGTCACAGTCAAGGACCTGCAGCATCGTCTGGATGAGGCTGAGAACCTCGCCATGAAGGGTGGCAAGAAGCAGCTCCAGAAACTGGAGACCAGGGTATGAATACATATACTTTAAATGTTCATTATAAACAAAGAATGAGGATTCACCTTTTTGATGAATCATTTACCATCATGCCACAGGTCCGTGAACTGGAAGCTGAAGTTGACGCTGAGCAGAGACGAGGAAGTGATGCTGTGAAAGGTGTCCGCAAATATGAGAGAAGAGTGAAGGAGTTGACCTACCAGGTAATGTCTGTTAAACCTAAAAACTACTGTGAGTTCTTAATTTCTTTATTCTGTCTCTGTACTTCCTGGTAACAATTCTTAATTTGTACAGACTGAGGAGGACAAGAAGAATGTGCACAGACTCCAGGATCTGGTGGACAAGCTGCAGCTCAAAGTCAAGGCTTACAAGAGACAGGCTGAGGAGGCTGTGAGTCAAATGTTTTGTTATATGACACTTTGGAAAGTAGCACAAATCGATAATGACATAAAGAAACCACACATTGAATATTTAAACAAAATAAAACATACTGCGTCTCGCAACCCTTCACAGGAGGAGCAGGCAAACACCCACCTGTCCAGACTAAGAAAGGTTCAGCATGAGATGGAAGAAGCTCAGGAGCGCGCTGACATCGCTGAGTCCCAAGTTAACAAGCTGAGAGCCAAGAGCCGTGATACTGGAAAGGTAAGTCAGGTGATTATATTTTACACAAAATTACTATCTGGCAATGTGTTGACATTCCCAGCCATGTGTACTCAATAGTCTTTACTACATTATTAAGTGAGTATCCAGTACTCATAGGTCAGAACACAACCAGCTTCAGGTTGTCAAACTCTGCCTTCATTTAAATCCCAATGACGTGTGAGTATCTTGCACAGCTGTGACCCTATCATTCTGACGAAATCAAGTAGACAAAAGTTCAAGCTACAGCAGGTGTCTCCAGAACCACATTTTGCCATAATTTTACAAACAAACACACACACGCACACGCGCGCGCACACACACACACATACACACACACACACGCGCACGCATGCGCGCGCGCACACACACACACACACACACACATACACACACACACACACACACACACACACACACACAGACACACACACACACACACACACACACACACACACACATACACACACATACACATACACAGAATTTCACTGGTAGATACAGCATGACATACAGCATACCCATTCTTAGATTTATAAGAACATCAATTTTGAATTTTGAAACAGTGAGCTAACGTCATTAAAAAGAGTAATGTAAAATACTAGCTTTGGTTACTTGGGCACTTTAAGAACTCAAACCATCTTCTCAAATCATTATGTGCTCTAAGATGCAACTCAAAATGAGTCAACATAAGTTACGAGAAAACTCCTAACCTACTATCTGACCTGTTTTAAGTTTTTCTACTTTCAAGTATGTTTCTGACACATACACGGACACATACACACACACACACACACAGACACACACACACACACACACACACCCACACACACACACACACACGCACAGACTATTGTGAAAACAATATAAGCCATGATGTTGCAGCTAGTAATGAAATAGAACTTGATTCCTAAATTTGAATATTTAAAATTGTTAATTGATTTTCCCCTCTTTTTTTTAGTCTGAGTCTGCTGAGTAAGAGTCACCATCCAGTTGATGCCTTTCAACAGAGTTCATAAAATATGAACCGATGGTTGGGGCCTCTTTAACTTTTCAATAAAGATGCTGATTGTCCTCACTATCCTGAATCCTGTCATTTTCTTTCTGATGATTAATTTATTGGGTTGCCCAGAAAAATATCTAGTCAAAAACAAAGTAGGATAAGTAGCCATCCTGTAATGCCTTCTGGTATAGTACAGTTTGACACACTGTACCAATGTCAGTGTTCGTACAAAATATCTTGAAATGAAGCAAAAGTACAAAGCTGCACAAAATGGGATGAGGAAGCAAGTAGATGTAAAATATGCAACATTGTGGAACAATAATATCTTGAGGATATCTTGACTAATTTTGAAAGCTCAGTTCCTACATCGCTCACATGGTTTGAGAAAGAAAAAAGGACAGGGTGAAGCAAGTCAAGTAGAAATGAAAATGGAAGTGGAGGGATGAAGCAGATACTGGTATTGCTGCACAATTAACCAACACAATAAATGTCAACTAAAGAGCTGAAATTAATCTTGCCTTCTCACTTATTGTCCAGTATTGACCAAAACGACATGAACCCATCTGTGGGCAGATTGGTTCAGACACTCATACAGATATTATATGGTCAACATTATTCTTCTTCTGTTGGGAGACTATTACATTATGATTTTGTATTTGTCCTACATTATACTACATGCAGTACAATGGAATTGATATCATAAGTTCCAGTGTAAAAGAAAAAATATATTTTTTCTAAAATGAATACATTTCAGCAGAATAAGATTCTGTTCTGGACTCCAATAAAGGCTCATGGCTAACCTGCATCCATTTTAATGCTCTATTTGGAAAGTGCCAGGCGACAAATAGTTACAGGTTGCCAAGTCATGCAAGTCTTTGCACCATGTGTCTTGGAAGAAATCAAAGCTTGTGGAATCTTGGAGCAGAAAGAGGTCTCTCCACTCAAGCTTTTGATGACTCTTCATCTTCTAGCCCTGTGGGCTTTCCAGGGAGGGATACTTGGATTTTTCATCACCTGTAACCTCCTGAGGGGAATATATGGTGTACAGTAAACATGTCCATGTCACATAAGCGGCAAAAGAAATTAACACCACCAGTGCAGCAAAGGGGATTTCTTCCCATAGCACAAACTCCAAACCCCGATGTCAAAGGAACAATATTGTAACTAATGGGTCTAAGTAATGATCACCTTTTTATTTAATCAATATTTAGATTTGATGAGCATCCAGGTTGTCTTCCATGTAAATTGTAATCATATTCCATTATAAAAAGCAAACTCTCTTGATAAAAATGTCTTTTTCACTCTCTCTCTTACAAACAAACACACACATGCATTCGTGTATGGATGCAATAACACACGCACACACTCGCATACACACACATACACACACAGACCCATCCTTAGATTTACATGAACAACTTGAAACAAGTCAGTATTAGCTAAGAAAAAAAGTTAAGAAAACTGTTAACCTACTTTTTATTAATTTATTGTTTTTATCCTTTGTGTTATGTTTTCTACGGTCTGCCAGTTTGACTCAAAAAAGCACTACTGGACATAATGCCCTCAAGATTTGACAGGACACCTAAATCATGCTTCTTTAACAGATGACACCTCCTATCAAATGTAGCAAGCGCAATTTGCCTTGGGTGAAACTTATTTTTGGGCCTGATCTCAAACAAGTTGCCAACTGTTTTCATGCCCATTTAGAGATTTATATATATATATATATATATATATAACGGGTGATTGAACTTTTATGGATAATTAATTTTATTACAGGAATATGAGATGTGCCGGTGTCCTGTAACTGTACACCACAAACATTTGGGGCCAATTCCAGAACTAAGCTCCATGCATGCATCTTAAAACCTTTGTGTGATGTAATTCCTTTTAATAAAGTGCTTTGATTTTGATTTTTATCAAATAGTGCACAAACATTATTATAAACTTCATGGTAAAGATTTTAAGGTATTCTTTAGGTATTACTAACACCTACAAGTTAAGAAGTTTTTGATTAGCACAGTAAAAGTTTTAAATATAGCATTATTATTATTGTCAAACAATTGTCAAATAATTCACGAGTCGTGAATTATTTTGTCCCAAACTTATTACCAAACTCACAACCTCTAAATTATATTTCAGATACATGTCATTGTTTAAACAACATTTGCTGACAACTGTTCCATATTAATGCCACTTAGGGGTGAACAGTCTGCCATTTCAGAGATGTCAAATGTTCAAGTGCCCTGCAACTGAATATCAATGGAATTTAGAAGACTTTCCAATACGAGTTCCCAGAGCTACTCATACATTTTAAAAAAAGATTCTTGAAGTTAACAACATGTTTCAGCTTAAATGTCCTTTAAATCAAGTTTTATTTTATTTGGAAATGGACACAAACTATACTCTACATCATTTCATGAATGATAAAATTTAGTCATAACTTCCCTGCCTGCAATTGAAGGCAATATTGGACCAGCATTTAGAGCAGGAAGCTTGTTACATCTTGTAATGATCTAGGGAACAAACACATTAGACCACCTTCTTTCTTGTTAAATAATTTTACATTCATGCTTCCTTAGGCAGACCCATAAGCCTATGTGGTATGGTTTATTTACTTGGTTTATGTTATTATGTTTGAACATAACAACTTGCGTAGGTGTGAAAGTGTTTTAGTAAATATTTCCTCAGTGCTGTAATTGTGTTGTAATTTTGATACAACAGAGAGGCTATTAACTCACAGTTAATATACCTGGTGTATGCATTCATTCATATTTTAAATTTTAACAACCACTTTGTGTTGGCCACATCAAAGGTTGCTATCAAATCAAATCAGTTCAATTGGTACGACATCGTGATGTATCCTGTGTTTTTAAGAAGTGCTTTTTTTAGTGACATAGAAGTATGCATATCACTTCCTTAAACATCGCTGCCACTAAATAAGCTACAGGATGACCAAAATGAGAGAGAGACTACTGCTAACCAGGCACTCCCACCCACTATAAATGAGGCAGCAATGTACAAGCGTGAACTGATAGGCATCCATCACAGGTGAGTGTATGCTCTGTAACCTCAGTTTGTGCTCCTTTTGATTAGCTGGTAAAGTGAATGTTTGGTTATCTTTCAAATGTAGGTTTCGGATGATGATTAAATTTTATGGCATATGAAAAAAGGTGTTGAGTGGGAAACATTTTGCTAAAAGAACTTTTAACTCCTCACAAATTTGAGAAATTGCTTTTTCAAAAAAAAAAAGGACAAAGTTTATTTGTTTTGTGTTGACATTTATTACACTTCTTATCTGAACAAGTACAGACTAAGTGACTAATGGCTATACTATGAGAGGAGGGCATTGAATTTTTAATGATTCAACTGATTAGAGTGAGCATTTATTACTAAGGTTTGAAGACTTTAGACAAAATCATTCAACACAATTGTGGACTTTTTTTGAACTTCCACATTCCCAGTCTCATCTAAATGTTTCTAAATTGATTTAATTTCCACAACTAAATTTAAATGAAAAACCAACTAAACTTTTTGTGCTCATGTTTAATTATCTTTTCATAGCATCTCTAGACTCCTCCAGAGACTACACCACTCAGTCTTTTTTGGAACGAGCTGAGGTAGGAGATGTCACCATAGGAACCACATGAAATCTCCACTATCAGATGCAAACTACACCACAGAGATTTCATGTTGATATGTTAACTATCATTTTTTCAGTCTCGACTAAAGTGCCACCATGAGCACAGATGCGGAAATGGAGCAATATGGCCCGGCGGCCATCTACCTCCGGAAGCCAGAGAGAGAGAGGATTGAGGCACAAAACACTCCTTTTGATGCCAAAACAGCCTTCTTTGTGGTTGATGCTGATGAGATGTACGTGAAGGGTAAACTTACGAAGAAAGAGGGTGGCAAAGCCACAGTTGAGACTGACGGAGGAAAGGTATGTGATTAATTATACAATAATGCACTAATTATACAATTTGAAATGAAAATTTTATTTTATTAACCAAAACATTGCAATCTGTTTCAGTAATGAACATCTAATTGAAATGGAAGCTTAGCAAAGCATTTACTGAAGGATTCATTTATCATTGTGTGTTTTAAATTCAAACTGACACTGTGAACTACAGTGACATCAGTTTCGTCAACTTGTTGATTAAAAAAATATATTTCAGTATGTTTTGTTGTATTCCTTTTCAGACTGTCACTGTAAAAGAGGACGACATCCATCAAAGGAACCCTCCAAAGTTTGACAAAATTGAGGACATGGCCATGATGACCCACCTCAATGAGCCTTGCGTGTTGTATAACCTCAAAGATCGTTATGCATCATGGATGATCTATGTGAGTTTCCACTATAATACATATTTCAAGTTGTTTCACACAGTTTATGCAATGCTCTCCCCTTTTCTTTGCGATCACTAACTCATGGGACATCTTTTTAAAGCAGCTAAAAACATTTTTGTTCAGACAGGCTTTTGGTTAGCTTTTCTGAGCAGCTGCTCCATTTTATTCCATTGGTTTTTATGGCCTGTTTCCCTGTCTGTGTTTGGAACTTTTGTACATTTTGATTCATTAAAGCATTTTGTATCTGTGAATAGTGCTAGCCAATAAATAAACTTTAATTACGTACCTACTTACTTACACTACACTTTATGTATATGTTTACCTAACACTATTTATACTCTCTACTTTTACAGACCTACTCTGGGTTGTTCTGTGTTGTCGTGAATCCCTACAAGTGGCTTCCTGTATATGATTCTGTCGTTGTGGGTGCATACAGAGGCAAGAAGAGGATTGAGGCACCACCCCACATCTTCTCCATCTCTGACAATGCCTATCAGTTCATGCTCACTGGTAAGCGCAAAGTTAAAAATGTTTAAGTTTCTATGTATAGAGAACTGGAATTCAACTTAAGCAAAACCTTTCTGAAGGAACAAGGAAAAAGGAACTCATGTGAAGTATGCATGTTTGTATTTCAGATCGTGAGAACCAGTCTATCCTGATTACGTGAGTATAGCACAAAATGTTGTGTTAAATCTTTGTAAAGAAACACAATCTTGATAATGTGCCCCTTCTACCCTAGTGGAGAATCTGGTGCAGGAAAGACTGTCAACACCAAGCGTGTCATCCAGTATTTTGCAACAATTGCAGCTCTTGGAGCGAAGAAGGCTGACGCAGCCCCTGGCAAGATGCAGGTAAAATTGGTTGTTGAACATTAACGGTTTTGACAGAGAAAAGTTATTTTGGATGTACAGCTCATGTAACTCTAATCTTCTCCTACAGGGCTCCCTTGAGGACCAAATTGTTGCAGCCAACCCGCTGCTGGAGGCCTATGGTAATGCCAAGACTGTGAGGAATGACAACTCCTCTCGTTTTGTAAGTAATACAGGAAATATATTTTTCTTTTCTTGCTAAACTATACAAAATTAATGTTATCAATAATCTGTCTCTCTAGGGTAAATTTATCAGAATCCACTTTGGTTCTGCTGGAAAGCTGTCTTCAGCTGATATTGAAACATGTAAGTTCCAAAGAAGGTGTAAGTCAAGATTCCTGACATGAACATGTGGTCTTTGATGAACTAAAACCACTATATTATAAGAAGTTTATTATCCAATTGAATTTGCTACTCTTAGATCTGCTGGAGAAGTCTCGTGTCACCTTCCAGTTGTCTGCTGAAAGGAGCTACCATATCTTCTATCAGCTGATGACAGGCCACAAGCCTGAGCTTCTGGGTATGTTAAAAGATGTCTTGAACTTAAAATTCTGACAAAACTACAAACAGTATCAAAAGAAAACCTCATGAATTTTGTGTTCGCCCTTCTAGAGTCTCTTCTGATCAGCACCAACCCCTATGACTACCATATGATCAGTCAGGGTGAAATCACTGTCAAAAGCATTGATGATGTGGAGGAGTTCATTGCAACAGATGTAAGTCAACAAATTAGTTAAATAAAGAGTATAATGAGGGAAATGTTGCAATTACTGATAACTTTACTTCATTTCCACTGCAGACTGCCATTGACATCTTAGGTTTCACTGCTGAGGAGAAATTGGGCATCTACAAGCTCACTGGTGCTGTGATGCATCATGGCAACATGAAATTCAAGCAGAAGCAGCGTGAGGAGCAGGCTGAACCTGATGGCAATGAGGGTAATAATCGAAATAATACCACTCTCATGTAAGTTTTCTGATCTGAAAATACTATTCAAGTCCATGTGACTTAGCACTCTTGTCCACCTTTCCTTTAGAGGCTGATAAAATTGCTTACCTCTTGGGCCTGAACTCAGCTGATATGCTGAAAGCCTTGTGCTACCCAAGAGTCAAGGTCGGAAATGAGATGGTGACCAAAGGTCAGACCGTTCCACAGGTAATGAAGTGAAATTAAATGTTTTAAAAATGATAAAATATTTGCATGTTCACATGAATATACTGTATTACTTAGGAAATTTCAATGGTGAAATCCCCATTTCTAGGTCAACAATTCCGTTATGGCTCTGTGCAAGTCTATCTATGAGAAAATGTTCTTGTGGATGGTCATCCGTATCAATGAGATGCTGGACACAAAGCAGGCCAGATCATTCTTCATCGGGGTGTTGGATATCGCTGGATTTGAGATCTTTGATGTAAGTTTGAAAAAATATCAGAACAATTTGAAAGTTTAACACAATATTGCAATGAAATTGAACATCCTCCTGTGATTACAGTTCAACAGCTTGGAGCAACTCTGCATCAACTTCACCAATGAGAAACTGCAACAGTTTTTCAACCACCACATGTTTGTCCTGGAGCAAGAGGAGTACAAGAAAGAAGGCATTGAATGGGAGTTCATTGACTTCGGTATGGACTTGGCTGCCTGCATTGAGCTTATTGAGAAGGTAAGTGGCCATTTGGGTATATATTATTAATTTTTTCATGTGCAAATGGTAGCTTCCACAGTCTAATTTCAATATGAAATGTAAATTCTTCTTAGCCAATGGGCATCTTCTCCATCCTTGAAGAGGAGTGCATGTTCCCCAAGGCCTCTGACACAACTTTCAAGAACAAGCTGCATGATCAGCATCTTGGCAAAACCAAGGCCTTTGAGAAGCCAAAACCTGCAAAGGGCAAGGCTGAGGCTCACTTCTCCCTGGTGCACTATGCTGGTACAGTGGACTACAATATCAGTGGCTGGCTGGACAAGAACAAGGACCCCCTGAACGACTCAGTTGTTCAGCTCTACCAGAAGTCTTCAAACAAACTCCTGGCCTTCCTTTATGCAGCTCATGCTGGTGACGGTAAGAAATAAGAGTAGCAGAGTAATCAGAAGCGCTAATATTCTGCATAGATTCAATGATTCATTCTCCTAAACTACTGTATGGATACTGCAGATCAACTGAAGTAGGAGCTATTTTCTATCTTATTAATGGTGCATTAATAGTAAAGGATGAAGGATGAAGTAGATTTTTTGGTAAGCTTTAAACATTTAATCAGTATTTCCAGTTTATTAAAAAGTTACTGCACAAAGTGCAGTCATATATAAAAATTGTGAATTAAACTTAAAACAAGTATGGCAGCATAAGTTGTTCAGTCTCATGAATAAAATGTAATGTTTTACAATGCAGAAGCTGCTGGTGGCGGCAAGAAGGGTAAGAAGAAGGGTGGTTCCTTCCAGACTGTGTCTGCTCTTTTCAGAGTAGGTATTGTTTCACAACATTATTTCGACGGTTAAACACCTCATATTAATATCATGTTTGACCTATTATCTTATAATTGTGATCCACAGGAGAACTTGGGCAAGCTGATGACCAACTTGAGGAGCACTCATCCTCACTTTGTGCGTTGCCTGATTCCCAATGAAACCAAGACCCCAGGTAAGAAGCCCAGAGACCTGCTTTTTGCATTTTATGTTACACTGTGTTACAAAGAAATATTTTAAAATGTATTCATTTACTCTCAGGTCTTATGGAGAACTTCTTGGTCATCCACCAACTGAGGTGTAACGGTGTGCTGGAAGGCATCAGAATCTGCAGAAAGGGCTTCCCCAGCAGAATCCTCTATGGTGACTTCAAGCAGAGGTGTCTACAGTTTGCATTATATGAAAGTCAGGCTGATTTCAGATGAGGCATTGTGGTGGTTAACACAAGGAAGATATGAAAGGAAAATACAAGTAACAATATAATTTTGTCTTGTAGATACAAAGTATTGAATGCCAGTGTCATCCCTGAGGGACAGTTCATTGACAACAAGAAAGCTTCAGAGAAGCTGCTGGGCTCCATTGATGTGGACCACACTCAGTACAAGTTTGGGCACACAAAGGTTAATTCTTGCAGAAAATATTCACAAATTTTTACTTATGGAGTCATCCTTTTGTATCAATATTTATTATGATTACCTTGATTTGACCCATAGGTGTTCTTCAAAGCTGGTCTGCTGGGTGCCCTGGAGGAGATGAGAGATGACAAACTGGCTACATTGGTAACCATGACTCAGGCTCTCTGCAGAGGATTCCTCATGAGGAAGGAGTTTGTTAAGATGATGGAGAGGAGGTAGAATTATCATACATTACTAAAAACTGTACTGTCCAATTATATAGATATTTTTCTTCAGTTGTCATCCTCAGCAATTCCATGAAACCATATTGCATATTACATTATCTGTAAATATGTTTTCCAGGGAATCCATCTTCAGCATCCAGTACAATATCCGTTCATTCATGAATGTGAAAAATTGGCCATGGATGAACCTGTACTTCAAAATCAAGCCTCTTTTGAAGAGTGCTGAGACTGAGAAGGAGCTCCAACAGATGAAGGAGAATTATGAGAAGATGCAATCAGACCTGGCTACTGCCCTGGCCAAGAAGAAGGAACTGGAGGAGAAGATGGTTTCCCTGCTGCAGGAGAAGAATGACCTGCAACTGCAAGTAGCAGCTGTGAGTAGAGAACAGAAATATAAGTGACATTGGGGAAATTGAAAAAAAAAATATATACAGTCGGATCCTTTTCAGTCAGATGTTCTGTGTGTGTCTAAATACTAATAATACCACATATATGCTCAAACTATAGGAAGGTGAGAACCTATCAGATGCTGAGGAAAGGTGTGAAGGGCTCATTAAGAGCAAGATCCAGCTCGAGGCCAAACTCAAAGAGACAACTGAGAGACTGGAGGATGAAGAGGAAATCAATGCTGAGCTGACTGCCAAGAAGAGGAAGCTGGAGGATGAATGCTCCGAGCTGAAGAAGGACATTGATGACTTGGAGCTCACCTTGGCTAAAGTGGAGAAAGAGAAACATGCCACTGAAAACAAGGTTCGGTCCATTTAAGTCGAAACTTAAATATATGTACATTCATTTTTTAGATATATGGTTCACATTCAAATGAGCCTTTCATACAATTTTCAGGTGAAAAACCTCACAGAGGAGATGGCATCTCAAGATGAGTCTATTGCCAAGTTGACCAAGGAGAAGAAGGCACTCCAAGAGGCCCACCAGCAAACACTGGATGATCTCCAGGCAGAGGAAGACAAAGTCAACACTCTGACCAAGGCCAAGACAAAGCTGGAACAGCAAGTGGACGATGTAAGTAAACAATGGCTTTGACCCTCTTTCGTGATCTTTTATTGTTCAGTTATAATTGACAAGTGTTATGTCCTAGCTTGAGGGATCACTGGAGCAAGAGAAGAAGCTCCGCATGGACCTTGAGAGAGCCAAGAGGAAGCTTGAGGGAGATCTGAAACTGGCCCAGGAATCCATCATGGATCTGGAGAATGACAAGCAGCAATCTGATGAGAAAATCAAGAAGTAGGTTTTTCTTTGTTTTAGCTTACCAATTCTCTTTTCAGCATCTCACACATTACACTACAACAACAGTATAATGTATGACGTTGAAAGCTTTCTTGGTCTCCCCATCAAGGAAAGACTTTGAGATAAGCCAGCTCCTCAGCAAGATTGAGGATGAACAGTCCCTGGGTGCTCAGCTTCAGAAGAAGATCAAGGAACTCCAGGTAACATTATTTTACATAAATTGTAAACTCAGTGAAACAAAAACAAAATGCTCTAGTCAACAAGCATTCCTGATGTTACTACCATCAAATGTAGGCTCGCATTGAGGAGCTGGAGGAAGAGATTGAAGCTGAGAGGGCTGCTCGGGCCAAGGTTGAGAAGCAGAGGGCTGACCTCTCCAGGGAGCTGGAGGAGATCAGTGAGAGGCTTGAAGAAGCTGGTGGAGCAACTGCCGCTCAGATTGAGATGAACAAGAAGCGTGAGGCTGAGTTCCAGAAGCTGCGTCGTGACCTTGAAGAGTCAACCCTGCAGCATGAAGCTACTGCAGCAGCTCTTCGCAAGAAGCAGGCTGATAGTGTTGCAGAGCTGGGAGAGCAGATTGACAACCTCCAGCGTGTCAAGCAGAAGCTGGAGAAGGAGAAGAGCGAGTACAAGATGGAGATTGACGACCTCTCCAGCAACATGGAGGCTGTCGCCAAATCTAAGGTTAGTTGCTTGTTGAAGTGAGGGGTTTGCCTTTTATCATGCACAGAAATATGAGCTGTAAGTACAAAGTATTGCAGTAGCTTTAAGTCTGGGAGAAACGGACAGCTTTCATGTTTTGTTGTTGTAGGGGAACTTGGAGAAAATGTGCAGAACTCTTGAGGACCAGCTGAGTGAGCTCAAAGCCAAAAATGATGAGAATGTTCGCCAGTTGAATGACAATAATGCACATAAGGCAAGACTGCAGACAGAGAATGGTGAGTCACCTTTAATAAAAATTTGGCTGTTGGTGGGTTAATCAGTTTTTATAAATTCATTTATATAATGTCCTTCAGGTGAATTTTCTCGCCAGCTTGAGGAGAAGGAAGCTCTTGTTTCCCAGCTGACCAGGGGCAAGCAGGCCTTCACTCAGCAGATTGAGGAGCTCAAGAGACACATTGAGGAGGAAGTCAAGGTACACATTTCCTATTATTGGGTCTTAAAAGCAGCCGAATGGAGCCCTCCTTTTCGCATTTAGTCATTAAAAAATACATACAATTTATATTGTAACACTATTAAAAAGTCAAAACTCAGTCATCTTTAGGGTCCCACAGTAAAAGTATCCATACAGACATACTGCTATTATTGTGAACTGAAATCTTCTTATGAATTAAATTTCAGATAATGAAAAGACAGATAAATGTTACTTGATGCTATAAAGCAAATATGATGTAAAGAATATGATCCAACTAACTAAATCAACATGTTTCAACCTGATGAAGTATTTCCTTACACAATATTTTTCTGCTTCATTGGTGAGTTAAATGCTTTGTCATGTTCACCAGGCCAAGAATGCCCTGGCCCATGGTGTTCAGTCAGCCCGCCATGACTGCGATCTGCTCAGAGAGCAGTTTGAGGAGGAGCAGGAGGCCAAGGCTGAGCTGCAGCGAGGAATGTCCAAGGCCAACAGCGAGGTGGCTCAGTGGAGAACCAAATATGAGACTGATGCTATCCAGCGCACTGAGGAACTGGAGGAGGCTAAGTATGTAACTACCTGTTCATTGTTTTAATTCGTTTTCCTTAAATTGTTTTGTTCAAATTAACAATAGAAAGTAACAAATTAATTATTCATCATTACAGGAAAAAGCTTGCCCAACGCCTGCAGGACGCTGAGGAATCCATTGAGGCTGTCAACTCTAAGTGTGCGTCTTTGGAGAAGACCAAGCAGAGGCTGCAGGGTGAGGTGGAGGACCTCATGATTGATGTGGAGAGAGCAAATAGTCTGGCTGCCAACCTTGACAAGAAGCAGAGGAACTTTGATAAGGTAAATATTTCAACTGGAAATCAAAACCAATTTTATCTGAAGAACAGATACCTGAAGTAGTAATCAATCATTTAATTAACCTATACAAATCTAGGTCCTTGCAGAATGGAAACAGAAGTATGAGGAGGGCCAGGCAGAGCTGGAAGGAGCCCAGAAGGAGGCTCGCTCTCTCAGCACTGAACTGTTCAAGATGAAGAACTCTTATGAGGAGGCTCTGGATCACCTGGAGACCATGAAGAGAGAGAACAAGAACCTGCAGCGTATGCTAATCTCACTGGATTTAATGTGACTGTTATAGCAATCTTTTACCTTCTGTGGTAGTTTATGAGTTTTTCTCAGGGTAAAAGCCTTGACACATAAATGGTATGTGTCTAGATTTAATGTATACTGCATACAGTATTATGTATTAGTTACTCTAACTTTTTGTTTTGGTTGCTCAATAGAGGAGATCTCAGACCTGACTGAACAGATTGGTGAGACTGGAAAGAGCATCCATGAGCTGGAGAAATCCAAGAAGACTGTGGAGACTGAGAAGTCTGAAATTCAATCAGCGCTGGAGGAAGCTGAAGTAACACGGATAAAAATTATTGTCAAATTAAATCAATTTAGTCCAAGTCTACTGTATTGAACTTTTCATTCTAGCAAGTTTTATTAACATGACTGTTTAAAATAATCTCAGGGCACACTGGAGCATGAGGAGGCCAAGATTCTCCGTGTTCAGCTTGAGCTCAACCAGGTCAAGGGTGAGGTTGACAGGAAGCTGGCAGAGAAGGATGAGGAGATGGAGCAGATCAAGAGGAACAGCCAGAGGGTGATGGACTCCATGCAGAGCAATCTTGACTCAGAGGTCAGGAGCAGAAATGATGCCCTGAGAGTCAAGAAGAAGATGGAGGGAGACCTGAATGAGATGGAGATTCAGCTGAGCCATGCCAACAGGCAGGCTGCTGAAGCACAGAAACAACTGAGGAATGTCCAGGGACAGCTCAAGGTGAGCAATATTTTATTGCTAAATGAAAAAAATGTTGCAGAGGAAAGACAGTTAACTCCTTTCTTTTTTCATCCTTATCAGGATGCCCAACTGCACCTTGATGATGCTGTCAGAGGACAGGAAGACATGAAGGAGCAGGTTGTCATGGTGGAGCGCAGAAATGGCCTGATGATTGCTGAGATTGAGGAGCTGAGAGCCGCTCTGGAGCAGACAGAGAGAGGACGCAAAGTGGCTGAGCAGGAGTTGGTTGATGCTAGTGAGCGTGTCGGACTGCTTCATTCTCAGGTTTCTTTCTATTCATTATAAAAATATTAGTGTTCTTGAAAATACATTATATACATTATATTAAACATGACTTGTCTTAAACATTCAGAATACCAGTCTTCTGAACACCAAGAAGAAGATGGAGGCTGACCTTGTGCAAGTTCAGGGTGAAGTGGATGATTCTATTCAGGAAGCAAGAAATGCTGAGGAGAAGGCCAAAAAGGCCATCACTGATGTGAGTTTACATCTCAAGAAATGCTTAATGTGGTCTTCATTTATGTGTTCAACAAGTGCTGTGAAGGATTTTTTAGATGGAAGTATAATTACAGACCATTTATCATTTCAGGCTGCCATGATGGCTGAGGAGCTGAAGAAGGAGCAGGATACCAGTGCTCACCTGGAGAGGATGAAGAAGAACCTGGAGGTCACAGTCAAGGACCTGCAGCATCGTCTGGATGAGGCTGAGAACCTCGCCATGAAGGGTGGCAAGAAGCAGCTCCAGAAACTGGAGACCAGGGTATGAATACATATACTTTAAATGTTCATTATAAACAAAGAATGATAATTCACCTTTTTGATGAATCGTTTACCATCATGCCACAGGTCCGTGAACTGGAAGCTGAAGTTGACGCTGAGCAGAGACGAGGAAGTGATGCTGTGAAAGGTGTCCGCAAATATGAGAGGAGAGTGAAGGAGTTGACCTACCAGGTAATGTCTGTTAAACCTAAAAACTACTGTGAGTTCTTAATTTCTTTATTCTGTCTCTGTACTTCCTAGTAACAATTCTTAATTTGTACAGACTGAGGAGGACAAGAAGAATGTGCACAGACTCCAGGATCTGGTGGACAAGCTGCAGCTCAAAGTCAAGGCTTACAAGAGACAGGCTGAGGAGGCTGTGAGTCAAATGTTTTGTTATATGACACTTTGGAAAGTAGCACAAATCGATAATGACATAAAGAAACCACACATTGAATATTTAAACAAAATAAAACATACTGCGTCTTGCAACCCTTCACAGGAGGAGCAGGCAAACACCCACATGTCCAGGCTGAGAAAGGTTCAGCATGAGATGGAAGAAGCTCAGGAGCGCGCTGACATCGCTGAGTCCCAAGTTAACAAACTGAGAGCCAAGAGCCGTGATACTGGAAAGGTAAGTCAGGTGATATGATTTACAGAAAATTCCTTTCTGGCACCTTCATTTAGTAAGGTTCTTTACGTTCATTAATGATAGAGTTAATTAAGTTAATTAATACGATTTATTTTGTAGAGAAATATACTAAAGTAAATGCCAGATATAACTTGCATAACGACATGAAGTAGCTTAAGTGTTGGTAATATGTTCTGAATACTTTTCTTGTTCTTTTTTTTTTTCAGTCTGACAGTGCTGAATAAGAGACATCATCCTTTTGGAATCATTTGACAGAGTTTATAAAATATGAACTGGCTGTTGAATTGTCTTCTTACAATGTATTAATTCAATAAACTGTTTAATCTATTATTTACGCTTTGTTTTATTTATTCAAATCACACCTCAGTGCACAGTGTTAAACACAGCAGTGCAAGTGAAGCTGCATCAGTTAACCTTGCTGTGTGGGGAGGTTACCTTTCAGCCTAACTTCAACATTTTCCTTTCACTGGAATAATAGTGGTTTATACCCACATGAGAGTTATTCTTAGGATTAACCATAGCTGTTATAGCATAGTGTTAAGTATTAAAGACAACTTCACATTTAACAAAGCAGGAATTAAGATGCATTATTTTAATATAAATACACCAAAATAAAATGTAGCCTCCAGAGCCACAGTTATCCCCATCCCTATACAAACAGCAATAAATCATCATCATCCAAACTTTTCATTACACATGGAATCAATATCTTATTTATGGATAAATAATATACATGACAGAGAAGAATAAAACTGAAAATATTTCAATATATATAAATATACAATGTTTTTACATTTACATTTTACATTTTGATAGTTGTATTTACTTGAAATTAAAAAAGAGTCATATAGATAGAACAGCATATAGAAATATCAACTGTATCTATGGATGGATTTTGGAACGCTGTGCCGAAAGATGTCATAAATTCATAATTCAATACAGATACACATATCAGGAATTTAGATTTTACCTAGTGTACAAGAACTGACGAATGAAAGTTTTGATTATATGCTTCTGATAGAAGTGTGACAAAGAAAAGGATCCACTTAGCTAATGTAACAACTGTCAAAAAATCTGAAATGTTAATGTATTGATGTTCTAATAATCTTTGTGAAAATACTGACTTCTCAAAGCACTTTTGTGATTTGTATTTAACAGTAAATATGATTGTGCAGTGTCTAGCTAATTTAGGAACAATAAGCAATCTTTGAAACTTTTGCACTAATGGCCCATCTCTTAGTCTTACAGTAAGTTAAGCATGTCATACCATGTCTCCTTTTACCCAAGCAACTAGAGAGCTGCCAGCAAGCATGAACTGTACAGAAAGACTTAATCCTTTCTCAATGTAAGCACTATTACAATGTTATCACATCAGAAAAGCTACCAAAACATCAGTGCATACATCATACAAAGGCTTCTTCAAACACTTACTGTAAAAGTTATTCATTCGCTATGCATATCATTGTGTCTGCCATGTAGCATAGCAGTGTAGCTGTGGCTAAAACAGAAGTGACATATTACTGATGAAATCAGCTAACAATGCAGTCATATGTACCACCTTCTATGTACTCTAGAAGTCTCTGTCATCAGTTTATCCTTACTGATACATGAGGCCAGAGTTGCAGATGCCTTTCTATTTCTGATCATGCTGTCCAAGATTTAACCTAATTCAAAATGTGGGGAGTCATCAAATAAATTACATGGGCCCCTTATAAAATGTGATATCTCCCTCACAGCACATCGCATACCCATATTGAGTGTGTTAAATGTAAAAGATGGTGATGTTCTATTTTTAAAAAGCCAGCAACAAATATGCAGAATATTAGCTGGGATTTGCATCTAAAATTCTAATAGTTACAAAATTCTTAATGTTAGGCCTATACATTACAACTGAGAATTTAGATTTTTTTTTGGCATTTGATGAATTGCCCAATATCTATTTTTAAGTTCTATCATCCTTTGTTTTCCAGTCAGAAGGTAAGCTGCTTAAACAGAACTATCAAATCTTTTGATGAACAGATTTGCTAGACATGGTTTACAATGTCAACAACAAAAAGGCAACCCTGAAAAAGTTGTGCAATAGAAATTCAGAGACTTACATTTGAAGCTGTCCTAAGCAGTCTTCATGGCTCTCTTTTTAGCTATGTGTTCTTATCTAAATATTTTTGCATCTTGGACAGCTGTAATAAACTTCCATAACCACAACTAGCTGGACATAAATATGTATTAGGTCTCACAAAGTCTCATAAATTAATCAAATGTAACCTGCAAATGTATTTCATGACTGATATCTGAGCTCCAAGGTCATTTTGAGCTATTCCTGCCCTGAGACTTTACAAGTGACATTTAAGTGCTTCATGAAATCAAGGTCCTATGGTTGCCCAATACATGATATCAGAATGTCATGATTAAAGTTGTGTAAAGCCATCATCATCCATCATAAAACAAAAGGATTATCTCAAAACTGCATTGTATGAAAATACAAATGTAACCAGAAAGCAACTGAGATTGAAATCAGACTGCTCCTGAAGTTTTTTCAGCAGCATTATATCCAGATGTTGATTTTGAAGGTAAGACTACAACTAACAGTTATTTTCAATATTGGTTAGTCCGTCTGTTATTTTCTCATTTATTCAATTAATAATTTGGTTTACAAATTGTCAAAAAATAAAAAAAAACTGAGTCACAATTTTTGAGAACCTATCATCAAAATGCTTGTTTTGTATGACCTACAGTCCAGCTATAAGTATGTATGGTTTGTAATAATCAATTCTCAAGATAGTCACCCAGTATTTTTCTGTCGATTGACTTATCATTATGGAATTGTTTCCTCTCTAGTTAAAAGTGCACATCCGTCTTTCAAAGATACATATGCAATCTTTATTCATCCCAAGTGTTACTACGATAGCAAGCAGTCTGTGGCCTCAAGGTCTATCCTGTCTTTCCTGCTTGATCAATTTGTACTTTTTCTTTGTGGGTGAGAGGGCTGTGGTCTGTATGTGACAAAGACCGGTGGGACTAAGACAAGCAAAACTTTTGCCTCAGTTTTGTCTACATCATCCCAATATTTGTGTTTGTTTGTGGGTAGTTGTTAGCTAGCTGCTATTGTTGTATCTAAAATGCTAGGTCTACAGCACAGCTTTTAACCCCTGTACCTTCCTTAACGCTGTCATGTATTGAGCAATCAACCCCTCTGCCATGTTCTCTTTTCCGTATGTGAAAAGAGCCCACCAACCACAGTGGAGGAAAAGATTAAATTATATGGCTTCAGTGTTCTCCAAACTCAACCTTCAGGAGGGCCAAAAGCAATTTCCATCACGCCTAAGCAGCAGCAACTATATTGCTTTTGTGACCCATGCTGGGGTGTTTTTTCGTTTCCATGCTCCACCCCAGCTGCTTCCAGGAAATCAAGTCCATCATATTTGTAGGCATTCCTAGAGAAGTTATTTCGAGTACATAGTGCAAACCACAACAACGCAGTTATTGAGACAAGGGCAGCCTTTCTGTGTCTGCCATTGAGTTTGTGAGTTTCTCAATGCTGAAGACCTCAGGGGCATCTGATGTGTGGATGTGTGGATGTGTGAATGGTGGCGCATGGGCAACACTTCATGCAAGAAATAGGCAAACCAACAAGCTTCCCACAGCCCTGCTTCTGCTGCACTGGGGCACAAACCACTGGGGAGTAACCCCTGGTTAGAGGGGATCTAGCATTACAACTTCTCTCTCTTCTCTGTGTTCTGTTGGAATGTTGTCTGTGTGACCCAGGGACTATACACCTTTGTTCCTGGCATATCCTATTATCTGCAAATTCTGAAAGAGAAGCAACACTTTAGGGACTGGTGTGTGGCCAGGCATAAAAAGAGATAGAGACTATGGGTCCATTACAGGAATTTCTTCACATCACGTTCTCCTTAAGTAATATACCAAATTCACCTCAGCTTTGTTAGCAGCCTTTTTGGAAGAAAGGGAGATCTTTCTACAACCCAGAGACAAACAGGGGTGGAGAGGTTGACCAAGACTTTTAAAATTGGCATTAGAGATTCATTAGAGATTGGAGCCATTAGGGAAGCTCTATCTCTGCTCATAGATCTAGGGCTACCATGCAATAACCCTGTTCATTATTTTTGGCTTATAGTAACTTCAACTTCAGCAACACTTGATGTTTACACCTGGCAAAGCACTATATTATTAGTGCCACGGGTGCTCAGCTCCGAGGCACTCCTCTACAGCTAGAATAGCTGAGAGGCCCCGAGGCATCTATTAATATTCTGTTTCGGGTTTATTATTCTTCCGCCAAATTTCGGCGCGTAACTCGTCCCGCAGTTTTGAGAAAACCCCGGTAATATATACATCTAAACGTGCGTCTTGATCCCGCAAGGGGTGCTATGACTTTTGGTGTTAAAATTCCAATTTTTCCCAAAGTTATTCCCAAAAAACTGGGAAGAAATAATGCATTAGAAATGCATTGGAATTTTCTTTAGAAACCCACCTTTTTTCGACAAAATTGCACCTTTTTTCTGAGTCACCCAGCTCTCTCATACCTGCACGTCGAAATGTGATTCAAACTATAAAACGGAGGAAAACTTCTGCTCTCTCCAAAACACAACTGTTTTTACATAACATGTAAACTTTTCAAACTGTGAGCACTCAAAGGAGGAGTGCAAATCACTTTTTCTTCAAAGTTAGAGTGAACGCGTCAGTTGGCTAGAGTGCGTGAAGCAGTAAAAAATAACTTTTATTTTTATTTTTAACTCGAGCTCACGGCCAAACCGTAAAAAGGAGACAAATAATTCTTTCTCAAAATGTAGACATAGTTGTTGTGATTCATAAAATGTAACTTTGACAGGCAGGGTCTGCACAAAGTTTAAACGGGGGTGCCGAGTCCGGCAGCAATACCTGTCTCACTCTCATTGACACCTAATGTAATCGTCTTTTTTTTTCAAAAGAATCTCACTCTGTCTTCGCACTGAGCTTACGCACTCATTTTAAGGAATATCTGAATAAAATAGAGACTGTAAGAAACTTCTGGCTTCAGTGTCTGTCACGGTGTTTTCGGTTTTTGAAAAGAAGTAACAGTTTTCTCATAATTTGCAATTGTTTGAAGCCATGTAGAAGCCAAATTCTGGGCAGATTTTCACATTGCCATTGCAACGGCAGCTCCTGACCTGTGTGCGTGCGTGTGTGCGCCTAGCAACCAGATAACCAACTCTCCAAGCTCTGCTAGCTTTACATTAGCCGCATGTTAGGTCTTAAATTACATTTAGTTAGGTCTTAAATATTTAAGTCCATTTACTGCTTCCTTCGTTGCTTTTTTTTTGTTTTGTTAAATGAGTGAATGAAGTTGTGACGGTCTCCGCTGAGACAGAGGAGAGGAGAAGCTACTAGCCCTCTCTCGCTGTCACTTCTAGTCGCGTTGCTCTCCTCCCCAGTAATGTTTAATTTAGCAGAGAAAAAAAACATAATAGTGGTAATTTAAATAGCGGTTCATGGGATTTATTAACCCTCAGGGGTCCCTCTGTCCTTTTTTGGACATTTTCTTCACTTTTCTTTTTTGATTTGCTGATCATTTTGGCTGTGTTACAGCTGAAGGTATGGATTTCTGCAAGAAAGTGTCTTTTTTGACATATTTTTAAAATCTAATGTCAGTTACTGTTACAGGTCTATTATACACTGGTAACACATTTTGTACCCTCTGGGGTTCCTCGTGTCCAAAAAAAGGACACACAAAGAAAATGCTATAAAATCATCATATAGCAATATTTTTTTCTGCTTTTTTTTTTTTTTGCATACATCTCTTAAACCACTTCAGTTCTGCTCAAACCTACCTAATGTTTATTAGTTTTGAGGATTTTAACCCTTTAAATGCCAGTTTGAAGATATGTTGCCTCTTGTTTTATTAAAAAAAACAACACAGAATATGAGATATTTCCCACATAATACATGATGGAGGGATGTGACATTGTTTTATATCAGAGTCTTTTATATCAAGACATTTCTCAAAAGTAGAATATGATCAGGGTGACTTTTGAACACTGGAAATAAATCATGTATTCATCCCGGCAGTAGCCCCCGTGGCACTCAAAATTTCCCTGGAATTTTTTAGTTTTTAAGATACACTACTATAACACCAGGGCTAAAAACAAATAAAGCAAGTCAGTCATTTCCTGTTTTGGTTGTGGCTCATCCTTAATAATGTATGTCAGCTCTGCACTTTTGTGGCAATTCTACCTAACCCTGGGACAACAGTGAACATACACAACATACTGTATTGCAGATAATAAATCCCTGACAATGGCCTTACCTTACCTACACAAACATTATTCCATTTTATTCAATGGTTATTTGACAAGATATATCTCTTTAATTTTGGGATATGGTGTTAACAACATATCTAAATGTCTCCTATAAATATATCTTTCTTTCTATGCCAAATACGAATCACTGGAGCCTCCCTTAGCTGGATTTATTTTTGACCATGGTAATATCTCGTGATCTGCTGGTATGATGGCAAATTATAAGCCAAGTCTGTGCAAAACTTGGAAATGAAAGTTGATCCTGGAGATGTTCCTAGATTTCCCCCCCATTAAATCATTTGTCTGTCAGTCAATCAGTCTCAATCAGTCAGTCAACATATCAAACCCTTCTACTCAAAAACTGCATCTTTTCCATTCCTTAAAGTAAAATGGTATTTAAGAGGAACATATTTCTGGTGTTAAATTATCTGAGTTGGCAGTCCTTTTAAAGTCTGTTCCCAGGAGACACATAGCACTTGTCCAGTGTTAATGGAAAGACCATGAGCCTGATTTTTATTTCAGATATCTGAGATTTGTATATCCTGTAACTGTACACCAGTGACATTTCGATGCTTCTCCAAATTGAAAACTCATTACTGGCTGTAATATCAAAATCAACAGGAGACAGATGCCTACCATAAACTGTGTCAACTTGAATTCATTACACTTTCTAGATTTATTGGAATAAATAATCCACAAACGATGCAGTGCACTTTTGCAATTTACCATTGGGTATGCTGTGGACATTATTGGTGTATTTAGTATTCATAAGCACAGACAAGTTCCAAAGCATATCAAACTAATAATAATGTAATTGGTTACTGACAGTACTATTTCAATTATGAATTTAATATCATATCATAATATAATATCATATTTATTTTGAAGATTGTTTCAGAGGTATTTAGAAGTAATTGTTTCAGAATACAGGAATTTGAGTTACATATAAACAATGTGATATAAATATAACATAAATTAAGATATGTGACAATATCTTATTTTTTTAGTATATTTAATTACACTCTGTACTTGGTGTAATTTGTCATACATAATGAGAATATTCATTAAATCAAATCAAATATCCCTAAATATTGATGGTGTTATATTGTATTTGTTTCTTAATGGAATAAAGAACTAAAATATATTTGTATTTTTAATACAGCTTTGTAAAATGTTAATTATATATGTAGAAAATGAAACATGCTTATCAATTCATATGCACTGAGCATATCACTATCAAGCACCAAGGTGTCAAGCATTCCTGACCAAATTGAGATGGGCACTTATGCTGAGGAGGCAGACTCCTCATATATATAAAAACAGCAACTCCGAACATCAGCTCAAACTGATAGGCATCTCAGACAGGTGAGTGCAGTCAGCTATCCCTATATCATGTCTCTATCACATCTTTATATGGTATCACTTTTAATGAATATGTGTGCTTCAGCATTTCACTTTTCATATACTTAACTTACTTTTATATTAGGATTTTTATGTTAAATTATTGGTTTAATCTTGGATAAAACTACAAAACACTGAAAGACTTACACTACCTAAAACTTTGTTTTATAGAATCTTGACATACACAGGATACCAAGGAATTTCTGTCTCTTCAGTTGAGGTAAAGTCTTCATTGTAAACACAAAATAATGGAAATGAGTACAGGTTCTGTTTCAAACGCTCAATTTATGTTTAACTCTATCATGTTTTCAGTCTCCATTAAAGTGCAACCATGAGCACAGACGCGGAGATGGAGCAGTATGGCGCTGCGGCCATTTTCCTCAGAAAACCGGAAAAGGAGAGAATTGAGGCCCAGACTGCTCCATTTGATGCCAAATCAGCCTTCTTTGTGGTTGATGCTGAGGAGATGTATGTCAAGGGTAAACTTGTGAAGAAAGAGGGTGGCAAAGCCACAGTTGAGACAGACGGGGGAAAGGTATGTGATTAATTATACAATTATACAGTAATTACACAATTTGAAATTAAAATTTTACTTTTTTAACCAAAACATCCCAATCTACTTGGATCTAAGACCTTTTTTTATGAAGATTTAATTGAAAAGATAGCTTAGTAAAGCAATTACTGAAGGAGGTAAGCTAAGTGAATAAATAGTTGTCCATCCATTTCATCAGATGCTAACTGTGAAAATGGATGTTATCTGAATGATAAAACTATATACAAAATACAAATATCTTTACAAAATACAAAATATCTTTGTAAAACAATTTCTTTGAAATATATTTCCTACTCAGATGGTCACTGTAAAAGAGGATGACATCCATCCAAGGAACCCCCCAAAGTTTGATAAGATGGAGGACATGGCCATGATGACCCACCTTAATGAGCCATCTGTGCTGTATAACCTCAAAGAGCGTTATGCATCATGGATGATCTACGTAAGTTTTTCATTTGATTGAACGGGTATACATGTAAATATCCTTTAGGTCTACAAGCATTCAAGTATTTTTTATTTTCTACTTTTACAGACTTACTCTGGGTTGTTCTGCGTTGTCGTGAATCCCTACAAGTGGCTTCCTGTGTATGATGCCACATGTGTAGGAGCATACAGAGGCAAGAAGAGGATTGAGGCACCACCCCACATCTTCTCCATCTCTGACAATGCCTATCAGTTCATGCTCACTGGTAAGGTCAACATTATTATTAAAGTTTCTAAATAAGAACTGAGAGACTTTATCTTAAACATAAGTTTATTGCAGCAGCTTTTTAAATTTACCTAAGATGACGAGTGTATGTTTGAATTTCAGATCGTGAGAACCAGTCTGTCCTGATTATGTGAGTATTACACAAACTGTCATACTAAATCTCAGTAAACTTTAGGATAAAGAAGCTGAGTCTTGACAATGTATCCCTTCTACGCTAGTGGAGAATCTGGTGCAGGAAAGACTGTCAACACCAAGCGTGTCATCCAGTACTTTGCAACAATTGCAGCTATTGGAGCAAAGAAAGCTGAACCATCACCTGGTAAAATGCAGGTAAAATATCTTATGAAGAATTTGACAGTTTGTTATTTATATTGTATGTTTTGGAGATTAACTTTATGTAACTCAAATCTTCTCTTGCAGGGCTCCCTTGAGGACCAAATTGTTGCAGCCAACCCTCTGCTCGAGGCCTATGGTAATGCCAAGACTGTGAGGAATGACAACTCCTCTCGTTTTGTGAGTAATACAGGAAATATATATATTTTTTGGTTTTGTTTAGTTTTTTTGTTCCCAAATTATACAAAACTTATCTTATTTCTATAATCTGTGTCTCTAGGGTAAATTCATCAGAATCCACTTTGGTTCCTCTGGAAAGCTGTCTTCAGCTGATATTGAAACATGTGAGTTCCAACCACAGAGTAATTCAATAATATTTAAATTTAACAATATCTGTGCAAAAACATGTGAGAATCTTTTGAGTTTTAGTATAGATATATGAGAATGGTCACATTTCCCTGAAGGAACAACCTTGTGTTTACACATTCAGAAAAGGCTTTGTTTCAGTATTTGGTTCGGAATGGGGAAGCTGATAAATAAAATAAGACATGGTAAGGTTTGCATAACCAGAGATTTGATTTTAAGTTTAAAGAAGACAAATTCTAATGTTATGTTAAAGCTTTTGCATGTAGTGTAGCTGTGACCAAGGTACTATATATGAGTGGGCAGCTTGCAAGTGATACATACAATCACACGGTAACTGCCTTCCTAACAGCACTTAACTACTATAGCACTATAACACATAGGGCTTATAATGACTATCATCAAATGAAGCTACATTTTGCATGTGCGTTTGTTTGTTTTTCGGAGTATGTACATTATGTGTGGAAATGTATTACACTTGTATTCCATGTTTTTAAATTCTCCAATTGAATGTATTGCTCTTAGATCTGCTGGAGAAGTCTCGTGTGACTTTCCAGTTGTCTGCTGAGAGGAGCTACCATATCTTCTATCAGCTGATGACAGGGCACAAGCCTGAGCTTCTGGGTATGTTAAAAGATGTCTTGAACTTAAAATTGTAACAATACTACAGACAGTATAAAAACATTTTTTGTGTTTGCTCTTCTAGAGGCTCTTTTGATCAGCACCAACCCCTATGACTTCCCATTGATCAGTCAGGGTGAAATCACTGTCGAAAGCATTGATGATGTGGAGGAGTTCATTGCAACAGATGTAAGATGACAAATGCAGGTACTTAGTATACTGAGGAAAATATGTCAAATACCAATAACTTTACTTCATTTACATTGCAGACCGCTATTGACATCTTGGGCTTCACTGCTGAGGAGAAGATAAACATCTACAAGCTCACTGGAGCTGTGATTCATCATGGCAACATGAAATTCAAGCAGAAGTAGCGTGAGGAGCAGGCTGAACCAGATGGCACTGAGGGTAATTATCAACATCATATTGCTCTCATCTAAGTTTTCTGATGTGGAAATACTATTCAAGTCCAAGCACTCATTGTCTTTCTTTCCATCAGACGCTGATAAAATTGCTTACCTTTTGGGCCTGAACTCAGCTGATATGCTGAAAGCTCTGTGCTACCCAAGAGTCAAGGTCGGAAATGAAATGGTGACCAAGGGGCAGACCGTTCCACAGGTAATGAAGAGAAAATGTAATTCCAGAAATATTTAATATAAAATAATGTGTTACTCTGGGGACTTTTCAATGCTAAAATCCCAATTTCTAGGTCAACAATTCCGTTATGGCTCTGTGCAAGTCTGTCTATGAGAAAATGTTCTTGTGGATGGTCATCCGTATCAATGAGATGCTGGACACAAAGCAGGCGAGATCATTCTTCATTGGAGTGTTGGATATTGCTGGATTTGAGATCTTTGATGTAAGTTTGAAAAAATATCAGAGCAATTTGAAAGTTTAACACAATATTGCAATGAAATTAAAGATCTTCCTGTAATTACAGTTCAACAGCTTGGAGCAACTCTGCATCAACTTCACCAATGAGAAACTGCAACAGTTTTTCAACCACCACATGTTTGTCCTGGAGCAAGAGGAGTACAAGAAAGAAGGCATTCAGTGGGAATTCATTGACTTCGGTATGGACTTGGCTGCCTGCATTGAGCTTATTGAGAAGGTAGGTAGCCATTCAGTTAAACGAGACTCATTTTTTCATGTGCAAATGGTTGCTTCGACAGTTTAAGTTTTAACATGAAGTGTAAATTCTTCTCAGCCAATGGGCATCTTCTCCATCCTTGAAGAGGAGTGCATGTTTCCCAAGGCGTCTGACACAACTTTCAAGAACAAGCTACATGATCAGCATCTTGGCAAAACCAAGGCCTTTGAGAAGCCAAAACCAGCAAAGGGCAAGGCTGAGGCTCACTTCTCCCTGGTGCACTATGCTGGTACAGTGGACTACAATATCAGTGGCTGGCTGGACAAGAACAAGGACCCCCTGAACAACTCAGTTGTTCAGCTCTACCAGAAGTCTTCAAACAAACTACTTTCCTTCCTTTATGCAGCTCATGCTGGCGCTGACGGTAAGAAATAAGAGTGAGCAGAGTAATCATAAACGCTAATATCCAGTGCAGATGGTGTGGACTATTCTTCTAGAATACTGCATTTATACTGCAGACAGTTATCTGTTGTATGAAAAATGCCCTATATTTTAATTTATTTTCCACTGATAATGTTACCACATACAGAGGAACATGGATAAAGAAGCATTTATTGTATGCTTTGAGCAGGTGATTGTGCAGTTTGTTGTACAGTTGTACAAGTTGTAGTACATTTGTAGTTATAGGTAAGACTTGCTTCAGGCCTGGTAATGGCTGGTAACTACTCACAATAGTGAGTAGAGCAATCAGAAACTCCAATATCCACTACATATGTTATGCATCATCCTACTAAACACCTTTGTAATCTAAGGATTTCTCTGTTAATGGCATAAGACAGTGAGCAGCACGGTTGAAATATCTCTTTTTAGTAAGCTATAAGCATCTGATGAATAAGTGCAGGTTACGATGTTACATCAGGTGCACTATTTGAAGTTATAGTTAAGATACTGTGTCCTTTCCACTTGGTTCAGGCCATAGCAAGATGATGATAGCCATTTTCAACAAAAAATAAAACTTAAGCAATTATAACACTATCATTTATTCAGTCTCATTAATAAGATTCAATGTTTTACAAAACAGAGGCTTCTGGCAGCGGCAAGAAGGGTGGTAAGAAGAAGGGTGGTTCCTTCCAGACTGTATCTGCTCTTTTCAGAGTATGTATTACTTCATACTTTTGTATAACAAGTACAAATCTCATATTCAAACAAAAATAATGTTTGACCTATCAACTCATGATGCTGATCCACAGGAGAACTTGGGCAAGCTGATGACCAACTTGAGGAGCACTCATCCTCACTTTGTGCGTTGCCTGATTCCCAATGAAACAAAGACCCCAGTTAAAAAGCGCACATTCCTGGCTTTTCCGTTATATATTACACACTGATACAAAGACATATTTCAAATCATATAAATTGCAACTTTCAGGTCTTATGGAGAACTTCTTGGTCATCCACCAGCTGAGGTGTAACGGTGTGCTGGAAGGCATCAGAATCTGCAGAAAGGGCTTCCCCAGCAGAATCCTCTATGGTGACTTCAAGCAGAGGTATGTACAGTATTCATTGTCAGACAGTCGTAATTTAAGTATAATTTATACTATAATTTCAGTATACGTATCAAAGTAATGGTAAACAAGACAGAAGTGAGGCAGATATAAATAACAACACTATCTCTTGCAGATACAAAGTTTTGAATGCCAGTGTCATCCCTGAGGGACAGTTCATTGACAACAAGAAAGCTTCAGAGAAGCTGCTGGGCTCCATTGATGTGGACCACACTCAGTACAAGTTCGGGCACACAAAGGTTCATTCTCACAACTTCATCACTAGTGTACTCTAGTATGCATGTTTGCTTCAATTACTTACTTTCATTCATTTTAATGAAAAAACACAGGTGTTCTTCAAAGCTGGTCTGCTGGGTGCCCTAGAGGAGATGAGAGATGAAAAACTGGCTACATTGGTGACCATGACTCAGGCTCTCTGCAGAGGATACCTCATGAGGAAGGAGTTTGTTAAGATGATGGAGAGGAGGTAGGATTTTCAAATAATACTCTGGACTGTACTGTCCAATTATATAAATATTTTTCCTAAATAGTTAGGGTCAGCATTTCAATGAAATCCCATTGAGGAAGTAATTACACAATATCTGTGATTATTTTTTCCAGGGAATCCATCTTCAGCATCCAGTACAATATCCGTTCATTCATGAATGTGAAAAATTGGCCATGGATGAACCTATACTTCAAGATCAAGCCTCTTTTGAAGAGTGCTGAGACTAAGAAGGAGCTCCAACAGATGAAGGAGAATTATGAGAAGATGCAATCAGACCTGGCTACTGCCCTGGCCAAGAAGAAGGAACTGGAGGAGAAGATGGTTTCCCTGCTGCAGGAGAAGAATGACCTGCAACTGCAAGTAGCAGCTGTGAGTAGAGAACAGAAATATAAGTGATATTGGGTCAATTGAAAAAAAAAACTATACAGTTGGATCCTTTTCAGTCAGATGTTCTGTGTGTGTCTTAATACTAATAATACCACATATATGCTCAAACTATAGGAAGTTGAGAACCTATCAGATGCTGAGGAAAGGTGTGAAGGGCTCATTAAGAGCAAGATCCAGCTTGAGGCCAAACTCAAAGAGACAACTGAGAGACTGGAGGTTGAAGAGGAAATCAATGCTGAGCTGACTGCCAAGAAGAGGAAGCTGGAGGATGAATGCTCTGAGCTGAAGAAGGACATTGATGACTTGGAGCTCACCTTGGCTAAAGTGGAGAAGGAGAAACATGCCAAAGAGAACAAGGTTCAGTTCATTTAAGTTGAAACTTAAATATATGTACATTCATTTTTTAGATATATGGTTGACATTAAAATGTGCCTTTCATACAATTTTCAGGTGAAAAACCTCACAGAGGAGATGGCATCTCAAGATGAGTCTATTGCCAAGTTAACCAAGGAGAAGAAGGCACTCCAAGAGGCCCACCAGCAAACACTGGATGATCTCCAGGCAGAGGAAGACAAAGTCAACACTCTGACCAAGGCCAAGACAAAGCTGGAACAGCAAGTGGACGATGTAAGTAAACAATTGCTTTGCGCCTCTTTCGTGATGTTTTATTGTTCAGTTATAATTGACAAGTGCTATGTCCTAGCTTGAGGGATCACTGGAGCAAGAGAAGAAGCTCCGCATGGACCTTGAGAGAGCCAAGAGGAAGCTTGAGGGAGATCTGAAACTGGCCCAGGAATCCATCATGGATCTGGAGAATGAGAAGCAGCAATCTGATGAGAAAATCAAGAAGTAGGTTTTTCTTTGTTTTAGCTTACCAATTCTCTTTTCAGCATCTCACACATTACACTACAACAACAGTATAAACTATGACAGTGAAAGCTTTCTTGGTCTCCCCAACTAGGAAAGACTTTGAGATAAGCCAGCTCCTCAGCAAGATTGAGGATGAACAGTCCCTGGGTGCTCAGCTTCAGAAGAAGATCAAGGAACTCCAGGTAACATTATTTTACATGTATTGTAAACTGAGTGGATCAAAAACAAAATGCTCTAGTCAACAAGCATTCCTGATGTTACTACCTTCAAATGTAGGCTCGCATTGAGGAGCTGGAGGAAGAGATTGAAGCTGAGAGGGCTGCTCGGGCTAAGGTTGAGAAGCAGAGGGCTGACCTCTCCAGGGAGCTGGAGGAGATCAGTGAGAGGCTTGAGGAAGCTGGTGGAGCAACAGCCGCTCAGATTGAGATGAACAAGAAACGTGAGGCTGAGTTCCAGAAGCTTCGTCGTGACCTTGAAGAGTCAACCCTGCAGCATGAAGCTACTGCAGCAGCTCTTCGCAAGAAGCAGGCTGACAGTGTTGCAGAGCTGGGAGAGCAGATTGACAACCTCCAGCGTGTCAAGCAGAAGCTGGAGAAGGAGAAGAGCGAGTACAAGATGGAGATTGATGACCTCTCCAGCAACATGGAGGCTGTCGCCAAAGCTAAGGTTAGTGGCTTGTTTATAAGTAACAGATATAAAAGCACATATACAACAATTGTTAGAAGAAATAAGAGTGTAGAGCGACTCACCCCTGTGCTTAAGTCACTACTGACAATTCAGTATGTATTCTAAATATATATCTTCTTTTTCATAGGGCAACTTGGAGAAAATGTGCAGAACTCTTGAGGACCAGCTGAGTGAACTCAAAGCCAAAAATGATGAGAATGTTCGCCAGTTGAATGACATTAATGGACAGAAGGCAAGACTGCAGACAGAGAATGGTGAGTCACTTTTAATAAAAAACTGGTCTGTGGTTGATGTTAAAAAAATCTGGAATTAATACATATGTGGTTATTACAGGTGAATTTTCTCGCCAGATTGAGGAGAAAGAAGCTCTTGTTTCCCAACTGACTAGGGGCAAGCAGGCCTTCACTCAACAGATTGATGAGCTCAAGAGACACATTGAGGAGGAAGTCAAGGTATTACAAACACTGTTTTCTCCATAAAAATAACATCAATTAAATAACGATTAAACAAGCATCTTGTGGAAGATACCAAGAAATATATAATATGATACCCCAACAACTAAATAACATGACATGTTTCAACTTGATGAAGTACTTATTGACACAATATTTTTCTGCTTCATTGGTAAGTTAAAATGTTTTGTCACGTTCAACAGGCCAAGAATGCCCTGGCCCATGGTGTTCAGTCAGCCCGCCGTGACTGTGACCTGCTCAGAGAGCAGTTTGAGGAGGAGCAGGAGGCCAAGGCTGAGCTGCAGCGAGGAATGTCCAAGGCCAACAGTGAGGTGGCTCAGTGGAGAACCAAATATGAGACTGATGCTATCCAGCGCACTGAGGAGCTGGAGGAGGCTAAGTACATGAATCATTTCAACTTTTTTATCAATAAATCAGTTTTTCAGCAATTTATTTACCCAACTAAACCAAGCAAATTCTTCTTCACTGCAGGAAAAAGCTTGCCCAACGCCTGCAGGACGCTGAGGAATCCATTGAGGCTGTCAACTCTAAGTGTGCCTCTTTGGAGAAGACCAAGCAGAGGCTGCAGGGTGAGGTGGAGGACCTCATGATTGATGTGGAGAGAGCAAATAGTCTGGCTGCCAACCTTGACAAGAAGCAGAAGAACTTTGATAAGGTAAATATTTCAACTGGAAATCAAAACCAACTTTATCTGAAGAACAGATACCTGAAGTAGTAACCAATCATTTAATTAACCTATACAAATCTAGGTCCTTGCAGAATGGAAACAGAAGTATGAGGAGGGCCAGGCAGAGCTGGAAGGAGCCCAGAAGGAGGCTCGCTCTCTCAGCACTGAACTGTTCAAGATGAAGAACTCTTATGAGGAGGCTCTGGGTCACCTGGAGACCATGAAGAGAGAGAACAAGAACCTGCAGCGTATGTCAACTGTTATCTACGTTTAATGCAAATAATAATTTATTACCAGCTGTGAGGTGTCTAACAATTGTGAACTTTATATTTCCTCTGTAGAGGAGATCTCAGACCTGACTGAACAGATTGGTGAGACTGGAAAGAGCATCCATGAGCTGGAGAAATCCAAGAAGACTGTGGAGACTGAGAAGTCTGAAATTCAGTCAGCGCTGGAGGAAGCTGAAGTAATACAGATCAAAATTATTGAACTGTATTTTCTGTTAAATCAATTTAGTTCATGTCTACTTCATGTATTTAACTATCCTTTCAAGCAAGTTTTATTAACATGTATGTTTAAAATAATCTCAGGGCACACTGGAGCATGAGGAGTCCAAGATTCTCCGTGTTCAGCTTGAGCTCAACCAGGTCAAGGGTGAGGTTGACAGGAAGCTGGCAGAGAAGGATGAGGAGATGGAGCAGATCAAGAGGAACAGCCAGAGGGTGATTGACTCCATGCAGAGCAATCTTGACTCAGAGGTCAGGAGCAGAAATGATGCCCTGAGAGTCAAGAAGAAGATGGAGGGAGACCTGAATGAGATGGAGATTCAGCTGAGCCATGCCAACAGGCAGGCTGCTGAAGCACAGAAACAACTGAGGAATGTCCAGGGACAGCTCAAGGTGAGCAATATTTTATTGCTAAATGAAAAAAATGTTGCAGAGGAAAGACAGTTAACTCCTTTCTTTTTTCATCCTTATCAAGATGCCCAACTGCACCTTGATGATGCTGTCAGAGGACAGGAAGACATGAAGGAGCAGGTTGTCATGGTGGAGCGCAGAAATGGCCTGATGATTGCTGAGATTGAGGAGCTGAGAGCCGCTCTGGAGCAGACAGAGAGAGGACGCAAAGTGGCTGAGCAGGAGTTGGTTGATGCTAGTGAGCGTGTCGGACTGCTTCACTCTCAGGTTTCTTTCCATTCATTCAGAATAAATTAGTGTTCTTGAAAATACATTATATACATTATATTAAACATGACTTGTCTTAAACATTCAGAAAACCAGTCTTCTGAACACCAAGAAGAAGATGGAGGCTGACCTTGTGCAAGTTCAGAGTGAAGTGGATGATTCTATTCAGGAAGCAAGAAAAATGCTGAGGAGAAGGCCAAAAAGGCCATCACTGATGTGAGTTTACATCTCAAGAAATGCTTAATGTGGTCTTCATTTATGTGTTCAACAAGTGCTGTGAAGGTTTTTTCAGATGAAAGTGTAATTAAAGACCAATTATAATTTCAGGCTGCCATGATGGCTGAGGAGCTGAAGAAGGAGCAGGATACCAGTGCTCACCTGGAGAGGATGAAGAAGAACCTGGAGGTCACAGTCAAGGACCTGCAGCATCGTCTGGATGAGGCTGAGAACCTCGCCATGAAGGGTGGCAAGAAGCAGCTCCAGAAACTGGAGTCCAGGGTATGAACTGTATATAGTATAGATGCTTGTTCTGTGACGTAAATCAGTCTTCCAATGGGTGAATAAATTCAGCTGTATTTTCTGCAGTGACATATTTTTGATAATTTTTATAAATCATCTATTATCCCATCAGGTGCGTGAGCTGGAATCTGAAGTTGAAGCTGAGCAGGGACGTGGAGCTGATGCTGTTAAAGGAGTCCGCAAATATGAGAGGAGAGTGAAGGAGCTGACCTACGAGGTAATTAATTTTACTAAAAACACACACACACACACACACACACACACACACACACACACACACACGCACACACACACACGCACACACACAGGCACACACACAGGCACACACACACACACACACACACACACACACACACACACACACGCGCACACACACACACGCACACAATAATACCATTAACTGTTTTGTAAATAAGTTAATGTAAATTTAAATCTATTCACAGGAGGAGCAGGCCAACAGTCACTTGTCCAGGTTTAGGAAAGTTCAGCATGAGCTGGAGGAAGCTCAGGAGCGCGCTGACATTGCTGAGTCCCAGGTCAACAAGATGAGAGCCAAGAGCCGTGATGTTGGAAAGGTAATAATTAAAAATGCAATAATATCTTACAAAAGTTTAAAGATGGGCAATACATTTTATTTGGGATCAGGAGTATTTGGTCCGTATATATGGTGTTGACAAATTGACATTCACATTCTACATGGCATGTAGAATGGCTTGTAGTGGCACATGTATACAACCACTTGTAGAATGACAGTCTTTGAACACCCATTTGAAGTTAAGTGAAAATTTCCAGTAACATTTTAAACCATAATTTCATTTCTCTTGTCTTTTTTTTCAGGGTGAGTCTGCTGAATAAGCGATTGCCTCCAAATGAAGCCATTTGACAGAGTTCATAAAATATGAGCCAACCGTCGAATTCTTTTTACACTGTAATGTTTCAATAAACATTTTGCGTATTACTCAATACTATTCACTCTGTGTATTTATTATTTTAATGTAATGTGTATTCTACAAAATGCTTTCAACACAGCAGCTATATTAAGTGGAGGTGAACCAATCTAAAAAGTTGCAGAAATCCTATCACATCAAATCCCTGCTAAATTGTTTAGTAACTGGTGATTGTATTTTTGAAATATATACATTTGATATGTTTGATTTCGTTTTGTTTTTTTGTCAATATCTGAAAAGATGATTTCTCAGTACAAGATGATGAAAACGTGTACAAATCAGACCAACAAGTCAACACTTTGTGCACAAAGGGCAGATCTGGTGCAGGGTACACCAAGTCTCTCACTGAATGACAAAACTTGAACTGCTTATATAGCATGTTGTTCTCTCTAATACACATCTGATAACCTCAAGACCTTTACCTCTATGTTTCACTTTTATGACTTCCACACTCCTAAAAAGGGGTGCATCACTAAATATCTTCTACAAACAACAATATAACCATAAAACCCAGATGTGTAATGGATCCTTTGACATCCTGCTAACCCCAACGGTCAGCAGTTTACCCAAGGTTCACATTCTTAACATCCTTAAACCAAAGTTGCCAACATGCAAAAACAAATACAACCTTACAATATCTATCTAACAGGGCAACAGGCCAGACAGCATCAGTGGGGAAGGCTATGCCATACACCAAAGAAACAAGGGGGTATATTAACTCCCCATCAAAGACAATGTCACAATTCTGCTCCTTCCCATAGCACAGCATCTCAAACACATAGTCACACAAATACATAGACCAACACAAACAAACACAAAAACAAACCAACAGTGTCAACTTTAACACAAACAAAGAAAATATCATGTCACACAACAAAAGAAATCGTACAACATATAACACAGATAAATAATAAAACCAGTTCTCGCATTCCAGGACAATACAGCATCACTATTACCTCAGCACTTATCTATTATAAACTGTATAACCCTATTTCAAATCAGTTATGTATAAGTAACATTGTGTGGTTTCCTTGCTGTGATCCACCAGAACCCTCAACACAATGGCCGCCAGTCTATCAAAAGGAAGGGGGACCGAATCTTATAGAATTGAGAGTGTTAGAGAACAAATGGCTAATGAGAACTTATATCACTCCAGTTAAATTAAATTAATATAATAGCAATATCCCAGATTTGTGTACAAAATTTACTGAGGTGAAGGGGACATTATTTCATTATGTTTGGCAATCCAGCAGAATAAAATTTGTGTGTGTGTGTGTGTGTGTGTGTGGGGGGGGGGGGGGGGTCAAAAAGGTAATAGAAAATATATCTAAAAAGACATTCCAATGAATCATGGGTTTTTTATTTTATTTTAGGGCTATACCCAAAAGAAGAAGTACGCCATAGTGAACAAATAATGATAGATATGTGTGTCCTACATGCTAAAAGATCAATCATAATGTTTTGGAAAAAGACTGACGGACCAAGTGTTGCATATTGGGTCAGACAAATGACTTTTTCCTTAGAAAGAGTGACTTATATACGAAAAGGGAAACAGGATAAGTTTGAAAAGGTTTGGGGACCATTTATTGCTCTTGTAAAATGCATGGATACAACAGACAAAGAGGAGTACTCCTTCATAGAAACCTCGCAGCAATGTGATTATGCTGAGCTCAACTTGGTGAAGATGAAGTATCTTTAATTATATTTCAATTTGTGTCTGGGATTTATGTGGTTTTGTCTGATAGGTTGTTCTTTGTGATTTTTTCTTTTGTGCCTCTGTGTGAGTTTTGGCTGATGAGGCACTTATCTGTTTGTTGTATATATATGTACATGCTTGTCTGGGTATAAAAAATGTTTGATAAACATATTGTTGAAAAAAAAAAGATATAATACCTTAATCATACACCTATGTCAAATATTCCATAGGTATTTTATCAAAAAAAATCCTATGCAACTCAGCTATTGTCAGAGGTTTGCAGTCTGTCCATTTCAGCAATATATTGTTTCTTATACAGAAAGCAAGGATATATAGAAGTCTTTTGAAAGGTATACTTTTAAGATGTGTGTCCGGCAGCCCAAACAATTGATACGCAGTGTCCTTATTCAGTTTAATGTTAACAATTAGACCCAGTCTATCCAAACACAATGAATGAATCTCCCCACCTCAGCATTACACTTCATACACAGTTCAGATTTATTGTGGTCCAATTCAAATCTAAGCTGGGGAGTGATTAATATATCTGATTTTGATGTAATGAGTCAACAATGTCTCTTGCAGTATAGAAGAAATACCAGACCTAACATATACCGTAGAGTTTGTTTAATTTCATCCATGTAACTCAGTATGTAACCTTATATGGTAGGTTTAATTGTATGGTTTAATCATAAATTGCCATAAATTGGCATGGCATATTAGTTAAATGTTACGCATTTAAGTTTACCAAAAAGCAAAACAAGATATCAAGTACAACAGTGTGTAGTTTCTTCCATGACCCAACTTCTAGTTTTTTCTTCTTCTATTGTCAATTCATTTTGAGAACAGGTCAACTTATTGAACATCACCGTGAGACTTTGACTTACAAAAACATAACATTCTGTATAAATACATAGATAAATCAACTGAAAGCAAACATCAACATGACATTGACTTCCCTTTATTACACAGTTTGAGTGTATTCACCCACTAACATGCCTGAATAACACCACATGCTCATCTGCACAGTAATCCTCATGCCAGCAGTTTCTGTAAGTACTGGTATCAAGAGCTAAGACAGGTAACCTAACAAAATCTAGTTTTACATACTATGGGTTGTGACCCAGAAAATAGTTAACCAATCAACAGTAAGTGTTTAAGAAAACCGGAAAATTAATTAAAATACTAATAATAATAACACAACTCTGAAAAGTTACTGCCGATTTCAGAAAATAATCTTTGAAACAACAGAACTATTGAACACCTACTAAGCATACTATTACATACCTTTAAGCCAAACAACTTATAAAATAAGAACAAAGATAACTAAGAACACTGTATTTAAAGAATTACAGAGACTGCATATACAGCTATATATACTAGTTCTGAACCAATTGCATTCCACAAAATTTATTTCAAGAATTTCCTGTCAGACGTAACACATGCTAAGTCAGTGGCTACACACATAATATAATCTGCAATGGAGAAGGTTGACAGCAGGTTCACAAAGAAATCAAGCATTACTCACTAAACTATACAATGAGGGAGCCATAATTCTTACTGGTGGTACTATTGGAGACTAGAAATCTCTGATGTGGATGTATACTGACACATGAGCCCAGACTTACAAATGCCTTTCTACTTTTGATCGGACTATATCACCTTACTGTCTTGGAAAATACTGTTTTCGCAGTCATCAGATGATTTACACATGCCAATTTTAAAATCTGATACTTTCTCCCAGCACATTGCACAGGCACAGCCATATACAGACAGGTGAAAAATTAAAAGAAAAATCTGAATAAATGAGTGGAGAGACATAAGAATGTAGAGGCCTCCAAGCAGGTGCACTGCATTGTACAATCAAGCAATTAAATCCAATCATGCTCTGTGGCATGTATAAAAATGCAGAGTTAACCCAGCAGATTTTGTATCAAGATGGCACAAGGAAAAGATGTACGTGATTTTTAAAGGGATTCATTGTTGGGGCACAGGTGACAGGAGCTTAGGTCACAAAGACTGCTCAGCTGGCTAGTGTTTCAATAGGAACATTGACTAAAGAGACATATGCATTTAGATCTACAGGAAAGTCATCCAAAAATAGGGTCAGAAATTGTGGTCAATGGCAAACATGATTGAGAATGTCAATGCAGGATGTGATCAGACTGTGTCAGTAGGAACAGTCTGTTGACATTTACATATAGAGGGATATTATAGTGGGGTTGCAGCTTAAAACCCCTAATTCCAAGAGAGTTCAATGGTGCAAAATCCATAGGAACTGATCAAGAGATGTGGAAAAAAGTGATATAGTCATACTTTTACCATATAATCGACAAGTCAAGTACATATGTTGCATACAACAAGAGAACGGTACAGGCCTGAACGCTTGACCCCTTCAGTCAGGGGATCCAGTAGCTCTGTTGTGTGTGGCATTTGCAGTTTGCTCTCCTGCAAATTAATACAAAGTTGTTCTGAGTGTTCACATTTATCCTATTATGAAAGATTTCTAGCCTGATGTGAGTGGTTCCTTCCAGGATGACAATGCCCCATCTATAGGGCACAAGGGGGTCACTGAATGTATGGAAAATAATGTGAATCATAGGCTATGGCTTTAACAGTCACCAGATCTCAGGCCAATTGAACGGCAGTCATAAAGAGGGAGATTTTGGACTGACATGCTAGACAGAGCTCTACACCATGATCATCAAAACACCAGATGAGGAAATATCTTTTGGAAAAATGGTGTTCCATCCCTCCAGTAGATTTTCAGCAGCTTTTAGAATCAATGTCAAGGCACAATGAAGCTGTTCTGATGGCACATTGTGGCCCAACACCTTCCTAAGACACTTTATGTGGGAAAATAGATACCAGCTAGAGTTCCCTTCTTCCAAGTACTTTTTAATCCATAGATAAATTAGACAGATTTATTTTTAAGGTAAAAAGTTAAATGACAAAAACCTGCGAAAATAAAGAAACATGACTAGGTCATACCCTAGTATGTGGCTGGACAACCTATTGTCAAATCCTGATTTGATAACTGCGACGTTGTCTGACAAAATCACCAAACACATAAAGGAAAGAGTAAGACTGAGCAGTGATTTCAGGTATATTTGCTTATGATCACTCAGACAGCCCAAATAGAACATGCTCAGAGCTAACAGCCTCTGTCTGGGATCCAGATGGAGTTTAGCCTTTGTTTACTCAAATTCCAGAACGTAACAGACTTTCATTAGAGGCAGGTCTTTATGTCTAACTCCCTTGGTTTGAGATATAGAAGTGGTCATAGCAGTTAGTGCGAAGCCTCGTTACCAATGACTTTTCTCTTTCCCTCCCTCTCTCCTGCTCTCTTTGATCAGTGTGTCTTAATTATTCATCTGCATCTTTTAGTCTTTAGTAATAATGATACATGTAATGAGCAGCTGGGAAACCAGAGCAGCTCGGAAAGCACTCCACTGACTAGAGGTGGAAGTACCATCACTCAGTCAGTCAGCAAGAAGTAGAGGGGAACAAGAAGTTATCCTGGGAACTACATTTCTGGAAATTGTACCTGAGCCCTGAAAGTTTTGTACAGAATAAATCTAATAAACATGCTTATTTTCATTAGAGAATTACACAAATTAAGTCAACAAGACAAAACACTATATTATTATAATACAAAATTTTCATTTTGATTAGGAATACATTTCTAAAATAAATACACCATTTTGCTGTTGCCAACATATCTGTCTGATAAATATATGCCTCTCTCTCTCTGCCAAACAGGAATCACTACTCCCTTACTTAGCTGTTTTTATTTTTGACCAAAGTAATACCTTGTGATCTGTTGGTAAGATGGTAAATAATAAGCCACTTCTGTCAACAACTGTCATCAAAGGGGATTCTGGCAATGATCCCAAACTTTAACATTTGCTTTGATCATGAGTCACCATATCATCCTCTGCCCTTAAAATCTGCCATTTTAACATTCTGCATGGCAAAAAATTAAGTGAATAGATAAAAAACAAAGCACCTGAACCTTAAATGTTGGTCTGGTTGTTATTTTTGGTTTTATTAAAATTGGTAACTCTCCTTATATTACATTCCCAAGAGGCATATGGCACTCCTCTAACATTAATGGAAAGGGCAGCAACGTGATTTGTATCAGATATCTGGGACATGTGCATCCTGCAACTATACACCAGTGACATTCTGACGCTTCTCCAACATTTAGACTCAGTACTGGCTGTGATATCAAAATTAAATGGACACAACTGCCTATCATAGGGAGTGTCAACTCAAATCTGATATTTAAATAAATTGCTGTATTTATGGGAACAAATGCTTCACAAACCATGCTGTGTACTCTTGCTATTTATTGTTGAGTAAATGAGTCAATTAAAGGTCCAGCATTTACAACTAAACATTAGGAAATACGTTACTAATATGATAATATTTTCATTTTCAAGCAACTGTAAAATAAATGTGCATTCAAAACCTTTATAGTTGATTCACAAGCATTTATGTAACAAAAAAAGGTATTGTAATTACTTTCATATTTATCATGCTGGACTGCCTATAAAATCATCTCTCTAAATTTTGGACTGCATTTTTTCCAGCATATTAAATCCAAAAGGTTACATTTTTACTATTGGACTCTAGAAATATTATATAGATACAAAAAGAATCATGCTTATCATTGTATAAGTGATGAACATATCACTATCAAGCAACAAGGTGACAAACACCCTGTACTTGACCAAACTGAGTAAGACACTTGTGCCGAGTAGGCACACTCGAGTATATAAAAGAAGCAGCTCTAGACACTGCACGAACTGACAGGCATCTGATATAGGTGAGTTTAGTCAAGTATTTAATGGTAATTGTATCCATTGCGGTTTCTAGATTTCAATTAATTACGTTCTTGCTGGGGTAATTAATAATTATAAATACATTTTACCATTAAATAAATGAACAAATTTTACGTTGTTGTTTTTTTTTAATTAGACTGACAATAGCCATATTCTCTTTTGTAGCATCTTGGGTTTACACAGTCATTTTCATTTGGGATCTAGGTAAATTGTTTACTACAGACATCTTCTGACAAAACACCTGCTTAAAACACTTGAGTGAGTCATAAGTGAGCAAATTATTTTAATATGTGAACTGATTTGAAATGTATTTTCAGTCTCCACTAAAGTGCGATCATGAGCACAGATGCGTAGACGGAGCAATATGGCCCGGCAGCCATCTACCTCCGGAAGCCAGAGGAGAGAATTGAGGCTCAGAACACTCTATTTGATGCCAAAACTGCCTACTTTGTGACTGATCCTGAGTAACTGCAAATGTAAACTCATCAAGAAAGAGGCTGGCAAAGCCATGGTTGAGACAGATGGAGGAAAGGTAAGTGAAAATTTGTTTAATTTGCAGGCTTTAGTTTTTGTCATCCTGATTAACACCAATGCACCATATCTTTATCTAAAATAATGCCTTGCAATGAGATTTAAACTTTTATACTTTCTTGTTTAATTAATCATGATACTCATGGCACTCTTTGTGGACTGTTAATCGTTTCGTTTTTTGCATTTTATTTATTTTATTCTGTTTTGCCAAGAATGCCCTGGCCCATGCTGTTCAGTCAGCACGCCATGACTGTGACCTGCTCAGAGAGCAGTTTGAGGAGGAGCAGGAGGCCAAGGCTGAGCTGCAGCGAGAAATGTCCAAGGCCAACAGTGAGGTGGCTCAGTGGAGAACCAAATATGAGACTGATGCTATCCAGCGCACTGAGGAGCTGGAGGAGGCCAAGTACATGAATCATTTCCACTTTTTAACAAATAAATGCGTTTTTAACTCAATATTTTACCATTCAATATTATTTTTGTATAATTAAATACAAACACATTGTTCTTCACTGCAGGAAAAAGCTTTCCAAGCACCTGCAGGACTATTCAGGATTGTCCAGGGACAGTTCAAGGTGACTGAAAAAAATGCTGAAGAAGAAAGACAGCTAACTCCCTTCCTTTTTCATCCTTATCAGGATGCCCAACTGCACCTTGATGATTCTGTCAGAGGACAGGAAGACATGAAAGAGCAGGTTGTCATGGTGGAGCGCAGAAATGGCCTGATGATTGCTGAGATTGAGGAGCTGAGAGCCGCTCTGGAGCAGACAGAGAGAGGACGCAAAGTGGCTGAGCAGGAGTCGGTTGATGCTAGTGAGCGTGTCGGACTGCTTCACTCTCAGGTTTCTTTCCATTCATTCAGAATAAACTAGTGTTCTTAAAAATACATTATATACATTATATTAAACATGACTTGTCTTAAACATTCAGAACACCAGTCTTCTGAACACCAAGAAGAAGCTGGAGGCTGACCTTGCGCAAGTTCAGAGTGAAGTGGATGATACTGTTCAGGAAGCAAGAAATGCTGAGGACAAGGCCAAAAAGGCCATCACTGATGTGAGTTTAAATCTACAACTCTCTTATGTTATCTTTTTGGTCTACTACATGCACTGATGATGTTAAGTTTACTTACTTTCCTATTGATTATGAATTAATTGGAAAACATTTTATAATTTCAGGCTGCCATGATGGCTGAGGAGCTGAAGAAGGAGCAGGACACCAGTGCTCACCTGGAGAGGATGAAGAAGAACCTGGAGGTCACAGTCAAGGACCTGCAGCATCGTCTGGATGAGGCTGAGAACCTCGCCATGAAGGGTGGCAAGAAGCAGCTCCAGAAACTGGAGTCCAGGGTATGAACTGTATATGTATGTTGTGTCACAGTTGAGATTATTGAGAGTATTGATCATTACCCCATGTTCTATTTCACAGGTGCGTGACCTGGAGGCTGAAGTTGAAGCTGAGCAGAGACGTGGAAGTGATGCTGTGAAAGGAGTCCGCAAATATGAGAGGAGAGTCAAGGAACTGACCTACAAGGTAACGTGTTATCTAACTAAAATCCACCTTAATTTCTCTTTAATTTTCTACTGTCCTTCAATAACAATACTTGATCTGCACAGACTGAGGAGGACAAGAAGAATGTTACCAGACTCCAGGATCTGGTGGACAAGCTGCAGCTCAAAGTCAAGGCTTACAAGAGGCAGGCTGAGGAGTAGGTCAACTACATTAGTGACGGATCAGTTGTAATCATAATGTCACCATTCATTTTCCTCTAACTAAGTCAGTATAACACCAAACACTTCACAGGAAGAGCAGGCCAACACTCACACGTCCAGGGTCAGGAAGGTCCAGCATGAGCTAGAGGAAGCTCAGGAGCGCACTGACATCGCTGAATCCCAGGTCAACAAGATGAGAGCCAGGAGCCGTGATGTTGGAAAGGTATCTTTTCATTCTGTTGGATAACAATACATTAGAATAATAATGATATGATTCACTATTGGCATTTGAAAATCTTAATGAAAACTGACTTTCAGCAAATTGCAATTTGCTAGAATGGCATATCCAAGGCAGCTTGCATGAGGAGTTAGTGTAACATTCATATTTTCAAACACAAAAAAAGTTTAAACTTGCTGTAGGCCTACACTTCCCTGCTAATCTCTCCTCAGCACTAATTGTTATCCAACATGTCAAAGACTATATTTTGTATGTGTCCATTTGTATTGTGCAGCTAGTGATTTTAGTGTTTGAACTGAGTAGACGCCCTTGATCTGCATGTCCAGTTCTAAGGAAACAATAATAATAGTAATAATAACTAGAAAATTCCAGGGAAATTTTGAGTGCCACGGGGGCTACTGCCGGGATGAGTACACGATTTATTTCCAGTGTTCAAAAGTCACCCTGATCATACTCTGGTTTTGAGAAATGTCTTGATATAAAAGACTCTGATATAAAACAATGTCACATCCCTCCATCATGTATTATGTGGGAAATATCTCACATTCTGTGTTGGTTTTTTTAATAAAACAAGAGGCAACATGTCTTCAAACTGGCATTTAAAAGGTTAAAATCCAGTCCAAAACTAATAAACATTTGGTAGGTTTGAGCAGAACTGAAGTGGTTTAAGAGATTTATGCAAAAAAAGCAGAAAGAAATATTGATATATGATGATTTTATAGCATTTTCTTTGTGTGTCCTTTTTTGGACGCGAGGAACCCCAGAGGGTACAAAATGTGTTACCAGTGTATAATAGACCTGTAACAGTAACTGACATTAGATTTTAAAAATATGTCAAAAAAGACACTTTATTGCAGAAATCCATACCTTCAGCTGTAACACAGCCAAAATCATCAGCAAATCAAAAAAGAAAAGTGAAGAAAATGTCCAAAAAAGAGGGACCCCTGAGGGTTAATAAATCCCATGAACCGCTATTTAAATTACCACTATTATGTTTTTTTCGGTGCTAAATTTAACATTACTGGGGAGGAGAGCAACGCGACTAGAAGTGACAGCGAGAGAGGGCTAGTAGCTTCTCCTCTCCTCTGTCTCAGCGGAGACCGTCACAACTTCATTCACTCTTTTAACAAAACAAAAAAAAAGGTAACGAAGGAAGCAGTAAATGGACTTACATATTTAAGACCTAACTAAATGTCATTTAAGACCTAACATGCGGCTAATGTAAAGCTAGCAGAGCTTGGAGAGTTGGTTATCTGGTTGCTAGGCGCACGCAGGCACGCACACAGATCAGGAGCTGCCGTTGCCATGGCAATGTGAAAATCTGCCCAGAATTTGGCTTCTACATTGCTTCAAAACAACTGCAAATTATGAGAAAACCGTTACTTCTTTTCAAAAACTGAAAAGACCGTGTCAGACACTGAAGCCAGAAGTTTCTACAGTCTCTATTTTATTCAGATATTCCTTAAAATGAGTGAGTAAGCTCAGTGCGAAGACAGAGAGAGATTCTTTTGAAAAAAAAAGACGATTACATTAGGTGTCAATGAGAGTGAGACAGGTATTGCTGCCGGACTCGGCACCCCCGTTTAAATTTTGTGCAGACCCTGCCTGTCAAAGTTACATTTTATGAATCCCAACAACTATGTCTACATTTTCAGAAAGAATTATTTGTCTCCTTTTTACGGTTTGGCCGTGAGCTCGAGTTAAAAATAAAAATAAAGGTTATTTTTTACTGCTTCACGCACTCTAGCCAACTGACGCTTTCACTCTAACTTTGAAGAAAAAGTGATTTGCACTCCTCCTTTGAGTGCTCACAGTTTGAAAAGTTTACATGTTATGTAAAAACAGTTCCTATCTTTTTGAGAGAGCAGAAGTTTTCCTCCGTTTTATAGTTTGAATCACATTTCTACGTGCAGGTATGAGAGAGCTGGGTGACTCAGCAAAAAGGTGCAATTTTGTAGAAAAAAGGTGGGTTTCTAATGAAAATTCCAATGCATTTCTAATGCATTATTTATTCCCAGTTTTTTGGGAATAACTTTGGGAAAAATTGGAATTTTAACACCAAAAGTCATAGCACCCCTTGCGGGATCAAGACGCACGTTTTGATGTATATATTACCAGGGTTTTCTCAAAGCTGCGGGACGAGTTACGCGCCGAAATTTGGCGGAAGAATAATAAACCCGAAACAGAAGATTAATAGATGCCTCGGGGCTCTGCCCCGAGGCACTCCTCTCAGCTATTCTAGCTGTAGAGGAGTGCCTCGGAGCTGAGCACCCGTGGCACTAATAATAATAATAATAAGATAATAATAATATTGTTAGAATTTATAACAATATAAGAGACTGCCAGTATGACCAATTTCATATGGCAATGTAACTGTGAACTTCAAATAGGCCTATGTCAAATGTAATCTAGCTTTTGACACTGAAACTGGTGCCACTGAAAAACGCAGGCTTGCTCATTTATCACCTACACGTGAGCGCTACTTACCTAATGTTAGCTGAGGTGTAGCTATCTAAAACGATTGTCATGTTTTTTTCCATAAAAGTTCTGGTGTTAAGGCAGATAACAATCACTTGGCTCACCCTGCTCAGTCCAAGCTTTTTTATCCACCAGTAATGGCCTACAAAGACGAATACCTTCTTTCAAAAAATTCAAGCATAAGCTAACGTAACAGAATTCCGTTACACAATGTTTCTGCAATAAAGCTAAAGTGGATTTTATCTGAAATTGAGACCGAGTTCTCACTATTAATGACCACAAAGAATAATTTTCTGTTTGAATTTTCCCAGCTGGCACCGGACTTAGATGTAGTCTCAAACAACAACAACAACAACAACAACAACAATAACAACAAAAGTTGGAGTACGCGTGGAACAGCGTTTAACTTCAATTAGAAATGAAATGATAGCCAACTGTTATCGAGATTATTCAACCAAAAATCAATGTCCAACGACATAGGTGGCCAGCTGCATGCCTGATGGGTAATATCAGAACTCTTTAAAAATAATTATAGTAGCTAAATACAAGTAAATGTTAAAGTGGACTACAAAGTATCCAGATTGTGTGCTCTGGGCATCAGGTGTACATTTTTTTTTTTTTAAATGGCCGATTTAATATGCCACTGCAGCAGTAGCAGTATGCTACTTTACTCTTAAGGTAAGAATAGGCCAGTATGAAACAGGCTGTAAATTAAACTAACACAAATCACTTGAGAGGCTGTAAAACTGAAACCACTGACAAACTGCTGTCTGAGATTATGTTAGGACTTAACAGTGAGTCAATGACACTTGTAACAGTAGGCACTCACTGTTAGGGAATGACAATTGGCTTAATATAAGCTCAAAACCATCGCAGGAATTCAAGTAGGCTACTCTCCCATGGGCTAGTGTGCCCAGTTCTTTGAGTGTTCAGAGAGGTGACAGTCAGTATAACTTAATGGGAATCCTAATAGCACTCTAAATTTATTACCAATACAGATTGCCAACACAGCCCATTCATAAACACAGCGCTGACTCTGGCGTATTTGAAATGAACCAAGGCTCACAATAAAGGTCACATCAGCCAGCAGCAGTAACTCAAGTGTTGTAGAGTCATCTGAAAACTATCATTGACATACAGTGTAAATAATTTTCTTTCTCGTTTTTTGTTTTTCAGTCTGAGAATGCTGAGTAAGAGACTACATCTGCTGGACAACGTTAAACAGAGTTCATAAAATATGAACAACCTGCTGTGATATGTACAAATGTAATAAAGATGTTTTGATGATACTGTTTTTCTTTTCTTCCAAAAATCCAGTGCATCAAGGCAACACAGTTAATAACTAACTGGAATTATATTAGGCCCAGGTTCAAGGGTTCTTACCATAATAAAGGATTTCTATGAAAAAATTAAAGTTAAAAATGTTTTTCAAGGGTTGTTCATTCAAACAAAACACAAGCTATTGAAATTTGTGCCTGTAATGCAAAGCAATATGTGAACAAGTACAACTTTTGATTTATTAATCTCCAACTAAATGCAGTCTTTTTAAGAGTGTATCATGTATGGAATTTATTGTTTATTTATCTGGCACAACTAAGGTGACCCATAGAACATCACAATTTGAAGGACATGGATCTAACTTTATACTAAATATAAAAGGTTAGATGATGTTACAGCCAGGAAGTATTAATTAACAGCATTCAAAGGTGGTCTCGCCTTTGTGGCACCAAACTCTCACAGATGCACATGTGTTGTTGGACCCTGGGGCAGATACTATTTATGTGGACAATGCACACTAACTGGTTGTGCATTTGTGTGCCAAGATATTTTAGGAGTTGACTCGGGCATTGTTGTGCTTGTAGACAACTGCATGGGAGTGGCCACCAAGGCAATTGATGTAAAGACAATTTCCTTTGTTTCGAATGACAAAGATAATATCATATGACAGACTGAAGCCATGGTGTTCTTTTTAAATACAGCTGTCAGTATGTCGTTAAGGAATGACTGATTGCTTTGGCATGCTAAAATGATATGCTTAAACAGTAAAGAAAATAACTACAGTCAAATATTGTCTCATGTCTCACTCATGACACAGTTGTTCATGAGGTTTGTTTAGAGCTGCTTCAATTAATGATAAAAATTCTCCTGATTAAAGTGTCTACTAGGAGGCGAACACAATTGTTTGGTTCACAAGAATATAAAAGTTAAATGTGCTTTCTTTAATAGATAAGATATAAAAAGATAGTAAATCATAACACAGCAATCAGGATTATTTGAATGTAAAATAAGCTTTGGTTACAACATGATGAGTTATTGATGGTCTTGTGCAATATATTTTGCTGAAGCACATACAATAAGCTTTACTGTTTGGCTCACCTCATCCAACTTTCTTTTTCCTCCTTGTATTTCCTTATCGCTTCACAAATTACTGCAGTTCATGTTTAGACTGTTGACTGTTGTTGTTAGGTTGTCAACTACATTGCTACTGAAATCTCAACCTTAAAAATTAAGCACACTGCAGATCCTCCCCTGTTCTGTCTGCGACCTTTATTCTGATAAAATGAATAAAACAAGGAAAACTAAATCAAACAAAGGAAAATAGAGAGTTTAACCAACACCACCTGTGGTTCTCTCAGTGTTACTACTCTGTCTAGGAAGAGTCTGACACTCTTTTAAATCTCACCAGGCTCCTCCTCGCCCGACGCATTAGGCATGTTTTATTTCAGTTCACAGGCTTAGTGCAGCAGCTCTTCTATAAGCATCTACAGACTCAAGGACATGCAAACGAGAAGGTTAGTCAGGACTGTCTGTCCCCACTTATATCCCTCCCCACTTACTGTATATCCATTTTCACCTTCTGATCAATTCGTGGTCTTTTCACTTGCATTATAGCCAAATTATGAAACTGACTGATTTACACTCTCAGAAATGACATTCTGATTCTCAGATGGGAAAGAAAATGCTGTGAGTTGTGTATAATATGTCATTTTTGCAACACAAAATGTGCACGTTGAGCATATCACCAGAAAGTAAATAGCAAGTAAACCACAAAGTGAAGCTCAGCCTGAAATTAGAGCAAAATGTAAGGTAAGCACCATGATGCTTCAATTACAAGCAGGTCAGAGCTTTTCTGCAGCATTGGTGGCCGTCACACTGGTGTAATTGAAACGATTCTAAATAGTGAATTTCTTTTTATTTGCAATGATATAATTCTGTCCCCTATACTTTAAGAATGTTAGAACTGTCATAACAAAACACAACATAAACATTAAGCACAACATAAAAAATAATACATTTTTCCTTCAGGTCTGTAATGGTAGACTTACAATTCAAATCAGCTGGTGCATTTTGTCTAGTAATGGGCCTTGTGTGTACAAAATGCTTTGTATTCAAGGTGACACAGTACATAGACATGCATTAGAAAATTAAAATGTTCAACTAGATGAATGTAATCGAAGCATAGACTCATATTTGTATGATACATGCAGACTAAGATATAGCACTAAACCATAACTAAACATCTAATCCTCTCCCTCTGTTGTGCAAAAATAGCATCTAATTTAAATCTAAGCCCACCAAGGCTTCCTTCAAACAAGTTGACAAAAAAAATGACTGAAGACCTTTGCCCTTACTTGAATAGCACATTGGACACATGCTATTCAGGTTGGCTGAAAAAAATGAAGACCTTTGACCTTACTTGAATAGCATGTGTGCAACACATGTTTGCACAATAGTCCACTTACCTACTGAGGTCACATGGGTGACATTCCTCAAGGTCATCTCCTTTTTTTTAAGAATGAAGGTTAGGTAAATATAAAAGGCAATATGACAACTTCACTCAACAATCCAGATTTAAAAATATATAAAGGTCATTGGGAAAAAAGTTTAAAAGTAGAAATTTATTTTCCTGCATTTATTATACATTGAAATTTTAACATACACTAATCCTGGATACACTTTTCATTCATGGTGCTATTACAGTTCTGGCATCTCTAACATCTTGTTTATTGGCGCAGGATTTATTTTGGGTCTTATCCCAGCCTTGATGGCAACTGTTCATCCACTTCATTCCAAGGCGATATGTAATCCAGCCTCAGCTTTTATGGAATGGCGCTCAGCCTCAATTTTATTTCAGACATCTGAGATGTGTCGTTGTCCTGCAACTATATACCAGTGACATTTACATGCTTCTCCAAGACCACAGCCTGTGCCTGCTATGACATACTTGAATAAGAGTATTATTACCAACACTGAAGATCATTTTATTATTGAAACGAGTTGGTGACTGATTTGTCTGTTAATGAAAAGAATATATTGTCTGGTTTAAAAAGCCTTGAAACCCAAGCTCTTACATCCCCAACAAATGTTCTACTAATTACTGAGTTATGTGTAATGATTTGTACTGTGAAATGATAAAATAATAACTATAAATAATTAGTGATAATAAGTTTAGCATACATTTTAGAAAAGAGAAAAATATGAGCCAAATATGATCATAAGAAATCAAATTTTTTTAATATCTGTGGCCATGAATGGAATGGCTCTGACCCTACTTTATGGAATACTTGACCTTTTTGTTATTGGACAACCAAATCTGACACCTGTGAATGTCCTGCAACTGTACACCAGTGACATCTGGGTGCTTCTCCAGAACTGGTGGAAAAATACATTTATTTAAAATAAATAAATTTATTTTTCCACCAGTTTATTTAAATAAATAGAATAAATAAATAAATGTCTCCATATTTTACATCAGTTAACAAACTGAGATTGTAATCATGAAGTCAACATTTTTACCTTTTAAAAAATATAATTTTTAATGTAAGTTTCATCATTTTGAAACCAGTGTTCCTTTTCAGTCTAAAACATCAATCTTTATTAATATTATAAGATATTATATAGGAGTTCCATTTTCAAGTTCAAGTTCAAATTTAACAACACCAACAAGATTTATCCTACTCTTATTAATTCATGTATAACAGATATATAATGCAATAGCTTTTATGCCATGTTGGAAAATCTAATATATGTATATATGTCTATGTGTATTATATATCAACATATACATATATTAGATCATATATTAAATATATTATATTATATATATCATATATTATTATATTATCATATATAACAATTGATGCATATAACATTAAGTTTAAAAGTAACTGTTTATGTTATTAAACAATTAATTTTTAGAAGAATTTTACTAAGTCTTTACTAACCTCTTAGTTTAGGCGCAGGGAAAAATACCTACAGCTACAAATGTGCATACAAGGCAATATAATCACTGTAAATGTCAATGTCACAGGATTAGCGGCAACATGACAAGAATACATGACCAAATTGAGAAAGGCACACCTACTGAGAAGACAGTCCTCCCTCTATAAAAGAGGCTGCTTAGGACTCTGTCGATAACTGGTAGGCTTCCAACTCAGGTGAGTACAGTAATATTGTGAAAAACAAATTTCTCGTTGATAAAAATACTTACAAGAATGTTTATTATCATAATTTTATTATGATACTTGCAATAATTTATTCGTGTTACAAAGGGAAATATATATATAAATGTCATGCCAGCTTGTAGTTTTTAAAAAATTATATATGTATGTGATATACGTATTTCAAAATCAAGATAAATATCTATTGATTAAAATATGGTTGACAATTTATCAACAGGGTGAAAAGAACAGACCTGACAATATTCAATCTTCTGTTGGGGCCAAAGGAGGTAAATTATAGTTTTCCTTTGATGATATCCAAAACATAATTCAAAACATATCTCATGTGAAAAGTCTACTAAGAGCATGTTGATATTTATTAGAACAAATACAAGAGAAATACATCATGTATGACCTCTCTTTATTTTCAGTCGCTTAAGGTGCCATCATGAGCACAGACGCAGAAATGGAGCAGTATGGCCCTGCGGCCATTTACCTCCGCAAGCCTGAGAGGGAGAGGATTGAGGCTCAGAACACTCCATTTGATGCCAAAACAGCCTACTTTGTGGTCGATGCTGATGAGATGTACCTCAAGGGTAAACTCACCAAAAAAGAGGGTGGCAAAGCCACAGTTGAAACATTTACAGGAAAGGTAAGTGTAATGATGCCTAAAATGAAACTCTACAAATAAATCTAGGAAGGACAGACAAATAGATAACAGTTGCCCAACACATCTGGACAATATTTTCTTTTGAGATTCATTTAATGGAAATATTATAAATATTAAATATTATATATGATATCTCAGTAAATAATGAATTGATTTTCTTCTTGTGCTTTATTGTACTTCCTATTCAGACAGTAACTGTAAAAGAGGATGACATCCATCCCATGAACCCTCCCAAGTTTGATAAAATTGAGGACATGGCCATGATGACCCACCTCAACGAGCCTGCTGTGTTGTATAACCTCAAAGAGCGTTTTGCATCATGGATGATCTACGTAAGCCTTCAATCTTACAATGTAGTGTGGTTGTATTTGTAAAGCCTGTGCATCAGACTGATAATGTTTCTCTCTTTGGTCCAAACAGACCTACTCCGGCCTGTTCTGTGTCGTTGTGAACCCCTACAAGTGGCTTCCTGTGTATGACTCTCAGGTTGTGAATGCATACAGAGGCAAGAAGAGGATTGAGGCTCCACCCCACATCTTCTCCATCTCTGATAATGCCTACCAGTTCATGCTCACTGGTAAGATGAAATTTACCACAGAATTTAAGTGAATGAGACAAAGAAGAATCTCAATTAAAGGTTTAACTTGAGTGTATGCTTGAATTCCAGATCGCGAGAACCAGTCTGTCCTTATCACGTGAGTATAACACAACTTGTAATGACAATTTTTTTATAAACTTCGTGACTATATTGCTAAGTAAGGATCATCCTTTTATTCCCCAGTGGAGAATCTGGTGCAGGGAAGACTGTCAACACCAAGCGTGTCATCCAGTACTTTGCAACAATTGCAGTGGCTGGAGCTAAGAAAGCAGAGGCAGGCTCTGGCAAAATACAGGTAAAATTGGTGGCAAAAATCTTTGCTACAGCGGATTGCTATTTGATGGATTATTTTATACAGCCTCACAATTACTCTTTGTAGGGTTCGCTGGAAGATCAAATCATTGCAGCCAACCCTCTCCTGGAGGCCTACGGTAATGCTAAGACTGTGAGGAATGACAACTCCTCTCGTTTTGTAAGTAATCATTTTATGAACCTTCACATAATTTCTTAAAAATACTGTGAGTCAAACTGACATTTTCTGGTATATGTTCAGGGTAAATTCATCAGAATTCACTTTGGCTCTAGTGGAAAGCTGGCCTCAGCTGATATTGAAACATGTAAGTTCTAGTTTATTTCCTTTTGTAGTTGACAACATTAGTTAGTGTAGGGTCTTGCATTATTTGACGCACATTCATCAACAAATCTTTATATCTAACAATGACTCACAGATCTGCTGGAGAAGTCACGTGTCACCTTCCAGTTGTCTGCTGAGAGGAGCTACCATATCTTCTATCAGCTGATGACAGGCCACAAGCCGGAGCTCCTGGGTATGTTATGACACTCAAACAAATAACAAAAAGTAAAATAAGAGTAAGTGCCAACTTATGCATTTCTTCTACTTTCTTCCAGAGGCCCTTCTAATCACCACCAACCCCTATGACTACCCAATGATCAGTCATGGTGAAATCACTGTCAAAAGCATCAATGATGTGGAGGAGTTCATTGCAACAGATGTAAGTTGATAGTATTTTGAATAATAACAGATAAATGTCAGAATAAGTGATTTTCTAAAAGGATTTGCTGTGCATGAATTGCAGACCGCTATTGACATCTTGGGCTTCAGTGCTGAGGAGAAGGTTGGCATCTATAAGCTGACTGGAGCTGTGATGCATCATGGTAACATGAAATTTAAGCAGAAGCAGCGTGAGGAGCAGGCTGAACCAGATGGCACTGAGGGTAATTGTATTAATAGTGTGATATTACATCATCATATTACATCTTATTACAACAAATCACATTACAGCGAGGAAACCTAAAACCTAACCATGAAAAAGTACATTTTTGCACAACTTATATGTATGAATATGAATGAATGAATGTAATCACAACTTAATGACTCTCCTGCAATAAGGGGTGATATTGGTTGAATGTCAATTAACATCTAGCAGAAACAAAGAAGGTCTGGTGATATAAAATATCAACAATATATTCCTAACAGAAAAACTGCACGAACGAAAAGAAATAGCAGTTACAAACTGTAACTAACTAACTGGAAACATTTTTTTCTCTCAATCAGAGGCTGATAAAATCGCCTACCTCATGGGCCTGAATTCAGCTGATATGCTGAAAGCCTTGTGCTACCCAAGAGTCAAGGTTGGAAATGAGATGGTGACCAAAGGTCAAACCGTTACACAGGTACAAAAAAAGAGTAAATGTGAAACATCTACAAATATCAAAGACTGGTTAGAAATCCAAGCAGGGTTTTCAAAATGTTGCCATTGTTTTTAGGTCAACAATTCCGTTAGCGCTCTTTGCAAGTCTGTCTATGAGAAAATGTTCTTGTGGATGGTCGTCCGTATCAATGAGATGCTGGACACAAAGCAGCCAAGACAGTACTTCATTGGGGTGTTGGATATCGCTGGATTTGAGATCTTTGATGTGAGTAATTTGAAGAACAGTTGAGTTGCATCACATGTCAACAATGTTTTCCCATGGGACTGATTATATCTCCACAATTACAGTTCAACAGCTTGGAGCAACTCTGCATCAACTTCACCAATGAGAAACTGCAACAGTTTTTCAACCACCACATGTTTGTCCTGGAGCAAGAGGAGTACAAGAAAGAAGGCATTCATTGGGAATTCATTGACTTCGGTATGGACTTGGCCGCCTGCATTGAGCTTATTGAGAAGGTAAGACTGTCAGCTCTGTCAGGTTGAGCTAAAATCCTGTTTACTGAGTGCATGCTAAATTGTTAATTCTTTTTAATATTATTTCCTTTCAGCCAATGGGCATCTTCTCCATTCTTGAAGAGGAGTGCATGTTCCCCAAGGCTACAGACACCTCTTTCAAGAACAAGCTGCATGATCAGCATCTTGGCAAAACCAAGGCCTTTGAGAAGCCAAAACCAGCAAAGGGCAAGGCTGAGGCTCACTTCTCCCTGGTGCACTATGCTGGTACAGTGGACTACAATATCAGTGGCTGGCTGGACAAGAACAAGGACCCGCTGAACGACTCAGTTGTTCAGCTTTACCAGAAGTCTTCAAACAAACTGCTTTGCTACCTGTATGCATCTCATTCTTCAGGTGATGGTAAGAAACTAATACAGTAACTACAGTGGGACAATGTGCTAATTCAGTTGGTAAATTAAGTATCTGGTTTCCAGGGAATAAGCCAGGAAAATGAATAAAGACTTAAATATTTGGTGGTATTTTGTTCTAAAAAACAGATGCTTCTGGTGGCAAGAAGGGTGGTGGAAAGAAGAAGGGTGGTTCCTTCCAGACTGTGTCTGCTCTTTTCAGGGTATGTATCGTTTCACATATTTTGGGTAACATTTCAAAACCTCATCTTGATATGATGTTTGACCTATTATCTTACAATTGGGATCCACAGGAGAACTTGGGCAAGCTGATGACCAACTTGAGGAGCACTCATCCTCACTTTGTGCGTTGCCTGATTCCCAATGAAACAAAGACCCCAGGTAAGAAGCCCAGAGACCTGCTTTTTGAATTTTATGTTACACTGTGTTACAAATAAATATTTTAAACTATATGAATTTGAAACTCTCAGGTCTTATGGAGAACTTTTTGGTCATCCACCAACTGAGGTGTAACGGTGTGCTGGAAGGAATCAGAATCTGCAGAAAGGGCTTCCCCAGCAGAATCCTCTATGGTGACTTCAAGCAGAGGTGTCTACAGTTTTCATTATATGAAAGTCAGGCTGATTTCAGATGAGGCATTGTGGTGGTTAACACAAGGAAGATATGAAAGCAAAATACAAGTAACAATATCATTTTGTCTTGTAGATACAAAGTATTGAATGCCAGTGTCATCCCTGAGGGACAGTTCATTGACAACAAGAAAGCGTCAGAGAAGCTGCTGGGCTCCATTGATGTGGACCACACTCAGTACAAGTTTGGGCACACAAAGGTACAAGTCTACGGACAATAACAGAAGCTATTAAGTGTATACATTCTGTAATATCCATGTGTACTGACAATTGATTTCCATAGGTGTTCTTCAAAGCTGGTCTGCTCGGTACCCTGGAGGAGATGAGGGATGAGAAACTGGCTGCGCTGGTGACCATGACTCAGGCGCTCTGCAGAGGATACCTCATGAGGAAGGAGTTTGTTAAGATGATGGAGAGGAGGTAGGATTATTGTGCACTATACTGAATTGCTCCTCATATTCCAGTCTGTGATGTAAAACAAAACAACAGTTATACACTAATAAATGTCATTTTTGTAGAGACGCTATCTTCACCATTCAGTACAACATCCGTTCATTCATGAATGTGAAAAACTGGCCATGGATGCATCTGTACTTCAAAATCAAGCCTCTTTTGAAGAGTGCTGAGACTGAGAAGGAGTTGGCTCAAATGAAGGAGAACTATGGGAAGATGCAATCAGACCTGGCTACTGCCCTGGCCAAGAAGAAGGAACTGGAGGAGAAAATGGTTTCCTTGCTTCAGGAGAAGAATGACCTGCAACTGCAAGTAGCATCTGTGAGTAGAGAACAGAAATATAAGTGACATTGGGTCAATTGAAAAAAAAAAAACTATACAGTCAGATCCTTTTCAGTCAGATGTTCTGTGTGTGTCTAAATACTAATAATACCACATATATGCTCAAACTATAGGAAGGTGAGAACCTATCAGATGCTGAGGAAAGGTGTGAAGGGCTCATTAAGAGCAAGATCCAGCTCGAGGCCAAACTCAAAGAGACAACTGAGAGACTGGAGGATGAAGAGGAAATCAATGCTGAGCTGACTGCCAAGAAGAGGAAGCTGGAGGATGAATGCTCTGAGCTGAAGAAGGACATTGATGACTTGGAGCTCACCTTGGCTAAAGTGGAGAAGGAGAAACATGCCACAGAGAACAAGGTTCATTTTATTTTCACTATTCTTTACATACAAATTGAATTGTATTCTTGTGCATTCTTTTACATTTTAATGTATTAAATGTTTTGGGGGGAATATTAAACCTTTCGCACCATTTTCAGGTGAAAAACCTCACAGAGGAGATGGCATCTCAAGATGAGTCTATTGCCAAGTTAAGCAAGGAGAAGAAAGCACTCCAAGAGGCCCACCAGCAAACACTGGATGATCTCCAGGCAGAGGAAGATAAAGTCAACACTCTGACCAAGTCCAAGACAAAGCTGGAACAGCAAGTGGACGATGTAAGAAAACAATTGCTTTGTCTTTGTGATTTTGCCAAGTAATGACACAAATGATTCTTGGTATTGGTGTTATATAGCCAAAATGCCTCAAATCAACAATCATTAAAAGCCATTATTTCATAGCTTGAGGGATCACTGGAGCAAGAGAAGAAGCTCCGCATGGACCTTGAGAGAGCCAAGAGGAAGCTTGAGGGAGATCTGAAACTGGCCCAGGAATCCATCATGGATCTGGAGAATGACAAGCAGCAATCTGATGAGAAAATCAAGAAGTAGGTTTTTCTTTGTTTTAGCTGATCAATTCTCTTTTCAGCATCTCACACATTACACTACAACAACAGTATAAACTATGACAATGAAAGCTTTCTTGGTCTCCCCATCAAGGAAAGACTTTGAGATAAGCCAGCTCCTCAGCAAGATTGAGGATGAACAGTCCCTGGGTGCTCAGCTTCAGAAGAAGATCAAGGAACTCCAGGTAACATTATTTTACATAAATTGTAAACTCAGTGAAACAAAAACAAAATCTTCTAGTCAATAAGCGTTCCTGATGTTACCATCATCAAATGTAGGCTCGCATTGAGGAGCTGGAGGAAGAGATTGAAGCTGAGAGGGCTGCTCGGGCTAAGGTTGAGAAGCAGAGGGCTGACCTCTCCAGGGAGCTGGAGGAGATCAGTGAGAGGCTTGAGGAAGCTGGTGGAGCAACAGCCGCTCAGATTGAGATGAACAAGAAACGTGAGGCTGAGTTCCAGAAACTTCGTCGTGACCTTGAAGAGTCAACCCTGCAGCATGAAGCTACTGCAGCAGCTCTTCGCAAGAAGCAGGCTGATAGTGTTGCAGAGCTGGGAGAGCAGATTGACAACCTCCAGCGTGTCAAGCAGAAGCTGGAGAAGGAGAAGAGCGAGTACAAGATGGAGATTGACGACCTCTCCAGCAACATGGAGGCTGTTGCCAAAGCAAAAGTATACTGTATTTTTCAATAGTTTAAATAAATAAAGGAAAAAAAACTACAACCACTTACAATTTCAGTTTTCCGAATATCCAAATAATGATCACGTCAATTAAATGTTAATTACAGGGTAATCTGGAGAAAATGTGCCGTACTCTTGAAGATCAATTAAGTGAAATTAAATCCAAAAATGACGAAAACGTTCGCCAGCTCAATGACATGAGTGCACAGAGGGCAAGACTGCAAACAGAGAACGGTGTGTATCCTAACATGCAAAATGTGTAATACTAGATTAATTAGTTCAGATACAAAGTATTGCAATGTTTAAACTGGTTTACTTTGATTTGTACAGGTATAGTAATTATTCAAATAATTGACGTTTAACTGTTGTAGGTAATGAAAAGCATGGTTATGGAAATCCCATGTTACAGGTTATAATGTTTTGTTACCTGTTGTTATGTAATGTATGTAGTACTATTTAAAGAAAACTGACAATGTTGTGGTATAATGGAAAGCACTTTCAACTATATTTTAGGTATGAAAAAAGACACTCAAATCCTATTCTTACTCTTGTTCATTCAGGTGAATTTGCTCGCCAGCTTGAGGAGAAGGAAGCTCTCATTTCCCAGCTCACCAGAGGCAAACAGGCGTACACTCAGCAGATTGAAGAGCTTAAGAGACACATTGAGGAAGAAGTGAAGGTACGAAGATCTTACATTTGTATTATCCACTTTGTAATGCAACATGTGCAAAGGGTGTCTATCTATTTATCAAGTATGATATCTCCAGTGACATCTCAGGCATGGCTGGTTAGAAACCTGGGTGAAAGACAGATCTATACACTGTAAACCACTGTTAAAAATTGACTGCATAAGTGAAGCCCCTTACTTAAACGTAAACTGAATTTGATACATTAGACACTGATTAAAAAACATTAATTTGTTTTTTATGTTCTGTGTTTTGGGTATGTACTATAGTATGTTAACAGAATTAATTAATACTTTCATGCTTTTTATGATAAATTCACAGGCCAAGAATGCCCTGGCCCATGCTGTTCAGTCAGCCCGCCATGACTGTGACATGCTCAGAGAGCAGTTTGAGGAGGAGCAGGAGGCCAAGGCTGAGCTGCAGCGAGGAATGTCCAAGGCCAACAGTGAGGTGGCTCAGTGGAGAACCAAATATGAGACTGATGCTATCCAGCGCACTGAGGAGCTGGAGGAGGCCAAGTACATGAATCCTTTCCACTTTTTAACAAATAAATGCTTTTTTAACTCAATATTTTACCATTCATTATTATTTTTGTATAACTAAATACAAACACATTGTTCACTGCAGGAAAAAGCTTGCCCAACGCCTGCAGGACGCTGAGGAATCCATTGAGGCTGTCAACTCTAAGTGTGCGTCTTTGGAGAAGACCAAGCAGAGGCTGCAGGGTGAGGTGGAGGACCTCATGATTGATGTGGAGAGAGCAAATAGTCTGGCTGCCAACCTTGACAAGAAGCAGAGGAACTTTGATAAGGTAAATATTTCAACTGGAAATCAAAACCAATTTTATCTGAAGAACACATACCTGAAGTAGTAATCAATCATTTAATTAACCTATACAAATCTAGGTCCTTGCAGAATGGAAACAGAAGTATGAGGAGGGCCAGGCAGAGCTGGAAGGAGCCCAGAAGGAGGCTCGCTCTCTCAGCACTGAACTGTTCAAGATGAAGAACTCTTATGAGGAGGCTCTGGATCAGCTGGAGACCATGAAGAGAGAGAACAAGAACCTGCAGCGTATGTCAACTGTTATCTACGTTAAATGCAAATAATAATTTATTACCAGCTGTGAGGTGTCTAACAATGGTGAACTTTATATTTTCTCTGTAGAGGAGATCTCAGACCTGACTGAACAGATTGGTGAGACTGGAAAGAGCATCCATGAGCTGGAGAAAGCCAAGAAGACTATAGAAAGTGAGAAGGCGGAAATTCAGACTGCCCTGGAGGAAGCAGAGGTATTACCTCTTACTTTTCATTTGTTTGTCATTGCAACAATTAATTTACTGTTGCTCTGATGGTGCTCTATGGCATTAGTCTTTTAAGAAATTAAGAAATTAATTTCAAATTTGTTTTGTCATACTGACAAAGTACTCATTTTGGTATGTAGTTATACTTAGCTGACTTTTCTTGCAGGGCACACTGGAGCATGAGGAGTCCAAGATTCTCCGTATTCAGCTTGAGCTCAACCAGTTCAAGGGTGAGGTTGACAGGAAGCTGGCAGAGAAGGATGAGGAGATGGAGCAGATCAAGAGGAACAGCCAGAGGGTGATTGACTCCATGCAGAGCACTCTTGATTCAGAGGTCAGGAGCAGAAATGATGCCCTGAGAATCAAGAAGAAGATGGAGGGAGACCTGAATGAGATGGAGATTCAGCTGAGCCATGCCAACAGGCAGGCTGCTGAAGCACAGAAACAACTGAGGAATGTCCAGGGACAGCTCAAGGTGAGTTTTGTGCAATTGCTGAATTAAATAAACTGTTGGAAAGTAGAGAAAGTTAATATCAACACTTTTTATGTTGTCAGGATGCCCAACTGCACCTTGATGATGCTGTCAGAGGACAGGAAGACATGAAGGAGCAGGTTGTCATGGTGGAGCGCAGAAATGGCCTGATGATTGCTGAGATTGAGGAGCTGAGAGCCGCTCTGGAGCAGACAGAGAGAGGACGCAAAGTGGCTGAGCAGGAGCTGGTTGATGCTAGTGAGCGTGTCGGACTGCTTCACTCTCAGGTTTCTTTCCATTCATTCTAAAGAAACTAGTGTTCTTGAAAATACGTTATATAAATTATATTAAACATGACTTGTCTTAAACATTCAGAACACCAGTCTTCTGAACACCAAGAAGAAGCTGGAGGCTGACCTTGTGCAGATTCAGGGTGAGGTGGATGATGCTGTTCAGGAAGCAAGAAATGCTGAGGACAAGGCCAAAAAGGCCATCACTGATGTGAGTTTAAATCTACAACTCTCTTATGTTATCTTTTTGGTCTACTACATGCACTGATGATGTTAAGTTTACTTACTTTCCTATTGATTATGAATTAATTGGAAAACATTTTATAATTTCAGGCTGCCATGATGGCTGAGGAGCTGAAGAAGGAGCAGGATACCAGTGCTCACCTGGAGAGGATGAAGAAGAACCTGGAGGTCACAGTCAAGGACCTGCAGCATCGTCTGGATGAGGCTGAGAACCTCGCCATGAAGGGTGGCAAGAAGCAGCTCCAGAAACTGGAGTCCAGGGTATGATCTGTATATAATGCTCACAGATTAGTGTAAGAATGAAAAATACACTTTAAAATGCATAGAAAAACTCTGCCTTACTTTCTCTGCACTCGAATATTTTCAGAAAACTTTGATTTTTTTAATAAACACATTACAGGTGCGTGAACTGGAGGCTGAAATTGAAGCTGAACAGAGACGTGGAGCTGATGCTGTTAAAGGAGTCCGCAAATATGAGAGGAGAGTGAAGGAGCTGACCTACCAGGTAAACCATAATTACTGCCATAATAACTGCTTGATTCTGCTACAACATTCCTTAAGTGACAATTCTTAATTTGTACAGACTGAGGAGGACAAGAAGAATGTGCATAGACTCCAGGATCTGGTGGACAAGCTGCAGCTCAAAGTCAAGGCTTACAAGAGACAGGCTGAGGAGGCTGTGAGTCAACTACATTCATATGACCAATCATTTACAGTTGAATTAAAAATGATATCACCATTAACAAATTAATTTATATAACTTCACAGGAGGAGCAGGCCAACACTCACATGTCCAAACTCAGGAAGGTCCAGCACGAGTTAGAGGAAGCTCAGGAGCGCGCTGACATTGCTGAGTCCCAGGTCAACAAGATGAGAGCCAAGAGCCGTGATGTTGGAAAGGTATCTTTACATTCTCTTTGATAGTGTCATGTATTAACCATGAGTACTACATAATGACCTCTGAAAGAAATGACTAGTTGCAGTATGCTTTTCCACAAGCTATTTTGCTGATAACAGATCAACATCACTCTGTATAAAGCTTTATTTCTGGTTTTCTCATTCCATAAAATGCTTTTTTCATCAGTATATAGTAAATGTTACCATATTGCTATGATAGTACATCCCAACAAACACTATCTACAAGTTCTAATTATCTGATTTACTTTCAGGGAAGTGACTCTGCTGAATGAGATACAAGTTTCCAGCTGAGGCTTTTCAATCAAGTTCATACAATATGAGCGCTTGAGAATTTTCTTGTGTAAATCTTCAATAAATGTTAAAAATGTCCTGTGTTCCTTTTTCTTTTTTACTTGTCTGTCATACTTAACTTACATAACCAAGTTACTTTAGGTAACAGTTGGATAACACTATTAAAACAATATGTGTCATTTATGATGACCAAACTGACAAATTGTTGCTAATCATATAGCTGCAAGTTCAGTTAAGAGCAAATGTTACACATCTTTTCCATCATGTGCTGTAGTTGAGATGCACCAGCGATTTATAGAAAACAGGTGTTGTAGTAAAATGGTACAGGTAGGCTCTAAGCTCATTTGTCAATCATGGGGGTCAACTAATCAAGAGCAAACATGAACTGGCAATCAGGTTTAATTAAGGTATTTTTATTTTTTATTGTTATACTGCTTTTTCAGTTTCACACAGTTTGCTAGAGTTGCGGGTTTAATTGCAGCCTACCTAGAGTTTCTCTCTTTGGATAAGCAGCTAAAGTAGTAATATCTTTAAGTGCATACACTGCATTTACATTTACATCTCACCTACACCACAGCTGTTTACACAATATATATATATATATATATATATATATATATATATCAGTGTGGGCATATGAATAGCAAAAATACAATTTTATAAACATTGTTGCATTAGTTACAGTCCAAGCCAATTACTGGCAGCTCACATTTGACCTCTATTGTTCTCCTCAATAGATGATTTACAGTGTTGCATACCTGACTATTGTTTATTGCCACCATCCTTTCTATCTTTCTTTCCACCCCCCTTTCCCTTTCCTTGGTCTGCCTTTTCCCTCCCCTTTCCAGGATCCCCTTTATATTTCTGCCCTCCTTTCTGCATCTGGGCTGTATGAATCTTCTCAATCAGAGAGAAGCAGTCTTCATCTGGACTGATGGGGCTGGTCACAAGCTCCCCCTGTTCATCTGTGCATGAACTTACAGTATATGCTTTACAGGTTGCACCTGGGTTGGGAGATGATGGTCTTGAGCGGGCTTTCCTGGGACTTGCATGGCTTGGAGAGCAGTGCCTGGACTTAACATCTTCTTTTGGGACAAGGTTTAAGTTGAAGGACAGGGGTCTTCCAGGTCCTGGGCTCAGAGGAATCACAAGGTTATCTCCTGGGGCTCCTAGAGTGAGAAAGACCTCTGGGAATGTACATGGCTGATCATCATTCTCCCGTCCCTTTGAGAGATAAAAGAGTCAAATAAGCATTGATGAAGCCACACACCTTTTATTAAGACAATAACCTGTCACAAAGAACATTTCCAGAAATCATTCCTACCTTTCCCCATAACACTACAATAACTCACCTTGGTATGACAGGTGAACACACTGCTGCACCACCATTTGTCTATATTATACTTTTACTGCATTTATTATACACTGTCATTTTGCACAGTTCTTATTGCACCCCAACCTTTATTAATTGCACACCATCCTGCTGTATATATTATTCGTATTCTTATTTTTATTAAATGCTGTTTTTGATGTTTATATTGTATATTTTATATATTTTGAGTATGAATATCTGGCTCTACACACATTCAACAGCTGTGGGTTTTCATTTTTAACCCCAGTCTGCTGTAACAATTTCCCTCACTGGATCAAGTGAAATAAAGAAATAAAGAAATAAAGAAAAATAAAGAAAGTCAGTCTGTCTGTCTGTCTGTCTGTCTTACCTGCTGTGGTGTGAAACTCATGGACACCCTCACTGTCACCTGTAAAAAAACAAACAAAAAAAAAAAAATCATTGTTCAATACAAAGTGTTTCAGTAAATCTTGTTTAGCTTTTTTAATTTATTATTTGCAAACTACATGGAGTTATTATTCAAATCATTACAAGCTGGACCCAAGTTCTTTGCTTACTTAAGTGTCAAGTGTTTTCACTTTTATCTGTTTGGTGTCCTTCAGTGAAAATCGTTACAGAACAATACATTTTAAACTATAAAAAAGTTTTTTTTTCTCTCTCCCAGAAGTCACACTACTAATGAAAAAGAAAAATTACCTGTCCTGGGGAATTTAGATTCTTCTGATATTCTGTTTCAGGCGTAAACGAAGCAGATTTTGGCAGGACACTGGGGGAGCCATATGCTGCATTAGCCATTTGGGGTTGAGAGGTAGGTCTGGAATAGTCCTTCCTTGGTGTTGTTGGTGTACTCTCAGCAACAGTGATGTGTGGTGGACGAGCCTTGCAGAAGAAAAATGAAAACAAAAGGCAGTTGAGTCGTCAAATATTCCACCATAATAGCTGTGATTTATTAAATGGACATAAAGCTGTTTATAAGGGAAACATTTTGATGTTAACATACTTTTCTACTTAACATAATAACCTAACTTAATTTCGAGATGTAAAGGTACTCCTAAAAAATCTATTCAGCTGAGCTATTCTATAGGGGGGACTTGTGGTATGCAGTATGTTTCTGCCATGAATTATAGTACTGTAGTCACAACAATTTGCCTGCACACTGACACAAAACAAATCATGATCTGCATACCATTCACTTTGTGGGCATGTTACAAATAACATTTAGCAACATTTGACAATATTCATTTATTTCCACACTACCAATAAGTTGTGTTACTCACTGGATTCCCAGACTTTGTATTTTCTTTTCGTTCAGAATTCCCACTTATGCCTGGCAGGGTAGGAAGTGAAACACGCTGATCGTCTAGCCGTCGTGCCTGACTGGAGGCAAGGATTTTGAAGAATGCATCAGTCTCTGCACCTGTTACGAAGAGCTAAGAGTTATCTCCGTGACATTTCAGTGGCAGAAAACACATACTTGACCTTTTCGTGCCTTGTGTGTTTTTCTGACCTGTGGGTACGTTATTCAAAGCACTTCCATTGTGTGTGGGGGTGGCAGGGTTACTTTTGCCCGGTTGTAAAGAGCAACGTTGCTCATCCATACGTCCACCCTGTGCCTTACTTATTATTTTGAAAAACTTCTCCTGCTCAGCTGGAGTTGAGTCCTGAAAAAGATTTAAAGAAAGAAATGCAATGAGAAGTGGGACAAACAACTTGGCCATTGGAGGCAGCCACTGAAAAAAGTAAAGAGGACAAAATGAAAGAACTACAATTTTTTAAGGGATCAAGACAATAGACACACTGGCAAAACTATAAGCTGTGTATTGAGCAGCATGACATGTCACCTGCTGATGTTGGTCGGTTTTGTCACGGTTTAAAGAGGCAGACGTCCGGGGAGTTTCATCAGATGTGTCTGATTTGGGATTCTGGAGGATTTGGGGTGCACAACATCTTTGTTCATCCATCCTAGATCCCTGTAGGAGTAAAATGTGATTCACTGTTGAAATGTTGGATCAAAGCACCTGGATGCATTGTTAAAAATAATCTATATCTATAAAAAGAAACATGTAAAGACATTGTGGAACAAAATGAAAAAGACACAATGGTTTTTACAACATGCTATTTATGGGGCAAACCTGGACTTTGGAGACCATGTAACACAGGTAGCTTGCATCCATCTCTGCCGCAGTTGATGTTGATGTGGTACCACCATTCTGTATCCCTGGCAATGAAGGAAGAGACACTCGCTGGTCATCAAGCCGTCGGCCTTGAGAGTTGGCCAGCAGGTTGAGGAACTTTTCAGAATCTGGACCTAGGAAGAGACATATCAGCACACATGAAAATGCAATGAAATTGTCATTTTAAGAACATTAAATGCAAGAAAAAAAGACAAACTTGTTTGGATTCAAACCTTTGGGCATGGTGCTCTGACTGGGCTTGTGTTTCGGTGTGGACTGGGGAGTAACATTTAAGACACATCGTTGTTCATCCATTCGCCCACGCTGGGAATGACTCATTAGGTTAAAAAAATCTTCCTGATCAGTTGCAGTCAAGACCTAAAAAGTGTAAAGTACCTCTGTAAGTCAGTGAAGTAAAAATGTGAAAAATAAATTATATGCAAACAGAAATCAATATTCAGATTGCAGAACTTAAGACTTTAATGTTTTAATATGTGGATGTTGTAATTTATTGTAATTTATCTCCTGGGTTTAGAAATGATAGCAGTGACTTGAGAATATACCTGTTTTTGAGATGCTTTATCTTTGCTCTTTGGTCGTTCTATGTCTGAACTGGGGCTGAAGGAGGCTGAGCGTGGAGGGCTTAAACCAGACACATCCTTTTTAGGTGAAGACTGGCTGTCCGGGGTTCGGATTTGAGGTAGCGAGCACCTTTGGTCATCCATTCTGGAACCCTGAAAAGGCATTAGGTCAGGATGCCTTAGCCTTTTTGGTCAAGAGGTCGTCTTTTTTAACACCAAAAGTTCCAAAGAGCATTGAGTAAATGCTGAAGATAATAACAAGCTTTGACATGATGTTTCCATGAAAAAAAGATTTTGAAGCATTGTACATCCAAACTACAAGAGTCTGTAAAGTTATGGCTGTTTGGCTTTTTGTGGCATCCTACAAATTATGTTTTATTTGTGTAATATTTTGTTCATAATCTAGTTTCATATTTGTGCAACATTTAAAATCAAAGCCAACAGTACTATAGTATTTTAGTACTTTCATCAATTGCTGTTAAAAATTTAAAATATTTTGTTCTTTGAAATGAGAAGTTCCAACCTGGACTTTAGAGACCATGTAACACAAGTAGTTTGAATCTCCTCCTGCAGTAGATGTGTCATTTCTGTCTTTCTGTAATCCTGGTAATGACGGAAGAGAAACTCTCTGGTCGTCGAGCCGTTGGCTCTGAGTGTTGGTCAAGAGGTTGAATAACATTTCAGTATCTTGAACTAGAGAAGATGAAATATGAAAACCAGTGAAATTGTTAAGGAACTATGTGGACAATGAACTTTAAAACTGAAAATGCAACTTGTTTGAACCTGAATCTAAAAATCACAATTGCAAAAACTGCAACACACATCTGGAAATGTCTGCAGAGAAAGAGATTTTGAATACAATGAGTTTTAATGTACCTGAAGCAACCTTTCTGTCTGTTTGTTTAGGTGTGCAAGGAGCACTCTTGCTAGGATTTAAGGAACAGCGCTGGTCATCCATACGTCCACGCTGTCCATGGCTGATCATTTTCATGAACTTTTGTTGTTCATCCGGTGATTCTTCCTATTACACAAATACAGTGAGATTTGACCAAATGAGGATGAATAACATTTAATAACACAAGTCAGTATAAGAAATCTTTAATGATTATAGGAATCAGATTGACATAATGGAACAGAACAGACCTTTATGGAATTGGAGCAGTCACTCTGAGAGGGAACCTGTAATTGGTTGGCTGGTAAGAGAACTTTCCTGTTTCTATCTGGAGTACTCTCGGTCACAGAGATCTGAGGTGCAGAGCCGTGATGGTTATCACTCTGAGGTCCCTTAGAAAACAAGTCACATTTTGGAGTAGACTTCAGTCACTTATTCATTACACCAACTGTGAAGGGACTTGCACTCAGCCCTTTACAACCTAAAGCAAAGTACCTTGCTGTTAAACCCTGGCAATGACACCTTGAGGTCATCAAGGCGCTGTCCCTGCTTGTTGTCTGAGGTATGGGACGACAACTCATGGTTTGAACCTATGGGGGACAGGGGTGAAAGCATCAACAATCAATCTATAAAAGGACACATACAATGCCAATGGGATCTGTGTGTTTACTGTCCCAACCTGTAGTTTTGATTTGTGCTGTTTTAACAGGACTCAAGGTGCAGCGCTGTTCATCCATTCGTCCCCGCTGTGTGAAACTCATTATGTTGAGGATCTGCTCCTGTTCTGGAGATTCCTGTTGACCATGGGACAAAAGAATGAGCAAATATTGAAATAATATATATGAACTATGTCAGGTTATAGGCAATGTTGTTGGCCTTGGCACTAAATCAGTTATCCCAGACCATTGTGGCTTATCGCCTAATGTAAATCTTAACAGAATAATAATTATTCCTTTTCACACTTTCCATATCACAGCAAAATTTGTGGAGCCCATGATTGGGATCAATGTAAAATATGAATGTAACATCAAAATGTCAATTACGATATATTACATTATGATAAAATACATACTATGCAGAAGAATAAATACAACAGACAATACAACAGAATATTTACTTCTCTTGACTTGATTACTTTCTCGAACTAACCCTTACTTAATTATATACAATGAGAATCAAAAATAAGAACCAAACATCAAAAGTAAAAATGAATCTTATGCTACAAAGGACCTACCTCCACAGTGTTGGTAGTGTCCGATTTTGATTCCATTTCAGCAGCTGCTATTATAAAAAATAATACAAAAAAGAGAAAAGGTTCCCAACTGAAAGCGAGAGCAACTGTGAATTAGTACAGAAAGTTACATAAAAGTACTTCCTGTAAACAACAGAGAATCCATTCAATACTTCTTGAACATAACTACTGTATAGCAATGGAAATGATGATGATTGATGCCAGTCCAAATGTGTACTGGAAACGGCTTGGTGGAAGGCTTTTAAATAGAGTTAAGTCCTGAGTATTAACCCATTGCCATTAAGACCCAACCAGTGCCCCGTTCTTAATATTACCATCTGTAATCCCAGATGAAAACATAATCCTCAACATGGAGAGGGATGATCTTTTTCACGGGTATGTGAAAGGTGTACATGTTCAGCCTTATGATCTAACACTTTACTTAAAGTTCACGTTTGCATTTTAAACCCCCCACATTGTCATTACGTGGTGCAAGCAGGCATATGCCTGAGATAAACAAGACTGCCACTGTTGTGATAAACTCTATCAACAGGATACAAAAGATTTTTTACATTTGTACAGAGGGTTCATTTTGGCTGGTTATAATTAATGAATAAGGAATTGAGGTCAAACAAAAAACTATGAAAACAATGTAAAGAAAAACAATATATACAAACATACTTAAAATATAAAGTCAGATGAGATTAACTGGTGAAAATGGTACTGAAAGCATGATAGTAATTAAATGAACTATAACAAAGAGTTAAATTGTCATAATTAGCGTATGAATTAATGATTTATACCCGAAAAACATGTTTTGTGAGGTCACAGTGACCTCGATCACTGCCCATGAAAATCTAATCAGTTCATCTTTGCCTCCAAGTGGACATTTGTGCCAAATTTGAAGAAGTTCCCTCACGGTGTTACTGAGATATTGCGTTCACAAGGCCAAAACTGTTTGGTGAGGTCACTGCGACATTGATCTTTGAACACGAAAATTCAATCAGTTCATCCTTGAGTCCGAATGAATGTTTGTGCCAAATTTGAAGAAGTTCCCTCGAGGTGTTACTGAGGTATCATGATCATGACAATGGGACAGACGGACAGACAACCCAAAAACATAATAAAAATTAATAAAAATAAAAACATCAAATACTAACAGATTACAGTTTTAAACATTTAAAGTCATGAGGATATAAACACTTGCATATTGATGAATTAATAATAGGTTGGTTGGTCTGTTGAGCATAGTTGTGAATATTGAACAAAGACATACAATAAACGTATGTTCTCTTAAAAGCAAGGATTTTAGGAGAGCATATTAAAGGTGGTTACATAAGATACCAAAGTCAAAAGATCTCCACAATGATTCAAAATAATCCATAGCATTGAAGTTCAAACCTGACTTTGGGATCAGTTTGTGTGTGTTACCCATTTAAAGTAACTTTTTATGTCAAGTCCTCTGGAATACTATTCACAAGACACAATTTAAAGTAAATCTTATGTTTCTTTTATTACTCATTTTTAACAACAAAGAAACAATCACCCACCACACTTGCTCCCAGCAATATATTAAGGTATACGGTAAATGTGCAAGATATCATAAGACAGCAGTTGACACATTTTATCTAAGATTACATTTTCTAGAGGAGGGGAAAAAAGATATCACACACTTAATGTGACTGAATATATGATACATACTTCTATTGACTTATGTACATCTACATTATACTTGAAGATTTTTGGTATAAGATGATCCAGTTTTGTGGAAATTACGTCGTTTTTGAGGACAAGATTGGGGCAATCAAAAATACAACAACAAAAATAAGAATTTGAATGAGAATAATACAATAATCAAAATATTATTAATGTCTAATTAAATATTTTAACACAATTTCAATCACAGCAGTATACAGATCCCAATTCACAACATACAATAAAAATAACGTTCTAAAATAAAATAAAGAATCACAAATCTTTCCTTTCATGGCTACATCTAAAATTTCTCTTCATGCTTCACTTCAGCTGTCAAGAGATGGTGCGACAGAAGACCAGCAACTGATCATCTCGAATGAAAGATTAAACCCTTATTCCAGTGTGCTCCTCCCTGTCCAGGATCAAACTATCTAACAATCAGGATTAGGAACTTGGTCCAGACTCTTCAGGTCATTAAGAAAGCTGGTTGGGGTCAGGATGTGAGATGACCCTGTCAAAGAGATAATTATATTTATATTTAAAGCAAAACATTGTGAATGCTGCAAATCTGAAGGAAGCAGATACAAGAATTGTGGCCTTTGTGTGATGCAGTGATTGCTTACCAATCAGCACTTCCCATTTCCCCTCAGTGGCTCGAGTGACTTCATAAGCAGAACGCATCTCCGAGTGTGAAACACCACCAATCACAAATATAATAAGTCGAGGGCCGGAGCGATACTCTGTTGGAGATTTATTTTTGTGCCAGTGTCCAAAACGTGCACTGCTGTAAAAGAATTACAACAATACTTGAGCAACAAGTAACTATTACTAAAACTAAGGCCTGTTTGTGAGCAGCCAGTTTCAGTTTTTAATAATGATCCATCATTGATCATATCCAATAACAGCAACTACTGCAATAGGGCTGTCACTTTTTATTCGAAATTCGAATATTCGTTTGAACGTGGGACCGAACGTAATGACCTGTTTGAAATGTAGTCTATAGTCTCTATAATCACATCAGACCATCGGCAGATAATATTGTTAATAAAAAGAGAGCCAAACTTGATCAGGATCATGTTGATAGACTTGTGTTTCTGGCAAATAATATGAAAAATTAGGTCGGGCCGTTTGGCTTGACTTTCGGTTCCATGTTTTACCTTGCTACATTTTTAGTTCAAAGGTGTCGGAGCTCCCTCCTGTTTTCTGGCGTACTGTGTGTTATATGTTACTGTAGCACTTTGAGTCTTTGAGACTTTCACTAAAATGAAAAGTGTGGCTAATTTTTTTAAAACGTTGTTTTATTGAGAGCAAGGTAGAAGTGACAGGCAGAAAGAAAGAAAACGATGAGTTAATACAGCCAACAGCCGTTAAAAATGTAACATTTGAGTGCTGGAAGAGTAGTGACAGCCTATACTGCAATGTAATGATGTGCTCCTCTTTGATACAGTATTGTGAAGAAACTGACCCTGATTAATAAAATGTGATATCTGTTAATATATCTGTAATCTGAATCTGTTGACAGTGTGTCCAAGACAGAAAAAGGTATCAGCAGTCTGGAGGCAAACGGTCAGCTGCACTTATATTTATATTTCATTGTAATGCTTTGCTTACAATGTATGATACTTAGTGTCAAAATGTTGCAGAAGAGGCCAAATTTACCTCTTTTCCTACTGCCGTTTTATATAGCCAGCCGTATATAGCTAGGCTATCTTCTAGTGTTAATATTAATGAGTACTCAGCTTTAATTCTGCACTTTGCTAAAAAGGAAGGAGACAAGCATTGTGCATTATACAGATTAAGACTGAAGCCAGGTTCATCAGGGTGGTTTGTATAAGCACCATCATCATGGTGGGTATTCCCTGGGGGATTACAGACTATTCAAGGCAAAACTGGCTTAATTTCACCTTTTCAACTCCAACTCACTTCTGACGAAGTGGGTTGGAGCTCCAGCTAAGTTACAGGGATAAAAGCTTTTATTTGACAACAACAATCTGTCTGCTCTCCCAGTTAATGTTTTTGTTGGTTAAAATAAAGTCAAAACAATGGAAATTTTTATTTTTGGAACATGAGAAAAGTATTTTTCTTAGCTATCATGTTCTTCCTTTAACAAAATGTATTTCTTTATATATCACAAACTGATTAAGTTAACAATGTGGTGCTCATGCATGATAAAAATGTTCTTTTCTGTTTCCGACACGCACCTGACTGTAGTCTGAGTTGTATTGATTGGAGCAGGATCAGAGATGAAGGGCCATTGCTTTCTGTCCAGTTTGTCCTCTATGGCATTCTGCAATACAGAAACACAGATGTTGTCAAAAGCTGAAAGCAAGACTTAGCAGGTGTACCACCAACACCTGAAACCTGATTTTGGCTTTTATACCTCCATGACATCTTTGATGATGGGTGTCCATCTAGAGAGCTGATATGTGCTCTCTGTGCGCTCCTTCCGTTCTGGCAGCGTTTTCCCAGCATTGCAGCCCTAACAAACAATACAACTTGTGTAAAAAATCCCAGTAGTACACAAAATTGAGACTGTAGCCAAACTGTATTCAAAACATTTACCCCAGCTATAATGTTACAGCCCAGGTTCTGCAGGTTGGTAATGATGTTGCTGTCAGCCTGTATATTTGCATGCTGGATGAGCTTGGCAAGGTTCTCCTCCCCGATGCCTATATGGATAACCAGACTCTAATTTAAAAATGCTTAAGGTGATGGTAACACTTGATTCTCTGCTATTCACTCAATATCATTATTTTCTTATGTTAACCCTTCAAATTAGCAGCCACAAACACATACAAGTATGCTTCGTTGTTCAAAACAATTTGCTATTAAAATGTTGTATTAGTTAAGACAGTAAGAGCTGTAACAAGGGCACACCTTTTTTCTTGTGGAATATGAACAGCAGTATGATGCGGATTTTGTCATAGGCCTCGATTTCTTTGTTGAGGAGCACAGGAACAATGCTCTTCATGGCATCTTTCAGGGCTTCCCCCTCTGCATTTTCTCCCATTGCCAGGTCCTGTGGAAGACACCCATGGTTAATTATTAACTGTTACTGGAATCTGATTTACCAATTACAACTCAAGTCAGCTGACCGACAACTCACAGGGTCCTTGACACGTGATTATTTTCTTCTCAACTTCATTCTATTTTTTATCACTTCCTCATTCATGACCACACTATGCCTGTAAGAGTAGCACTATTACTCTTTAACTAAACTTCTTAAAAAGTTTAATACTGGTACTACATACACTGTAAAATAATCTTTATAATCAAAATATTTAGAGACGAAAAACTATTTTTAATAAAAGAAAGTGTCCTAAATTGCACAGAAAACTTCCAGAGTTGCGTGTATAATCCATTAACTGTGTCAAAAATAATGACAAATAGTGGCCCATAAGTTGGGCTTTTATACTTACATCTAGCTTTGGGATTTCCCTTTATTGCAATCCTGGGCCCTGTGTGACCTCCCTAAAAACTCTTGCTAAGCTTTATAATGAATTTGGACTAAACCTTGTTAGGGCCAATCAACAACAAAACATTTTGTGGTCAACTGAATGTAGAGAATGGCTAGAGAAGCACATAAAAAAATAGCACATCACATTGTTTGTAAAGCTACACACATACATTTGTATTGGGCTGCCCAAACAATGTAAAACACTTAAACAAATGGAAACTGACAGAGAGCTGCTGCTGTTTGGATCCCACTGTCCATCTTAGAGCCAAAATATGGCCACTGGATTAAAGAGGCAGCTTTCAGACATGCTGACAATCCATTAGTGAAGCCAAGTGATTCACTCGTACAAAAGAGCCCCATTAACACTTGTATTTTATAATGCCACAACCATGCATAGCTTATCATTTCCTGTGTGCTTGTGGCTCCTCGGATACAGGACTAAATATGACAGAATACATATCAACGGGGAGACAAAGCATGTCTGGCACATACAAAAAACACACTGAGGCTTGGTACTGTTCTAAACCAGGGCTTTATCCCAGGCTCCTGTTGATGGAGGGATTTCTACATTACCACGTAGTAAATGTATGTGTTATTAAATGCCTTTACACTCAGTAATGACATAACAGTTTCTTCTGCATGTGTGTGGATATATGGATGTTCATGTAAGGTCCCAAGCTTCTTATGCAATATTACGATTATGATTCTCCATTAAATATTACCAGGCCATGCCAGTGGCATTTGAACATACCCCAGAGGAGCTATAAATAAAGACACTATCACATTGAGGTCACTTAGTGTGTGGACTGAGCAGAATGGAATAATTCCATGTCAGACATTCTCTCCAAGACACTTACTGTCAGTGACTAACACAGTGGGGGATTCTAGTTGATCCCTTGTGATATAAAAGCTACAGACTGACAGGCTGTTTTGCCAACAATGCATGAGCAGTGCAATTCCAAGAATATTACGTGTACTGGCCAAGCCTACAGGCATCTTCCTCTGCAGGGAACATTATCACGCTTCTATATATACCTTCAATTATATATGTACAGGACAACCATAGCTTCACTCATCTCATTGCCATGAAACTGTACATGAAATAAAATGGACTTAAACAGTATAATTGAAGACACAACAAAAATGTTTTTGTTATATCAGAACTGTTTGTTGCTTCGATGACAATGATGTTTTTTGTCATACTGTCAAAACATGACCAATTTTAATTGCACACCCCAAGAGAGAACTGACCTGTTCCACTTCACAAAGCTTATCAAGAGAGGTCTTGTACTTCTTCATGCAAGCTTCAGCCAGATGCAAGTGAGTAGAATACTGAGAATGACAATACATTGAGATTAATTGTTATTATTTATGAATTAAGTTGTACAAAATCACATATGACAATGAAAACCAATAAATTATTTTTCAAAGCTACAAGCAAGAGTGACAACTCTGATCTAAGATATGTTTATATGATGATTTTCCCTCAATCAAGATGATTTGTTAGTCCTTATCATGAACAAATTGAGAGGGTACTCCCCACTACAACAGAAAAATTATAATGAGAGGTGAAAAGTTGGCTCTTCTTCACCCCACTCACCATGCTCAGCTCTTTCTGATACTGAGGCATCTTCTTTAACATCTGAGAGAGATCTTTTATGTTGGCCTGAAACGCAAAACATTTTTACCAAAATTGCATGTTCACATAAAAATAATTTTCATGTTATGTCATAGACATCTGTAATAATTGCACATGAACACTCACATTGTCAGTGCACATTCTCTTGCTCTCACAAAAGGTACGAAGCAGCTCTGTCACTTTCCTGCAACAGTGGGTTTGGGAAATGATTAGTCACCTCCTGTACGATCACATTTAATCAGTTATAATAATATTACTGAGAAATCAAATTATAATCTAGTTTGATGTTTTTGAAAAGGTCAATACAATCAAAATTTACCTTACTATTACCTTACTATTAACACACTTATCAGTTATCATACGTCCTCTCAAAGTCATTCCACTAACTTTTGTGTTTTAACTTATAATAAAGAAAATGGCAGACATAAATTTACCAACTCAGTGCTTTGTGGAAATTTAAAATTATGAAACCAGCTTTTTACATGGACAAGCAGAGGGCATTTTACATTGCCTTCGGGACAACTTTCTTACTGCAATCTTAGATGAATTAATTATTTTCGTTGCTCTCCACCAAATATGGCACAACAATGTAATTTAATACTTTTAATTATTGGCATGGTACAATTTACAATTTCTGCCGAGGAGAAAACTCAGCAGAAGGTGAAGTGATTGTTTTCAATTTGTAACATAAAACCAAGTGAAAGCAATGACCACAACATGTTGGCAAGGAGAACGGTGACACCAAATCATGTGAAGATGTCACAGATATCCTCACCGAGTTGTGACAGACTTACTTGGTGACATCTGCGATGTGCATATGTCTGAGCTGTAGCCAGAGATCATCATCTTCATCCAATAGCACTTCTCTCTCTTTTGAATTTCCAATGCCGGTTGTCTGATACCTTAAACAAATAAAACAAGCACATCCATTCAACACAAATGAGTATGGAGAAATAGTATTCACACTGTCCTGGCAAAAAAAAAAAAGGAACAGCATCCCAAATATAGTATCATACAGATGTTCACTCACGTATAGATGTCCTGTTTGATATCTAGCAAGTCGTAGACCATTGCCTGGAAGGTCAACTCGTGCAGAATAGGTGAGATAGGATCAAACCCACGATCAACAATCAGTAGCTGTGATCGCGCCTTATCTGCACCCTAAAACCAATTAACATAAAGGATGTCATGTAATACTACTGATAGATAAGGTTTATATCACGTGTGCACAACAAATGAGGATCTATTTAGTTCGCATATAAGGTCCTTTGATATGTTTGTGAACTTGTCATGTAGTGAAAGTCTTGTCAGCTTTTATCTATCCAAGTTCAATATCACCATCTGATGCAGCATTAGGTAGCACTTCAGCAAAATTGCAGTTTCAAGTACAGCACAATACAGTACAGTAAAAAAACATATATACAGAGAATGCTTAGACCGCGCTGCATATGAATGCACTTCAGATGTGTGGGAGCAAAAAGAGAACAGTAATACATGCCTGTTAAGACTCATCTCGGGAGCAAGGAAATGTCAGCTAAGAAAGACAGAAAAGAAGTAGGGAAAAAAGGGGAAGATCCAGCAAAGCGTGAGAAAAATAATCAACAGGAAATTAAACCCAGAAACCACAGAGACATCCACAACCTGTGAAGGTAAAGAGCAGCAGAATCCCAAAGGATGTGTATTCTCATGTACTAGAAAAGTTTAGCAGATAAAGCAGTTTAAGAATTCAGATCATCATTTTCCGAGGAAGAATTTTGTTGATAGAGTAAAACAGACAAGGTTTGTTGTGGATGGTGGGTCTAAGAAGTTCCTCACCTCTCCCATGCTTGGGTTGTCGGCTTTGTGAGCAATAAGGCGCTGGTGGACCTCCTCAGCCAGTCTAGCATTCTCCTCTGGTCCCCTGAAAAACAGAGTGATGCAGTAGAGAATTACCAAATAAATTCAGTAGAAAACTATTTCCAGTGTATGCAAGCCTTCCATACTTGCGATAACGGACTGCAGGGTACTCCTTAAGCGTGTCACACAGAGTTGCAATCTGCTCCGCCAGATTCTCCATCATTTTGGCTTTTTCTTCATTCGGCTTGGAGCTATAGAAAGAGTACAAGGATGTCGGGTCATCCACGGAGAATACCTGCAGGGAGAGGAATTGATATATTCGCAACAGTCAATCTACACTATTCAATATTTTTACATTAACAATGGAAACACTTACTGTGTGTAATGTGAAATTGTGTTCATATTGATGAACCCACAGAGACATGTGACCCCGCTCTACAGTTCCCCTGAACTCTATGGAGCATTTTAGCACTTCTCAAGCTCGTCTTTCAGCTCAATGTTTTGGTTTTCATGGATTGCAACTTGTGTTGCACTCTTATTGCTCTCATCAGCCTAATTTTCAGCTTCAGCAGCCAGGAATTTAAGTGAAAAGGCTCTGATAAACCAACTGAACACTGCCTGCCCCACACCAAATACCACACAGACAAAATTAATGAATAGCTATTGAAGAACATAGAGCATATTGTAGCTAGAGGTAAGAGATTATTATTCCCAGCTGCTGTTGTTTAGAGTTAAAATGAAAGTGAATAAGAACAATGTGGCCAAAAAATTAAGAGCAAAGAGGATATATATCCCTACCTGGGACTCATACGGCAGAAAAGCAACGTTGATCTCTTTTAAAGTCTTGACAACCTTGGCAACTCTGGATCTCCCAATCTCAGCAAAGAGACCATCTGGGCAAGCTGTGGAAAATTATATTGTGAAACCGTCAATGTTTTGCACAGAAAATTTTAAAATAACTGATTGATATAGGTTTGAGCACTGTATGTTTTTCATGGAATTTCTATATGAAATGAATGGTACAAATTTGCACAGAATACAGTGCACAGACACACACAAAGACAAAAGACTTACTGTCAGTGAAGAAGATGTGTACTGCTTTGTAAGTAAAAGCAGCATCTTTGAAGTCATTAATGAGAGCACGTACAGACTGTAATTGAAAAAATTTTTTTTTTAAAGATTAAGAATATGAGAAAAATCACATTATAGAGGCAACTCTAGGGAAAAGGGCAACAGCTAACCTTCTCCACTGGTGAAATCAAATAAATGGCCTCCAAACTAGAGATGGGCTCCCTGCGTTTGTTGATGTCTTCCACAACTGAAAAGCAGAAAAAGCAGGAATTGTGCTTAAATCTTAACAATCTGACTTTACCAATACCACATAGAACTGCAAATAAAATATCAACATCATTACTTTTATGTGAAGTTAAACACAGTAATATAAAATATAGTAAATGCTGGGATTAATTTCATTTGTGTATGGAACTCCTAGAAGGTTACAACATCAATCTCCCACGGGAAACTCAACCAACTGGTTCTTACTTTAAATAGGATGGTAAAACTGTTCACAAATACAAATCCAGATTTTCTTTGATTGTGATTTGGTGAGTGAAGGGGCACTGATGCGAACCGTATCTTCATTTTCATCAAATCAGTAGGTGATCACTTATGCCATGGGGACAGTGGGCGTTTTCAACTTGAGAAAGATTACATATACCCAGGTGTAATGTACAGAACAGGATGAGCATTTTGTATGTAGCCAGGACAACACATCGCACATGAACTACCAAAATCCTACTCTAAACATTGCTCTGTAAAGGCAGTTTGAAGAGGCTAGCAGAAGTAAAGCAACACTTGAACAAGTGTATCTGTTGGTTTTTAAAGTTAGATCTCTTGTGTATGCAACCATTAATTATCTGCATACTTACTGGTCACCCCCTCTGCCAAAATGTCAGACATCTTGCAGCAAGAGGACAGAATTCGCATGCTCATGTGGTCCACAATAAGAACCTGAAAAAGATAAACAGGGTTAAATTCCGTATGATAAAATCAGGGGGTTTCTTAATTCTCATCGGGAAACTATTACCTTCCATTCTCCATCCTTCTTCACACTCTTAATGACCCCATTGAGGATTTCTGTAGGAGGGAAGAAAAACATTAATATATTATTACAGAACTATCAATAACATCTGAGGAAAAATTCCAATCTCGGCACAAAAAAAGTTAGGTAAAACAGTTAACAAGTATTGGACTTTTAGCAGCAACTTCAATGCAGTGATAAAAATTCCGTTTGTAAAACAGAGGTAATATTACAACATAATAGTATTTTATGTGATAGCTATGAGTCACAAAACTCTCTTACACAAGTCATATTAGGTCAAATTTATCTCTATGAAGTACAACAAAGTGTGGCATATAATCTATTGCAAACCAGTGGCTAAAGGGTAAAAGAACATATTTGTGGCTTTATTGAAAGATTTTATTGATGCCTACAGTTTACAAGACAGATAAAAAGGGCAAGTTGAAATGTTGGGAATTTAAATGGGAATTTCCATCTGTAAACACAGTTAAATTAAAAGGTTAAGTCAGATATGGTTTAAAAAAAAAATCAGGAACCAGGGACTTTTTTTTTTTTTTTTTTTTTTTTATAAAACAAACCCATATTTAGCACTTGTATTTACCAACTCAGTCAGTTGGGTGAAACTTCCTTGTTGTATACTCTTGAGATTAGAGAATGAAGATCAGACAACAGCATAGTTGTTACACCGACTATATATAGGTATGGTACTACTGATGAAACAAACTGCAGAACTGAGGGTCTCCTACAGTGTTTTACAGTGCAGGTGGGCCAGCTTGGCCAAAAGGCCCTCAGATCAAACATTAACTTTCAGGGTAATACAGCAGTGGCACTATTTCACACAGCAAAAGCCATTATATTTACTGTAGCTATTGTTTAGGCCATCATCTTCTCACCAGGATCTGAGAGAGTTACCACCTCTGCTAAATAGTTAAAACTACGTCCTCAATCCCTTAACACTTAACTGCCAGTGTTTTAATAGTGCACAGAAGAAAGGACTGTGGAAAGAGACATAAAAATGAAGAACTACACTGATGTGATATGTTTTTCACTCAACTTCCTTGTTAACACAGCAGTAATTCCCTAATGCGTATGATTCATTGTTTTAGGTTTTCTTACCATATCAGTTACTAATTGACATCACAATTGTTTAATTCACTCATAGTAAGTTTAATTCACTCATAGTAATCACTACATGATGAATTGCTTAAGAAACAATAATTGGTGTTTATGGGGTGGATAATGTTTATTTGTTTCTGGGTCGGGACTATCAAAATAAGATGACAGAACTTTGATCTATCCAGTACTAACATACATTCAAAAACTTAACACACTCTGCCAGAATCACATAATATGAGCTTACAACAAATGATGTACATGTACTACTACTTACAAGAAAGATTACAAATCATTTTTATGCTTTTTCCATAAAAAATGAATCACATTCATGATTTTTCTTGCATTGTCCAACCTATTTCCATACAGAGAACTGGAAAATATGACTACTTGTAACTGGGGTTTCCTCCATCAAAGTAGACAGCCATCAAGCCATCTCAGTCCATGTATTTGTTCTTTTTTAAAATGTAGAAAAATATCTAAATGAAAATGACACAAGTCTGATTTGCTTGTAACAGAATGCTGCATTAGGTCTTACCTGACTTTATTATGTCTATTCTCTGAGTTTATTAATAATGATTATAGTTTATTTGGCATTGTCAGCTATGACAATTTCGATTGCGCACTCCCATGCTTTTACTCAAGTTATATGGACAACAATATTTTTGAGCATCAGATCAAGCTCATAAGACCTGGCCACATGCCACCATTCAAACATCATTTATAGATTTCCAAAGTCCAGCCCTGCAAATGCAAATGCTTTATATTTAAATTGGTAGCAAGTTCAAAGAAATGAAGGTGTATATTCCAGACCTTATAGAAATAATTAGGTTATAGGCCTACAAGAAGAGCAAGTTAGTTGCTGGTCTGGTCTCTGAATCCTGAGCAAGCTCAGGGTTAAATGTATTACCTGTACATACCATAAGATTACAGCACATTTGAGTGAGGGTGTGTTCACACCACACTCCTACTTTTATACAGGAAGACAATCTAGAGTTGCAGTGACATCTAACCCTTGGCATAGAGAAAAAATTGTGCTGACATTATAAGTAGGTTAAAACAACAATAATTTAATTTCAATTCTTAAAATATTATATGAAAAAAAACATGCATAATAAACATTATCATTACATAACTATACAAAGCTTTTTGTCGTTGTAGAGACTTGTAACACACAACCACAACGTATGACTTAATATTTACTACTAATACTACTACTACTACTTTTAAAGCCTTATTGATTTTATGAAGTATTAATGACGTTTTGTAACAAAAGTTGTGATTCTGTTGATGTTTAATAGTTTACCGCATAAATGTGCCAGTTAATTTAGTCCAGCACAAGCGAAGTTTCTGAACTTCCTTCTAGGTTAGCTAGCTAACGTTAGCATAAAACTTGGACTGTCACAATTACACCTGCTAACGCCGCGATGTTTTCTCTTTTAACGTCAGCCAAATATCACAACAAGCCACCACTTCCCCTCAGACAATATTGTTAACAAGTCCTGCAAAGCAACAACACTGCTTTTTTGTTTATCCACGACTAACATTATTTTCTTCGGTATTGTTAGTATTTTAATTTGGACTCGAGCAGGAAGAAACATTTATCGGACCGACATCTCCAGCAGTGTTTTGTGTTATACGTAGAGCGTCAGTTTATGAAGCTGCTACGCAATTAAATTCGATTAATTGACCTGTGTCTTTTTGTTGTAATAAACTTATGAAAGCAGATACGTTACAACGAATGTGTCACTTACTTTCTCCAACTACCGCCTTTAGCCCAGTCGGTGCCATCTTGACAACAGCCTGCTGCCTCGTCGGTCACTTCCTTGTCAAAGCCTGTATGGTTAAGGCATAGAGGTTTTGACAGTGAAATGTTGCCCCCTACTGTCTGACACAGTTGTTTTAAGAACACATCTCATTCACAGTCTATGGCTGTAATAAATAATATATCTGTTTAGCTACATTAATTCTGAATTATTCCAATCTGAAACAAAGCCTTTACAATTTCTGGTTGTTTCTAAAGATTCACGGCAACTTGTCTGGCCTGGATCAAGTACAGTCATGGATGAGACAATGGGCAGCTGGGAATGGACCATGGATGTTTTAATAGAGCATAAGTCATTTTTAGAATCTTTGTTGTCATTTTCTTCTACTCATTCTCATTTTGTGCCTATTTCTAGTCGTATTGTATTTTCTTTTTGTTGTAATTTTTTGTCTACTCAAACTCTCTTTGGCTTTTTTGCATCTCTGTGTGCTCATTTTGCATATATTCTACTCTTTTTGTGTCTGTTAAGACATTTTGTGTCTCTATTTAGTTGTTTTCCATTTGTATTTACTCATTCTCTGTCTGTTTGTGGATGATGGCATCTCCTCTGTGACATTTTTTGCCAAATTATACTTGTTTTGTGCCTCTTTGTGGTCATTTTGTGCCCCTCTGTAGTGGCTTGGTTGACTTTCCAGCAAGAACTGTCATTTCATACAGAGGTTCTGGTCAAGAGGCATCCTGATCCCTTGGCCTCTGGGCCTGTGCCCTGTTGGCCCATTCAGAAATCCAATCCATCCATTCATGAGTACAATGAAACATAATCTCTTGGCTTTCAACAAAGCAGTAGTAGTACTTATCAGCCAATGACATCATAAAATATAATTAAACCATATTTTGAATCGGACTTTCAAAATGAGTGGCAGCTATGAATAAGAAGCAGCTGCAAGAAAAAAATACACACTCTTTCTTGCCAGTGTCTCAGGAGACACACTGTGAGAGATCCAACTGGCCACTTTTCATTGCCAAATATATTTGAGGGTATCATTTGATGGGCCTTGGGAAAACCATGTCATCACCTCATCATGATGGATGAGGAGCTCAGCAGTTTGTTAGGCATGATTGTTGTGAGGATGCATCAAAGACTTCAGATTGTTTGGACAAGCCAAGCACAGTTCTCTAATTCATACTTGGGAGATGGTCTGATGAGGCTCATGTCATATTCAAAATGATTTATAAACTGTGATTTTGAAGCATGTGAGAACAAGTGTTAGCTCTTAAAACAAGCATTACTCGGCAACCGTTAAGTTTGTATCTCTATCAACACAAAATTTCTGTGACACTCAGGACTAAACTCGCAAATATAGTGGAGCCAGAGAATCAACAGCGCTGTAGCATCACAGTATACCATAGTAACATCATTCCACCTCCAAATAGGGTATTATCATGCAATTGCTGGTAATACATATTTTTCAAATGAATACCATACCCAGGAATTAGGTAACCCTAACCCTAACCCAATCTTGTACTAATTTTATTATTTTAGGTGATATAGTGAGGTGGCGTTTAGCCTCTAACTTTGTGTAGTGTTGAAAAATAAACAGAGTCAGGGTAGTTGTAACTGGAGTCAACAAAGGAGTAAATTCAAGGAAATATTTTTTAACAAATACTTTATTTGTGGGGCACTGACCTTCTGATCTTGGAGATACATAGTATGACAACCATCCAATCAGAAACTGGTTGTTGTTGTTAGTTTTTCACATAAAAACGTTAAACCGTTTCCTGCTGGTCCAGGGGATCAAACCTCTGGCCACAAAGTGACATCTTCATCCTGAGGTTAAAGATGTGGCCATAGAACGTGCAGAACATGAGGTATACCTTCATAAACAAACACAGCCACATCTCATGAGCGAATAACTGCTTCTGTTAGGAACAACCAAACCAATATACCATGACGTAAAAATGAAAAAAGCATTAGAATGACATTTACATGAAATATACAGATAATCATTAACTACACTGTTAACCCTTGGTCAACTAATTTATGCAACCGCAGTGAATGAAAAGTTTTTACAACAGTGGTAAACTATCACTGTAAATGGACACAACTAATTTCTCACTGATAAATTCAATTGTTTTAGGAAATCACAAGTTGATAACCTGTGTGCAGTTAAGGTATGACAAGTGATACAAGCAATTACCAGCTGCAACAGTTTGGCTGTTATTGTTTTCATCTTGTGAGTCTGTGTGCGTCATCATGGCCAAATGTGGCCTTGGAGACTTAGGCACCTGCTGAACAACCAGAGTACTTTTGCAGGTCTTTATATTTCTGTCTGTCTGTATGTGGACAGATTTTGTTATAGTGATAGCGTCACAACTGTGCAAGACACAGTCACAAAACTTACCAGGTTTGTAATTAAGATGAAAATGAAGGCTGTAGTCAGAAGTCATTACTACATGATAACATGAGAACTCAGTATTCATTAGTCAGAACATCAACATGTTAACAGGCGTTGTGGCTGATGTTATCCCTTTTCAAGATGGTCTATTATTTTAGATTAAATCTACCTTTATCTGCAAGGTGAAAAACATGATACAGATAAAGAAACATTCATGCAACAATCATGAAGACAAAGAAACATTCAGTGCCTCTACAATGTAATGTGCAACTCTACTTTTTGCTCTAGCCTGGTGTTGGTTGCATCATGGTGAGGGGCTGTTTATCTGCAGGATCTACGAGGCTTGTGGACGTAGAAGCTACAATGAATGCAGCAAAATACATATAAATCACAGACAACAACCTGCTGCAGTGTTAAAGTTAAGTGGGACTTGTGGAAACAGTTATTTTCCAAAAAGTTACCCAGAATTTTAACGACGACTGGAAGAAGTAATTGCTGCCATGGGTGCCTGTATTAAATTCAGATTTAAAAGGGCTTAATTCTTATGCAACCACTTACTTTGTGTTTTATGTTTGTGACAAATTCACAGTTTATAAAGATTTATTTTACGCTTTGGTAATGAAATGTGTCCCTGTTGATCATTTTCAAAATGCCTAATTACATCCACTATGATACAGTGTTGTAAAACTCTAAACAGAAAAAAAATCCAAGGGGGTGAATACATTTTAAAGGCACTGTACAGCACTAAAAGAATCATGATAATTACATTATATCCAACTGGATATATAATCAAATAATTCAAAATAAATCAAATTATTATTTATTTTACGACAGTACAGTCACAGCAACTCAACGTATCAGACATTTAAACACAAGCAAAGAATTCTGGCATTTGAACATGAAAATCAAATATAATATTAGGCTTATTAGGCATAATTAATCCCTGGAAATAACCCAGCACACCTTTGGGATGTGTTAACTTTGCAGTGGTTTCCAATGTGATGTCATACTCCAGTCCACTTTCTTTTGCCAATAAAACATTCCTGGATAATCCTCCGTCAATGGTGCTGAGAACTCATGCACTTCTTCGACACATAATCCTCAGTTCTCAGATTCAACAGAAATATCTTTTAATATTCGCTGTTCCCTACGAACACGCATTCGCTCTTTGAAGTCCTCCAACTCTTTCCTCTGAAAACAAATATAGCACAGTCATGATTATCATCATATGCTGTGCTGTGCAGCATTAAATCAAATACATGGCATTGAAAACACTGTACCTTATGAAGAGGTTTGTAAAAAAAAAAGCTAAGGAAACATGAAGACAGACAAATTACTCTAAATACAACAATAATTTGTGGTTTCCAGTGGAGTCATGATAGAAGGTGGAAAAGGACGCTGTACAATTATTATCTGAATTTATAAAAGAACCCCATCTGACTTGAAAAATATGTGGTCTGTCAGTATGATTAGAAATATTGAAATGTACCATCACAATAGAGTGCTCCGATAATCTCCATGTGGTTTCACTGTGCCATTTATCTGATTGCTTTAGAGTGATATAATAAGGAAACACCAATATGGAGTGTTTAGTGATAAAGACAAAAAAAAGAAGAAAATGAAAAAATCACAGGTGTTAATGGTGGTGAGCTATGAATATGCAATCATTACCACAAACAATTGTTTCTTCTTTATGGACAGTATGGCCTTAAAAAACAGATAAGCTCTGTGTATTACACTTACATGCTGTGCCTCGTTAGGGGGGAAGATCTCCCTCTGGATACCATACAAGATGCCATAAGAGTAAAGAGAAAGACACATCTGTTATTACAAGAAAACATATTAAGCCTCACAGAATGGACTGATCTAGGTACATCTATGAACAGCATTACTGACCTTTCTCTTTACTACGTATTCTTCAAAGTACTCTGCTTGATTAGAGACCCAGAACATGGCCACGGGAAAGGATAGATACAGCATCATCTGCTCAAAACAAAAACAAATGAGCTAGCCAGTGAGTTACAGTGGAAAATTGTTAGTTAGCTTCATGATAATGGCTAACTAGATCGAACCACAAAATCTAGACCGATTCGTAAGATTTTTAACCTTATAAACCAATGCACATTAACTATCCACGAATGCTGTCTAAACATGTTTGCAACTTACCCTAAACATCTCTATTTTAACACCCATTTTGACTCCGACTCCGGACGTTCCACGGGGAAATGTTACCTAAACCTCGGCCATCACTAAAGACCTTCACACTACTTCCGGGTTTGCAGAAGGTCCAATCAAATGAAAGCTAGGACGCAAGCGTCAGGGCTATCAGTAAAAAATATTTTTAACCATGGGATCGTGCATCTGTGTTTTTAACAAAGCTGGAATTTGACAGTAATATTTTGATACTTTACATTTTTTTTTGTCACTTGGATAACATACAATTTGAAAATCTCAAAATCTGAGGCTTACCTTTGGATCGCAGCTGACTTTCAGTTTAATGACATTTGGAGCCGCGTTTGTCCACCAAGGGGCGCCGCAAACCACTGGTTTTGTCTATATGTCATTCTCTGCACTTCTGGTAAGATTTGCAATAATTAACTGCAAAAAACTTTCATTGGTTGTTACTCTTGAATCTCATCCGTGGATACACCTGCTTTTCGTTTGTTTTTCTTTTTATTCCCAGGAAGTTAAATTATATGTAATCTAATCAGATATTTATTATTTCGTGTCACTTAGTTCAATGTGTCACATTCCAAGTGAAGTCAAATTTATTTATTCAGCCCAGTATCACAAATCACAAATTTGCCTCAAGGGGCATAACAATTCAGCATTACGACAACCTCTGTCCTTAGATCGTCATGTATACAGAATAGAGCCACAAAGTACGATCGAGCAACTTTCAGCTGTCGCCAACAGTCCTATCTGTGCCACATGACGTCCTATCCACCATGACTACTTGGAAAGAGGGCTTACTACACAAACTTAAGAAGAGAAAGTGATAGGCACACAGCCTGAACGCTAATGTGCTTTAAGGAATTAAAAAATCATAGGATTAGACAGATGCAGTGATTATCAACTTTTAAAGGGAAAAGGATCTAACAGTGGCACCAATACCTTTGGGGACAATTGTAGTAGTTGTAATTTGTTTGTTAACTTCAGGATAGAGCAACAAAACAGAAGCTGATTTGACCGAAATTGAATGAAAGTTTAGTCTTACTTTTGCACGGTGCATTTTTTTTTAAACTTTTAAATACATCTTCTATAGTTGCTGTGTACCTAAATGTCCTGTCGTATCTACTCAACGTTTTGCCCGTTGTCCTAGTGCACCTGCACAGATATAATTTCTCCTCTCAGTTGCCGCTAAAGTTGCAGTCGACGTGACGCGCTCTTTGCGTCCGAGACGAAAGACCTACGCGTGACGTCATCGACAACGAGAGGTGTTCAGGATCCTCGGAGAGAAAGATCCCGCGCGCCCTGGCAACCTGATATACCCAGGTAAACGCCGTTGTTTCAAACATTATTCTGCCTGTCATGTTGTCTCAGTAAACCGGATGAGTAGACAGCAAGAAACACGGTAACAGTGGCATAGAGGCTAAAGAGAAAGCGCTGATGTCCGGCGCCCACTGAGACCGTTCACTTGCACGGCGGCCTGTTCTGGCTAGCTAGCTTGCTAGCTACAGCTAGTTGGTAGTTGTCTATCAAAAGACACAATAACTGCACCTACATTGAGTGTCTATCTGACATCCCTTGTTTGTCTCACCCACCGTTGGCCACAATTACGATACAAGTAGCCCAACAAATGCTGCTACGACCATCGTCTTGGCCATCAATGGCTAGTTTGCTCGTCGACTGTCTTGTGTTGTGGGAGACGGTGACGCCGTCACGGTGATGATGGCGCACACTCAGACTGGGGCTATTTTCTGAGAATGCAGTCAATGGAGCAGATAACAAAAATAGAAGACCAATGTTAATTGTCCAAGGCTTGCTGCCACGATCTTGGAAACACAGCATCTTTACCCTCGTATGCTTTCAGTTCTACTATGCTTTGCACGGACGTCCATTACGAAACCCAGGCAATAATCTATGCCCTGTGGCCTAACGTTAGGATCTTGGCTCCTTGACGATGATCGCTCGCCAGCGGTCATTACTTTGCAATTTATTGTTTTATCCACCACATCTGGTAATGATCCCTATCCCAGATAGATGTGTTTGGGTCTGTAATGTTTATGTGACTAATATGGCTGGGTATTACAGACACAAAGCAGTGGCATTCAGCCGACTGGTGTGTTCAAAGAGATTACTCATGCAGAGGCCCGTTACTTAGCATACTGTCCCTGCTGTTTTCTTGTAAGAGAAATCCTCAATTTCATAGGCGTGAAACGTGCTTTTTATTATTACGGTTGACCATTGGTATAGTAGTTAGAAGCCTAATGTGTAACAACTATACGTTTATCTAATGACAAACATTAGCCTACCTGCAGTCGCATGCTTGTTTGAATAGGCTTCTTTGAATAAAGGTGCTAGAGGTACAGTTACTGGTTACTTTTGCCTTCTAGATCTGTATTACCCAGATCTATATTGGTGATGAATTAAAGTAATGGGTCAGTTTTGTGATTAACTTTTCACAAGTTGGGTATAAAACGAGTTAAGTGTGTAAATAAAGTGGATAGATTAGGTCAAAGGACATGCAGTTATCAGATAAGGGGTAAATTAAATAAGCTCAGTAGACCAAGCTATTAAGCTCATTGCTACAAATGAATTTTCCAAGTTGAAATCTAAAAATTGTTCCATAAGTTTGTAAATAACGATAGGGTCAGAGTGCTTACAGATATCAGGTAAGCAGTAAATCAGTGATGTTGACGGCTGAACTATTAAGTAAATACCTAAAAATAATACTATGTAATGATTTTTGTGCTCTGTTTGAAACTGCTCAACTACCAAATGTCTAAAACTTGCTAGCCAGGAAAATGTGCAAGTGTATTGCTTAATCTACAGATTTGGAACTAGATTAGGTCTGGCTGTGATTTTGGTCATTATCTTGTCCTGTGCAAAAGAACATACTTTTCTTGCCCTTGTTGTTTTTTCTTAGTTTCAAAATTCCTTTTTTTTGGTTCTGTTCTCTCTGGTTTAGTTGCCATGGTAACACCATCCTTGGCCTAGTTGTGAATGACCTCTGAATGAAAAGGAGAGTGTGGTCTGGGAACAAATGAGCGAGTAAACAAAATCTATTATAGTGTCTATGTGCTTCATTTATCACTTGAATCATTGGCAGGAGTGTCATAAGACTGACTACAACTCTGGTCCTGTGGCTACTGCAAAAACATTTATAGTGCATGGAATTTTTGGTTTCTCTTCATCCACATTGAGACAGTGCATCGTTGTCATTCATTGACATGTTGAGATGTATTAGACGATACTGACAATTTTTTGTATTATTTGCTCATTATCGTTTCTATTACTTTTCCAGCTAATAACTATATCTGGATTTCATTTTAAGATGTTGTTAGAATCAGCCAATCTAATGCCAATCCCTTTTACCTGGACATAAAAGTTGTTATGGTAGCAGATTGATATACGACTCGTATCTACAGGTCCCAATACAATCCTGCACACAAACATTTCCATTACCTTCTGCTCACAGGGCACTTTATTAGGAACGCCTGTAACCTTGAGTAGACTTGCAGTTACCCACTCAGCCAATCTTGTGGCAGCAGTGCGATGCATAAAATCATGCAGGTGTTCACATCAAACATCAGAATAGGGAAAATTTGATCTCAGTGAGTTTGACTGTGGCATGATTGTGAGTGCCAGATGGAACACAACAATCTCTAGAGTTTGGTATGAAAATCAAAAAACATCCACTGCTTGGCAGCTCTGTGAACAGAAACACGTAGGTGAGATAGGTCAGAAGAGAAAATGGGCAGACTTGTTCAAGCTGATAGACAGGCTATGGTAACTCTGATAACTATTCTTTACAAATAATGCATCATTTCACAAAGCAAAAGTTTTCTCAAACTGGTTTTCACAACCATGACATTGAGTTCAGTGTTTTTCAGTAGCCTCTCAAATCATCACATCTGAATCCAATACCTTTTGAATGTGGTAGAACAGGAGATTTGCAGCATGAATGTGCAGCTGACAAATTTGCAGAAATCATGTGATGCAATCATGTCAATATGAACCAGAATCTCAAAGGAAATATTTCCAACATCATTTGGAATCCATGCCATCAAGAATTGAGGCTGTTTTGAGAACAAAGGGAGGCCCTATGCATTATTAGTGTAGTGTTTCTAATAAATTGTTTGGTGAGTGTATACACTCAGTTGCCAGTTAATTTTGGTCAGGACCTGACTGCATCTTGACCGGCAGTGTGGTCAACAGGCCCAGCCTGCATGGGATAAGACGGCACATCTTGTGAAGCAAGGTTTGGACATTAATTGAATTGAACTAATTGGATGATTGTGCTGAGTAATATCTGGAGATACTTCAAGTAGTGGAGTCAAGGTTGAAAGGTTTCTGGGTTTAAATTAATTATCTAGCAAACCCACCCGTGAGATAGGCCCAGGGACATAAATGTCCTGTGTGAATGCCTGTGTATCGGAGACGATTGATTGCAAACAACATTGGCATAGCATCGCCTTTTAAGTTGATATGGCAAACGTGTTAACAAGAAGTTGTACACATCCAGTATTGAAACAGCAACATAATCAATAATTTGGGGTTCATGTTCTGGCTAGCTGGTGAATGTAAGTTCAGTATTCACTCTCCTTTAGCTCTGTTTTTGGTCTCTGACAACTTCTGGAAATATTTGTCGCTTTTGCTGTCTGCCATTTGTTGCTGAGCAGGTTGTGTACAGTGGGTTTTTAGAGGTTTTTCAATGCTATGAGAGTAGTGAGAGTGACTAAAGCAGTAATGATGTGGGCAGGACTACTGAACATTGAGCTGAAACCACTATAAAGCTCCATAAAGCTGAGTGAAGCTGCAGATTTGGGTGATAACTTTATATGTTCATCATTACCAGTGTCGCATTGTTTTCACATTGTTATTTGATACATTGTTGTTATAAAAAAATATTTACTATAGCTCTATAGTATACTATAAAGTAAAATCCTTTATCACTTCAAAAATGCATAGATAATAAGTGTGAAGATACTTAAAGGGAAACCCCAGTGATTTAATACAGTACTGCACTTCCATAAAATTGGAGGATTTATAAGAGACAGATTAAAAGTCAATGATAAAAAATCGGAGCAATAGAAACCTGAACTTTTGGTCTGTATTATGGGTCAAACTTTTATTCATTAGAATCCCTTGTCCAAAATACAAACTTCTTTCAAATGTAAGCTTTTTGATCGAAATTCCGCTCAAGCCCAAACAGATCACTTTTTTTTTTTCATACGTACGAAAGTTCCCTCTAGAGCTAGAGAGGATATTATACAACTGATTTCAGAGGCTGAGTAGTGCAAACCGATCTTGATGCGAAAAATCCGTGGATCTGCTTAAAAATTGGTTCAATATATATTCCCTCATCCTGGATCGAGACAATTTGTCAATCTTTGCAGTGTGTTGCAATAGTGAAGGAAGGGCGTGAGAAATGCTTAAATTACGGTTACAGGGACAGAATGATTTTCTGGGTGTAAAAAGCAATATTTAATAACTACTGAAGTATTCTTTGTTAGATTCAGTTAATACTCGGATAACAAAAAGGCTTTGGTCATTATTTCTACTAAGTAGCTCTTTCACCACCCTTCTTCTTTCTGTTGTTTTTCCGGGTGCATAACTGAATGTACATAAGTGCACGATACACCATGTCAAGTTGGCAAATTGCCTGTTCCCTGTTTTCTCCACTCTGAGTCCCTGTAGATCCCGGCTGCTCTGGTGCTCTGATGATTAATGGAAGCGCCCTCAGACTTTCTCGCAGTCTCATCTCTGTGTGCGCCGCTGCCTCTTCCTCTGACCCAACCCCCAGTCTGAATGCTCTCTCCTTCGCCTTCCCCCTTCCTCACACTATCATCCCTCCCTCCCTCCCTCCCTCCCTCCCTCCTTCCCCGTGTCTGAATACGATCTCCCCCCACCCTTCCAATGACAGGGCCATCGGTTTGGCCGACTCTGAATTGCTGTAGGTCGGAGCTTTGTCACTCTGGCAGCTGCTGTATTGTCTCTGGGAATGGTGCATATGGCACGTGGACGGGAAGAGGGTCTGTGAGGACACCGTCAGTGTCTGGCTGCAGCACAGAGTAGCTGCTGTTTGTTTCATTTGGGAATACAGACATTGTGCATGTCTATTACCACTCACCTGACAAGTGTACATTGCACATGATGGGTGCTTTACATTCCTGACCTCTTGGGGTTTTGACACCTGACTAATTTTGAAACTGCATTGGTGTGTGCTTGCTAGCAGTTATGTGACATTTAAAATTGATTGAGAGGTGAGAGGTCAGTGGTTGTCTTGCCTGTGGTAGTACACATAATGTTGATTGGCTTAATAGACTGGTGGAGGCTAAAAAACAATATTCTATGGTTTGAGGAGTTATATGAAGTCATAAAATGTCAGTAATATCCACTCACCATTAAACAGTTGCTTCTCACTTGCCCTAGAATTTGCTCATATTCTCTCTTCCTGAGTATTGAACAAGAGGTTGAAAGTCTAGTGTTACTTTAACAAGGTTAAGCATTGTCAGGTAGGTTGTATAACTGATGTATAAAGAAACTCTCTATATGTCACATATGTCTCTGGAGATTGTATCTGGAATTATGATTTCTGCCTAGCAGCCATACTTGCATATGTTCCTTGATTCTACCATCATCACACAGAGAGATCTCTCATCTTTTGGCCCTTTTATATGCATTAGGCATGTATTATGAGGTAGCATTTACTAGCACTTCTGAATTTTGGTAATTATGGTACAGACGTGTTTTCACCTCTTCAACTAAGAACTTGATTTTTACTTTTGTGAATTTTTGTATCAGTCATATCTCTTGAATAAGATTTGACTGAACTAAACATATGTGGTCACAGTCATATACAAAGTTAAATTTGTCTAGCCAGTAATGCATCACAGATTAATGTTGGAAAAATAACCCAGTTCATCTCATTTAAAGAGTTTGGTACTTCCTGCCACCAGTGCAGTCACTGTACTGCCATGAACATAATTACTGGAGACTGCTCTGCTACAGGAAGGCACAGTGGGTGGTCTCACTGTTTTGAACTCATTCTGTCACACTCTCTGTTACTCTCTGTGATCATTTCAGTTTTCCTTCATGTTCCCAGCTGTTGACCGATACACTGCCCTGCATTATATCCAGATTATAATTTACCTGCTTTCTTGAGCTCTTCAGTGTCTAGTCTCTGCCTTCATGCAAATTGTTGGTGGCACAGTATACTTTATTAATTAGAAGAATTTACAGAGACTAATATTTTTACATGACTTCATGATTACAATATACAAGATTAATTGTTTTAGGAGTCACATAGCCACATACTGCCAATTTTATTTTACCTGGTGTGGGTTTCACGAAAAGGAGTTGTTTCAAAAAAGATTTTAGAAATATCTAGGATTTAGGGAAAAAAAGTATTTAGAATTTGTTGAATCACAGTGCTGCTACAGTCTGGTTTTCCAGTAGATTTGCCCTTTTCGATGAAGTGGTCACTTTGGTAACTCAGATGTGAGTTAGAGCTGCTGGTGTTTCTGGTTAGTTTTATAGATCTAGTCTAATATTGGATGTTTTCTCTTCAATACTTTGTAGAATAAAAAACATATTTTGTATTGGAGTAGTTCTGCCACAATATGAAATGTGAATGGTATATGAGTAGAGATGGAGTGCAGATAAGGGAGCCCTTAAATTTGTGGGGGAAGGCTTATACAAGATCACTCTAAGGGAAACGAGTGAGTGGGGGTGGGGCATGATGAAATGGACTAAGGAAAAGACAAGAAGGGGGTGGGGTGTTAAAGGTGTAACAGAGAGAGAGAGGAGAGAGCAAGGACCTCAAGCTATTGATGGGGAAAGAGGGGAGGGGTGGAACGAGCAAGCGCGTAGGAGAGAGGGAGGGAGGGAGGGAGGGGTGTGTGTGGGCTGAGGCACCGCTGAATGAGGAAGCAGCATAGCCATTTTTACTGTTGAGTAACTGCATGCTGGTCTGCCTGTCCTAGAGAGAGGGTGAGAGAGCGAGCTACAGGAATAAAGTGCTCCTCCTGGATCTTATCGAAGCTTTCTCCTCTCTCTCACCTTCTTCTCTCTTCCTTGTACACCGCTTGCTTCCTGCTTGTGTCTATTTAAGTTGGGGAGGCCCTGGAGAGGACACACAATGGAGCGAAGAGCCTGTGGCAACTGGGCCGTTGTACTGCTGAGAGGGGGATGGGGTAGAGAGAGGACCGGTTCACACAGCTAACACAGCCTGCTGGCTGAAGGCTTCCACAGCCTCCTCTCCCCGCCTGGACCCACTGTTTCCAAGCTGGGGCCTTTTTCCTGGAACAACCACCCTCAAATGCCGCTTGGACTACACTAAGGATTACTCACCGTGTTCTGTGGGATTTTAGTACACATACTGGAGCCTGAAGAATAAATCTCTCGTGTGTTTTGGATGAGAGAAAAGGAAAAACAAACTTCTGTGTAATTCTTTCGAGCCTTTTTTTGTCTTTTGGTTTCTGTTTCTGTTTAGTGGAGTTCATAAATGGATTACAAGATGCACGCCAAGTCAAACGATTTGCTGGATTTTCAAAAACTGGATGCCCTTCTGGAAAAAATTGCACATTCAGTCTCTGTGAAAAGGTAATGTTATCTGTTGAGATAGACTCTCCTACAAAGTATATATCATATGTATACAAAATATTATCAATTGAAATACCTGGTTAAAAAGCTGAGTACAAGACTAAATTAAAGACAGCCTGGAGTTATGGTTCTTAGGACTATCATGTGGTTAGCTCTATCCCTAGTTTTACATGGCCCAGCACAACAGTCCAGTTTAGAAGTACGTTTTCTGTGTTGTGTTGAGAATAGTATTGTTATCCAGATTTCAGCCAGAAGCCATGAACCTACCTCCTGGTGAGAGAGGGGGTGTGGGGGAAGGGGGACTAAAGAGGAAGAAGGGGGTTGTGTGTGTGGCAGTAGTAGAAATGTCTTCTGATTCCTGGTAGGGTTTGGCTTCCTTATCCTTACCAGCCGCGAAATTAACCTGAAAGAGCTGGCATGATTCTTGTCTTTTCCTGTTACAATGTGCCTGACTCATGGTTAGTCTTTTTGAGTCAGTTTGTGTGCTCATGCACTGAGTCATACAGTAAGTGCTTGTAATCAGCACTAGGGGAAACTTATTTAAGTTTGTAACCTTGCGATGAATTATTGTAAATAAGGAATCCTGTGAGATTTATAATTTCTGGTTTAAATACCCATGACACAGAAGTAAACAAAGACCCTACTTGTACTTCTCTTACATTTGTCGAGAGACACACTAAAGTAGCATAGGTCATGCGTGGTAAGAATCCAAAACTAGGATTTGGAACCGTCGAGAATAAAAATACAGTGCACTGGCCAAGAAGTGTTGGAGTGTTACCATAGAAACCATGGCAACATTTTCTTTCTTGAAGCAAAGTTTCAGAGGTAGTCGAATAAGATAGCAATTGACCAATCACACATGATACAAGGTAGCCAAAGTTAGAATAGTTAACTCTGCTACACACATAATGTGTCTTGTAATAGTATTGGTGTAAAACTTTTGCAGTACTTAGCCCCACACTTTACAATTTTGAGAGATGTGGAGAGCTTATTATGCTGAGTGTGTACGTCACCTTAATAATGTTATACTAATACTGATAAAATTAATGACTCTTTCACAGTTAAAAATTACACTATAAGTTGAATGGGACTTGGTGTCAGCAGACACATAATCGATTTTGAAGGGACTTGGCGTCAGCAAACTCAGTAGAAGACTTGCTAATTTTAAGCTTAACCATAACAGATTATCAGACACAATAGTGATGAATAATACATCATTGAAAGCTCATAAAATACATACATATACTGTTGTCATTAAAGCTTTATCGACACAGTTACTTATTACAACTGTTATTTTAGTTATGAGATGTATCAAATAATGCTGTCACAAAATTCCTGCTCCTGCTTGACTTGTCATTGTTCACAAAATGGATAGAACATTTTCATATGATAAATTATAATTCTAGACAGTTTACCAGTGTTACTGAAGAGCATAAGACCCAGGGCTTTGACACACTTGAGTGAACAGATGGCCTTCACACGCCACTGGATCATAGTTGAGGGTGGGTCTCTGATCATTGCCCATCATTTTTGGAGCTGGCACCGTTAGCACTAGTTATTATACATCATTTGAACAGTTGGCATGTTGAATCAACAGCGGCCTAGAAAATTAATGATTTCATTAATTTAGTGCAGTTTCTCGTTATTTTTCACCTGTACCATTTTTTTCCTTCTCCGATAAGTTAGAGGGGGCCACTGGCTAACAACAACACCAAAGCAAAACACAACTTTATACATCAGTGTTCCTGTTGTGGTGCATCCTCATCACAATACATTTGAAAATGAAAACGACCCCTTCTAGATGAGCGTTTTAGCGCCGTAGCAGAATTAATCTCCATTCATACTAGCATGCCTGAAAAAGGCATATCACATGACCATTAAGGTGCACTGGGCATGCATGGGCTGGTGTGAACAGGAAGTAGATTTTCTACTGTGCAGCTGGTTGCTTAATAACAGTAAATACTACAAATGTCCGGCAAGAGATTTCTTTGCTTGGATCGACAACAAGGTTAAACTGTTACCGAAAGTAACACACCAGAATAAGGCAGACACAGCAGACAGAATCATTTGCAGTGGTCTCAGTTTCTCCCTGTCCAGACTGAAATGCAACCCTAGAGTTTTCAAACTAAAACACGGTCAGCAGCATTTCCAAACGCCTCCATTTTAGGTGCTTGAAAACTCTTGACTACTATGGATACCAGGCGTAAACATAGCAAAAGTGATATGTTTTAAAACTCAAATGTATCAGTCTGGATGTAGTCTTAGAGCAGCTATCTGAAAACACATTGGTAATTGATGTCCCAGGGATGCACATCAAGTTGCATCTACTTTGTACAATGACAGTTCGTGTTTCCTTGATCGCTCAAGTTCCTAATGGTGATCAATCAATCATCTTTTAACCATATCTAGGGCTTATCTTTTATTTTTGTCCTCCCTTTTATAGTGTTTTTTTTACAGTCAGACCTGTTCTTGAAACTCAACTGAATAAGCCCAGAACCCAGTTGAATTAAAGCAAAAACACACTCACATTCCTCATCAACTAACCAATCTCACGGAAAAAACTGAAATAAAAACATGCATGCACAGAGACAAATGAGGTAGAGCATCAGTGTAATCAATACATTGCGGTGTATTGGCAGACAGCCTTTGAGGTGGAGCTGCTCCCTGGAGTAGGGTTGAAGGTGGTTTTATGAAAGCGTGAATAGGTGGTGAATAGGCAGAGGGTAGTGTTCTTGGCCTTGTCACTGTGGTCCAATTAATTATTTATTTCTTTGCTTTCAGGCAAAAACAGGCCATCATTTTAACACTTAGTGAGGGCCTCAAGTGGAATCTGCAGGACTACATTTTTGCTTGAAATTGACCCCCCCCCCATTCCCCCAACATACATGAATGATTAATAGTTTGCTTTCATGAGGGACACAGACATTTTGCTATTATGTATCCCTCTTCCATGTAGGATGTTCACTGTGAGGCTGCACACAGGACCAAATTTCCTGGTGTGAGATGTGCATCCCCCACCCCAGTAACCAGAGCTGCTTCCTCCCCAGAAAACATTCCACAGCAGTTTGCAGTGATGTATGTCCAGGTCAAAGGTCAACTGTTATTCCAGATCTGAGAGTGATGTAGGACATGCAGCAGCAGGAAGTGGACCTCCTGATTGACCTCTGTAGGGGGCTTCTGCAGACTTGATTAGTCTCACATGCCAACATTGCTCTTACACCAGAACAGCAGGTCATTCAGACCGGGTTATACTTATTTATCATATAGACCAGTCGAATGTGATGTCACAAGTGATGTCAACATCCAGGCTTACTCAAGCTTTAAATAAAAAATAGAAAATCACCCTCTCAAATCCAAACCTGCATTGCTATTTTCATTGTGATGTAATGTTAATGGAATTAGGGAAATATGTATGTGATTTTTTTTTTTTTTTTTTTTTTTTTTTAGCTTGAATGGGACCGTGTGTCTAATCTACTGAGATTTAAAGTTTATAGTACTAATTATCACTAATTGGCCAAAAGGCATCATGCCTGGTTTTTGTCTTGGATTTATCTACACAGTGTATCTGTTTTTGAAGCAATTACTGTTTCTGACATTACTACATGATAAATCAATTGAAGAAATGAGTAATAAAAATCCATGTCTGGTTTAATAACAGTTATATAATCAACTATCATCTTAAAAAAAGAGACTAACCGAATACGTTGGTTCTCATTCCAAATATTACTTTGTCAGTTGAATTACAAAGAACAACAAACATTACTTCAACTTTGTCCATGTTGTTTTTCTGTCTAGTCAGGTGCAAAAGACCAAGACATCACAAACCAGACCACTGTATTGTAATCATCAGTTGGACTAAAATCTCCTTTATCCTCAATAGTTGTTGAGATGCCATGAAAATGCAAACAAAAATGCACTGAAGGAGCTTTTAGCTCTTGAATGTGTTTGGATGCAAGGACCTAAATGACATTTATGACACAGACATGACATTTATGACATCTGTGCATTAAAATTGCAACATAAAGCGCCTACAGCCTGTGACAAACTGCATTAACTAGATTGGACAGAAAACAATAAAGCAAGCAGGGTACTGTATTAGTGAAAAAGTTTACTCCGGCTTTCATAAATCACCAGCAAAATAATGCAATGTACAGTTGTGTGGTCATACAAAAGTAAGAAGTCAACTGCCTGTTGCGTCTCACTCTGTTGATGACTTGTATTGTGGTTCAGTGAGGTATAACAATACTTGTTTTCATTAGGATTGAGACGGTAGGTAGTCACTCTGTCTTAGTAGGAAAAATTAATGAAAACTTTTTGCGTATCATTTCATGTGTAACATAAAAATGCAGATCTCAAACTTTGAGTTGGACCTGAGCTGTCATGTGTTTTTGTGCATGCATGAGAAAGAGAATACTGAAGAGCACAAGGCAGCAGGCCAAACTGCTATCAGTAGCACCACAAAATAGACTGCAGGGATGTCAGTGAGTAAGTTGTACATATATGCCTGCTACAAATACTACTACTACAGCCTGAAACCTACAAGAAGTGTCTTTGATGCTGCTTCATTTATTGTGTCTGTCACTGTATTCCCAGAGGTTTGTTTACACGTCGTTGTTGCAGTGCTGAAATGTCAGTGACTGTCAACGTAAGTGTGCTTGTCACTGATGTTAATGAGCTGTTGAGGACAATCTGGCAGTATTTGTGTGTGTGCTTATGATGAGGATTTGCTGCGCTCAGCAGTGGAGGCCAGCTGGAATAAGATCATACTGTAGCTACCATTTTTGGACTTTGTCCTTGTTAATACTATAGATGTTACTGTCTCATGCCCTTAGCCATATGGACTGTGCCTGCTGGTAAAATGCTGTCTTACCTCAGATAGGCATGTTCTTCTGTGTCCCCTCTAGGCTTTGAGTCAACATCTTCCCTCCAGCTTGAGTCATTAAGTCAGCATCGTTTGTACACAGCTATACAATGCTAATGGGTTGCAACTGGAAGATTACAATTTCCCACTGGAGACATCATATAAGATTCCAAGACAGCTCAGTAGTGATACTGAATAGAGGACTTTGAGGTCCTTTAATTTACATTCTGCAATGTCTGGGCATTACAAGTTTGTGTATGATTATTATCTTGACACCCAGCAGTATCTTTCTCATTCACATTTTAATTTTAACAAAAGGCTCTTTGTAGTTGACATATATTTTTATAAATGAAACTGACACACTCTTACTATGGTAGTCTATTCTGAGTAACCAGAAAAATAGAAACTGCAGTACAGTATGGTAGAATAGTTCTATGTTACAATATGAGGCTGTAAAGCATTATATCATTAAGGGTTTTTGTAATATTTCATTACATTTAACACATGGAAGAACAAAATATTAGAACCAACATACAAAATAATTCTGAGTAAAACCGAGCCCCATACGCAACAACGTGTGATGTGTTTGACACAATCCTCCCATAACCATAAAAATCCATTCAAATTTTCTGCAACTTGTTCCACAGTAGCCCTTCTGTGGAAATGATTTGTAGTGGGCTATCTTGCCCTCTTGCATCAGTGATGGGCCGATTTATGGTTTGTCTGTCCTCAGACTACTATTTGTATGTAACCCCTGCTGTCTGAGAGCACCATATAAGTATAAGATGCTCCCACCCAGTCCTCTGCCCATAATGATTTGACCATTGTCAGAGTTCCTCAGGTCTTGACACCTTCCTATTTCTCCTGCATCCAGTGCGTTGATTGCAAGAACTGACTGCTCATTTATTGTCTAATGTATCCCAGACCATGACATACTCCATTGTTATGAGAAAAAATAGGTTTGGTTTGCTTGATCTGTGAGTGGTCATAATGATTGTGTGCATGGGTATATGTTTATATGCTGTGAAGGGGTCAAGACATGCAGATGTGCATTGTCACCATCATCATTGAATTATGCAATGACAGCCTTAGTCTGAACAGTTTTGTCAAAACACAACTTCCTCGTATTCGCCTGGGTAACTACGTTGGTGTTTATCTGTGATTGCAAGCCTGTCATATTGGCTATGAGGGCAGATTATGTAAATTCATTTTCTGTCAGACTTCCTGATAACTACATTTTGTTATACTAGTTTGACTAGGTCATCTATTTTTGTGTGGCCTTACACTATACAAAATATCTCTATCTCCATTATGTTGGCCAAGGTCACTTTTTTTGCAATGCAATTTGTGGGTCACATTATTATTAAAAAAAAAAAAAATCAAAAATCAAAAACAGTTACTACAGAATGCCTACAAACCCACCTCAAGGAAGGAAGATGACTCAAGAAACTTTCCAATGTTTTAAAGGCCATGTATTTCTTGAGCTCTGCTTAGTCTAGGTGCCTGTACTGTCCCTCTAGATCCCATGGTTTACTTACAATTGCTATGAGGAGCCAAATGTTCCTGCAAGTGATGTGTGGTGAGTTGGCAAGAGCTTTTGGGTTTTCATATCTTTGACAGCCAGTGATCAGTTGTCAAAAATCTGACAATGAAGGCTGGTGGGAACAGCAGCTGCTGAAGCTGTCTATTGCAACCTCTTATGCACACCTGTACAGTATAGTGCAATCCAGTGCAACAGCATCTGTTAAAGTTGTCAGAGAGGTATTGATTCAGCTCTGGTAACTTTTTCCCATAACAGCTTGTGTTGACACACTTAAATTACTTACAGAAAATAGGGAACCTACAACATTCAAGTAAATTTTTATGTGTAATTTCTATGGTGCATATTAAAACACTACTTTATTAGTTCATAACTCAGTGAACACAATTTTTACAAAAATAACGGAATCAACCGCAGTGGCACACTTCAGTAGCTAGAGCTAACCGCATTTAAGCAAATCTTGCTGAAAATTTGTTTGCATTGTTCTTAAACCTGTCGTACAGATGGTCAGTCAGTTTATTTTTTCCTTATGGATGACAGTGGTGATGTGGGTTACATGTCATTTATTTCCTATAACTGTTTTCTCCATAATCCCACACATTGATTGATTAGGAAGACATGGAAGCTGGGTGACAGAGTTGGAAATATTTTCTTTTTATAGTTTTAAAACGGTGTGAGGGGTTTTCCATCTGACAGGAATGGCCAGTTATGGTGGAAGGCAATAGAATGAAGCTGGTGACACCGAAAGTCTTTAGACTAAGGCTGGTTAGTCAAACTTATTTTCAGTTGTTTAGAGTGCAGTGATTAGTCAATTGATTTTAGGTGATTGACAGAAAAATGAATAAACTACTTTGATAATCGATTAATTGTTTCAGTCATTCTGTTGCCCCAGGTTCTCAAGTGTGACAATTTGCTGTTTTTTCCTCATCATAACAGTATGACAGTAAATTAAATATCTTAAGGTTTTAGACTATTAACCAGGCAAGACAAGCAAATTGAAAACCTTACTGTGGCCTATGAGAAAATTTTCTATGTCTTTTTAACATTTCATATACTGAAGCATCAATGAGAAAACAATTATCAGATTAGTTACCTCTGCCAAGGAATCTATGTTTTCACTAATGTTGGTTTGTCAGCAATATTAAAAATACTGAACCAATTTTCACAGAACTTGGTGGAGGGATGGGGCATGGGCCAAATTTCAGGGCAGATCCACATCATTTACTATGAATTTGAGTTTTTTTCCTGTGAAGTCTGGTGTATCTTGTTTGACACTGACCTTGGCAGGGGTATATGCGCTACTGAGCGCATTTTCTATTTGATAATGAAAGTAATCTGTAGTTGCAGCCCTGCATTTGTTTTGTCTTGAAATATTAAAAGTATATTTTCAGCAATCTTACCCAGCTTTGATGTTTTGCTGTATTGAGCAAAATTAGCCATGTGCACACTCATTGTCTTGGGCCTAGACAATTTGTGCTTGTTTATTTTGGTCTTATTTGTCAAGTCTCTTTGCCTGAAGCTACACTTCAAGTAACATCTGTGTTACACTGGTACTGTTTCTTTTCATGTGTTGTCATTTAACATATTGGTCAGTTAGTCAGATTCTCCACTGCGTTTGAGTGCCTTGGGCAGGCCAAGGCAGCGATCATGTGGTGCACAAACCGCTTCTCTCCTCTCAGAAAGTGACTCAACAGGAATGTGATTAGTCACAGATCTATACAGTGGTGTGTGTTTATCTCCCTTTTGTGGGGGTGGATTTCAGTGTGTGAGACTGGAAGACTAACTTGTGTCTAATAGAGACTTGAATACACAACCTTATGATCTTTTTTTTTTTTTCCAGAACATTCTTGTTGTTCCTTAGTCTATTTTTAGTCAGTTATTTCTAGATTATTATTTGGCCTTATTGTTGTCTTAACAGCCTTTGTGTGTATCTTGAATGATGTATGATGTCCCTGACTGCCTGGGAGAGGACATTATGTAGGACTGAGCACTGCGTAGTGGAACACACAGTCCCTCAGCTGCCAGATGACGCTAACCCCCCTACCCCTCACCCTTGTCCGCCCACATCCCTAAACACTCCCAGGTCCTGAGACAAAATGGGAAGACAAAGATCCAGGAAAAGCACACACATGCTGGAGCCAAACCATAACCTAAACAACCTCTGAGCACTTCTGACTACAATGCAGATCTCTTAGGATGTCATTTTGAATGAGTTAACATTTATAGCTTTTGAATGAATTATCAGTAGTAAGATGATGTCAACTTTTATATCTGAAGTCATTATTAATTACATATGATTTTTTTATATATTTGGGAGCTACCATATTACATGTTGATAGTTTGTATTCAAAATAGAGATTAAACTGTAAAATGAAGGGAAAAACATGTCCGGTCTTCTGTTGTCTCCTTATACTTTTAAGTGTAATTTCTCATTCTAGCACCCAGTAGCACACAAAGCTCCACATATTGTCAGCTCTTCTTTTTTTTTTTAATTAAAACGTGCATCAAGTTGAGAGGAAGTTTTGGGAATTGGGGACACTATAACATAATCTAAGACTGTTGTATCTTAACTAAGCCTTAAAGTAAAGCTGTACAGTGAATGGAATCTTGTATCTATCTGTCTTCATTTTGAGGTGTGACTGTTGGTGCGGACAAAACAAGATATTTACTGATGCCACCTCGACTTTGGGCAAATGTGGTCAACATTTTGACCAAACGGTCAGCTAAATGAACAGTAAATTAATTAATAATTGAAATAATCATTTGCAGTGCTAGTTGTTGTTTACATGACAGCTATTGCTACCATGATTGTATTGAGTCAGGAACATTTTTTCTCCTTATGTGCATTAGATCCTTGATTCCTTGCTGGGCAAAAAACAGACAAGGGAGAGGTGATAACTCTGCCAGGTTCATTATTTTCTTTATCAGGATACTTTATTCTATATTACCACACTTATGGAAAGGGGAATGTTTGAAAAGATCTAGTTCATATCATGTGTTGTCTGACCACGTCAGAAAGCAAAACTCCTTTATAGGATGGCTGCTCTGAACAGCCACACTCAAAAGCAGGGTAAAAAACTGACCCTTACAGAAAGAAGTGAGACACGATGAATCATTTAAATAACGGTGCGCACTTTTGGACAGTCTCCTCTGGAAGGCATTCATAGTGTTGCTTTCGGTTGTACGCGAAACGAGCCAGAAGTAGCTTTGTGAAAGAATGATTAAAAAAAAGAGCTTGAGAGAGTAGTTTGCTTACTTTTTCACCAATTCACACCTGACCATTTGGTGTGCGAAGTGGGTGTTAAGGTCGGATTGTTAAATAAATATTCGGAATTCTGGGTCCCCCAAATCAAATGTCGGAAAGATATGGGGAGAGGAGGTTTCAAATGTTGTTTGACCATGATCCAACAAGCTCTTCAGTTGGAACATATCTGCGCCCTTATTCCATGGCCACCAAAATGAGAAACTGCTCAGATGTCAGTTAGTAATGTAGCACGAAGCAGAATTACTTTCACTATGGTTAATTGCAGTTGAAATACCTTGTTAACTGATTTACAATAGTGATAAATTAATCAAAACTGCATTTGAGTATTACGTTAATAAGAATTTAATTGATAGCCAGCCCATCAGAAATTATGGCAATGGCATAAACTGTAATTTTCAACATGTCTTGTGTTCTTAGGTTTGATAATTGATGCAAGATTAAGCCTATCATTGTCATGACCTAGTGTGAAATTTTTCTTACTGAGAAGCCTTGTACTGAACTTGGAGATATAATGTAAACAGGAAGCATTAAACATAACTGAGACTGTGTTTGGAGGTGTAAGGATATGCTGAATATCTTGGTATCACAATGTTATCATGTAGTTTGTAGACACAGTGGTCTCCTCTTCAACTCGGGACAATTGAGCATATTTAACCACACTGTCCACCCACTAGAGCGACATAGACAGTATCCTGCAATGGACGCTCTACTGTAAGAGAAAAGCACTACATTCTACAGTGAAACAGTGGTAAATGACTATTATGCTGCTACATTTTGCTGTGCATTTGCAACAAGCAAGGTATTAGAGGTCTACAATGCAATTGTTAATGATTACAATAAAATATTGTTAATGATTTTGTTACTGTCAAAATGATGTGAAATCTTACGGACGACTGTTTAGAGACCTGCTAATGACGGTATCCTCTTTTCTCTCCAGAGAGTCCAGCGAGGAGTGCAATGGGATCAGCGGTGCTCTGTCAGTGGAGTCTGTGCCGGGGCCAAGACTGAACTGGTGTCCTGCCAACACCACTACCCCTGCCCCTGCTCCAGCTCCAGCTCCCGCTCCGGGGCCCGAGCCCATGCCCAACCCTGTAAGAATGGGTGACGGCCTGGACACTGCGCAGATGTCGGGCAGCAGCAGCAGCAGCCAGGGGCAGGCCCAGTCGTCGGGCAACCCCGTACCCCCAGAGTGCATCAATCCCGACAGGCCAAAGCGCCAGACCAATCAGCTGCAGTATCTGCTCAAGGTGGTGGTGAAGGCCCTGTGGAAACACCAGTTTGCCTGGCCCTTTCATGCACCAGTGGATGCAGTCAAACTTAACCTGCCTGTGAGTACTAGCTTTGTCCCTGTGTGCATGATGCCTCACGCCTCAAAACGCAGTGGACATCACATACAAATTGTTCTCTAGATCTACACATTCCAGCTGTACATCTGTGATGGTTGTTGTATGTTGATTTACATTTACTGCTGTTTGCCATCCAACTCTCTCCTTTATTGTACGTGCGCATACAGTGTTTGAGATGTCAGGGTTCCTTTTTGTTCGTAAGTGTAGCAGTGATTCATTTGAATGTATCTATTATTTCATTGAGGCTGAGTTGAGTGTTTTAATTTCAGCGTGCTCATTGATATGCCTCTGTTTGTGCCAGAAAATATTTGAAGCTTATTGATAAAAAAAAAAAAAAATTTAAGCGGAGGGAGTGTGCAAAACTTCCTTTGTAATTACGTTGTGCTCTGCTTAGTCAGTCGAGTCAATTTCATTTATATAACTCAATATCACATCACTCAGACACAACATTTTGTACAGCATACAACACCCTCTATCCTCAGATCCCCCGAAAAACTGTAAATTGGGGGAAAAAGAATCCCTTAAAACACCTTTGTCATACATCTTTATTTTTGAGATGTCTTTGTTGGCAAGGACATCAGTTGATTTCAAGATATCACTGACACCATTAAGATTTATTTTGATAGAAATGTTTACAGATAGTATGAATTATAGAAAGTTTTCAAATCCAAAATAAGTCACTTACTTTGGTTAATTATAAAATTAATGCAATTTACAATTTCTTCAGAAATTAAGCAATAAGAGAATGGGGAATGTTTTGACTTCTAAGCTAGCTTCAAATTAGCTTAGTCAAGCCAGTAGAGAATGTCACATCGTTGAAGATTTTCTGTCTTGCATTGTTGACATACTTGTATGCAACCTTTTCAGGACTACTACACAATAATCAAAATTCCTATGGACATGGGAACAATCAAGAAAAGGCTTGAGAACAGTTACTACTGGAATGCCCAAGAATGTATTCAAGACTTCAACACGATGTTTACCAACTGCTACATATACAACAAGGTAACATAGTTGTACACTGGAGCCATTATTACCATAAAGTGTCAAACATTCTGATATGCCGTCACTTTTGCTAAGAGTGTTTGTCTCCCCCTGCAGCCTGGAGATGACATAGTCTTAATGGCTGAGGCTCTGGAGAAGGTTTTCCTCCAAAAGGTCACAGAAATGCCTCAGGATGAAACTGAGATTGTTGTCATGACAGGGAAAGGACGTGGACGGGGCAGGAGAGAGGGAGGTATGTGATTTTTTTATTTTTATTTTCCCCCTTAATGCTGTTATATTTAGTCAACACACATTCTTGTATCTGTCCTTTGTCAGATAAGATAATTATTTATATTCTCTCATCAAGGTCTGAACTTGAAACCAGGGCCCATCATTGATTCTTCGTCCACGACTCCGCAAACTCGTGGTCTGTCCAACCTCTCAGCAGCGCCGCAGACCAGAGGACCAGTGCAGGGCCCGCCTTCACTACCTCCCCAGCCTTTGATGCAGGCCCACGTGCCCCCAACGTTACCTAGCCATGCGCCACAGCTTGGAGCTCCCTACTCCCTGGGCCAATCAGACTGCGCTCCTCAAATTCCCATCATGACTTCTGTGCCTCCCCCTGCTCAGACACCCCTTCCCCCAGCATCCATCCAGAGCACTGCCCCCATGCTGCAGAATCCTATAACCATGACCAAAGTGAGTGTGACTGACACAGGGAAATATGCTTGGGCAAGTGGTCTCATTTTTGACAATGCTTTGGGACAGGTGTGGTTATGTTCTGGCATCACTCTAATCGTTTATTTCCTTGTCTTTTTGCCCCATGTCTGTGCTTTCTTTATGTTCACTGCTATCTAGCAAAGAAAGAGCCAGAAAAGGAAAGCAGACACTACAACGCCCACAGCAAATGACCAACTCAGTGAATCTTCGCCAGCAGAGTCCAAATCTGGGAAGACACTACCCAGACGAGAGAGTACCAGACCTACGAAACAGATGAAGAAGGAAGCTCCAGACTCTCAGCATCACATAGGCATGGGGATTGGACTCAGCGCACCAAGTGGAGGTCATAGCCCCAAACCACAAGATCAGCTGGGATATTGTGCTAGTCTGGTTAGGGAGATGCTGTCTAAGAAGCATGCTGCTTACGCCTGGCCGTTCCACAAACCTGTCGATGTGGATGCACTGGGACTACACGATTATCACGATATCATCAAACATCCCATGGACCTCAGCACCATCAAGGTGTGTTGAAGACACAAGGCATAGTTGATCAAGGGTACCATAAGTTATTTAAGAGAGTGGACTTGTGGCATGGCAAGTAATTAATATCCTTGATGTGTTTAATAGGCCAAGCTGGAGAACAGGCAATACCGTGAACCCCAGGAGTTTGCTGCTGATGTACGATTAATGTTTTCCAACTGCTACAAATATAATCCACCAGACCATGAAGTGGTAGCTATGGCACGAAAATTACAGGTAAATATAGTCTAACACGTAAACAATGTTACTTTGGTAAAATTAAATTCATTTAGAGTTTTATTAATCTTAAAGCAACTAGCTGATCTTCACTTTAAGAAAAGATTGGCCAATTGCTGGTGCTGTTTTAGTTTACATTTGAAAGAAAAATCAATTTTAGATTGTGTGTTGTCAAAAGCATTAGTATTTTCCACAGATTATTCTCAGTACCACACAAAAAACACTGAGCCAGGATGCTGCCTCAATGCTCAGTCTATTATCTAGCTTAATTTACTCAGACCCTGAACAACATGTATTTGATTTTTTTTGTGTGTTTTTGTTGAACAATAAAACTACTCAACCAGAGGTTTGTTCTATTTGTTTTCACCGCACTAGTCTATCATATCCTTCAAATTTCTGTCTTAACGTTTACTGTTCAGTTCTATTATATTTGTCCCTCAAGGGCCGATTCAAGGCAGCGAGTCGGCAAACAAAGCACACATAGACAACTCACCTACAAACAAAAACAATCATAGTTATTAAAAAGAGTTAAAATACACAAGGATCGATAATAGTGGCCAGTACAAATCTGACCAAAAAAGTCCAATACAGAAAGGCACACACTGGGTCAAAAAAAAAGAGCATTCAAGTCAAAAGTTGTGGTGTTTTGAGTCTATACCTCCAAACATACACATACATTTAGCTTAATTTGTTTGTGTCTTTTCATTTTGTAGGATGTCTTTGAGATGCGATTTGCCAAGATGCCAGATGAACCTGAGAGCAAGCCTCTGGTTTCTGCCCCAGCCCCTACACTTCACCATCCTGCCCCTGTTAAGCCCCAGCCTCCTTTGGCCCATGTCGCCTCATCTTCAGACAGTTCCAGTGACTCATCCTCTGAGTCTGAGTCTTCCACAGATGACTCTGAAGAGGAGAGAGCCCAGAGGTTGGCAGAGCTCCAGGAACAGGTCAGTGATCAGAGAAGGTTCAGAATGGCTGCAAATTAGTTGTTCCGCCCTTGTTACCCTTTGTTGAGGACTGGTCTCTTCTCTTGATACAGTTGAAGGCTGTTCACGAGCAGCTGGCCGCCCTGTCTCAACCACAAGCCAGCAAACCAAAGAGAAAAGAGAAGGAAAAGAAAGAGAAGAAAAAAGATAAGCATAAGAAGAAAGGAAGCATGGCTGGCCTAGTAGATGAAATCCAGGATGCTACACCTGTTCCACAGCTCTCCAAGAAGACCAAGAACAGTAACAATAGTAACAAAGAGCTTATTCCCAAGAAGAAACCCAGGTGGGTATTAAACTTTGTCCATGTCAAGCTGTTGGTTGAGCTCCTTGATATTAGATCTTTGTTTTTTTTAGCTACCAGCTTGGCATTGCACAATGTGGTATTAGACTTACTCAGTTCTATATGCCCCATATTGTTATGCTCTTTCTGTGTAACTGGTCACAATTGAGAGGATCATCTGAGGACATGTTTTAAATTTGTGTTTTTCTTTTAAATAAGTATGACTGTTAAAAGATTGATCATTGTTAAGAAACTGACTGGTATCTTTTAGGTAATCTTTATCATGTCTTCTTTGTGTGTGTTATTGTTTAAATGAGCCTGTTTGTAGTTGTAAATCACAGCTTGAGCTGCATTTGTAGAAAGACTTCTCAGTATTACATATTGGTAAACTATACGTGTGTTTTGCCTCTGTAGTAAAAAGGAGGGGATGAAAAGCAACCATCCCTCCAACATGCAGCCAGTTCCCAGCCTGGAAGATGACCTGGGGGCAGCTGGGTCATCAGCTACAGGGGAAAAGTGCAAGCCTATGACATACGAGGAGAAGAGGCAGTTAAGCTTGGACATCAACAAGCTTCCTGGTGACAAGCTTGGTCGTGTAGTGCATATTATCCAGTCCAGAGAGCCCTCACTCAAAAACTCAAACCCTGATGAGATTGAGATTGACTTTGAGACACTAAAGCCTTCTACTCTACGCGAGCTGGAAAGATATGTGTCTTCCTGCCTCCGCAAGAAGAAAAAAGTTCCAGGTGAGCCACTGTAGGAAAACAGTTTGGAAACTGGTGACTCTCTGTGTGTGATTGTCGTGTTTACTTTGAAGTATGAAATTACTATGGGTAATTAATTTCACATTTGCTGCTTTATTCTGGAAAAGCTTGAACACGTGGTTGTCTTTTTGTAGTTGAGAAGACTGTGGAGTCCTTGGCTACCTCCAAAAAGACTGGATCTTCTTCAGAGAGCAGTGGCTCCAGCTCAGACAGTGAAACTGAGGCGACAGGTATCTTAGTGTATTTACCACTCAAATGCCCCAGTCAAAAACACCAAATGAAGTGTCTAATCTTTATTTCACTTTTGTCAGGAATTATAAAACAGCAGAAGAAGAAGGGCCAGTCTGTGAAGGAGGGGAAGAAGACACATCCTCACACTCAGAGCGGCCCTGTTCAGCCTGGGCTTAATTCCCAACCTGCAGGCCTTCAGTCCAGCAGTCAGATGAAGCACCATCAGCAGCAGCAGCAGCAGCAGCAGCAGCAGCAGCAGCAGCAGCAGCAGCAGCCATCTCCTGCAGGCTTCATGGCTCCTCCTGTAGCTGCTCTCGAGTCTTCCCAGTTACTGGAGACTAGCTTTGAGTCCCTGCCGCCTTTCGGTCAACCCCTCATGCATCTGTCCCACCACACAGGCAACTCCTCCTCACCGCCACCTCCACACCTCAATGCTCATTCTGGGCCGGCGTCACCAGAGACCCACCCCTTCCTCAACCAGCATCCCGTCCTCCCATCTCCAGGTAAGGCTGTATGCAGTCTGCTGCACTTATGACAGGTACAGAAGTAATAGCTACTTGTTTCTGCAAGTGTAACTGTAGTCCCAGGAACAATAATGGCTCCCACAAAGTCAACAATGCTGTTGTCAAAATTGGCACATGCTTTTTCTGCATTAATACTGCAGTACATTTTAGCTTTCATTTAACCTACAATAAGCTAGTTTCCTTTAACCTGTCCTTTATAAAAAACTAAACACTTATTACATACATACACCATTAAACATTTAATAAGACTGGTCTGTTGAGCACAGCCATTCCATTTTATTTTAATGTTTTATTTTAACTCGCCATTCTTTGCTGTTCAGAAAATATATGAATAAGCAGTAATGTCTCCTGCAGTATTTATCTGTAATACACTCATTGCTCAGATGAGACTGTGTTCCAGTAGGGGTCATGTTCCTTAAATTAATCAATCAATCAATTAAGCTTTATATGTAAAGCACTTTTCATACAAACAATGTAACAATTTAAGTTCTTTACGGAATAAAAGCAATAAAAATAATACCTCCATCCATGCAATGAGCAATAAATTACTATTATAAATAAAAGTTTAAGTGAGTAAATTAAATAATACAGTAACGGAAGACATGCTATTGTAAATCTGCAAAAGGCAGAAAAACAAAGATAAAGATAAAATAATAAAATACTAAAAGAGATGAGATGTGTTGAAGTGAGTAAAACCAGAAAGAAAAGGTAAGATTTAAAAGAACAAAAATAGAATTGGGTTTTACCAGTTAATACACTTATAAATTATTATTATTTTTGTTTTTTGGAGTAAACTCTGTCAAGGATCACAATATATTAATGATGCATTTTGTTTCTTCCTCCTTTGTTTGTAATGTGCAACCTTAGCCTTGCACAGTTCCATGCCTCAGCAGCCTTCTCGACCCAGTCATAAGGCAGCGCCTCTTCATCCTAAACCCCCTCAACAGCAACCAGCCCCTCCTCAGCAGCAGCCAACCCTGCAGCAGCAGCAGCAGCAGCAACAACAGCATCAACAGCAGCAGCAACTGCAGCCTCAGTCAGCAGCACCACCACAGCATCAGCTCCCTTCTCAGATCCTCCACCCTCCTCAGCCTCTGCACCAGCGGCCCATGTCCCCCCCAACGCTCACACCCCAGGGCTTGCTGTCTTCCCAGCCTCCCCAGATGCTGCTAGAGGATGATGAAGAGCCAGGGTCGACAACACCTATGAACCAAGTACAGTTATACCTACAGCAGTTCCAGCAAGCCCGTCAGCCCCAGCAGTCCATGCAGTCGCTCCAGGCGCAGGCTCGTCAGCAGCAGCAGCAGCAGCAGCAGCAGCAACAACAACAACAAGGACCGCCTTCTCTTCTGCAGTCTGTCCAGGGACAAGCCCAACTCTCTTCTCAGACCACGCTGCCTACTCCCCAGCTGCCTGTTCAGTCCCAGGCTCAGCCAGCCCCATCACTTCAGGCCCCACCCCAACAGATGCCTCTACACCAGGCCCGCCACATGCAGCATACTCAGCAGCAGCAACAGCAGGCACAACAGCAGCAACTGAACTACCAGCAGGGTCCTGGACTAGCTGGTCAGTCCCAGGGATCACAACACAAAGTATCCATGCCCACCAACAAAGCACAACAGATCATCCAGCAGCAGCAAGAACAGCCCTCCCCTCGCCCGACCAAGGCTGACCCTTACAACACAGGTGAGTCACAAACATTTAATTTGTAACTGATGATAGAAGCAAAAACTGTTGCAGTACAAATGAATGACATTGACTGAAGTTCAATGCCCCTCCCTTCTGCTGACAGGTCACATGAGGGACAACCCATCCCCTCTCATGATGCATTCCCCACAACTTCCCCAGTATCCACCTGTGTCTCACCAGTCTCCACCTCACAACATGCAGCCCAAAAAGGTGAGGAACCTTCACTGGTCGGACAAAGTATTTTTGGTGGGTTTAGTGCAGAACTAACATTGGGTTTTCCATTGTCTTGCCAAGCAGCAGAGGGCCCCTGTGAGCCAAGGTGGGTTAAAGGAAGAGAAACTTCCTCCATCACCAGTGATGAGAGGAGAGCCATTTAATCCTGCAATGAGACCAGACCATCACAAACATCCTGACAACAAGCCTTCTCAACCAGGCCACAGCCAACAGAGTGCGTACCAAGACTTCATATGTTTCCTCTCACTTTCTGCATTTAAAACATGAATGAAGAAGAAGCTGCACAAGATACTGACACCATTCTTGTGTGTACTTGTATTAAGCAGATGTGAAGTCCATGGACAGCTCGCGACCGGTCATTCGCTCTTCTGAGCCCAGTGTGCCGCCTTCCTCTCTGCAAGAGAAAGATAAGTTCAAGCAGGAGTCCAAGGTGCCCATTGCCCCCAAAAAAGTACAGGTGTGTGTAAGAGACACTACAAAATTATTTCATTCACCTCATTCAGTTCTTTGTGTGTGAACTTCCTGTCTGTGTTTTGTCAGGATGTGAAACTAAAGAATATGGGCTCATGGGCCAGCCTGGCACAGAAGTCCACATCTACGCCCTTATCTGCAGTGAAATCATCGAGTGACAGTTTTGAGCAGTTCCGCCGTGCTGCCCGGGAGAAAGAGGAGAGGGAGAAAGCCCTGAAGGCCCAAGCTGAGCAGGCAGAAAAAGACCGGCTACGCAGAGAGCAGGACAAACTACGGTAAGGTTGTCAGGAAGGAATACACAGATGTCTGCAATTTTTATCTCATGAGGGACTGTTGTGTTTTGAGCAGATATACCTATCATTCATTCGTTTTATATTTGATTCACACAACTACAATATGAAAATAAGAGAAAATGTATAAAAGAGCAAGCTGACTCGCTGTGCAGTTTTGAAAATGTGAAACTATTGACTATTGGCTTACCTGTCATTTGAACTGATAGAAATTGATACTCACCATTGTTGGTCATTAGAAATATTAAATCATGTGAGGTTTACAGACTTTGATGCCTCTCTGTTGCAGTCATATATTTACAGATTGAGCACATCTTCAAAGAGTCTCAACTGCCCAAAGAAATCAACAATGTAGAGCTTTAAGTAATGTATGAAGTATAGTAATACATTTGTGTTTGGGAAGGCTGTGTGATGTTAAATAAGACACAAGAAGCCTTGGACCATAAGGTGATGTCATATGCCCCCTAGTGGCCATATCGTAGGATCACAACAGCCACTGAGAATCGTTTGTAACTAATGACAACAGGAGGGGTTGTTTCGCATGTCAAAATTCAAACCTGGAAAGATTATAATAGATTATATGCATCAGTTGGTAGAGTGTTAATGTCAGGCCTATAAGTCAGTACATATGGGTGTCTACTCTTCCTTAAGCCATTGCATATTTACAGAGCAGTTTTAATAATGTCTGAAACTAACAAGTCCTTGTTATTTAACAACTCGTTCAGTAGGCTACAGATGTTCAAGACACTATAATCACTAAACATCTTAATAATGAACCTCATGTACAGATTACAAAGCTTTCAATCCTTTTATTTCAGAAATTAAAACATACATTTTAAAGTTAAAGGAGTGTTGGCCACCAGATATTTTACCTGTGTTAAGCTAGTGTAAGTGTTTCCATGTGTTGTAACTGAGACATCATAGGCTTACTTTAGCTGGATAAAACAAAACTCAGTTCTATGATTCAATAAACAATAGTGAAAATAGTGAGAGATAAAGTTTAGCTCATCAGTGTTGGATCTTTTGCTTTTAACATATCCCAAATTTAGAAACCAGTTAGCTGTAGCAGCCAGTTACCTTTAGCTAAAAAACGTCTGTACAGATCTTTAGGCTTTTTGTATAGCCTTACACTTGACCTTGTTGTTGGCTCGTAGTTTATATTTAGCTCATCCATTTTTCCGTGTGAGACACCCAGGATGGCACCAGATGTAGCTTAAAGGATATCTCTTACTCAGACATGAAACCCCACGGCTATGTGAAAAGTATTTGATTTCACCTGGTGTGAATTATTGGCCTGAATGTTTTCCAGAGGTCGGGATGAAGAGGACGTCATGGAGCCAAGCAGAAGGGTGCACGAGGAGCCACGCAGACGTCTGGAACAGCAGCACATCCAAGTCCCTTCACAACAACAGCAGCAGCAACAGCAGCAACAGCAGCAGCAGCAGCAGCAGCAGCAGCAGCAACAGCAGCAGCAGCAGCAGCAGGAGCCCCAGCCGACTACCATTCAGCAGCCTCCTCAACCCCCCACACCGCCGCAGCCCACCACACAAAACCCACTAGACCAACAGAGGGAGCTAGCACGCCGCCGAGAGCAGGAGAGGAGGAGGCGAGAAGCGGTGAGATGACTGTTTAGCATTTAGTTTAATATGATGTTAATTTCTATTTAATAGAATATTATAATGGAATGGAATAGCAGTAATAATTGTAATTATATTTGTAGGTGTAGGAGCGATTTTCAAGAAATTAAAAGCACACTCTCAGGAGAAATGAATGCAAAGGAAATACTAAGTTGTTCTTTTCTCTCTCCAGATGGCAGCAACTATTGACATGAATTTCCAAAGTGACTTAATGGCTATCTTTGAGGAGAACCTGTTTTGAGGAGAGGAGCAACTGAAACGTAACTGCAAAAACAAACAAAAAAAAAAAAAACACATGAAAAAAAAGAAAAAAAAAACTTGGATGATGTACACTTCCTCTAAAGTGAGATTTGGTGACCACGCACCACAGAGGGACATGGACTGTATGTAGATATGAGAGGCGCTCGGAGACTTGAGTACAAACGCTGGACGAGGAGGACACAGCTCACTTTGCCCCTGTGGACGGAACACACACAACACATGGGGATAGTCTCATTGTTTTGGATGTAATTTCCTGCGAATTTGGCTTCGTCTGCCTGATATCTCGCAACATGAGCGAAAGGACCCCTGTTGGCACAGTTGCCTTTTTCGCACTTGTTTCTAACGGTGTGCATGGGCGCAACAATAATTGCAAGAGTAAAGACATCCCAATAACTATGAAAATGCTCTGATAATGTACTGACACACTGCGCAGAGGCGTTTTGAAACTGCCAGATGTCTGAGGTGATGAAGAGGACTGGTCTTTTATGTTCTGTTTTGTTTTTGTTTGTTGTAAGTGAACACATGAAATGGTTGGGGGGGCGGGCAACTTCCATACTGTAAATCATGTATATTTCTCAGCAGAGAAGGTACACTTTGCCTTACACCTCTTTCCTAAACAGACCATTATGTTCTGTGGCCTGCACACATGGATAAACCAATAACATTTACAACCAGGAGTAGGAGCAGCGCAGATCTTTTTCATCATCTAGTATCTACTGTAAAGAAGTATTTTCTTATACTACAATAACTGTTTATTTTGGATCTTTTTTTCCTCTCTTTGAATCTTCACACCAACACACTCCGCCACTTATGTCTATGCCAAACAACCCATTAACTTTTATGCTCAATTACTTGTCCTAAAATATGATAGGTAGCTAGTGAAAAAACCCTGAATATATGCATTATCATAGTTCCAGCAAGTATTTTATCAAAGACTGAATCAGTTGAAGTTTTCATCCTGCCTTGTATTTTTAATTTAAAGCCACAACAGGAAATCGTTAGCAGAAGAGTGGAAAGGTCCAGCCGTCTCTGAGCTTTAGTTGGAATATAATTTCACTACAAGTGTTGCACCATTCTTTGTATTTTTACACTTTTAGACATAATGTTGGAAATGTTCATATCATTGGCCTGTTCACAACAGTCACACTACTGGATCAGTTAAGAAGTGAGAAGATGAGGAGACCCTTGCTGTTCCCCCTGTGTGTGCTCTGGTCTTACCAAAAGGTTTTGATCAAATATCAACAAGCAGAGTGTTCAAAGCAGGGAGAGGACAGTCAGGGGAATAAGACAAACACTTACCACCTTTCTCTCCCTGAGGTTAGTAAAAATAGTCGAAGGGATCTGCAGGAGCTCCTAGTAAATTTTTGCGTCAAATAGTCACCACGGGCACACTGTCGACAATACAAAATAAAAAGACAAACAATTACAAAAATTACGAATCAGAAAATGCTGAAAAAACAGTTTTGATTTCTATCTTTGTTCTTGTTCGATAATAGTGGATGTGAGTTATAATTCTGTTTTTGGAGACATTGTTTGGACTGGGGATGGGTTGAAATCTGAATGCATCTCGTCCTCGCCACTTGTCTCTTATGGTGTTTTTCTCCAGTGCCTGTATTGTATTGCAATTCTCGTTGGGTTATATTACACTTTGAGGGGGTTTAGAAAGGGGTGAGTCGGGAATGGGAGGTGTAATATTTGAATGGGGAGGGAGATTTTTGAAAGAGTTTGAGTAAAAAAATAAATAAAAAAAGGAAAAGACAGCATTTTATATTTTACCCGTTGTCAATATTCGGGTTTTAAATTTAGTTTTAGCTGGACTTCTATGAGTGTACACACCTGACAACTACTTTCTCATTTTGTTCAATCAGCAGATTTTAGGTAGATATGTTTCAGCGTTGCCACACTAGCATTTGAGTCTGGTCTGTGAGTGTGACTGTGTAAATTTGGACGGCTGTGTGACTGTGTGTGTTTTTGTTTTTGTTAAAAAGTTTTTTAAGTGTGTGGTGCAAGGAGGCATGTTCCACAGTGTAGATATGCATTCTATTGAAGGGAGGCGAAGAAACATAAACAGTACTTCAGGAGAATTTGTTTTTGTGCTTAAGTCACCTTTTTAATTTCTATGAAGTCCACCATATATGAATATATAATTTTTATTATTAGACTGGTTTTGAAAGGGTAAAAAAAACAAAAAAAACAACCTTCATTCCTTTTTAGCCTTTTTTTTTTTTTTCACAGTAATTGTCGGACATAATGTGCCATGAGTTCTACAGAGAATGTGCTGACCCGCAGCTCAGCCCAGAGTTTGCTTTATTCAGGTATTTTATTTTGTGTTACATGTGTTCTGTTTTGGAGGTTTTGTTCAAACATTTTCCTCGATTATCGTTTGGTATGTGAGTGGTCTATCGAGGTCTCCGATTAAGTCTGTTATGATCATTGAATAAACTCATCTCTTTTATAGAAAATAAAAAAAAATAAACAAAAGTTTGTCTCTTTTAGTCTTTTTAGTCAGTTCAATAACTAATGCACTTTTTTGGCCTTTAAGCTTTTAAGTTTGACACTTGAACTGTTAGTCAAAATAATAATAATGGAACAACATTGTGGTAGGCTGAGTCTCAGTGGATATTAGATACTCAAAAAAATTATGGTTAATTTTGTTGTTTAGCATAGTCTTCATATTCAATGCAACACATTTCAACAAATAGCCGAGACTAAATGTTTTTCCCACCTTTATATAGATAACAGAAAAGAATATGAGAAATTGACTCCTCTTGGGGTTATTTTATTTTGAAGGTATTAGTCGGAGGTGTTGGTATGGCATTACGTTTCACTTTACTGCAAAGTCCCAAACTGCAACACTAAATAACACAGCGTTATTACAGTATGTTACTGTCGAATTGAACATGCCAATATGAGTGTGATTATTAGAAATAACATTATTGGTAATAAATAGTTAAGAGCTGTTGATTTAAAAAAAAAAAAAAAAAAAAAAAAAGAAGAAGTTGAACCTGTCAGTGTTGTTCATACCAGAGTCAAGGCAGATATTATTGCAACAGCAACTAAGAAAAATTTGCCCGATGCAACAGTTCTACGAGCGCCTAGTTCAATAAGCAAAACCAGATTATGATTTGTTTGTTTATTTCATAATTTGTTTGGCAACGCCAACACAAATAGTTCCGCAACTGGACTGTTGCTAAACAACACAAACATTTTCCTGACCTGCACAGTGCACACTGACTTGCTACTTTTTCTACACGTTACCTCAGTTGTGCACCGAAGCATCCCGGCTTCTTCCCTTCATCCTCTTCTGACGACCATATATCGTTTAATTAAAATTTTATTTCTGGAAATATATTCATCTTTGTTAAGTTTGTTGTAATCTTAGATAAACGACGACTGTTCATTTAACGCTGATTAACGGTTAATAAAACACCTGTGAAGCGGAGTGATACATGTAGTTAAAAGTCCCACTGCTGTTGTACTCTATATCAGCACTCATGGAATGTCTCTCGTCCAATCAAATTACTTGGTCGGAACTAACTGTTGTATAAATACTGATAAAGTCGAAACAACTGCAAATCCTTGTGTAAATGTTTGGCCTGAGTTCTGTCAGAGGTGTTTAGTGTCCTCTAGTGGTCACAGTAAGAAACTACGATACATTAAATTTGTCAAGGTAGCGTCAATAGAGATATGAAGCATACCACCACTTCCGGTAATTGCAAGATAATGTGCTCAAACAATAATAACTAGACTAAAACCCTACTGCAAATATTAAAAATAATACTTTAAATTGATGCATAATATTCAGTTCATGGTATAAGCACGTAGCTGACTGTGATCATTAACAGCATGAGTTTCGATGACAGTTATCCAAACACTGTGTTAGCCCTGAATTAAATATAGTGTTGTAGTTTCCCATTTTGACCACTGGAGGCCAGTGATTCTATAGATCGGAGTTGAGTTCAAATGTAGCTTTTTTTTTCTTCAAAGCTCTCCTCAGTACTAAGTTGATACAGGTTAAGATTATGGCAAACTGTTTAAAAAAGAATAGTGAATGTAATGCCGTGGATACCTGCCATTGAGTGGTTGATGTTAAGTGACGATGTGGAAATCGCCATCCAGTTATTTGTCGGCTCTCCAAGCTAGCTAAGCTGCTCCGGGGCTCCTGCTAGTGGTTAGTACTTGCTGCCACCATAAACACGGTAATATTTAAGCGTAAAAGGTAAAATATACATAATAATCGTTATAATATCTGTAGTACTCGGGTTTGGAAATCATTTCATACTGTTCGCCTCTGTCGGTACTTTATTCCGATTCTTCTCCGGAAGTGGTAGTGTTGTGCTATGGCTGCACTGACGCGAGTTTGACGAATTTAACCCTGCAGTTCCTCGGTGTGACCACTAGATGACAACACAATACATTCACGGAGGTAACGTTCATAGGAATTACATTCATTCATGCATTAATTCTGTTTGAACTTTGATTACAAAGTACACATTTATGATACAGATACTGTTAACAGCTACATGAACAATAACCTTTTGAATACCTAATTAGAATATCAATAATCAGTATTATTTTCTGTCCCATCCCCGATGAAGAATGTGGAGCTGTAGACTCTATTTGTTCTCTATCTTGTTCTTTCTGTTACTTTGTTTCTGATTGCTTCGTTTAGTTATTTTATTTTGACAAACACCAACCATTAGTACGCTTGAGTTTGGTTGTTAGAACCAAATCAAGTGCAGTGTTGCAGTTCATCATTGTGATCACTGGAGGTTAGCGAACACCATGTAACTGTAACTAATTTACAACACTTCCGGCAAATACTTTCAAAATAGGAAAAACCGAAAGATGCAACATTCTGTCTAACGCTATTATGCTTGGTCATTCAGATAGGCTACTAACTATAGACCACTGTGACTACAACTCTTCTCATTGATACCTCTAAAATAATTACAGTTATCTGTGTCAATATGTGGTTTATTCTGACTGAAAATGTAGAATTGAATCACTCAGTCAAAAGTCGCGTTTTGCTTTTTATGTCATGCTGCCTTCAGGGGTTCCACCTAAATTACGCATGAGTCTTTGGGAGCAAGGTGTTTCTTTTCGCTTTTCATAGCTAACTTCAAAAAAGTATTAAAAACATACTTTGAGCCGAAAGCTATATGAGCAACACCTCAGTTTTTGCTAAGATTCGTACGAGGTCCTTTAAAGAAAAATCTCCCTCTTAGATGCCCAGAATGACTGAAACCGAGTGTGTGCATGTTTTTTCCGATATTTCAGGCTGTAGGTGGAGCCAACACCGCTACCTGTCCGTCGGCAGCAGCTGATCTGAGTGAAAATGATTCACACTGGCGTCTTCCTGAAGCCGCGTCGCTGTATGGAGGGACACCGGTGACAGCAGCTCGAAGACTTTGTGTTTCGTCAAATGGTAACCAGGACCACCGGTTTCATATCAGACCCGTCTGGATGGAGGAGACCCTGAGACTATTGTAGGTTTGATATAATTAACGTTTTCTTTGCATAAAGTCGAAATGAAAATCTCCATGAGTTTCAATTTAACAGAAGTTTCAATTTAACAGATGAGAGCTATTTTTTATCAATTGCACACATCTCACTGCAAGTTTAGCTCTTTATATCAATAAAAATGTGTCTCTAATTTTTAAATATTGTCCCAGAAAGAAGGGGAAACTTGTGTTGAAATGTTTCATTGTCGTTTTTGTGTCCTAAATATTAGTAAGCCTAATATATATATATATATATATATATATATATATATATATATATATATATATATAATATATATATATATATATATATATATATATATATATATAGTGTAGATCGATGATTCCAGAGGGCTGCTGTTTTATATCACTGTAATCATGGCGCCTTTGGGTTTGGGACTATTGGTTGGACAAAACGAGCAATTTGAAGACATCACCTATGTCTTTTTATTCTGGCGTTTTATAGCAAAAAATAATTCAAATGAACGCAAGTTTATTCGAATTATTTTTCCCACTTGCTTCATTGTCAGATCATCACTAGCACAGTGGTAACCTTTACAGTAATACATCTGTCACAAAACACCTATAATAAACTGAATTTATCTTCTTCTCCACCTTGGAGGATTATCTGTACAGATATCTTGATCACACTGACAACCTCTGTGTTGAATGTAGTTAGTGTAGACATCAAGTCTGCTGACACACAAATTCCACAGTTCAGTATATATAATATTGTAGGGACACATAGCTAAAATGAGAGCCTGGGAATGTCTTATATATATGTCTTATATTATAGCATTCAGTTTGTAAAAGCATAATATTTGAGTGACATGGATGAAACAATAGAGTTATGAATACTTAATATGTACTGAATGGAAATCCTTCTATTGAACAAATACAGTATTGTACATTGCTTGTTGTGGCACCTCTTGTTGATGACAGGTAAATATACTGAACTTCCTGTTTTGTGTCCGCAGTCATGGCCATGGAGAGCAGTGTGACGAATACCTGCAACTACAACAGTAATGTCACCTTCTTTTACAACTCGGTGGGTAAAAAAGTCAGTGTAACATGGACGGCGCGGGACTTTGTGGTTATTGGACTGGGCTTGACTGTGTGTCTCATCGTAGTCCTGGCCAACCTGATGGTGATGGTGGCCATCTTCATGAACCGCCGCTTCCACTTTCCTATCTACTATCTCCTGGGCAACATGGCTGCAGCAGACCTGTTTGCCGGTATTGCCTATGCCAACCTGATGTTGAACACGGGCCCCTGGACCAGGACTCTCACTAAGGAGCAGTGGTACATCCGCGGGGCTCTGATTGACATCAGCCTGACAGCCTCTGTGGCCAACCTGCTTGCTGTCGCCGTAGAGCGCCACCAGACCATTCTCACCATGCAGCTGCACAGCACGATGCCCAAGCGTCGAGTGGTGCTGCTGATAGTTTGCATCTGGGCTGTGAGCATCATCATGGGCCTGGTGCCCTCCAAGTTTTGGAACTGCGAGTGCAATCTGTCAGACTGCTCCACTGTCGCTCCTCTCTACAGCCGCCAATTCCTCATCTTCTGGGCAGTCCTAAACTTGCTCACTTTCTTCATAATGGTGGCCATGTACACTCGTATCTTTATCTATGTAAGATACAGGAGCCAGAACGTGTCTCAGCATACCTCTGAGATACAGCAGAGACAGACTGTTATCAACCTGATGAAAACTATTTCCATGGTTCTGGGTAAGAAGTCCAGCACAGACGCACTGAAAACACAAACATCTAGACTGTATGTACTAAATATTAGGGGCAACCTTTTCTTGTTTTGCAGGCATTTTTTTTTTTTTGCACAATTCACATTTAATTTTTACCACATCATAAAAAATGTATCTCCTTTACATTTTCTCAAAAAGTCAAGTTTAATGGATTTGACTTGAACTCAACTCTCCACCATGTCATATGATGTGAAACTGAATTGTGTTCCATTTGTTACCTTACTTCAAGTGCTTTGATGTGCATTGGCCTCTCTCTCTCTCTCATCAGAGAGCTGGGGCTGCTTGCTTCCTGTAGTCTTTCACTTCCCCCACAAACTTGTTTTACAGCCTTAGTCTTGTTTGTCTCTCAGACCTTGTCTGAGTGCTGCTGGTGGATTAATTTCAGAGGTTGCTAGGAATGTCCAGTGTGTCACAGTGAAATTGAAATCATATTTCTCTTCATAATCCACTCCTTTGATTACTCAGGTGACTCATCTCCGAGAGGAACTTAACCTTAATACCAAGCAGTCAAACTGCAAACACTAGCCAACATAGCTGCCCTTTGAGACCGGTGTCATATTACATCGGATTTGAGTTTATTGTTGTTGATTCATTCCTGTCTTCATTGATGAACCACATCTCTGCAGGCGCCTTTGTAATCTGCTGGACCCCTGGCCTCATCATTCTCTTACTGGACGGGCTTTTGGGTAAAGACAGCCACGCCAACGACTATGAGAAGTTCTGTTTGGTGATAGCTGAGTGCAACTCTCTGGTCAACCCCATCATCTATTCCCTGCGAGACGACGAGATGCGGAGGACATTCAAGCGGATCCTGTGCTGTCTATGCTGGAGAGGTGTCACTCAGCAGAGGGAGCCTCCACCTGTAGAGATTGACTCACCTTTAACAGAGACATTCTCGGTTGCTTTTAGTCAGGCAAGATACAACCTGTGAAATGTAAACATTACACTCCCAAAGCAACATTAATTCCATTTAAAACAGTACCTTTTATCTAGGTTAACATGAAACAAAGTCTTCTATTATGCCCGTTGTTTTTTTTGGCTTCTCACATTTCCTTTGTGAGTCATGCTGGTTTACATTTACTGCACTGATGCACATGCTGATTTCTAATGTAACCTATCAGATTGGAAGTAAAATATAAAGTTCTCTCATACCTGTGGCAAGAAGTAACCAGGAGATTCCTCCTAGATTTCTTTGTTTCGGTTTGTTAATCCTGGAGCAAAGACTACTTTTTCTTGTAAAAGTGTCTAAGGGGAACACAGTGCATTGAATTATTAGATGTCAGATGTTTTTTAGAGTCAGTCAGCAAATGGGTCTGTAAATGAATTGTCTGACTCTTTCTTGAAATTATATTTCTTTGTTGCATGCTCAATAAATTATGTTTTCTTCATAGGAAACACATGGCTGTGTCCAGAAGTCAGAAGATCAGGCCTTGTGTATGCCTCAGGACACCAACAGTAAAGAAGACAGCTGGACAATGCCTGGGGTATGATGGCTGGAGGCCTGCAGTATGGGGGGAAAAAAAACAGATTTTACTGTCATCTAACCAGGATAAATTGTGTAAAATTCTCTCTTTTGTTTTGGGATTTTTTGCTGGACATCAGTAACTTCCGCTAAACTACCTCTCTTCCATGTTTCCAACACAAAATATATAAAGATGGATCAATTAAAAAGCTGAAAAGGATTTAATCCATGTTGGACAAATGCTGTCATTTCTCAGGATAGTGTTTTCCATATTTTCCATGAGGCTGACAGATTCACATATTAATCATCGGATGGTGCAATCTCTCCTTTTATTACATTTGACTATCACAAGAGCATTTGTGACAAATTATAAAATGAAACACTCCTAAAATCTGAAATCAAATACTGAAAAAAATCACACTAAATCATTTTATTAATTTTCTAATAAGAACACTACAATTTGTCATATTCTTCCTTTTGTTTTACTCTTTCTAGAACAATTCTAAAGTTGAGGTATAAAAGGAGTTCATACAGACTCACAAGTCTGAAAACAGTGGGGGTTATATACAAGAGAAATGGAAAGACAGAGGTAGAGAGAGGGGTAAATACAAGGGAAAGAGGGGAGATACAAATATACTAATAAAAACAAAGAAATCAAAAAGGTTTAAAGAGACATTTGATGCTGTGGAAGTCATTTAGTCACTTGCAGAATCCAAACAAGATTTAAATGATCAACCATAGAAAATAAAATTAAGTTCTGTATTTTAGAATTGCGGTTGCAACATTACAGGGCACCACATAATGTGGGACACCACATAATGACGTCTATGCATTTAGGCATAGGTGTTTTTGCTGTCGTGCACGATGACTGGAGCATAGCGCACACCATGCACTTAAATGTGAAAGTCTGGCTCTCTTCCTGTTTCAGTGTAGCCGTTAGCCAAATTAATTTCAGATTAGTTTTACACAAAACGGGCAACATCTGCACCATTACATTTAGCTGTCAAGGTGTGATAAATTTAAAGGTCTAAGAGCTTGAATTTAATAGCCATCTATGTAATTTAGTCAGATTAAAAACTTTTTGCCACTCTGTATAACTGATATCATGGAATAATTTGAGCAGCATTAAAACAAGATTTAGGATTAAATTAGGCACAAAAGTGGGTGAATATTTGGAAAAGTGACTGTATAACTGAGGGAGTGTGGGAAATGGTGGTAGAATCAGATGAGAAAGGTGTCCAGGGATTAGCATGGCAAAATATACCAAATAATGTTCATTGCAGAACCTCAATTGATACAATTCTTTCCACAGCACCAAATGTTACACCTCTAAACCATACATTGCCACCCGGTTATGTAACAAAAGACCTAAATAATATTCAAAATTGATACAGAGTTATCATGAATTCTGTGGCACAAAGGCCAAATAAAACTGGCATCTCAACCAAACATCGAAGTTTATAAAAGAAAAAAAAAAATACTGAAACATTACACAAACTGTACAGTGACATCCATTACAACAGGTAGAAAAAGGGGGGGGGCATGATAATTTGGTGTGGCGATAACGTTATTCATAAGATACAGTCGTATGAACTGCGATGAGTAACAAAACAAGTAATTAAATGTGGGATATCACATGTGACCAGCTTACAAGCTCAAGTTTTGTTCTGTAACATATGGTTCAACAAAGTCTTGACTGACACTTAAATATTCATAAGGCTTTACCTTACTATCAAAATGCTTTGTTATTCACATAACAGTTAATGTATAAAATAGTTCCAAAGAATGAAAATCCCCAAAAACGCTGCAGGTTTGTCTTAAACACAAGTTAATTGTTTTACTACACCCAGTGCTGCCTCTTTTTTTGGTAACAGAGGAGAGAGAGAAGCCCTTGCCCAATTGGCCATAGAAATAAAATCAAAAATAGTTGTGGTTTTACCAGAAGATATTAAAAGATGGGTAAAGGGGAGAGCATAAATTCTATGCTCACAATCAAATTACAGGTCTGATATGACAGTCCTCACTCCACCCACCCTCCCATGAAGCCCCACAACAAAAACCCCAAAAATGAAATCAACTTGAGGCATGACAACACCACACAAGAGAGACACAGATACAAATATAATTCCCTCCTCGCCTCGAACTGAAAAGGTGGCTGTGCACCAACTTTAGAGAGACACAGAGTAGCATTATTACATTGCTGAACGTGGTATTTTTGGTTTTGGTACAACAGAAGGTTGTAGCGTGTTGCCTTGGGCTCACGAGCTTAAACGTTTCAAGATGGGGAGGAGATCTCAGTGGAACCCCACCTGGTGTTGTCATTGGCTGGTGGAAGCACCCAGTCTCTATAATGCTTACAAAGGTCAGAGGGCACCAGCCAGTTTGACTAAGACATCCCAAGAAGACTGTACACACGCCCACACAGAGACACACATCATAGCAATACATGATGCACTTTTTCCTTTTTGGTCTGACTGTAATAATTATACCCTTTATTTTTTTGTTAATAAAAACAAAGCTAAAAACTCGGAAGGTTAAACGAAAACAATAATATCACGCCTAGAAGTCCTACATGCATGGAAGACAGTCACGTTTCTAAATTCATGTCACGTTTGTCCCAATAACACATCAATGCCCCACAATCTTTCCACCCTTCTCCTAACGTCATTTAGATGCTTTATTGAGCTCATTTTTGGTGGTGGCTGGTGCATTCTTGGTGAAACAGCATTAGAAAATAGCCTACAATCAAATAAACTAGTGGACAGAAAGCAAGAAGTAAAGTCTACAAGCCATCTACCAGCACCCTCTATTGGTTAGCAACAAAAAGGGCTATTAGTTACATCCACTCAACCAAAGAAATTCTCCTCTCTCTGCCCTTTCATCCTCTCCTCGCCAGCCCTATTATCACCTGTCCTGCCTGGTCTAGAACAGTGATCCCCTTAACTACCTTTTTACAGGTAGAGACACCCATAACAAGGATGCTAACTTTTGTGCTTGACACATCTTTTATGTCAGCTCACTATGAAAACGACTGAAAAGTTGTAGGGTGTGTGTTTATGGAAGGGGGTTGCATGCACCTTTGCGCATGTCTCAATTATTCACTTTGAAATCTCCAACAGAATGAAATATCAAGCTGTAAGGACCGGAAGATACAACAACGTCTTGTGTAGAGTTGGCAGAGGGTGGTCTCGGAGGAACAGATGTGTTGACAACTACTGGGGCAGCACTTTGGTACGAGCAAGGTGAGCAGAGCTCCCTGGTGATCTGTATCAACAGTTTGGCTGTCAAATGCCAAGGCTTCAAGAGATACAGGCAATCACACACAGTTTTCCAAAGCAAAGGGTTGAGTGCAGAGGTCAACAGCACATGGACAAGCTGTGTGAGTACTGTGTGAAGTTAACGTGCATATACACATAATGTACAGACATCATGATCATCTACACAGCTGGGTCAGTGGTTTTCAAAAAGTCCTTGATAGTAAAGATGTTTTCTATCTGTCTCAGTATCAGTGAGCTCCATCCTCCTTTCATTCTGAGTTATGGAGCTTCGAGCATTGAAGTGGAGCTTTGGGGTGGAGGGAGAACTCCTCCTAACTAGTGTTCGGCTGTCCTGTGTTCCAGCACAGTGTGTGTTTATGAAATGCAAATACAGCCTTGTGTGGCTGTCAGGTTGAGAGACAAGGGTATATTGAAGAATGGGGACAGAGGATGGTAGTCAGAGCAGACCACAGTGGGAATGAAGTGATGGCAGCGAGAGAGCCACCGGATCAGTTGGAGGTGTCGGAGTGGACGCTGCCAGGAGGACCGGGAGGGGAGGTGACCGAGGGGGGGTTGGTGGTGTCCTGCCAGCTGTTAGCCTGCAAACAGTCAGGGAAGAGAATAGAGCATGAAGAGGGAGTTTCATAATTAATAGTCAAAATCAACTACATTTTTTGTTGATTTCTAACCAAATGATGCAACCTCAATATAGCTTACTGATTTGTGGACAAAATACTATTCATTCTCAGAATTACTCATCTCATACAACATGAGAGCAGCTTCCTGAATGACTGAAATAAACTCTGACTGGCCTACTAAATGGTGGTTGCAAAAAAAATGCAACAGCCTTAACACCCTGTACAAGCAGTCACAGAAACATTGCGTTTGATCTGACACCCATGAATCAAAATGTAATGACACCAATCTGTTCATCTTGTATTCAGCCTCCAATAATTTTTGTTTTAATAATCTTCTGAGACAGGCAGCCTTTCAAAATGGTATGTAGACAATCTGTGATCATCATGACAGCGTTTATGGTTTAACCTCCATATCACTACATCATACATGAAAACAGGCTAAAATTCTCAAGCCAGACAGCGATCATGTCCGTTTGCTGTTGTGTATGAATCGGCTGCACAGACGTAATTGTTAGGTCTGGTAATTGCTGACTATATTTGCGTGATGTCAGAGCAAAGCCTGGCTCATCTCAAACAAACCAATCATTAGCCTGAAGTAAAAAATTCCTGAAGTTGATGTCTAACTTATTCCCTAGAAAGAAGCTGCTATTAGTTTATTGTCACATACCAGTAAGCATTCATTTGTTGATTTGCAAGACTTGAGATGTTCAGACTGGTCTAAATTTGTATTTAAGCGTTTAAGAAATAGTAAAGTTTTTTGACATCTAGGTTGCAACTATAACTATTGTTTCAACAGCATTTGAACATGCAGTTAAGATCTGCTTCACACTGAAATACAATTTTAGAAATTGATTAGGTTTAACATGGCTATCTTAAAACTCCTTCCAACCAAATTTATCCAAATCAGTGTTTTCTTGATTAGCTTTTCCTTAAGACACCCACAAACCTAGCAAGAGGGGAAAATGTCACATTCCAGTGATAGTAACATTTCATCTACCTGAATTCATTTCAAGAAAACTTTGCAGAGCATATACTAGGCAGGTTTCCTGAGTAACTGCATACTTATTCATCAGCTACACCACAAGAGGGCCTTTAAGGTGCTACTCACATCCAGGCGATGAGGGGTGTAGAGGCCACTACCCGACAGCTCCTCATAGCCGCCCGTCAGGTGTGTAGCACGGTGCAGGGTATCCACCTATCAGAGACAAAACACAACCACAAATTTCAACAGAAACTTCAGCACAACAAACTAAACAAACCTGTTTTTTTTTAATCTGATCAACCACAGGCTGAGGAGTGATAGCATCCACAAACCTCTGCTGCATGCATCAGAACCAGTCTGTATTACTCATGATTGCTTTCACGCTAGTGTATTACTCCATTTAGTCAGTGCAACTAAACATTATAGTTCAACATCAACTTCTTGACTCTTCTTCTTGACATTAAACTACTTCTTCTTCTAAATGAAAGACTGCAAGTGAAGCCAAAAGGCAAGCACTTTTTTAAGTTAACAGCAGAAATCTGTGGATCCATCAAGAACAACAAAACTATATGTCTATTAAGACAACAATCACAAGGTCAGTTCAGTTTGAGGAAATTTCTCTGTCTACACAGGTGGAGGGGTGAATATACGGAGATATGGGATGGAGGAATGTTTGGAAGGGCAAGGAAAAATGACAAAAACGGCAGGATGCTGTTTGAAGGGTTAGAGGTGCACGACAACCGGTGAGAAACTGACCATTAACCAGAGGGTTTGCTGGTCCAATTGTCAGCCCTGATTTATGGCAATATTCCACACAGCTCTACACTGACAACTACAAGAGTGCTAAGGAAGGCTGTGATGCCCCTAACATGGTCTAGGGGTTCTACACTGAGGCTGATTCTGTGCTTCCTTAAGAATAGGACTATATGTATACATAATTATAGCAGGATATGCATTATTCAAATTTAAAGACCCTTAAATAAACTGACATTACTCCTCTTGAGTGAAGCCATAAGCTACTCGGGCTCACTGTACAGTGCAAAATGGGTCATTTTGTGCTTGTGTTGGGGAAGGAGTTGATGGGGTCAAAGGTAAAGTCAGGATGGGATCTGAGGAGAGGTCGGGGTCAAAAGGAGCTATTCAAGGGGTGGGTATCCAAGGATTCTGGGTGGCTGGGTTAACGCATTGAGGTCAACTCTGCAGCTGTCCTCAGTGCATACCTGCGGCTGTAGAGAGGGGGCGATGTTGAGACCCTCCCCGTTGAGAGAACGCAGGCCGAGGTAGGCGTCGCCTGTGTGAGACAAACTGTATGACCCTGGTGACCCTGCAGGCAATATATATAGCCAATATCCAATCAGCCAGTGCCACAGGGTCAAAAGGTCACCACTGGTCATGGACATTGACTAGTAGCACTAACTTAATAACCAGCTTCAATATGAGGGTCACTGTCCTCAGCCAACTTATTCGGAATAGGCCATTTTACAAGATTAAAGCATAGATTCTCCTCAGCATACATGCACAACAGCTGCACACACCATGGTGTGGCAGTTAGAAAATGAAATCAAAACTGAGGTCTATGCAAATCTGATATTTGCAAACATGCATTTTACAGCTGCAAAAAACTGTTAAAGTAATTTTGGCCTCTTTGGGTGAGCGGTGAATCATAGATTGGGCTTTTGATAAAGGTTAGGAGAACTTAATGTCACAAACACACTTCCAATTCCCTAGAGTGGGTGATGTTGGTTCGTCATCATGGGCTACAATGCACTGGTGGAGCGGGGTGGTCTGGCAGTAGTGGAAGATATGAGGCTTAGGATACGATGTATAAAGATTATACTATAAAACTTTAAAACAACCTGCTGCTTGGAAAATCTGGCAGTGACGGAAAGCTACTTTCCCACACTAACATTTACTACTCGTGTCTTAAAACGCATTTAAATTCCACATCAGGAAATTGTTTTAGGATATGCAAGTGTTTGACAGTTTTGACAACATGTAACATTCAGATAACATAGTTTGGCTATATTGACAGTTTACACTTATTATACCAAGTGTGAGAGGTAAGAGGTCGTTTGTGGTCTAGAATTTTATTTCTTACGGTACAAATTTACCCATACTTAAGCAACATATTCTGTGAACTGATTAATTTGGTGTCTGCCTATACTACCTGCATTCATATTCCATTCTTATCACCGATTTCACCATTAGGGTTTAAAATAGGTAAATCTGGTTTAATCAATCAGTGACTTGTGTCTTACTCCCTCTTACTATCCTCCTGTCAATGCAACTTGCTGCAGCAATGCCATTGTTTTGTCAGTGAATTTCATTTGGTAACAAAAAAGGGAGCAGTTGTGACACCATCCAGTCTCTTGGCCTACGATAACTTTTTTTTTTTTTTTTTTTTTTTTAAAAACCTTCTCTCACAGATAGCATCATGTCCCATCATTAATTTTTGTCACCTTAAAGACCCTACCAGCCCAGCTGGTCATCATTTATTTTGAGCACACCGAAACCATAGAAAGGGGAACTGACTAAATTAATCAAAACATCTGAATAAACACCTACCTGATCAACTCAGCTTCCTTAGCAAATTGGGGTTACTATATATTATTACTATGTGCTGTGTATTGCATTAATTGTTTCAAATAACACTAGGTTACAAATAACAAAAGCAATTAACCAAGCAAATAAATATATAATGGGATGATTTTCAGAAAGAAAATATGAAAGATGGACAGAAAGTACTTGAAGTTTACATTAAGCCAGTCCCTCCACCTGAAATCCCTGAGTATCACAACAGTCTCAAGTTACATTAGAGTTTTGCAGATATGAAATGTTACAAAAGCATCTAGCTCAAAAAACATAGCACAAGATGAATGCAAATCTTGGCTGTCAGACAAGCAAACACCAAAGTTTCCCACACTGCACAAACCAAAACAAATTTAAGAGTTTCACATTTAAAAGAAATTTGTAAATTACTTTTTACTCGTGTATGAAATTTAGAAAAAAATATGTCTGGGAAATAGAATACAGTCAAATGCTTTCTTGTAAAAATAAGGGAGATTAGCTACGCTATCCTAGAAAAAAATAACAAAATAGTTGACAATACTGCGTATTATTGTTATTATTGATTTTATGAATCTTTATTTGGTTCTTTGTTAGATTTAGAATGCTATATTTTATGTCATGATTGAAAATTGTTCACCGAGCACTTTGTTAGGAACACCAGTACAACTGCTTATTGATGCAATTATTCAATCAGCCAATGATGTGGCAGCAGTGAAATGTAGAAAGTAATGCACATACAGGTAAGAGCTTCAGTTCATGTTCACATCAAACATCAGGACGGGGAAAAATATAATCTCAGAGACTTTGACCGTGGCATGATTATTGGTGCCAGACGGGCTGGTTTGAGTATTTCTGAAACTGCTGATCTGGGATTTTCACACACAACAGTCTCTGGAGTTTTTACTCAGAATAGTGTGAAAAACAAAACAAAAAAACCATCCAGTGAGCAGTAGCTCTGAGAATGGCCAAACTGGTTGGAGTTGACAGAAAAGCTACAGTAACTCAGATAACCACCCTTTAACAACTGGTGAGCAGAAAAGCATTTCAAAATGCACAACACGTCCAACCTTGGGGCAGATGGGCTAAAACAGCCGACAGGAGCAAAACCTGACGTGGTCTTCTGCCAAGAACGGAAACCTGAGGCTGCAGTGGGCACAAGCTCACCGAAACTGGACAGTTGAATACTGTAAAAACATAGTCTGGTCTGATGAACCTCGGTTTTTGCTAAGAAATGGTTACGCACTATTAGTATGGTGTTCCTTATAAAGTGCTTAGTGTAGTAAAATTGGACACAGTTGACTTGCTGAAGCTGGATGAGTAAAGACTGTGTCTAGGTTTCTGGTTATATACAGGTATATATAGCTTGCCTCTTTGGCTGAAAATGATGTTTTACCAGTGACTTAATGCAGAATAAATAGGATCATTTCACATGGCTCTGAAAGGACAGATATATGAAAGCACATTTGTATTGCAGTGTGGGTTTTCCTTTGGACAATCAAGTCAACAAATGATACAGCCATTTTGTGATTCAGTCAGGTTAAGTTATGTGTAAAAATGAAAGTGTATGTAGAGGAACTGAAGCCTGTTAATGAGAAGTTGCAGGGCTTGTGGGAGGATGAGATGGCGCACTTGGTACCTGAGTTGGGCGTTGCTGGAGAGTTAGCCTGGCTAGCCTGCGCCGACACATTGGCAGCATCCACCGCTGTTTTAACTGCGTACAGGTTCGCTTCCTCCTGGAACTTACCAATGTTCTTCTTGTAGCGTATTCTCTTGTTGCCAAACCAATTAGAGACCTAAGGGGCAGATGGATGTCAGATATTTAAATGCAGTGGTTCTTCTGATAAAAAAATATATTAAACAAGGAAATCCATTTGTCTTTCCATGTTGCTCTTATTTTCAGTGTTATTTTTTACTTATAGCAATGGTACAAAACAAAAAAGAAATTCAAGCCTTTTGAAAAGTTGCTATAAAGTATGTAATGAAACTGATCTTGAAACGGAGACAGTTGAGCCTGTAAACCAAAATCACCTTAGCTTCCACAAAAACAACTAGTGTCCTTTTACCGTCCTGGATAATAGCAGAGTTAGCAATTCACCTGAGACACGGTGATCCCACATTTTTTGGCCAGTTCCTCCTTGGCTTCCTCACTAGGGTAAGGGTTAGATAGGTGGGAGTAGAAATACTCGTTCAGCACTTCTGTCGCTTGCTTGTTGAAATTGCGCCTCTTACGTCTGACACACAGAGAGTAGAGATAATCACCCAAATGCTTGGAATGTACATGTCTGACACAACAAAGCCAGTTGTACTTCAGTATCATCTCACACACACACACACACACACACACACACACACACACACACACACACACACACACACACACACACACACACACACACACACACACACACACACACAATACCAGCCAGACACACACAGACAGACCTGGCGTCAAGGAAGCGTGAGCGCAGAATCATGACAGCCTCGCAGGTGCTCTGTTTGAGCTGCATCTGAATGGAGCTGAACTTGCGGTGGATGATGGCCACCATGCGCTCAATCTCCTTGGGAGAGATAGGCCGTGTGCGAGACTGCTCTCTCAGCAGGTTCATTACATGGTTGGTGAACTCACTGCAGGCCTGGACCGAGGACAGAGAGACAGAGGAAGAGAAAGGAATTGAATGCTATTGTAAACGAAAGTCCGAGCACAGTTTCTATCTAGTGTAATGATGTGATGATCACGTGTAGGCCTTGGCTTCCTGACTCAGCTGCCTTCCTCTTTTCTAAGAAAAATAGACTAGTAATAGAAAATTTGATTACAAATAGCATATGAACCATAAAATAATCTTCAGTAGCAATTTTCAAACCTATATCAGTGAAACACTAGGAAAGGAATCATAAACAGCCAAGAATGTGCAGAGCTAAATGCCAAAAGCCATGTTCTTTGACAGAACCTAATCTCAATGTCTATTCTTGTTATGTTAAACAAAATGTATCAATGATATAATGAATTTTCACTCATTCATTTCATTAAAATACATCAAAACATCAAAAAAGAAGTAATCAATCTTATAGTATTGCATGATTAGACTGAAATCACATTCTAACAGTAAAGTGTTTACTGTATGTTTTCCTTTTATTTTGCACAAAATGATTGTTGCCAGACCCAGTACAGACAGACAGTACATGTTTGACCATTTAAGTCTGCTCAGCCCTCACCTGCTCATACTTCTCCAGCTCAGAATGATATATCTGGCGGATCTGGGCGAGCTTGGCTCTGTAGTCAGAGTGTTCGATGCTGCTGTCGGTGGGTGAGCCCCCTGCTGCTGCTGCAGCCGCAGCCGCCGCCGCTGATCCTCCACCCTTCTCTGGGCCTGACACACCCTCTGCAAGCAGCATGTTGTCCAACCGCATGATCTGGGGATCTGGGGGGTCCTCCTCCTGTACACCTCGTATACTCAGGACTGGACAGGAGAAGAGAGGAAGCACAGGAGTAAAAGGGGAAAAGTTAGTATTTACCCGCTTAGGAAAAAAAATCCCTGTTTTTATTACGGTCTGCCCAAACAAGAACATCCTCCTAAGGCTGAGAAAACCTGTTGGTTAAAAAGTTTTTGAAAAATAACAGACCACACATTCCCTTTTAAGGAAAAGGCTACCACTACATGCTAATACTGTAGGTTCTGGGGTGCATAGGAAAAAGTTTTACAACTGCTAAAATTCAAATAAGTGCAACCCTGTCAAAACCCAGTTGAGTTTCTCCCCTGAGTCATTGCTATGAGCGCCTGGCTGAATTTTCAATGAGTCTGAGCTTCCTCTCAATCAACAGCAGAGGGCAGTGTGGCCCCTCAGTGGCAACCTGCCAGAGATAAGGGCATGAGGCATGGGACCAGTAATGGGAGTGCATGTGCTGTCACTATGAGCCCCAGTGGCCATAAGTATAGTTATCAGTTGCTGCTCTCCACCACTGTATTATACCAGGACCTCTGTCAGCCTGCAGCCATGCTCTCATCTCTCTCTCTCTTGCTCTCTTTTACACACACACACACACACACACACACACACACACACACACACACACACACACACACACACCACTTTGTTACAGAAAAGTTTTAAGTACAGACAACCATCTTTTCTTCAAAGCCTGAAGCGTTTAACTCTTAACTAAATTCCCTCTTGCCCCTTTTGCTTCTCAATCATTCAACTTCAGAAAGTAAGAGAAGAAACTTGGTATAACAATTGAGTGTCTTGGGCACATTATTTACAAACAGTTAATTTATTTTGTAAAAGGAAACTAATTGCAGAGAAAAGATGCACTATAAAGTGCCTTAGCATAAATTTTACTTTTATTGCATGTATTCAAAAACGTCATTATTAATGTTATTTAACAAATTAAGCAATCGACAGAAAATTAAAGAGCAGCTATTTTGATAACTTAATTATTGTTCCCTGTATTTTTCAAGAAAAAACATTAAATGAATAAATAGATAAATAAATAAATAAACATTCACTGGTTCTTCAAAAGTAAGTATTCCCTAATTTTCTCAACTCGTTGAACCTCTACAAACTGAATATCTTTGGGTTCTTTGGGTCTTGGACTGGTCCAATTAAGCAATTTGAATCACAAGATGTCATCTCGGGGGTCTGAGGAATTGTGATGGGTATTTCTTTTTTCAGTTTTTGAAATTTAGCATTAAGCAAATAAGCATTTCATCAGTAAATAATCAGCACATTTATCGATAATTAAGATAATTGTTAGTCGAAGATCTAAAACACATGTCCACTTGTGTCACTAGGATTATATTGTGAAATTTAAGTTTGTGTAAAATAGTAAAATGGATACATTTTAGTATATATCTGCATTATGAAAGTAAGGAAGTTTTAATACAGTGAAATACTGATTCAGAGTCCCAAATAAACACAGTAGTATGTCCACATTTATGCTGATCTTTATAGCTGGAGACCTAAATCAAGGAGCCAAGGAGACGTAAAAGCCAATTTAGACAGCAGTGAAACCAGACAGGATTCTGAAGGAGACAGACGCCAACAATATGGATGACAAGATTAATCCCAGTGGAAACTGGGTGGCGTTAGGCGCTTGTCCTCCTTAAGGATTACGCTAGTTAGTCAAAGCTCATCATCAAAGGTTAGGGGGTTCATGAATTCACTCATTCAGAGCTTCTCTTGTTAGCACAATTTACACAATCTTATGAGTCTTTATGTTGCTGTCTAAGTTTCCCTGTAGAGAGTCATGTTGAAAAACAAGTTTGCAGCCGTGGAGCAGTCAGAGCTAACAAATCAGTAGGGCTGTATTTGTAGGGATAACAGATGTGAAGGAAATGAGGACAAAAACAGTTTTACTTTAAGTTTCCAACTGCTATGGAGCAGACGACTTTTTGCTTTTTCAAACTTCATTTGATAAATGAGTCTGTTCCACCATTTAAGGCCTCTCGTAGCAAAGTGTCCAACTCCCCCCCCCCCCCCTTTTTTTTTTCTTGTTCCTTCTTGCCTGTTTCTTTCCTTCTACTTAGGTCTCTTCTCTCTCCAAGGCACATTCCTGCTCTGCTGCTCCCCCATCTCAGGGCTCAGGAATGCAGCAGACCCAGCCGTCTGAACTAATGACCCTGATTCGCCCATCTCTTTCCCTCCTCTTTTTCTTTGCTTTCAGTCATTCACATACAATCTCTGCACTTCTTAGCTAGATAACCTATAGGTAATTTAGTGATCAAGGACCAGAAGTATTTGTTCTGCTCTGATGGTATACAGTCATGTGTGCTGTGATCTTCAATGTCCATTCACTGAGAAGTACAACTGACCTACAGTGAACAGGGCAACTATGGCTCTTGAAGCATCTCACCTCTTCCCCCTCCCTTTTGCCCCACTCCTCATTATGGCCCCCAGCTGTAGCCTAATGCCCCTACATTCCCCTAATTACTCCAATTAAGCTGTGATTACCCACAATTGCACTCATGCACAGTCTAGTGGCCTAGTGGTATTATAGCAGCTGTTGAGATGAGTTAAGATACTGCACAGAAAAGGACCATATGACAAAGGGCATGTGTAAAAAGGAGTCTCACAAACCAGCCATGAGAACCCTGAAAAATACAGTTAATTATAAAAAAACAAAACCTACAGGTCTGAGAACAAGCTGGGTGTTTTTCTCCAAAATCTAAGCAGTGTTTTCTTTTGATCAACTGGCTCCTGAAATCGTCGTTGGGTTGGTTCTATTACCAAGATACTAAAACTCAGAGTGCTGTAAGTAATGATACTTAAATTCCTTTTTTAAATAGGAAGACATCTTAAGGCCCACAGCCTGCATGCAAAGCTCTTAGAAATCACACCATTATGCACACGTTACCACCCTAGCTGAGCTGTGTGGCATTGAGAGACGAAGCGAGCAACACATACTATGAAATATTCAGGGTATCCAGCTGGGCTTTCACTGCATACATAATCATTCTCATTTCTGCACAGCCAATGTGGAAACGGTGTGCCGTACAGACACAACATACAGTATATGAAGTGGTGCAGGTAAGGGTGAACAACCTAACCACTAGTGTAGTGCTGTACATTAACTGTAATGCCTTCCACACATAGAAATAGATAAGACTTAAACGCAGTCAGTATATCATTGCTCAGCTCACAGCACAAGCTTTATCCTTGTCTGTCTTTTCCCTCACTAGCATCCCCCTTTTCACTCTGTCTCCCCCCAACACACATCCCCTCCCCCCTCTCCCTTTCAGCACACCCCCACCCACCTCCCCCAGTGCCCCCCCCTCCCTCTGTTCTCCATTTCAGTCGAGTTCTCCATGTGAGCCGCAATCCCTCATGCTGTCAGCCCCCCCCTCTCCCTCTCTCTGTAGACAGACAGGATTAGCATTTTAATTGCATCAGCTCCCTTGGGTATTCTCAGCCTTTCACTGGGAGAGAGAGAGAAGGATAGAGAACGAAAAAAGGGGGAAAAAAAGGTAAGGAGAGGGAGAGGGAGAGAGAGAGAGAGAGAGAGAGGGTAGAAGGAGAACCAAGGAGAATTGAAAAAAGGAGTCACAGGAGAAGATATGTGTGCGAGAGAGAAAGAGACAGAGAGAGAGAGAGAGAGAGAGAGAGAGAGAGAGAGAAAGAGAGAGAGAGGGAGAGAGGCTACAGGAATATACACAATCCAGAGTACAGACGTGCCAGAGAGCGAGCGAGCCAGAAAGAGAGAAAAGATAAGACTGTGAAAACATCAGTTTTTCCTTTCATTACAGACAGAGAATTCAGATAAAGAGAATGGGCCATAGAAGGATGGTTTTCACAATGAAAATATGCTACATGAATATGCAAATTTACCTCACAAAAACTGCAAAAATAAATCTCAACTGCAGCTCTGGAGATATGATAGGTAAACCTGTGTATAAGAACTAAAAATGTTTGCAAAATATAAAATAGCATCTGGGCAATACAAATGCAGCTTGGAAAAATAATAACTGGGGCCAGAATACCTATATTAAACTACTCTTCACTATTTTATCCGAGACATTTTCACCCTTAAAAACAAGTAAAGCTTTGAATAATAAATGACAAACAAACCTCTTCCTGATCCATGTACTACACTGAAAATGGTTGCTGAAAACCCATCAGGTTGATTTTGGCTTCCAGTTTTCATGAACAATGGCTCTAGCCAGACAAATTTTAGACAAAAATATATCTTATGCAGAAGTTTGAGAAAACCCAAATCTGACCATCATTTTATCTAATTTTCTTGTGTCGGATCAGTTTGACTTGCACTGTGAAGGAAACAGAGATGAGTGGCGTGAGAGAACAGAGCAGTTTCGTCGAAGTCCTTGACCTTTAAATTCATGCAGTGAAATACAAACTTCACCTTCTTTATGTCCGGTTAAAGTCTGTAAATGCAAAGGCACATCCTCATATTATGATTAGCGGTCTTAGGCAATGTCAGTGAGAGCCTTGATGCCAATGGCACCTTCTTTGCAAAATCATGTTTTGTAACAACTGATTAATATCAACTTTCACAAACGAGTTCCTCTGAGCATATAGGATTTTGAAGTACCATGTCATTTTGGTCGAATATGGGTTGCTCCAAAAGGTGCTTGGGTGAATAAAATGTTGCCTTGGGCGAGCTGTAGAATATGGCATTAAAACTGAAGAACCAGCATTAAAAATGAATAATATCCCTGATGGGCTTTTTGCCAAATGGATATTGGGAAAGGTGTATTTCTACTGCAAATGCAACATAAAAACAGTGTACCTCATTCTTCTAAAAGGGTGTGTTTTGTGGAGTACAGTCAACTTAATGAGCCCAATCCATATGTCCTTTCTTACTTTAAGCAGCTCACGCTAATCAGCATCTGTTTGGGTAGTTCACCACAGTCCTGTTGCACGCAGCCCCCCAATCTGACTCTCACACACACACAGACCCACACACACACACACAGACCCACACACACAGACCCACAGACCCACAGACCCACACACCACACACACACACACACACACACACACACACACACACAACACACACACACACACACACACACACACACACACACACAGGTAAGAGTAAACACAGTGTGGTCTGATTAAGGTGTGAATTGGAGAACTCACACCTTGGGCAAACACAACACTTCAGTCCAACACATCATCAATCAGCCCTTAATTAACTAAAGAGAGGCTTGGACACTCGAGCGATGACTACGTGTACCCTCCTTGAATGGTCACACACAAACACACTGTCACACACACAAGAACACACACAGGCACTAATGAGGGACAGATCAATTTGTGTTGTCACATAATCTGCACAAATAGAGGCAAATAAAGGATCTACAATTTATTTTCCCTATGCCTATTATTTATATGAACTATTTTGCAAATTATTAAACCAATTTCCTTGATCGCCATTTCAATAATTTTTTACAAGTCAAAAGTAAAGGAAGACAGAAAACAGATTCAATCAGTGAATCAAAGCTATATCTCTTAAAAAATACTGACAACACTAAAATGGAAAACATAAAATAGTTCACTACAATAAAAGTATCAGAATTAAAATAAAACCACAGGATGGCTACCTTCACACAGAGTAAATGGGTGCACATGCTACAAAACACATTTTAAAAGTTGACCCAACAGCCACACTCAGGGAATATTTTCCAGGTTCATATACTTCACAAATGAGAAAAAAAACAGTGACAGGGCCCATAAAGTATGAAAATAGGAATCATGTGTGAACCAAGTCACTCTAATCATATCAAAATGAAAATCCCCTAAAAATAAGACTGACAGTTTACTCAAAACAAAGTCATACTTTGGGTCTTTGCATGGGTAAAACATTGGGCTGATGACCAAAAAGAAGTGAAATATTTAGTTTCAGTTGCTCAACTGTGGTCAGGCTGACCAGCTGAGGTGGTTGAAATTTCAATCAGCCTTGTTACTACCATAATGTCAACATAGTATGTCTTTTATTTACTTTTCTCATGTTTTGAGGAATTCATACATTAACTCGGCCCCCACTTTGACGTGCAAGCTCATCCAGATAGCATGGGCAGAATTAAACAAACAGACCTTGAATGCAGTGAGTGTACACATATTTGCTCACAGCTCATCTGAGAAAACCTAGTATACTGCCAGCCTAACTAGTAACAGACAACACAGAGATATTTCATTTTAAGTAACTGAGCAACATGAGATCTTTAAAAATATATATATTTTAGTGTCAATAAGGGATAAGTGATAAAGCATTTAAAAGCATACAGTAAGCACTGCTGAGCTCATGTGACTAAATCTCTAACATAGTATCCCTAGTCCAGTACAGTTCTGCATACAGAGAAAGACAGAGAGAGACATGGAAGAAAGAATTTGAAATGTCACAGGAGGAAGAGGAGGAGGATGATGAAGAGCACCTAAGCAGGAGGCTTGTTATAGCACTGCTAGGATCTTCCCCCAGTCAACTCTCATCAGGCCAGCTGCCTCCTGTGCTCATTAGCACAGACTCTTAAGGAGCTCCTAAAGACTTTGTGAAAAATGAACGCTCATTTGAGAGGTCGTTAATTTGCACTGTTATGCAAATTAGGTGGCAATTAAGCGATAGATCAGAAGAGCAGTGCCCATTTATAACAAGTGAACAAGCATTATGACACAGTCAGATGGTGCCAGAGAGAGCTGAGGCTACATGGTTAGTCTGCACAGGTCCGATGTACCAGTTTAGTGAGGAATAAAAATCACTGTGCCTATAATATGTATGGTTGGCCAGGATAACAATTTACCAGTGGTTTTACGGGAGGATATCCTTAACTGACTCTGCTAACATGTACACACATAAATGACTGCACACGTTACAAACTGATAATGAAATAAAAACCAAGCAACCTCCCAAAATATGGCATTGATCTAAATTAGTAAACAGTATTAGTACATCAGTCCATCGATCTAGACTGATGAAAAGCACCACAAGCTTATAAGGAGCATGGGCTTCCCAGTATCTATAATAACCCAATGCATATGGCTAATCTTAGGGTGGGTAATATTCCCCCCTCCTTCCACCAGCCCTCATGTTTCTATCTCTCCCCTGCATTTATGACATGGTGTGAAATATACAAACATACTGTCTAGGACAGCAATGTGCAATACTGCAGAGGGGTGGAAGGCTCCCATCAATTGTAATTAATCCTTAATTAGTCAGGATTAGGAGCTAGGCTCCGACACACTCCCACCCCACCACCACCAAACTAATGCAATCCAGCTGAGACCACATTTACATATCTTTAATTAAAGAGACGCCAGTTTCCTTTAAGAGCAAAGCCTAAAAGCAGTGTGAGAGGCATACATGCTGAGGGGGGAGTGGGGGGTTAAAAGATAGGAGTCCGTCCTGTGGGTGATCCTCGACCAATACCGATGGGTCATTCACTATTTTCATTGTTACTTTTTCATGGGCTGGGAATTTAGGGATCCAAAGTAAAGTCCCAAACACACAAAATATGGTGCCTTGCCTATCATGTCACTCTGGCTAATTAAATTTCAATAGTGTCTGTCACCAGTATGTGTGTGCCCACTTCCTCAGTGTTGTGAATTTTATTTGCTGCCCTTTAATTTACTAAGTACATCCAGTGAAATGCATAGCAAATTCATTTAATTTTCATTTTCTTTTTAGTTTCAGTTTTTCTTAAACTCCCAGCACCAGTTTCGACTATGAAGCAATTGCATAAATGTTAGATCAATACGTCAGGTGTGTGAGAGAGAGAGAGGGATCATACGTGAACCAGAACAAAACAATCTAGTATCATATGTGCACATAAACCTCATCTGGTAATGTTTCATCCCATGTTCTCAGCTCCTCTTCCACTAAATCTACTGTTTTGGCGTCAAAAGTGTAAACTGCGCCTGCCAAATTGGATCAGACAAAAAAAAAAATTCTAGAGTGGGCGCTTGTTCTAACCATGCAATACAGTAACTCAATCCATGCTGTTAATGCTTGTCAACTAGTAAAAACTCATATCCAGTTGAACATTTCCTGCCACTCTGATCTTCCTGAAATACTGAGTGACAGCACAGTCAAATCACCGCCCTTGGTGAATCTTGGCCAAAATCATATTGCTGCAGTCTTAAAGGTGAAGAATTCCACTGAGCTTTTCCATTCCTACGGCACACTCCAGACAGCAGTTCCCTTTGTCAATATACAGAAACCCAGTTCCTACAGGAATAATCCCACATGGGGAAATCAGTTGGCCCACACACCATTAGACCTAGGCTGAAGGTTGGGGTGCTCTGCCTCCCCAGTTTGAGTTGGGGGGTGGGGGGGTGGGGTGTCTGTCAGGGCCAGGGGTCTGTGTGATATTAGCCGTCTGCCAATCTGGCTTGGGGAATGGACACCGAGTAATTACTCCTGCTCTTACTGCCTCATCAATCTCCCTGTATTGCTCCTGCAACCCCCCACCCCCACCCCCAAACACACACTATCTTTTTTCATTCTGTTCTGCAAAGGAGCAAGGAAGAGAAAAAAAACGATTGAGTGGCAGGACACCACAAAACACAACAGAGATTTCTGAAAAGCCAATGAGATAATCCCACACTACTGCATAGGGAGTGTAAATATATAACAGACCCTTTAAAATATAAAACCAATTGGATGGTATATTCTAATTTTAGACCTTAGTGATAGTAAAACTGAAAATGGATGTTTGGTAGCTTCACACAGGTCGCATTAAGCCAAAAATTATTTTCGTTTTGTTACTGCTTTTGGTTTGAAATACACTGTATGCTTTCCCTCATAAAAAATAATAAAAGACTTCCCACAGGTTCCTAACAACTCATAAAATTTTATGGCTGTTCCAAATTGGGCTCTTTGAAAACTAATAATAATTAAGTTGCTTAAATGAGGCATGTGATTCACTAGACTTCATGTACTGTACTCTTGTCAAAGTTGGTGGAAAACAAACATCTAAATTAATCATGTGATGCTGAAAGGGGGTTTCCTAACAAATATTGCATGCCACCAACTAATAACCTCTGGTGTATGATGTTTTGTTGTTAACTTTCATGCAAGGCCTCTCAAATAAAAAAAAGTATACAAATTAAAATGACCTTTCAAAAGACTAAAAAAAAAAAAGTCAAGTATTTATTCTGGCTATGAATAAACACATGGCAACTGTGTGACTTTTAGCAGTGTTGCTTTGTTCGAGTTTTTTTACGACTACAATCATGCTGTAATTCAATTAACATGAAATTGGGGCCATTTGGTTGCTGAAATGTTATTGTAATGCATACAGATAACTTGAGTGCTGTGAATAAAGGTAAGGAAATAATTTGATTAAGGGACCTGCATGGTCTGCAAAAACATTACAACCCCAATAAGCTGATTTTACATACATTGCTTAGTAGTTTAGTTAGTGTCTTAAAGAGCAAACAGACTAACAGATAATAATATGAGGATTCATTCAGATATATGTTATTCTACAATGAAACACTAAGGTCTGCACTGGTGTGGATGTGTTGCTAACAGCTTCGGAGATTGATAAAATATGAAGCAGTTTGAAGGCTTATTAAATGCCAAGATACTGCATGTTGGTTATCTCTCCTTTGAAGTAGGATTGTACAACTCTGGGAATTCAACACAACAGTCACATTCATAATAATTAATTTTGGCAAAATATAAAATATTCATCAACAAATCCATTGAAGAACAAAGAAAATGTTCATCTTAATATACATGAATTTAATAAATTATGATAATATCAGTCTAAACTGGTCCTTTTGTATGCATTGATATGTCATCATGACTAAATGGAATAAGTTTATTTTTATTAAATGTAGCCAGAAGTAGCACTGGGGGAAAAAAACAAACCAAAGAGGGAGTTCATTGAGATTACTAAATCTTACCATTCATTCATCATGTCAAAAGATTAATAGGATGTGATGATGGGTTGTCAGCTAGTTTTGCAGTATACTAGGTAAGTGCTGCTGGCTCTGCTGGCGGGCATCAACTGTGAGATTTTGGTGCTTGTACGTGGTTAGAAAAATAAGCAACCTGCCTCCTACATAAGTAGATATCACAGTCAAATTAAACAAACATTACAAGACTGATTTTAATTTTCAACCAAATAATTAACTCATGATTTGGAGAGTGAGGCAATGCATCAGCTCTATAAAAAATGCACAGAGAGAAGAGAGTGGGCTGTGGCCAAGGCAGGCGGCAAATAACCAGTGCCCCAGACACATTGTTAGGACACTGGCATAACTGGGCACCTAACATAGAAATCATCTGGCTCAAGTTAACATCACACTGGCTACAGGCCATCAGGATGTGCTTGTTGTTAAACCCTCACTGTTGCTGCATGGGATATATGTGCCATATGAATGCTTGTGTGCAGACACATCCATATCATAGGAACAGTGCTTGGCACATTGACTTTTAATAATATGAGGTGACACAGAGCCAGCCATTCAGTCTTAGATAGGATGCTAGCCAGTTTGGCACTATTTCTACACAGCCAACTAGCAGCATTATCCCACAGACTTGTTTATCAGACAGCTAATCAAGATGAGTGGCAAGTGTTTGGGTGTGGACTTGCCCAAGTGAGGGAGAGGAGGGAGAGACTCCTAATAAACTCTGCTGTCTCTAAGCTAAAAATATATATATAGTTGCTTTAATTCCAATTGAAAAACTATTTTTATTTCCATTTAAAACTCGTCCAAAAATAAACAACTGGGAATGTTCAGGCTTGAAAAAGAGGGATGTGAGCAGGGTGACAGAACAGAGTGAGTGACAGATTCACTGTCATGTGTAAAGCACAAGGAATGCATAAAAGTAAAGAGAAATGCCTCGAACATGCCCAAACTAAATGAAAAACTTCTGAGAGTAACTGCAGTGGCTTGTGAGAGATTTTGGCATAAGCTGTCCCATTGCACCAAGAGCTATTTTTACAGCAAATACCCATGAGAGTGAGGGAGAACAGAACTGAGTTGAAGCAAAGCCACTGGCTCTCAACTTTGATCGTTCCCCATCCCTCTCCAAGTGCTTTAATTTCTTTTTTGGAGTGTATCTTTAATAAAGTATTAATAAGAATCAAATTTCACACAGACGGAGGTCATGTGTAATGTGAGTGCTCAGGACAACACATGTACTGTTGTAAAATGGGGGGTGTTTTGGGGTGGTGGGAGCAGGGGTACTGGCATTTGCGCAGAACCTTTCCTTTACAATGAAAACAATCTAACCAACTGCAGCACTCAGAGGAATTCACCTCCCATCCCCCACACCCACCCCCCCTCCTCCACCACCACCATTACATTACCATATCAAAGCCCTGAGTTCAGAGCAAGACTTCTCTTTCAAGAATGGGAGCGAGGCATAGGGAGGGAGGGGGAGAGGACAAGACCGAGGCAGCAGGAGTAGACCCAAGACCGAGTTTGCTTTTATCCCTGTTTGGTGTGTGTGTATTCGTGCAAGAGAGACAGAGTGTGCATGTGGGTGTGCCGACACAAGTGCATGTTTGTTAGTGAAAGAATACTGCAGAAAATCTGTGGAGATACTAGGGGACTACTGATTGGATCTTCCACACGCTGCACTGAAGAGAAGTCAATTCACATTCCAGAGGCACATAATGGGGCCTGCAGGGGGTCTGATGGAGTAGCACAGAAATGCCGAAGCAGGTACACAGTGCAGTTAGGAGGGCACTATGTGGCAGATGGCTGGCAGAATACAGGAAAAGCCAAACATCTCTATATCTCATTGTTGGCATATTCTCTTCAACTGCAAATCTGTTGTTAACCTATCTCCATGGCTTGTCTGTTTTTCTGCTCAGCTTACTGTACAAGTACTCAGTAGTACCCTCTCTCTAGTTTGCTGGGAGACTAAATGTGAAAATCAAAGTGAATGGCATTAGGGTAAATAAGACCACTGGTTGCCTGGGAAACAGTGTACCCTGCCCCACTCACTCAAGCCTAGCCTTTACTTTTCTCCCATCACTGGAGAGCAATAATACATTATTGACAGAGGGCCACAACAGGCAGCAGTGCAGCATTTTCAAATTGTATTTGAACAAGAGAGGTTTGCTGTTAGAAGATACACAAGGAAAATGAAAGAAGAAAATCACACAGAAAGACAAGAACAGAGAGAGAGACTGGCAGAGGGAGAGAATTCAAAAACCCTCCCCATTCACACAACCATAACCATCAATCTGCCATCCATCCCAGGCTTCCTACTTTGAACCCCACTAGAATCTGTCAGATAGCTGACTCGAATAGCTAACAAGATGGGAATAAGCAGCGTGTTTACTTTGAATAATTTTATGAATAATAGCCAAATTAAGATATTTACATAGTCAATTATAATTTTTATAAGATCATGTGCACCCGAAATTCAGTATTATTTGTTAACACAGTGTCAGAATAGTTTCTTGTTGCTTTGTGTGTTGTGTTTGGATGAAGGTAGTTGATATGCATAGAAATGTATTCTCAATGCACAATTACCCTATAGGGTAAGTATGTGGTGTAGCCGTTTTAACAGTAGTGAAGGAAGAATCTCTCCTTGTACAGAAAAAGCATAACAGTTTGACTGTAAAGCCCTGTGGAATTTTTCCCATCTGCTTCCTGTAAACTAGCTGCGCATGGCCTTTTGGTCAGGATCATGTTTTATTGTTTAAGCTAATAATTTGGATATGACAGTTTGAATTAGTGGTAGTTTTTATTTCCCTGCATTAATATAGTAAATATTTCTGTAAAATTCAACCAACTGTAAGAGCCTGTTGGTTGCACCATTCACACAATGTCACATTAGTGTTGATCATTTGAGATGAAAACTGACAAGAATTAAAATGTCAAAACATAGTATATTTCTCCATTCAGGCACTCCAGGTCAAAATGGAAAACGAAATCTGATAAATAAGGATGTGAACTCAACATGTGAAGAGTTGTCACGATGTTCTACAGCAAGTTCTACTGTCTGACTCAAGTTTCAAATGCACCGCTCCACTAAGATTAGTTTCAGCTGGTCAGTGTGAAGTCTGGACAATGGCCAAAAATGTGTAAATTTCTATAGTACTAGTCTTCTATAGTACTAAGTACTAGGCAAAAACAACTAACACTAATGCATATTTAGAATAATCTTTAACCAAATCATACACATTACATAAGGCTAAATCAGTTCTACAACAAATATCATCAATAGGGTTCTCTGAGAGGCCAATAAAAAAGTAACTTGGTGCCAGGGAAACTGGAGCAAAGGCACACTATACCTCAACAGTAGGTTACAACCTGTGCACACTGGAGAACACAAAGGGAAAGAGTGAAGTAGAAACTCACCCGTCTTCTCTTTGATCTCACAGAGAACGCTGAAGAGGGCTGGCTTCATTCTGTGACAGTTCAGGGCATGCTTCCTGTAAGAGAGAAGAGGGAATAAGAGAGGGAGAGAGCGAGGAGGATTACGATAAACAGACCTCCATCTCAAGTCATTCCATGTCCTCTCCCATAAACAGGTAGTGGAGCTGTATGTATTATGCATACAGCATTTCAAGAGTGTAGTGCAACACAGCAGAACAGAGCCATGTTGTTTAAAGGCATTTTCAATAGCCAAATGCTTTTGTCAGTGCATAAATATCCCTGATGCGTCAATCTGAACCAGCAAGAGTAATGTTGTCATTTGGATGCTTTGCGCTGTGGGACAGGTAATGATGCCAAACCTCAAGGTCATCATTACTGAGCACCAGATTCCAGAGTTAATACACAGTAATCTAATTTCTACCTCTTACAGAAAGACTCCTTCCATGAAAGTAGATGGTAAGTTGATAGAGAGGATTAGGATTAAGTTGCAATTTTAATTTAATCAGAGACATTCTCTTTATTGCCAAACAGGCTAATAGCAATTAAAGGAGAAAAGGCAAAACTTCTACCATTCACTATAATCAAATCAGAACACCTAGGCAACAAAATTTCCTACTAATACACATTCATGCACCCACACACACCCATACAACTTACAGCTTATTAAAACTTGTAAGACTGTAATACTGTAGCAAAATCCCAACCCTAATACGGCCCTAAATGACTTGACACAATACACACTAATTACATCAGAGAGGGGAGTGTATTAGTAGCTGGTCACATATGGAACTACATTATAAGGTATTTCAAAGTATTTTTTTGCATTCAACATACAAAATGTGACAGACACACAAAATGTGTAACTTTGCATGCAATACATTGGACTACCCCTTGTAGCTCATGATGTTCCATTATTGTTGAGGTCGTCAGAGACGAGTTGTTAAACTCTAGAGTATTAGAGTATAGAGTGTGGCTATAGTTTGCAGTGCTGTTGTAATATTGCATTATCTTGTAAATCTGTTTCTGTAATTTTGTACACCTACTGTCCAAAATTATTGGAATTAAAAAAATTATTTTCAGTGACTAGTCCTACAGATAGAGCAAAAACAAGCATTTGGGTGTGTTCTATTGATACTTTTACAAATCAACAACAGACATCATTTATAACATAAGCGTGTTTCAGTAGCAACAACTTTGATATGTAAAAGTGCAACACTGATAAAGTTTAGGTGAAAAACAAAAACAAAACCAGCATGATGCCTCCATTTCTGATGAGCATGAATCGGAAAAGATGAAACAAGAAAACCCAAAGATCTTCCTGATTTAAACCATTTCTTTTCCAAATAACATCACCGACAACACATTAAAAACAACCACAGATGAATATGATTTGGCTACACCTGACCTCAACACCAATTCCAGTTGTGAATGTCAATTGCAGTATTAATGAGGGGACTGAGGTGAACTAGCAAATTGGGCACCTACTGCATATGCCACGAACGACTGCCTTTCTGTGAGATTATTGAGGCAGTATGATGTAAAGAGTTATGTGTCTAGCATTAAATATGTCATTTTGTCCACCAATTCTGTCACTGCTGGATTTGAGTTGGGGGGAGGGCTGCCTTCAGCATGGAGGGTATGAGCAGGAGGGGGAGAAGGAGGTGCTCATGCGGTCCTGTACTGACCTGTGCTGGAAGTTGAGTGGCAGGCCACCCCCTGCCATGCCCCCCCCTGCTCTCCCTCCCTCTGTGGGGTCGTCTGATCCACCCCAATGCGCCGGCGATTCCTCTGGCCAGCATCTGAACATATGGCGACAGGGTGAGAGGATGAGGGCGGATGGTGCGCAGGAAGTGTACTCTGCAACACCGAGTTCTTGCGCTGCCCTGACCACTCCCCATCCCAACACACTGCCACCCTGCACGACAAGGGCGTCATGCTCACGTGTGAGCCACCTCACACATTAATTTGTAGATCATGACCGAGAGAAAGATTGATGTGTGGGTGACATACCTGATCAGAGTTAAGTATGATGTTGATAAAAGATTGTACATTTTAAGTCATACCAGCTATATACAGTTGCACACCTATTTATAACAACAGGCTGCATGTTGTCATGAATCTGGTTATGTTTTGGCCTTTTACCTGAAGTAAACCTGAGAAACAAATTAGCCAACAGCCATGCAATTGCACACGTAGTGCAAGCTAGTCTGTCAGCTAATGATAAATACATACTGTTCAGAAAATGAATATTGTCATCAAAATTGCTTTTACTAACTATATACATATTATGCACATGGCAGCATCAGGCACTTAAGCTGTGCATGCCACACAATTTGTATGAAGCCCACTGATATAGTAGGGTGCATTCTTATTAGTATGAATCCAGCACACATATAGCATGAAGAGGATATGCTCTGAGATGGGAGTTTAGATCAATACAAGCATACAGCAAGGACACCTTTGGCACTTCCGAAGCAGCCACACCTTTAATTAGTTTTTCAGAATAATCATCTAATAATAGGACTGCTACACAACTTCCTGCATTATAATTGTCCCTTTAAAATCGACAAATTGTAATTAATATTATTTGATTTAACAATAGTACAACATTGTGTAAATGGACAGCAAAAATCATATGGTAAAGAAAACAAGACTGGAAAAAGAAAATAAAAAATGGACTTCAAGAAATATTCCAAAGCAAAAATATTTGCATTTGTCCATTAAGTCCTGATTAAGTCCTCAAACTTGTACTGAAGAAAATGTAATATCCCAGTGTTCATAGGCTGCTGGTATAGCATCATCCCTCCCCCTCACCACCATCTCATTAATAGAAACTCGATTTGCGGACAGCTGCACTCGCGTACACATTATAGGAGAATTGATTGCACCCAGCACACAATGAAAAGGATGAACACCAGGGAGGGAGGGAGTGAAAGAGGAGTGAATTAATTAAGAGAACCAGGTGGTCAAATGTTGGGTGGAAAATCACTAGCTAATGACACATCACACTGTGGCCACAGTCTTGCAGTGGACGGTTGTCTATTGTTGAAATACTGACGCTTCATCTGAAACTGACCTTATGCTCCTTGAGCCACATGGCAAATGAGTGCGAGTCAGTCGCTCAGTGTAATGCATACAACCTACAACAATGATTCGTAAAAACACCTCAACACAAACATTAAGTGATGAGTGATATGAATGAACGACTGTTGTCGTCACATACAGCGCTGGGCTGATACGTGGGACAATTGAGTAATCCTAACCCTTACCTTAATTTATCCACTCATTTACATTTCAATGACTACTGTTACCGACACTCGTTTGATGTAAAGGGGCATATCAGATACATGTTGTTATAATTAGGCAAATCTAATTTGCTATAGTCTAATTAGTAATATGTGAAAGCTTTGGCAACATGACCAGAAAACCTAATTTAACTAAGTGACTAGCAACTTGCAAAACATGCACTATCTTAGAGATTATTTTGCATTTTCTTGACATACATCTTGATAGTCTTAATAATTGGTGTAAACGGGAAAATGGAGTCCCTAACTTTATATTGTCCTATGGTCCAATGGGAAAATATCAAAAACTGTCTTAAAATATATAAGATCTCTTTCCTTAAAGCAGGGGCTAATGAAACTGTTTTGTGAAATCAAAAGCAGCTACCGCTATAGTGTTGAGAAAGTGGTTATGTGCATTTCACACGGCTCCCATTGCCACAGACTCAATAGGGAGTTTAAACTTTTTAATATGACACCTCATTGATAAACCAATTAAGATTTACGTTATCGTAGTATTTCAACCAAGTGAACATGTTTGCAATTACAGTTTGCAATGGAGCACGGTTTGAATTAACAAAGAACCTCCCTCCAAAGTACACCAGCACTGTAATGTGGGTGTTCAAGTTATTCTATAACTAAATGTAACGTTATTGGCTTAGCAGCGAATTACAACGTAACGTGAAGTTGCATTAATGTTGTAATTACGCATTACCTTACGTGAAGGTTTCATAGAAACGCTTGAGCCCTAAAGCAAAAGTAAGACACATACAGCGCACTTTAGCTTAGCTATCATGAGTGGAAAATGGCTCTTCGCCTGTCTTACCTGGCCTGTGCTTCGTCCAGGCTTTCGTCGGTGATGGCCATTATTTGCTGTAGAATATCCCCTATGTCTTGTTGAGGCTGACCGAGGGACTGCTGTTTCCTGACCGAGTCTGGGTCGACATCGGCTTGTGGTAGTCCACCGAGTCCGGTGAGACCCGTCATCATCCTGGTCTGGTCATCCATACTTTCAAAGAAAACTCGCCGTTTTCCTCAGTCGAAGAATACACACAAATAGCTAGCCTGTTAGCTAGCCAGCAAAGTATTTTCTACGACAAATCATACAACACTTCTTACCGAGCCCGACAGCGACGATTGGCAAATAGTTAAGGGTTATTGTCATAAAACAAATCGCACGAACACTCTTTACATTTGCTTGTATTTTTTCCCCCTCAAGTCAATAAACGCGGCCAGGCTAACGTTAGCTAACCACCGTGTGAAAAGCAGCTAGGTTAGTAGCTGTAGCCCAGCAGAAAAGCAGCAGGGACACACATGCACAGACTGTGTGAGCTTGCCAACAGCGCCTCGCACATTTTCGAAAAAAAAAAATGTAAAAACGAAAAATATAACAGCAGACGAGCACTCTTATCTTAAAATAAAATTCACCAATTCTAACAAAAAAAGAAATAAGACGTGAATACAGCGACGAAGCTTTCGGACCGTCTAGCTCCCAATCAGAAATCTCCTACCAAAACAGACTACGGTGGTTTGCCATTGTTGTTGATGTCGCGCGAGTATGTGGGATGTTCTGGGCTGCGCGAGCGGTGTGCGTCGCGTTGACCATTGAACTCATAGCACCACAGAGCGCGAGCTTGCGGGTGGGTTGATCAGTCCTATAGAAAACAAAGCTACTAATGGAGATACATTTCCATGTTAGCTGGCGTAATGGTGAAAACAATGTATGAGGTATTATTTTCTTAAACACTGTTCAAAGCACTAACTGTATCACTCCTCCAGGTGATAAGATTCTCCTCGTGTATGGCCTTTACAAATGGATAGCCTCTTACGTCATCAGCATTGCTTGTCCTATTATAATTGGGTGAAGCTATTTTTGTCATTAATATAAGGTGGGATCACGTGCTTAACCTGATTGCTTTCATAAACAAAACTTTGAACTGAATGTTTGTACACATAGTACACACAGGACTGGGATGGTGAGCTATTTGAGTTGTACATTAGAAACAGTAAGCTTCTTAACTCTAAAAAGCCACAACAACCTGTCCTTGCTCATGACTAAGTGTGTTGAACAGAAAAACAGGAGTATTAAAACCAATTTGGTCTCTGCTAGTTTAGTATTTCATAAGTTGTACCTTGAAGTAAAAGAGCTAATCTCCATCAATGTTGGCACATTGTGGCAATATAAAGAGCAATAGTCAATCTCAAAGCAGAACAGTCCAACCTAAGAGAATCATTCTGTCCTAAACCCCTGATGAATGAAACATCCCATCAGTTTTCAGTATGAAAATGTTGACAGCACAGATTGAAAACAAGTGTCCTTGTTTTTTGCAAACTGGGCAATTCTGCTGTAGTTTATCACTCAGATCAGAGAGACAGCTTTCCAAGACGAATGGCTGGCTGAATGGATGTGGAGGAGAGCTGCAGCAAGCCTTGCTGTACTGAGAAGAGATGATGGGTGTGCATGAGGGAGTAGGACCAAACTGGCAGTGGTTTATGCTGACTCTCCACACATCCATCTACTACAATCTGTAGCTAATCAATCTAAAGTTAGAGACAACAAGAACAGAGAATACAGTAAACCTAAACAGTAATTGTTCTTTGCATGTGCATATAGTACAAGTCACAATTCAGGTATCTTGCTTGTTATACCAAGCAGTGGATTTTAAAAAAGTTGTCTCCATCACAACCAAACCTAAACATTAGGGTTGAAATAGAAAAAGAAAATATTTACACACATAAATTTCATATATATATATATATATATTGTAAAAAAAAACAACCCTCTCTTTCTGTCTTTCTAATACTAATCTACAAACAAGGAACCCAGAGAACCTGGTCACACCCAAGCACAAATATGCGTTGCATTCAGATTAAACACTTAAATGGAATAACTTCTAATACACCATTGACTAGGGTCATTGAGGTTGTTTAAACACTTTATGATGCAATTTTAAGTGAGTAGCTACAGGGGTTACTATCTAACCCCAAATTCTGTCACTGTCAAGAGACCTTCCTTGAAAGTAAAAAGACTATGTCAGTGGCTTTGCAAACTTCTTCGTTTTATTGTTGGTGATTCATTTAAGGATCATTTCTGTGAAACCTCTATTCATTTGGATGCTAAAGCTGCCCTCCTCTCACCCCACAAGCATCAAGCCTCATTTTCATCTAAATAAGAATCGATCTCTCCTGCTGTGCACCATCCTCCCTTACTCACAACTCTCACGGCCACAACCCTGCTTGTCTTCTCTTTGCTTGTCCCTGTGCTCTCTAGTCACTCCCTTGAATACAACAAGGAAAATTTACCACACTCCATGTTGAAGATCATAACTGCAGAACACAGAAAGCCATTCTCTCTTATTTATTGTTAGCCATGGGGAAAGAGGATTTCCTTTCTACTGCAGTCATCAGAAAAACAAATTAAGTATGAACATTAATGAGTGAATTGGTCCAGGAGATAAGTGATAGTGAACAAAGCTTTGACTGACTGGTACAATGTCAAAGCTTCGTTCTGCATCAGTGACCCAGCCAAACGCAAGAGATGGGGGTGAGTCACTGTGGGGGAGGGGCCTCCTCCTGAATGGTCAGGGGACACAGATGAAGTGAAATAGATGCAGCAACAAAAAGAGAGTAAATGTGACCAAGAATGAGCATGTAAAAAGGCCTGCACATAAAGACTGTAGGCAAACTACACAGTAGAATCCTTATGCATTCAAACCATCTTGTTTTGCTCACAGCTTCATAATCTTTATAGTTAATGTTTTCCTGATGTACACGTGACTTCTGGGGGAAAAATTGCCATATTTTTAATAGGTTTAATAAAACTTTGAAAACAACACAAAGTATACTCTTTGCACATCACTTTTGATCACATTTTAAAAATAGTAGTAATCAAACTGCTTAAAAATGTCACTTCAAATGCACCCCACATTTTAAAAATTTCAAGTCCATTTCATTGACAAAATCAGTTTTGGTTTCTGATACAGTCATCATATTTGAATATTTATTTTAAATGAACAGGTTTTAGTTCTAAGAGGTGGGGAATTTTTCAGTATTTATTTGTTGACAAACAACCAATAATCTTGTTTTGCTGGAAGTTGCCAAAGATTTCTCGGGCATTTGGCCATTCCTTAATTTATAACAGCTGGCAATCTAGTTTGAAAAATGTCAGGTTTTACAGGTGAGCATGCACTTAATTCAGGCTTTACAGAAGAATCTGCTCTAGCCATTCACCAAGCTTGTCACAATTTTGGAAAGCCAACCACTGCCACCTGCTGGTCAAGCACATGGACTACCTGAACTAGCTCTATTGCCAGTCCTGCTGATGACTGAAATGGTTTTAATTTGACACAGAAAACATAAAATTAGTTTGTTTAGTTTATGTTTATGAAGAAGACAGCAAAGACAGGGCAAAGAAATTATGTTCATTTAACAGTAAAATTACCAGAGAGTACACATCTAAGATCATATACAAGTCATAAAGAACTATTGTCTGACAGAGGATTGACAGCTTGTGCTTGCCTCCTGCCAAAGTGACTATGTGGTTGCAGAGGATAAAGGTACTGCCATAAGGTTCCTGATTGGGTCAGGTGAAAGATCCTGGAATCCTGCCTCGGCCGCTAGGGGATAGGTAGGAAAAAATAACCAGATTAAATGCTAAACTGCATGATCATCAATGAAAGTACCAAAATTATTCTACAGAAAAGATGCAAGACAAATAAAATCATTACCCAATCGACCACTGGTCTCTTTCACCAATAACTGTGACTGCTCCTTGATGGACAGAAGCTCTCCAACCATCTTACATTGTGTGTCCATCTACAGATTTAAAAAAAGAAAAAGGAATAACTTTTTGTGTGACATGATAAAGCAGATCAAAATAAATTCAATTCAAATCTTAACTGTTTTTCCAACAGGTCTAAAGCCTTTATATTTAAGCAGTAGGCTGTACTTAATTCCCTAAAAACATGTTATTTTCTGTAACAACAAATATTTGTGACAAAACAAGCTATAAGAGCTAAGTTTACACAAAAAAACACATCCACAGCCAGTATTATATACTGCTAAATCTTGACTGAAGCATGTTAATATAAGACATCAACATTTTTCAACTGAGCCGAATTTCTGTCAGCTTTAGAACTTCACCATTCACCACCCTAAAGATGGTGTATAGGAACAAGATTGTAATTAAAAACATTACAGATTTGAGCTTTTCCTATAATAATTAACCATTCCTCATATTGCTATATTTATTTATTCATTTTTTAGTAGTGACGTAAAATCCAATTTCAAACGTACAATCATTGCTATAGTGTGAAGGAACGGCTGTTGTCTACAGAGGAGACCATGGTAGTCGGGTTTGTTCTGTATGAAAAGGTACTGGGTGGATTGGGCCACACATGCAGTGTCTAAGGATAAGCCTCTCTCCTGGCCCCGCTCCATTTTTCTGAAACAAATAGAGAATGCATTAGTGACACAATACTGACAAGACAATTTTGACACACTAACACAGCATTGCTAGTTTTCCTCAGTGATAGTACACACGCTCACCTTTCCAGTTCCTCTGTTTTACTCCAATGCTTTTTCAACAGTGCCTCCCAAGATTCACTTTCAGCCTGGAGCCTAAAACACATCAGTAAGAGAAACACAACCTCATGTCACACCATCTGTGTTTTTTTTTAAGATTGAATGTATGGTTTGTATGAATACTTTGTGTGTGCTATTGAACAACATGCCTGTTGATGGCTTTCTGGACTTTTTCCATTGCTCTCTGCACTGCAGGATCACAAGAACTAAAAGCAAATAACAGAGGCATAAAGGCACTGTTGGCAAAAACAAACACAAATCAATATAAGAGTGAAAAGAGTGGTCAATAAATAAAATACAGCTACAATACCTGGCAGCACTATCAGCAAGTTGATGACTATGTGCTTCGTTTTGTATGGTATTGGCCAGACAACTCCACTCTTTCTGCATGTGCTTAACTGTACCATGGAAGACACAGATCACAGACAAAAGAAAAATGTAAACTGAAAATTTCTATGAAAACTTCCATTAAATATGTGACATAAAAATGAAGCAGGGCAAGCACTAACCTTGTTTTTGAAAACAGTCCAGTGAGGTGTTCGGCACCGACTGGAGCGAATTTTGAGTTCTTTCAATTGCCAGCTAAAGACAAAGCACAGTGATTAAGCCATTAGGAAATTTAGTTATGTCTAATTAAAATGAATTGTATGTGCACCTCTAACCCTTACAGTCCACTCATTATGGCTAAAGCATTCTCCTCATGAGTACTTCATTAGGAAATCTTATGTACAGCAGGTAGTTACTCTTGACTAAAACCATGATATTTGAGGTCTCTAATGTTCTGAATTTAAATTTCAGTAAACTTCATACTTTGTTCTTATAAGATCACAACGATGCACAATCTCTATTACTTGCAATTCATTAACTGTAGGCCCTTTTAATGTTTCAGTGCCAGAGTCCATGCCCATTTATTTGTTAAACACCAACGTTGTTCCTTTTATTAATCCAATACCTGTGAGATGAAAAGTAACTTACTGTACCTCCCTTTTTCACATTTTCAGTTAAGTTTGTCGAAATTAATTTAATATTATACTTATTACCTTTCCACACTCACCCTCATTGAAGCCTCCATCAATTTCTCCAGCCTCTCTTGTTGTGACAAGGATTTACTTATGCTCCTGCACAAAACTAGAGTAAACACAAATATATATACATATATATATATCGCAAAAACAGAAATACACTGCGACTATTCTTTACCCATTACAAGGGGAGAGACAGAAAGAAATCTCACCCTGATAAGGGTTGGGGAGAGCAGGGAGAGAGCGTCGGGTTATGGTAGCTCTTCTCCAGGATTTCCTCCGTGCAGTGGGGCTGACAGAGGAACTTGGAGGTACCTCTGTGTTTTCTGTCTGCATTTCTTGTTTGTCTGTCTCTGAATGTCCTTCTCTTGCATCTGGCGTCTGCATGGTGGGTGAGAGGGGGTCGGTGCGGGGAGATTTGAGTGGGGGAGCTGTGCCGGGGCTTGTGGAGGAGTATCTTTTCGATGTCTGTGTCACTGAGTTGTCCTTGGTACACAGAGACTGAATTAAGAGCAAAGTAGTAATGATTCTCTGTAGCATGATTAGCTCATTACTATAGAATAAGCGTAGGCTGTTCGTTAGCTAGCTAGCTAGCTACCTGAAATGTCAGTAAAAAATCCCTTACCTCATCCTGGTTTTCAGCAACAGTGACAATTCCACAACTGCAAGAAAATGTGAATTTACAAGCTAACGTTAACTGTACAGAACATCAACAAAATACATTGAGAAAGTTAGCACAGTGTTTCGCTGACCCGTTTACGTTAGTAAGCGCTGCAGACAACAACAATAATTTTCTCTGGGCAAAACTCACAGGAAGTGAACTTTCTGGCTGAAAATACTTCACTTATATCAACATATCGCAAACTTTACATATGAAATAACTCAACGGTTACAATGGTTTAAAGAAAAAAAAAAAAAAAAAAAAGATACAAACCCGTCTTTTTCAGCCTCCAAATGTTTTTCCGCCATTTTTTCTTTCAAATAGTTTTCTTCACAGCGCGCGCCCAACAAACCAAACCCCTCAGTTGAACTAAGCACTATGGGAAATGTAGTACGATTATAACAAGAAAAAACGACCGCAAACCAAACAAGGTGCAAAGGAAAAGAGTATTATAGGAGCTATAGTTGTTGAATACTTAAAACTTCCATTATCATATATTGTTGTTATTATACAAGATGTTTCAGTTTTACTTACAGAGCAGTAACTGTTTTCTTCAAATATTGATGGAAAATCTTTCATGTGTATGCTTTACAGAAACACAGATGAAGGAAACACATGAGATGAGCTTTATTATAGCTAACGAATACTTTTTAACCAAGCTTCTCAGTGGAAACACACATCTATGATGATGCATTTCATTTTCTTTTTTCTTGCATCTCTATCATTTCAGTCACTGGGCTTGCTCTTTACACATCTACCGATCTGCAACAGCATGGCTCCAACATTTCCCTAAGAGACATCCTAATCTGTACATCTATTATAGGTTATGTACTGATCCTGACATGAGAGCTGTTTCCATAGACAGGCAAGCAAGTTATACTTATATATAGTATATACTTGTCCTAGTAAGACTCTGTGGCTGTTCTTTTGAGTGTCTGAGTTTCTTCAGTTTTTTAAGTCATTTTTTCTCATTTACTTGAGTTCATTGTGTCCTAGTTGAAATTTTTTCATAATCACCATTAAGCAAATTCCCATTACTCCAGTGCATCCATAGGGTGAAAAGGTAAAAAAAAATTGTGTGCACTAGCTGCAAACAAAACAAGTATAAGAAAAGTATAACATTCAAAAATTCAACTGTTTCATAGATTTCTTCATGTTGTTCTATTTAAAATGACCTTTTGAAAAACAGGCTAATTGAGTATGAAATTCACATATATCCAAGCTCAAAAATAAACCTATCAACTATTTGGCAACAAAGAGGAAAGTGGCTAGAACATCCCAGATTAGCTGCTATTTGTAAAGGAGAAATACATGTTTTAGGGGCCCTCTTACATAAATCACTGGGCAATGAGAAAATTGCCATGCACCATTTTTTTGTCTGAAATGTATGCATCAGCCTGTTTTTATTCCTTAAGAAGAAAATAGCTGTCCCACTATTCCGTGATGAGAGGCTAGTTTTGTTTTTGGTCTTTGTTAACTTGTGTTTGATGATTCATTCTGATAGAATTTGTTATTATTATATCTCTGGAAGGAAATCGGAATTACTGACATTTTGGATTTAAAAGGCCCTAAAAGGCTCTATAGTTCTTTTTGGGGAAGGGCAATTTGTTTAATCTGCTCTACTTCATCAAACAAAGGTTTATGTAAGTTCATATCAAAGATAAATAGCAAACGGTTATGTAAGGTTGATCTCCTGAGATCAGCACAGTTGTTAAGACCAGTTGGTGAGTAAAAGTAAAAGTTCACAAGCTTCCAGTCTTTTCTTCGATCATCTGATGCTTAGTGAGACATCATTTTTTGTTCCGGCCAACATCATGTGTCCTGTGAGATAAATGGTTTCATTGGATGAATGTCTTTCTTTGTACAGTTACAGTGTATTGTTATACTCTCATCACTCCTTACTTACCTATTTCTGGGACCAGAAAAGTTCATGACCAGCTGAACATACTTATCTTTTCCATGCGCAGGCACATCAGTACTTGTACTTGACAAAACACTTGACAGACTTCATAATTTGTATCTGTAAGTCTTTATAAGTCCGTTAGAGATGTTTTTCACTTTTTACAAAATCAAGGAGAGGAATCAAAAAAACTCAAAAACACTTTTGCAATTCTCTTAGAGAATGCCCCTTTTGTGTGCCTGTATGTTTCACACTGGCTGGCACACAGTCTCGCACTCCACTCAATACTGCTGTCTTCATGGCCTTTTGTAGCAGCGGCGAGGGACAGATGAAGAGAGAGAGAAAAGGTAGAAAGAAATTAAGAGTCATGAAGGAAATAGAAAGAGAGTTGTAACAGAGCTGATGAAAATACAGAAACACAGATGGTTAAGGAGGATCAGAGCAGGAGGAAGGGAGGGATACACGGAGTGTACAGTACTGCTTGCCATGTCTGTCTCGGCTGTTTTGTGTATGTCACAACAGCTTTAATTGTCTCCCTCATCCAAATTCTTCTCTCCCTTTACAGTTTGGTTGGTAAGGGCAGCGGTCACTGTTGGCACTGAGTTCAAGAAGGCAGCCTGAGAGTTCCTTTGCCCAGCAGGAACTGCAGGACACGGTCCACCAGCAGAGCAGCAACAAAGTCCACCACCAGAACCTGGGCAATGATCAATTTGAACTGCAAGGAAGTAAAAAGGAAGCAGGTTACCTCATGGGGTATGTCATAATTGCAAGTCTATTAAGTCAAAGCAGTACATGGTAAAATAATGTCAGCTCACCTCAGTTGGAATATCTACAAGAGCAAACTGTTCATTGAATTCTGGTGAGGAACCTGTAAGAAGTCCCACAATCGCTAAACCTGACAGAGCGATACTCCAGAGTAGTGGTCGATTCTCGCTGAGTGACTCCATGAAGGGGTGACCCTATCACACACAATAAGAAATGCTGTGAAATTATTATACTATACTGAATGAGAGATAACAAATAGTAATAGCATTAAGAATAAGTACCTTGTAGTTAATGGCAAAGGTGGCCATCTGCATGGCCATGGACATTATGTACACAGTGCTGTTAATTAAACTGGGTTCAAACTCTTTATAAAGATCTACAAACTGATCCGCTCTGCAAGAGAGAAAGGACAAGTGCATTGTTATTACAATGTGTTAATGTAATGTTAAATGTAAATATTTAACTTGTAAAGCAGAATTTCCATTTTCTCTCTCATTCTCTCTCTTTCTGTCTCACTGTGATTTACCTGGGCGGACTTCTGCTTTGTGCCTCTCTGTAAAGGTAGACCAGACTACAGAAGTGAACAGCAAACTGCAGCAGCACAGTCAACACCGTATAAAGATTGAAGATGTTTGGTAAGGGCCGCTCTCGAGACAACGTTTTCAGTGGCTGTGTTAACAGGAGAGAAAAGAAGATTCTTAATTATTTTGCTATCAAAACCAGTAGACATTTAACATGTTAGAAGATAAGCAGAGGCTGTATTTTCCTACATAAATTCTCACCTTTGATCTAGAGATGAAGAGGAAGCATCCCGCCAACAGCAGGCCCTGCAGGGTCGCCTGGAAATCACTGAACTTGACCCCCTCGAGGTAGAGTACAGACTGGCTGTAGGCCAGTACCAGGGCATTGAGAGCGAGGATTTTAAACATTTGGAGCGTTGTCACTAGAGTGCAACGGCCTTGCTTTATTACATGGCAGACTGTGGACAAAGACAAAGTGACACGTTTCAGAAATTTTCATGTTTGAATCTTTGCCCACTGTGTCAAGAGCTGAAAGTTGAAAAAAACACATTACTCACTGCACTGTATGGAGGAGAGCTTGGAGGTGAAAGGGGCTGCAATGGAGGCATCACCCAACTTCACTACTTGTACCTGATCCTCTTCAAGTTCCCGTAAGACTTGACTGATTCTCTCCTGTTACAGAAGAAACCCTCACATTTAGACCAGTGCATTTAAACTCTATTACTCAATAAAAAGCACATTTATTCTCTGTTTTGAGCTATAAATACATGGTTTTGTCAATGTTGGTACAGTAAGGGGGGGGGCTAAAATGGGAATACAGGTTAGCATGTTCCATTCAGTGGACCTATGAACATAGATGAGTTTTAGCTGGCATATGGAGGAAAAATAAGAGAGGACAAAATTTAAGTTATTGGTAAACTATTCCCTCAGGAATCAGGGAGGAGGTACTTCCTGAAGATACACACCTTTTGTGCTGCAAGCTGCTCTTCTCTCTGGGCCATCACCCTCTGCCTGGCTGCCCTGGAGCTCAGTTTGCCTCCTGAACTGACAGGTGGTAAAGGTCTTGGTTCTGCCGTGGAGGCCTCCTTCTCTCTCCCCCGTTTCTTTTTTTCGGGCATGCGCTCAGGGGCATTGGCTAACAGGGCAACACCTGAGGATAAACAAAACAATCGTCACTGCTTACTGTTGGGGTCATGCATTGGCACAAAAGCTGTAAGCCTCGGTGGTTGATAAATCTTACCTATGTGGGCATGTTTGAGAGCTCCAACATCATTTGTACCATCACCACACATCAGTGTTACGTAACCCAGACCCTTTAGACTGGTGATCACAAATTCCTGAAACACAACAGACAACCATCTTAATAGATGATCACTTCTAAAACCAAAACATCCTTTCAGCTCACCCTCAGAGACCTTGTTACATAGAGTACCACCAATCCATCACACTCAAAAAACTGATTCCCTAGATTTCCCAAAAAGCCTCTCAACAACCCCCAGAGAAATATACCTGTCAGACAAAGTGAGCGGTGTCCCCTTGTTAAAATACATGGCTTTTTGCTGCACTGTATTGTAGACTACTGAGACTACTCTCTGTCTAAACTCTGCTTCGTCTATGATGGATCTCACTGACTTATTGGTGAGCAAAAGCCTTTGCTCTTTGACAAAAAACACAATATCTGGTTATTGATGTTTGAGACAGACAGTAAAAAATGTCCAAAAACACAACTTCAACATGATGTCTATGTTCAGGGTTAGGGGTTGTATATTTTCAGCCAGTTATCAATGGCTGGCATTTTCTTTAAGAGTACAAAATATAGTGTTGTACAGTGAGGTCCAAAAGGCTGAGACCACTTTCTCATTCAACTGAATGGGAACGACTACTAGTCTGAAGACACATACAGCTGCTGCTTCAGGACCTACCTTCTGTTTTGGACTGACACGGGCAAACACTTGAATGTGAGGTAAGAGGGTGTGGAGTAGCCGAGGGTCACAGCTCAGTCTAGCCAGCCCCTCCCCTGTTACACACAAGTCAAACTGATGCACGAATGAAGAAACAGAGGGAGGGGGCAACGGTACATGCACAGTGCCATCGATGGATTCCCACTGCCATTCACCTGTAAAGGAAAATAGCACTATGATATATAATTCTGCACTTTGTCTGTGTCCTCGGTCAGAAAAACCTACTGCAAACAGATTACTACAAGAATCTTTGTGTCCCTTAGCTACAACCTTTATTTCTGTTATCTACTGGCTTACTTGAGTACATGTAATTCTGTAAAATGGTGACTTGTCTTACTCTGATCGGGGAAAGGTTGCAATATAAGTGTGTGTTCTTTCTGGATGAAGTGAAGCTCTCTTGCTACATGGCATGCCGTCAGAGGGTTGTCGCCTGTGATCATCACCACCTTGAAGCAGAGGCACAGGAATCATCCTTCTTAAAACCATTCTACTTGAGTATGAGTGCATACTTGTATGTAGTCAAGTTATTTACATGATGAGATGCTTCCTGAATTTCTCTGATGACAGCCTTGCTGTCACTCTTGAGGGGGCAGGACACAACCATGAACCCAGCAAAATGCAGGTCACACTCCAGAGCATCGCGGCTAATCTCCCGGACCTATTTGACACAAAAATATCCAGCTCAGTTTGAAACTAAATCTATTTTTGACAGGCAAGACTACTCACACAAGATAGTTTTAAGTAAACTTAATAAGAACCTGCTGATGACTGAGGTGTCCAATCTCTTTATAACCCAAGGCCAGCACTCTTGCCCCTTCACGAGACATTTCCCTGTGGACTTCATCATAACTCGCCGGACATTCTGCAAACTACAAACAGAGCCATATTAGAACACCAGTAGGTACTCTTGATTAGGCTAGAAAATAGCAGAGTATATATTAAGGATGGTGTCTGTATCTACCATTCCTCTGAGTGTCTCTGGAGCTCCTTTCACAGTTGAGATGTAGCAGAGTTCAGTGGAGCCCATTTTCTCATAGGAGGCCAGGACGGACATCCTCTTCAGAGCGCTGGCAAAGTGGAAACGCTGGTGAATCTTAAGTCCCTGGGTTTTGATGCCTCGTGGGAACACCTTTTCATCTGGTCAAAGAGACGAGAATTAACAAGGCAAGGAGACACATTTAAGCATTGTGCCATTAAGAGCAAACTTACCCAAATGCATTAAGATCTCCACTTTAAAAGTGAAGCCTCTAACACATCATTTACAATGCAACATAAACAGTAAATGCAAATGCTTCCCTGCGTTCGAAGAACAGCATCATTGTAAGATGAACGGGGTAAATTAGACAAAAAAGAGCACAACAGGTGTGGTGCAAGTTTGTAATGCAAATCAGGAAGACAAATTTGAGAGGGCCACTGCCCTGCACTGTGCATTCAGTGGAAGTCATATTCCTGTACCTTTAGTGAGAGTCCAGTCAGCAGCGGTTAGCATGGCCTTCTCCAATGGATCTCCGACCAGCTGTCCATCATCCAGAGTGACCAGTGAGTGACAGGTGGCTACCACTCGATGTGTCTCAACTGGGATCTCAGATACAGGCATCACCTCCTTTCCTTCTCTGTCATAAACACACATATCACTCAATACACTCTGCAAATATTGAAATGTTGTTCACTTAAACCATAGTATAATATGCTTTGTATTTATGCCTTACAAATTATGATATTCAAAGTAAAACACTGACAATGGTGGGCAGAGTTTACCTAAGGCCTGCTACTCCTCGTACAACCAGACTGTCACTGGTCAGTGTTCCCGTTTTGTCAAAACAGCAAACCTCCACTTTCCCTGCGAATGGTATCCTGAAGGGCTCTGTACAGAATACATCTAGGCAGGAAGAGAAAAAGAAGACACGAATGAACCACTGCTGTCACAAGCTGCTTTGTCCAGGTCTCTTGATATATGCAGGACAGGAGCACAAACAAACTTACAAAGTTTAGCCAGGGCGATAAGAGACGTGTTAACTGCCAGAGAAAGCTCTATGGGGAGTTCTGGTGGAACCACCGAGGTGAGGATTAGCGTGCACTCCAGAAACAGCTTGTAGCGGTTCCTACTGACATCCTTGGTCCCTGAGGGCATAATACAAAGCACAGTATTTAGATATTACTTATGCCCTCATCTCCCGCTATTAGCTATCACTTTGCCAGGGATAATGTCTGTGTTAAATAAGAATTACATCATAATGAGTTGATTCTATGCACCTCACCTTCTACCCACACATAAACAGCTGCAGCAATGGCAAACACAAGAAGGAAGAGGATGAAGATGAAAGTCTCCAGGTTGTTTGCCGTGACTCTCTTCACACCAAAGAGGATGGTCCGTAATAGTTTACCCTGGAGGAAGGTTTGTACATGCAATCAGTACGCTTTCAGATCTGACTCAACATGTCTTCCACTCATATGTTGTCAAAACTGGAATCAAAATGCATGGCAAGAAAAAGGGGAGTGTAGTAATATAGTCATACTATGCAACTTCCTCACCTGAGAGGTGTAGAATCCTGTTCTCAATACATAGGCCACACAGCCATTGTCTACAGCTGCACAAAAAGGAAAAGGTTTAAGAACTTGTACCTTGTTTTGATGATAAAGAGCGATAAACTGACTATTGAATACACTGTTTCAACAGCCAGTATTCGTTATTAGTAAAAGATAAAGGAAGGGAGGAGCTGGCACTTACGTTTAAGTCCAGCACTAGCTTTTAAAGGTGGGCTATGTTGGACCACTTTTGTCCCACCAGAGATGATGTGGAGTCGAGAGTCTGTCTGAACGTCCAGGACTCGCTCTGGGTCCAAGTCCTCTACTGGCTCCTGCACACCCCATGATGTCAGCAGTTATTACATCACCGCACAATAATCTCATGCCATTTAGAATAATTGAGGCTTACACTCCAAAGTCCATACCCTCAGTTCTGTATAGTCAGCGTTTGACCACCAGTGCCTTGGGTGGGGATTATATTAAAAAAAAAAAAAAAAAAAATACGGCAATATTTCATTTATGTTATTTAGCTAATCTATGTGCATTTGTTTCATGTCAGCTCAGTGTGAGAGTCTCTACTGTGTTTTGCTGTCTTTTACGGTCACGTTTCTTTCCTCTTCTCTGTTTCTGTTTCACCATGTGTGTCTTAGCCCTTAGCCCCTCCCCTTACACAAGGTGAAACAGAGCACAGGAGAGCAGAGACAGGTTAACAACTTGTTATGCTGAATGCAATACAAGCTTTCCAGCAAGTGTTATAAATCCCTAAAAAACCAAAGCTGGACAGACGTGAACCCCAAAAATCTGAAAGTCAGTCCAAAATATCAGCAATGTGGAGACAGCAGTGAGGATGCAAGTAGTTCTGCAGCTAATGGCAAGGAAGCTAGTCCCAGACACACCACTAGCAGCACATACACCCCAAAGCAGTCAACCTAAGGGAAACACTGACAGTGTTATCATGTATATATCAGTTTGCCTCTAACCTTCATCTGGGGCACAGACTCTCCAGTCAACATGGCCTCATCCACAATGCAACGACCCCTGAGTAGCAGCACGTCACATGGTACCAAGTTGTCCTGTGGTGAACGTCCTGTGCAGGACACAGTGCACATATAAAACACAAACTAACAGCATGAATCTGATGTTTGTGGTGAAAATAAAAATGTTGACAGGACACTTACCTATTGAGACGATGTCACCAGGGACAAGCTCATCACTTGAAATAGGTCTCCACTTCCTGTTGCGATACACCTAGAAGAAAATACATCAAATAAAAGTAGGATGTTCTGTTTTAAAGACATTGAAACTAGTTTAACTATAAACACACATTTTTGTGACGCAAGACAAAATGTAAATTTAACATGAAATATAATCAATTTAAATTTTCATTAAGCCTACCTGGATCATGTAGGGCTTGTTTCCCATGCGGCGGATCTCAGACATATTCCTCATTTGCTGCTGGACCAGTGATGCCTCAAATGCCACCAGCATGAACAGTGTGAAAACGCTGTAGTACCAGTACTCGTCCAGACACCACAGCCCCACACAGAACACCTGGTGGATGTCAGAGGATAGATAACATCACGTGGATAAAGACACCCTAACCCTACAAAATGTACAATAAAACCAATAAAATTATGAAGAAATATTTAAACATACACATACCTGGAAAACAAAAAAGGGAGCTGTGGCCCTCTCTTTGAAGAGCTCCAGGAAATCTGGCACCACCATTTCAGCACGATTGGTGCCGTAGCGCTTTTCCGCAGCTCTGAGTTCAGTTTCCTCCTGGTAGCCACGCCAGGACTGAAAGTAGCCCATTGGGTGGCTGATGGGAAATGCTATTGGAAGGAAATATTTCTTCTCTTTGTGGTCAAAGACGTAACGAATCTTTTGAAACTCAAAAGATAGAGTCCCCTCCCCATTCTCATCCTGCTGGTCAGAACAACAAAAAGACATTTTGAATTACAGCATTCAGTCAAGAAAGGCACATTAATATTTTCTTAGGCTGGAAAAAAATATCTGAAAATCAGTTCATACCCTTTATGCTTTAGGGAAATCACATTGTAACACTTTAATTAATCTAACCTTACCACTTCTACTTAAGCTTTAATGGTATATGAGAGAGGAGTGCATCAAGATAATGATATTCTCTTTAGAAATGTCCAATCACAAATGACAATAGAAAATAATAACAGTTTAATTGTTTGCTTACTTTGAAGCCATGCCAAACCAATCACTAGACAGGAGTGACAAAGTCAATATTGATTTCAAACAACTTGTAAGATCAAGAGATGTGTCAGAACCTAAGCTTGGTAGACAGAGAATGTGAGTTCCGACACATGTTCCCAATTAAGACAACTTGGAGAATCCTGAGTGGAAACGTGTGAACTGACCTGGTCCCTCTGTAGTGCCACCAGCTCAGCAGAGCCGTTGTTGGGGGTGGGTATGACCTTTGCCAGCGTAGCCTTGTTTGGGTCTGGTTCCTGTGAATACAAATGAACAGGTGACAAATTCACACACTGTGGCAGGGCACTGTTATTTTTGGTATAGTTGTGTGCCTCTCCAGCTTTGTCCCTCTCAAAGGAGACATGCCCCGACAAATAGGTACTTGATCAATAAGATGTTCAGGCACAAACATTTTTTTTAACCATTATCTATCTATATAACAATATTGTAGCAACATTTTTAATATTGTGTCATGACACAAAATCTTTTTTAAATTGGCAGTGCAACACCAACACTGCTAGTAAGGTTTCTATGAAATACTCTGAATGCTGTACAGCTTTCCATTACCATGCACAAACTGCAGCTAGACACTGAACAGGTGATTTTCCATACCCAAACAGATAACTTTATATATTAATCAAAGATTGGTCTTAATGTTTGCACAATATATATTTTGTTTCTATATCAACATTCTCTTGCTTGAAGGAAGTATAATGTCAAAGAAAGTCACACAGGTTTTTGCAGCCTGCTTGGTAGAAACAACAGATAACAATCTGCCATTGTCTATGAAAGTGTAATGTAAAAATATAAGTGTCAAATAATCAAAGTTATCATGTCAACAGTTCCCAAAAGAAAATGAATGAAGATAGAAAAAATGTGGCAGTGGTGACTGAAAGTGCCCTTTAAACAGAGAAATGTCATTGCTGATTCAAATTTGTGGTAAACATATCATCCACGGTTGAAGCCCAGCACCTGCCCTGCTGTAATACCTTTGAGCAGGTCATTGATTCCGCGCCTGCTCCTGAGCTCATGCTGTCCCTGACTTTTGACCTCTATGTAAGCGTAGGGAAAATAGTGGATTCCCCATAAATATCTCAGTATTATTGTTGTCATTAATGACGTTTACCTTGGAACAAGTGAGCCAGCAATGCGCGTGCACGGACCAATAACCAGAGAGTGCTGTGAGGACGTGCGCGATCCCGATAGCTGCCAGCGCTAGGAGGCCTGCCTCCGGATACTCGGAAGCACCGTATACTCCTAACCACACGTACAGCCATCCCGGGTAGAGAACAGCCAGAAACGGGAGAACGGTGCCGTGCAGCAGCCGGGGCCTTCGCCTGTACAGCGTCACCGAGCTCACCAGTTCGTCGCCGGTGCCGCTGTCATGCTGGTTGTGGTTCACAGAGGGGGCCATTTGCAGCTCACCCGGTCCTCGGATCCCGTCCACAGCCATACTCCCCGCTTTCTTGGCGTCGTTCATTGTACCTTTCTCACTCCTCTGGCCCCCTCTATCATCCACCACCACCCCGTCGTGCCGTAACCGGTAAAAATACAATTGTACACACGGAGCGGTGTTCTGTTCAGCCTTGAGAGCCCGTTTACTGAATCGCTCGTTCTCTGGCCGTGGCTTCCGCATACGTAAACACGCAAAGACACGTAATGGTTGAACCGCAAAAATCAAACATTATTATTTTCCACGCAGTTAAATTGTGTTGTTTATGTTAATTGTCTTACAACACGTGAATAAAACTATCTTTTTGACAAAATATCGGGTATATTTGTCGTTAAATGCTTCAATTATGCGATTTAGTAGCTACCCCTTTAATAAATTCGTCGTCATTATAGGGGAGTAACTATGCTCTGAGATTGACACAAATCTGAACCAATAGCATTAAAGAACCGTTTCACAAATCTTGTATGTGATCCAACCAAATAGTAATGGGTATGCGCGGTGCAGTCGCCGCACAGACATGGCACCGCATGCCGAAATACTGCTGCTGTAACCTTGATTGATCAGCCTCTTCGACTGAGACAAGCCTTAAAGAGCAACATGTAAGAATCTTTAATATGGCTTACATCATTAATACATTTACCATATCCCACAGTCTAGATAGAGAACAAGATACAGAGTGTGAATAAAGACATTTGTGACTGTGAATCGGGCAACAGACTTCACATAACTACTTTATTGTTTATGCTTATTATAGAAAGTTTACCAGGTTAATGGCTCCATAAATACTTACTGAATTACATTCATTTGTCACCTTTCAGGCAGGCTGCTATGGATATCACGGCAAAGTATTGCCATAAAGAAATGGAAGAATATGGGTCATGTGTGGCCTCCAACCCATCAACATGGCAGCAAAAGTGTCATGAACTGAAGATGAAGGTTGCTCAGTGCACATCATCACAGTAAGGCAAAAATAGTTGTGTGCCCATTCCCACCCATGTGGCCTCCTTACACCAACATGATCAAAACTTTGTATCTAACCCCTACATTTGCTTTGATAGCCCAGTGATCCAGAAGATCAGACAAGACTGTTCCAAGGAGTTTGTGGAGTTTGAGCGCTGCCTGAGAGAAAACCAGGACAAACCTACCTCCTGCTCACCACATGTGGCCCGCTTTCTGGGCTGTGCAGAGGCAGTGGACCTCAGTGGAGTGGGTAAGTCCTTGTTGGAATTGGCCATGCACAACTCCAATATCACATATGGACAGTTGTTAATTCTCACTTGTCTCTTCAAGAGGCAGGGGTGTATTTTAATGACATTAAATGGTTTGTGCATGCAGGAATATTTCAAATGTGTAATGGTCTCTTGGACATCTTGAGCAGTTGGCTCTAAAATCACACATTTTTGGTTATCATATCAGCAGTATGTGGCTGATACAGTGCCATGTTTTGGTGGTATTACTTTAATAGTTCACATACCAATAAAGTCAATTTCTTTTTTCAGCTACAAATCCAATACCTCAGCCATCGTAGCAGTCAGACACCTTCCATCACCTTCAGATTGCACCTGTCCCCACAGCAACGCAGATGGGCTGGTTTCACGTGTCCCAGCCATGGTACTGTATGTACAGTGACTGCTAGGACATCTGTTTTCCTTTGTGACATAATGTGTGTATCCGGTCAATCCCCTACAATAAGATGTAGGGGATTGCTACAGCACTGTGAGTTAGATGGGTGGTGAATCCTTTTACTTTTCTTGTAAATGTTATATACTTACCTATAAGTGAGGATGCCTGGTTTGTATGGGTTTTTGCTGAACCATTTCATTAAAATTGATATCAGACTTGTATTACTCATCCGGTGTGATCATCCTCTGTTGTTTTCTGATGCTTGTGTCTGTCCTTCCCACCGTCTCCTTCTCCAGGTCTGAGTCAGAGTCAAATATTAAACCGGAATGTATCACTCCCACACAAACCCTCCTGACTACTCAATGACTGAGAAATAGGGAGTCTGGGAAGAAAAGAGAGGGAGGAGGCTGTCGACCTCTAATCAGTGGGACTACTGAGAGAGACAGAGGGAGGATGTTGAGTTAGGAGCCCTGTGACCACTAAGCAGAACAGAACTTTTCTGGGTCAATTATTAAAGCGCTGAAGGGGGTAGTGGAGGGAGAAAGCATTCATTCTTTTCAAGTATAATATTGGTTCATACTAGACGAGCAAGTAATCAGTGTATCTTCATTCGTTGTATTTAGGACAAAAAAGGCAAGCGCACTCCAAAGATGAAACCGCAGATTGTATTGAAGATACGGCAACATTACATTCAAAGCACATCACCTGGCAGTCACTGAACAAAAAAAGTGAGATAGGATCTCGCCTAATACCGCACAAATAAGTTACATTCACAAAAATATCACTGTAAAAATACCATGAGTCAGTGATCAGTGTCAAACATAATGTCATGAAAGAATGTCACAATCTGTAGCCGATCACAGGCACCTAAATGAAACGGGTATCACCCTAATCCTATTTTATTCTGCACCACATTGTGAGTCGAATCCTGATGATTTCAGGAAAAACTTGCTATCCAACTTCAGTTTGCAGGCTTTTTCTTTAGACCTACTTTGTGACACATAGATATCATGCTACAGTTTAAATATTTGCTGATTATCACAGAAGAATGTACAAAATATCTACCTAACAACATCTAATTTGAGATGTTTGAGAAAGAAATAATTACAGAAAGTGACTACAACAAGTAACTGTAACACAGTCATACTCACATTTACATTTGGCGTACATCATCATGTACCCAGTGTCCTAAGTTTTGGGCATTATAGATCTATTGGTTGTCTTTTACTGCACTGCTTTGTAGTGATTACATGATAAAAAAAAAGGAAAGCCAAAGCAATAATAACTTACACAACCCTGTTTCCGCATAAGGCTCTTCGAATGACCCTGTAGTGTTGTCTCAATGCTAAAAACAATGTAATTTTTTTGGTCCATATTATACCTGTCATGCATTATCAAAAACTAAATGTAGTTTGAAATGATAATTTTACAAGCAAAGTTTCTTCCTCTTTACAATCTACGTTCTTGAAATCAGTGGGCAACTGAAACTGTAATCCTATTCAGCACAATATCCTGAGTTATGGCTCAGGTTACATAAACATACACACTAACCTGAGAGCAAAATTGTACTCCAATCCATATACAATATTGTATACGCTGCAGTCTTTCACGCACAATAATTAATCACTAGTCCCTCCAAAAAAAAAAAGAAAAAAGTTATGTAATATACTAATTTAATTTAGACCCTCAGCTGCTCATAAGACCTGCAAAGACTCCTACATACATGTAACTTGATTGATGAATTCACTTTCAACAATCAATTTTCATCTGTAATTCATGATATACATATTAATATGTTTGATAAGTGTCTTGTTAGTCAGTTTTTTGTTGGAAAGTGCCATGAAATGTGTTTCATTGAGCTTCACATAAATACAACAAGGGAAATTGAGGTCCTTTAACATATTTTGGACATTTACAGTGTCTGTATTTCCAGCATATGATTCTTATCTAGGAAAGATGGTGGGAACATTATTCTCATCTGCTGCAAAGTGATATTATGACTATGCCTGACTTGTAATGATCTCGGCCTGTGATAAAAGCTCAGAAGTGTGTTTGGGTGTAGGCTGTTTCATGGAGAGTGGTCCCACAGGCATGTTGATGGACAGACTCCATTAGCTGCATCTCTGAGGTGAAAGGTGGATCAGGAGGGGAAAGGGTGAGAGTTTATAAGGGTCAGGAGGTGAAGTAGGAGTTCTGCATGGAGTAGAGACGGTCGATGGGGTTTCCCACTCGCCCTGCCAGGAGACCGCCGTCCCCTGTTGCTAAGAGGCAGTCACCAAGGTGACCGAGGCTTCCATCGCTGTCCAGGTCGTGGAACACTGTCTCTGAGTCTACAGTGAAAAACAGTGAGAGTGTGCACAACTGAAGTGGAATTGTCTCTTTAAAGTATCAGAGACAGTACAGAGAAATACGAAAAGAACATGGAAATTTTTTTTTTTACTCAAAACCCTATTTAAGCCAGTGAGTCAGTCCTCAGAGTTTTATCTCAGCCTTTTCCTAACATCTGTTCTTTTTAAAGTTTGAAACCAGCAGAAAATGTCCTTCAAACATCCTCCTATCAGCTAATGCAACATAACTCAAGTGCTCCAGTTTTCCCTCGCTATTTCTTACTGCATATTTTCTAAGGAAATAATGAAGAAAATATTGAGCAGTGCAATTAATTGTCTATAGTGTGCAAAGCACCTTTAAATTCAGTAGTTTGGAAGAAGATTGACATTTACTGTAACTACAGACACTAACTTGCTGAATGGTCCCAAAACTTTGAATTGTTTCAACAATTATGAGGCTGGGGGAGATAATGACAAAATGTTGATTTTGAGGGAATGGGTTCTTTTGAAACTTGCAGCTTTCCCCTCCTGTCTTACCATATGAGTGGAGCTGCTCGTTGTTCAGCTGGGGAGGTGTAAGCCCATGTCGAAACGGCTCTCCACCGTAGATGTTGGGGTCCAGGGCAAGTAGTTGCTGACGTGGCAGAGAGGGATATCCCAGCATCCCATCCATGCCATGAGTACTGGATCCATCTGTGAGAAGATGGAAATCCCTTTAGTCATGCTATTTAATATGTTTTTTGTTGTTTTCCCCCCCATTTCTTCTATTCTTCTTTTTGTTTCATTAAGTATTACCCTCACTGTCGTCATTGCTCTGGCGGCCCCCTCTGCTTTGTCCTCTCCTGGTCCCCCCCAGCTGCTCTTGTTCCTGCTGCTGCTGCTGTTGTTGCTGCTGTCGACGAGCTATTTTTTTCATCTGAGGCACAAAATCACATGCCGTTGTTGTGAATTTTCCATGTGTGTTTATGTATGACATAGAACGTGTCTTCAGGAAATAATGTAAAGTCTCACCTTGGCTCTCTGGTTTTGAAACCACACCTGTACAACTCGTACTGTCAGTCCAGTCTCAGCAGCCAGTGTCTCTCTCACCTGCAGGGGAGATTTTTACACAGTTTTTACGTTTTTAAAATACAAACTTTACTGTGTCTAAACACAGCTTGAGAAAAACTACTAAACAGACTTGTAAAGACACACAAGAACAGTGAGGTAAGAGTGTATTTTTTGGCACACAGTTCCACTGATAACACAAGCTGGTCCACCCACCTTGCGGCAAGGCTTTGCGGACACTTCGAAGGAGGCCTTGAAAGCACGGCGCTGCTGTGTGGTCAAGATGGTGCGTGGTCGCTTTGAACGCTTGTGCTCCTTGCCTTCATCACCACCTTTTCCCCCACCAGAGCCGCCTCCACCGTCCTCATCCTCACTTTTCACTGAGGAAGGTAAGCAGAAGCAAAACCTTTTTTTTTTAAAAATCCTTCATTAGATTTAAAAGCAGGGAAATCTGGTAAACAGATGAGAAAGTGTTTAACACTGTTGTGTCTAGGAGCTGTGGGCTCTAGTTCAGTAGGTAGGGAACAACTGAGAAAGTAAAATGCTGTTTGTTGCCAATTTTTTCCAGTGCACTGAAGGTTTAGCTCTATATACTGTAGCCTTGTAAAAACCAGTGGCCACCTTTCAGATTATCTTCAGTGACCAGAACACACTTCACCCACACAAACTGAAGTAACATTGTGAAAATCGAATTAAAAAGGAAAACTTCTTTGAATGTCATACAGTTTTTATAATTTAACAATTATGATGTGCTATTGTGTCAAGCAGTTGTTTTGTACGTCACTGACTCTGTATGCCATTGGTTACTGAATCAGTAACCAACTCAGTGCCTGAGGTCCAGTTCAGTGTATATATACTGTATATCCTACCAACTGTACAAGGGAGCAGCAAGAGACGTAACCTCTTTAAACCTTAATTGCACTTCAGGGGCTGCTCGCTGGTTTACCATGGAGGAATGTGTTTGAGATTCGCTGAAAAATATGTTGCATGCATGTATGAATATGAAAAAAAGGGAATTTCCCTAAGATGTAAGCCAGGCAGCTTTTGAATTATATTCTATATGGTACAGAGAAAGAAGCATTGAAGCCTAACAATCCTACTTTACCTGATTCTGTTGGTGTGGGACTGATAGCAGCCAGCATTTCCCTCTCCTTCTCATAATCCATGCGGCAGAGCAGCTGGCCTTCTTTCAGCACAAACTCATCACCTCTCTGCAGCCGGCGTTCACACTCACAGCAGCTGAAGCAGCCCAGGTGGTACACCTGGCCTAGCACGCGCATGATCAACTCTGAACGTCCAATCACCTGCAGGCAGGCGCTGCACTTTCTTACAAACAGCCTGGGGGCACACAGAGTGATGTTATATGTGAAGGCTATCTATATAAACTGTAAGGCATTATGGGAGTCAGGGAGTGCAGAAATGGAAAGGTAATTAAAGATGGAGGCACAGACATGGAGCTCCGAGTCAGATACTGGAGATTAACATAGTCTCTTAATTAAAGGTCGTATAAACATTACCCAATTCACAGAGCAACAAGGTGAACATCTGCTGAGAGGAATTACAGTAGTCGGCATTTTTACATTGTATTTTCTCTTCTCTCTCAAGACAGCAGGTGGCAGTAGTTAGCTTATGATGAGAGAGCTGCCTGTTGAAAGTCTTTCCCATTTAATTCCTTAAATGTTGAGATCTGCTTGGTGAACCTCAGTCTATCCATATACCACCCAAAATCTTAAAGCACTGATTTAACATTATGAATGAAGCTTAAAATAGAGTCTTTGTTAGGTCCATTGCTTTTCCCCATGACCACTTTCCTTCTTTTGTCCCTCCATCTCTCCTCCTGTGATATATTATAACCCCTCAATTTCTCTCCTGCTTCACCATCTCTTCACCCTATTTCCATTCACAGGGCCTAAGTCTCTGCCATTAAATTCCTCTCAAATCCCTGCTCTCGCACTTGGTTTCCTCCCCCTCCCTCCCTAGTATTTTCTGCCAGCATTCCCAGTTCTCCCTCATGCCCTCCCAGCCTGCCTCCCCAGTTCACTGAAACTAATAAAGACAGGATTAATTAGATTGTTGTTTAAACAGTGCGATGGCCAGACAGACGCTGTAAACTCATAACCAGGGATTGGGGATAGCATGGGGTTAATCTCTCCCCTCTCACTTATGCACACTAAAACACATATACACACACAAACATGGACGCTCACACACACATACGAGCACACGCGCAGGCATGCACACAGTCATTTGCACACACCCATTCACAGTTTTAGTACACCTAGTCTGACACTGGCAAATTATCCAGATGCACCGTACCATCACCCATCATCATACTGGTGGTGCAACACACCTGCAATGAGAAAAAAGTATACATATGCTGGAACACAAGAATATCACTTCAACAGGAAGAGTTACCAGGTGGCCAGAGCGTAGGTGTGAAAAGGAGAGAGATCAGTGGATGCTGAACCAGCACAAGAACAAAACACAAACCTGAATAAGAAAGAAGGGAGGATGAGAGGGGAGGGAACAGGGGGAGGAAGGGACAAGGGCAGAAGTGTTGAAGCTCCCTGACTGAGTGATAGGAAGGTGTTGCTGCCCAAATCTGGAGTGTAAAGAAGGAGCCAGGTCTGCACATTAGTGCTCCTAATCTGTGATTCTGTCCCAAACGCAGCTGCTACGGCTAATCTTTCTCAATCCATCTGCCAAACGCTCCCCAAATTCCCCAAATGACAGTGTCACTAACTTAACATCAATGCAAACACAAGTATCCCTATAAGCAGCAATACACAGATCTGTTGTGACGGGACCTTGTGTGTGACTAAATGTCACTCAACACATTTTCTTATAGAAACATTACATTGAATCTTAGAGAAATGTTTCTGCTGTAAAATATCTACAAGAAGCTACATGTTAATCATAATATCTGGCACCTAACACATGTTCCAACAAAGAAGAATGATCACCACCCTGCTCCGTGCAGCCTCACTCTCCATCCAAACACAGACTTCAACAACTTAAATGCCTCCTTTCACTGTGAACAAAATACAACAGAACAGAATTGTCACAGGATTGCTTGACATAAGACTGATGATATTGCTGGTTAAGTCCCACACTCCCTAATCGGGGTGTACACAGCACGGTAGGAATTTACTCAACATGGCAAATGAAGGCAACTTGGGGCAACTGCCACAGAGGGGGGTCTGTAAGTAGATCAGTCTAATCCCTCTAATAGAAGTATCATTCACACTGGCCCTGACCAGGGTGTAGCTTCCAATAAATCACTATGGACATGATGGTTAAAGAGCAGTCACACGAATTAAGTGAATTTAGCTTCCACACCAAATTTATACAATTTTGTCAAACATGCCCGCTATCTCAGTTTTGCATTCTTGTAACTTTCCCAGTGTATCTGAATACAAAATTACTGCTCAATTTCACAACATTTTTTACTATTTTGTATTGGAACATCTATGTGGAGATTTTTTCAAATAGAAAAATAGAAAATAGAACATTGTTTTGAATATCCCCAGCAGACATGTTTTTGCTCGCATCGGGAATCAGCGGGGGAAAAAGGGCCTACAAAGAGAGTATATCTGGCATTACCACTCTGAAAAAACGGAATTTCAATTTGAATTTACACAGCTGAGGTATAGTAAAGACCAGCTGTGTACAAGTCTATCTGAAAAGATATTTTGAAGAGGATTTTGCTTTGGATTTAAAGGGATATCCTTTAATTAAGTGATGTAATATTCATGATATACTGTATACAGGATTACAAAGGATATAGATGTAAGTGCAGACAGAAGACTGAATAGAACAGTCAACTTTGAGAGCTTGTGATGTACAGAACTTCAAGAACCTTGGCTGCAGGCAACTTCATCTTCAGTGCCGTGGATTTCGGAGGGGTTAGGGGGCATGACTAATTACAAGCACACTGATTATGAGATCAAATGTGGAGAGGCAGAAAAAGGTGATGTGTTCTAAGTATTGGGTGGCTATAATCAGCTTTTTCTTGCTTGCTTTATTGTAGATCCTAGGCATACAAACAGAATAACAGAATCTTCTTCATCTCCTTAAGCTGTGTCATGTGGCATTGTTTTGCCTGTGAGCTCTGACAAGCATGACATTGTCTGGACCGCAACACAATCATTCCATAAATATGTATTTGTCTCAGAGCGATTACAGTTGTTGTGCTTGCTTTCATAATTGATGAATATTTATACAGGTACGGGTTTGCTCAGACTAATTCCAGGTTTGGAACAGTTGTATGTGAGATGGCTTAAAAAAAAACCAACCTGGACAGATGTCGGTTTCACCCTGGAACTGTGGCTCATCAAAGATCAGGCATTTTGATACCTAACCTGTAGTTTAAGAAGCCTGACTCTTAACATGTAATATGGAGAGATATTCATGTACTAGCTTGTGATTCCCACATACATTATATGTTCAGAATGATTGTATTGTCTGTCACATAAATGCACATTCACTGAAAATGAAGGTACATTCAAGGATTCATGTGATAGATGCAAAAAGAACAAATGATATGCAACAATCTAACTTTTAAGTTGTATTCTGTTTAGTATCCATTTCTTAGGTGTGTGTGTGTGTGTGTGTGTGTGTGTGTGTGTGTGTGTCTGTGTGGATGTGTGTGTGCGCACTTTCAGCGGATATTGCTCTGTGAAGCAAAATGGCTCAGAGCCAGGGTTCAGTAATCACATCATCTCCTTTTATTAAATCTCCCTGCACTGCTTCTGTGTTATTAAAATCTCCCAGCATTCCCCACAATACTCGCTACCCCTGCCACCACTCACTCACACATACACACACACACACACACTGAAACACACATGTATATAAATATATATAGTTACACATGCACACACACACATAAGTATATATAGAGTCACAGGCGCACATAAACACAAATATGCACAGTTTGTGTAAACACAGATAAGGTGCCTGGGTACAAACATCAATAAAACACTGACAGATGCTGTCATTTGTGCACCGTATTCATCCATGCATCAACAGAGTAACATCATAAACAGTCCTCTTGCTCAATGAATGTCCTCCAAAATTTGCAAAAGCTATATAATCGTTGCTGTCTAATGACCACGAGGGCCTGCAGTGTATGGAATACATCTTTAGAGGCATTTCTGCACAAACACTCTGCCAGTCTCACAGTTATACAGTTACATGTCATGACTCTCACTGTAAAACCGCTCACACTAGTAATAAGACCAGCTCTACATGAGAGCAGCACTGAAGCCTGTAATATTCAAGTCCTAATGTAATGTACCTGTGTAAAGTAACAACTAAAAACCTGCATGACGTGCATGGCCTGCATGATATGTGTCTTTGAGTGTGTGTGATCTACACCTGATGCTACCAAGAATGAATGCTATGTGTGAGGCTATAGATGTGTGTTTGTGTGCGTGAGTGGGTGTGTGTGCATGTGTGTGTGTGTGTGTGTGTGTGTGTGTGTGTGTGTGTTAGTTTAGATAACACAGTTAATCCCCAGGCCACCAGAACGCAATATCCTGTCTGCCCGTTTCTCATTTCCTGTCTGTCTCTGGCGGAGCGGGAAGCAGTGGGGAGGGGGTGGCGGGGGACAGCGGGACCCGTTGCCCCAGAAACAGGAGATACAGCCGGTCGATTTGAGAAAAGTCTACGCCGATCTCCCCATCTCTCCCTCTCTCTGGTGCGACCCCCTATTCTCTCTCTCTTTTTTCCTCTCCCTCTCTGCTTTTATTATCTCAGATTTAATAAAGCTGAGGCGAGCAGCTTGTTCTGCCATGAAACATTTATTAGCTGTCTGTTATAAAATTGTTGTGGGGGAGGAAAGATGATGGGGTCTCATCTCACATTATGCAAAAACAGTGGCAATATCACCCACCCCCCCAGCCCCCCACCCCGCCCCACGCACATACACCCAGACAAAAATCTGCCCATCCCTGCCGCTGTTCCCTTCCTAAAACACCTTGACTTTACCTTCTTTATCCCATTTCGAACCGTTTCTCCATCACTGAGATTTCACCTGATGTTCTTTCATTTAAACTGTTCTTCAACAGCACACCATCAGAGCACAACAACTCCTACAGCCCCACTTTCCTCTCCTCTGGCACACCTCCAACCATCATCTGTTGAGCTGCAGGTTTTGCTAATGTAAGACTCCTGGGTAGGGGAGGAGTGTTTGAAGGTTTCAGAACCACATGTATGTATTATGTGTAGCCTCTCGCTGGGATTTATACATACTGTACAGTTCTGAGCTGTCAGTATAGCCATGAGTCACGCAAAGCCACACTGAAACACAAACTTTCCTTTCACTTGCAGACCCATTATATAGGCAGGGGTGATCACTTATTAAGATAGTTTTGTTCCTTTAGCCCAGCGTTTGAGATATCAGTTTCTGAGTCTTTTGCCGCCAGCCCATTACAACCGTGATTTTGTTTCTTAAAAGACACAATGCTGTTGATTGTTTTAAATGTAATGTCATTTTTAGATGTAAAGTTTCATTTCTGTGAGCACCATAAAACCTGAGCAAATAAAATCAAAACTATCTGCAAAGTCACAGACCACTAAAAATAAGGTATTGGTTTTTTGTTTGGTTGAACATATCATTTAAAATTGTAATAGTGTGGGTTCTTTATTTATTTGAAGTAATTCATTACTGTGGATGAGATTTATGAGTAAGAGTTAAGGTGCTAGCTGATCGAAGTAAGGGTTTATCATCTCTCTGACATATCATTGCATAATTCTCTCTAATGGTATTTCCCTGCAGCCCGGTGTCAGGCCTGTCATCACAGGACAGCCCCAGAATACTGGCTAATTAGCACTGTACCCAATCAGCCACCCCACCTCCTCCCATTCCCATCCTGAGACACAAAGAGGCGCCGAGGGGGGGAGGCGATTAAGAGAAAACAAGGGATAAACGGGGAGATAAACTGTTTGGTGTCATCACTGCTATCAATCTCAACGAGAAGGAAATGAGGTTTGGAATGGAGAAATATTATTACAAAGCAGACAGTGATGAACGAGGCAACGGATAGAGAGACGGAGAGAGATGGAAGGTGGTGTGGGGGTTTAGAAGGGGGAAGAGGGGTAGAAGGTGGAATTTTTATTCTTAGTCTCTGTGTTTTAAAGCAACAAGATGCAGAAGTTCACCCACATAAATGCACTGTAACCTAAGAGGATACTCTGTCAGACAGTTAGTGTTAGACTCACATATAGCTACCCGATCAGCAGAGGGGGATTCCATAGCTGTGGTGGTGGGGTCTCCCTCTCTCTGTCTGCAGTGAAAGGGTTAGTAAGCCTAGATGTCGTCTCAGTGCCCTCCACCCCACAGAGTGAGGTATTAAACCCAAGGTTTAGTGAATATCCACCCTGGTGACCTGTTTTTCAGAGGGTTGAATCTGCCTTTATGGGGCTTACAAGGGAGCTCGCAGGCTCCGCGCAGCCAGACTACCCTCCATTCTGTCTGGGCTCAGCACTGTTGACCAGGGAACACTGGCCTTATACTCCTCAGTTTGGCAAGGAACCATATTGTCGAGCCAGACAATGACTGTGTAAAAAGCATAGGATGCTGAGGGTGCATGTGATTTGTGCATATCCATCTGCTAGTCGGCTTTTATTGTCTTAATTAAAATGTCATCTTCCTGTAACTTTTATTCAAAATAAATGTGTTTTTAATTTGGAGCAAATGCAGTTAGAAAAAAATGCTTTGCTTTGCTTTGCTTTTGATTGTTTTTCAAACAAAAATCCCAAATTTCTACCACATCTCATATCTTAAGAAAAAAAATCCTACTACTCAGACTTCAGCTTTCTGATGTAGTAAATATTTTCCATCCAGATTTCTACTATTGTGCTCATCTTTCCGGTAAAAAGTGATGCATAAAAACATCCTGATGGGAATTTAGAGTGTGGAGGGAAGTCTTGCCTCAAAATTATTCTGAACATCTGGTCCATAACAGGATGGAGAAGCAGAGAATTTTTTGAGGTTTCAAAACAGAAATAAATCCACAAGAAAAATCCACAAGATGCACTTGAGTTTATTGTGTCTTAATCCCCTCATTTCCATAACAGATTGAGACCATGGGAAATTGAAGGCATACCTCCTGTTTTTTACACTGATTATGAGTGGCAGTAGGGTTAACACTTATTTATTACGCAAAGCTTCAGGGACTGAACTTGAATGTGACTCAGAACTGAACCTACATTCTATTAAGTTCTACATGGTGGTTGAATATTTACGGATATATGCTTAAAAAGTGGAAAAATGTAATGTTGAAATCTTACATTGATCAGTTCAGAATACTTTTTGAAGCAAAGTATCCATTGAAAATATTAAACATGCAAATGCTGAATAAACTTTTGCCTCGAAGGCAGTTTAGTCCAGATGAATCAGGGTGGGGGATGGGTCCCATTTCAAATTAGATTTATTTTCTCATTTGAATTTAGAAACATACGTGCATTTATTTTTTCACCTCATCAGAACAGATTAATTATTTAAAAAATCCCCGCTATCTGCCCCAAAACACTATTTGCAGTTATTTATATTTCACCTTTTTCTTTGAACACTAACTAGCCAACAGAAAGCAAGCACGCGTGAGCAGATGAGCAGGGTAACAGCACTGTACATTGTGGCTCACTGTTTATGCTGAGAAAGATTCAGGGAGGAGAAGTCTGCCTGTCTGTGTGTGCTGGGTGATGTAATTCAAAGCAAAGGATGAATTAAAAAATATTTGGACAAGCCAGAGATACTCCATGAAGGAGACATGGAAAATTGCCCAGTATGAGCTGAAAAGCCTGCAAGATGCTGTCTCACCACATATCTATTTCGTCCACACAATCTTCATCAGTAATTCAATTAATTTAATGCCTGACATGCTAAGAAAGCTCATATTTCTGTGTTCAGACATCAGGCAGTCGATCGGCCTCTGCCTCTGTGAACCAGCTGGAACTAGAATGGAACAAAGCTTCAAGTAGAAGGTTGTTATAAGAAAATAAGCGTCCCCTCAAAATTTTAAAAATTACCCTAAAATTCTTAAGCACGCTCCAAATTCTTGGCCTCACAATGCACACACCTGCTGTAGATGGGAGGGAGGAGTGTGTAGTGTAAGGCGCTGATGGACAGACTGCAAGGGAAAACAAGGAGACATTGTTGCTGATCCACTGAAGGTCACAGGCAGAACTGTGTGCCAAGTCTGGCACCGATTCACACAACAGGGCAACTATCCATATGCAATGTATAGGCGACTAAATCAACACCATAGTGAATGAGGCGCTGACTATTAATTTGGATCTGCAATTACAGTCATTACATGAAGAGAGCAAATACGCTTTTTCATCCCATCACTGAAAATGAACCCAGTGCTTCATTTATGATAAGCTATTGCCTCCACGTTTCCCACTCATTTTTCCAGATAAACGTCACACACGTTCCTTTCTCTCTCTCTCTCTCTCTCTCTTGCGCTCTCTCTCTCTCTCGCGCTCTCTCGTCCAGATGTCAGGTACAGTGGGAGAGTCTGTGCTGCTGGATGCCGTCTGACACTTTTCAAAACAATGATAACAAGCTGCAGGCTCGTCCTTCAGTCGTCTACCCCTGGAGCTCCCACCACAGGCACACCCTTTGACCACAGCACACACACACACACACACACAATATGGCCTCAAAAATGACCATAGAGTGGTCTCATCTAATGAAAAACATTTTCCATTTTTACATTGCAGTATAATGTGTTAGTATTTGTGTGGTGCATTACTATAAAAAATGGAATTGCAGGATTAAGTGCTGTTAATTCAAATGGCACTGTGATTGTTAAAACTGATTGGAAATGGCCCTTTAAATTGAAATCCATAATTTCAGTTTTGAACAGACACTTACTTGCCTATGAACTGACTCTAAATCCCGAACAGCCAACTATAGATTTCTGTCATCAAAAAATTATTACAATTTTTTAGCAGGGTTGTTCCCCTTAACAACTGTCAAAGTCAGCTGTGTTATATGGAACCAGGAACATCCAATTAATAATTTGAAACCTTAATAGTCCCTTAAATCCCCTTAAGCGGCTTCACAGATGTATGAAACACTCTTACACATGCCTGACAACACTATAGGCTTTTCCGAATCAGTGTTACTGAACTTCTTTCGTATGTTTTTTTTTGTCAGTAAATGTAAAATTCTACATTTTCCAGTAATTGTAGACACGCCTTTCATACTTCAGCCTGACATAATGAAACTCAGGGATCCTGACAACAATTCAAAATAAAACTAAATGTAGGTTTGAACAAAGCTTTTATACACACATCATTTGTAATGACAGACTTGTGGGGTCAAACATGAATTTTTAATATGAATTTCTTTTGATAGATGTAGCATGTTGAGTATTATTGTGAGTATAATTTTAGTGGTTTTCTTTGATTTTTCTTTTTCTCCTCAGATTTATGCTTTTGTTTGCAAGTTCATAAGTATATTCAGCAGTTCATTACACACGGCAGACTCTCAATCACTGTCAAAATTTTTGTCAATCCTCTAACTCTAATATAGTCCTCGTTATCTTTTTAATTAATTTTTTTCCTTTCACAAAGGTTTACTTGACTATTAAAAGAAAATTTGGTTTTAAGTACAGGCCTAATAAGGGGCTTCATTAGCACACACTGACCACATTAGCATGCAGCCGTGTGAATAGTGATCATATCAATATCCATTTCAAATTGCTGTCACTAAAACTTGCAGCTATTGTAACATCATGTGTGAATTTAGCTTCCTCTTGGCTTTCAAACAAGGAGGCTGAGTGACATCACTTCAACTTGTTTCCGATTGGACAGAATTGTGGCTTTACAACAGTAACCATTCTCCTCAGTGCTTTCATGAATACTTGTCAGTTTTTGGAAATGTGTGCTACATATTTGAGATACCGGTAGTTTGCTTGAGTATTTCTGTAACTGTGATATTTCAGTTGTTACTTGTTTCTTTGCAAGTTAAGATTTTACTTGCAACATGAGAGAAAGACAGAAAATTGGAACTTGAGGGAAAAATTAATCTCCAAAATTGATCAACTCTGAAAAACAGCCTTGTTTCAGCTTAATGAAGAGGACATGCATTTTTTGATAACTTTAAAACTTTCTCAACCTGTAGATGAGCTTGATGTCTTGTAACTGATGTGAGGCCTGAGCAATTCTGCCTTTATTTCGGCCTAATGTGTGTAAGTGAAGGATTTGAGTAGCTTCTTCCACCGCTGCACCACACTCATTTGTGAACCCTACTTCAGTGTGTGTGTGTGTTTGCTCTTACTTTTCATAGTCGTGCTTGCAGTACAGCAGGCGGTCCCTGCAGTAACAGGTCCCGGTGAGCGCGCTCAAACACACGGCGCACTTGACGCAGGTCTCGTGCCAGGAGCGCTCGTTCACGCGCAGCAGGAAGCGGTCGGCGATGGGAGACTCGCAGCCTGCGCACACCTCTCCCCCTCCCCTGAACTCTGGACCTGGAGGGAGAAAAGGGAGACAGAGGCAAAGCCGAAGCCACTATATTTAAAATACTGGGGTCATGAGGTCAAAGTCTCCAAAACACCACTACGTATTAAAATGATGACTCGCTTCAAATTTACCTCCATGACCATCTGAGAAACGTACAGGCTACTGCTTCACCGACAGGCTATATGTTTTCACTATGTCACACAGATTTGTGTGAGTATTGTATCATTTGGCGCAGAAAAACAGCTGTCCTCTCCAAATTGGAGGAAAAGTGAAAGCATCATTGATAACGCTAAAGCCATCCACATCTACTTATTTTTTTGATCTCAAGATTTTATAGATCTCTACAATACTTCTATTGACTTAAAAAACCCCTTAACTATATATTGATATTATTTTATTGTTGTTTATTATCATATCATTGGACTTGAACATGTTCTATACTACCATAGATATACATAGCCTATATGTGTGTGTGTGTGTGTGTGTGTGTGTGTGTGTGTGTGTTTAATATGAACTGAAAGTCAACACAGCAGTTTTGACATTTTTTAATGGTGTCAAGGTGTCAATCTAATAATCCCATAACCGTCTTGCGCAGAGTGAATTCATATGAATAATCAGTAATGTTTTTTTAATCATTCTTGATTAATATGAGGATATTTTATGCTGAAATAGTTCACATAATATTCCTATGGGGATTCATATTCTGTCATGGTGATGAAGTTGACTGTTTCGTGTGAGTTTATTTCGTCTGGGCCTGATGCAACAAATTGTCAGATAACACTCACCAAAAGGTGTTGAGGATGGAGGCTGCTGCAGACAGGACTGCTGGCTCTCCTCTGTTTTCATCCCTTCTCTCCTTCCCTCAGTGTGATCGCTACACAAAGACAAAAAATGCGTAATTTCTCTCTAAAATATCAGATGAACCACTGCAGTAGATATATACTTTATATTAAAGTAATAAAGACAAAACATGGAAGATGCACGAACATTAACGTCACTTGGAAAATTTTAACAGTAGTTTTGGGCGACATTTTAAGTTACCGTCATTTATATCCATAGTTTGAATGAACCGAACTGAAGTCGTGCGTGCGCGTGCACACACACACACACACACACACACACACACACACACACGAACACACACACACACACACACACACACACACACACACACACACACACACACACAAACACGCTATAACACAATTTGGATTTAATAGGCTACAAATTATTTAAGGCAGAAGTATCAAAAATAAAAATGAGGAAATATTAAAAAAACAGGGCATATATCTCTAAAAATAAAAAAATAAAGGGAAAAATACATGTGAGCACCAAAGATTAATCCATTGTGTAGGCTTAATTTTTGGTTAATATCAAGTTCCGTTCAGGGCCCTAAATCTAGTCAGCTGATATTTCAAACGTGAATATCAGCCTTTAAATATCACTCGACATATTTAGTAAAGGATAGATAAACACAGTTATTAAAAGACAGTGTAAAATTATGAAAATGCCAACGTTTACGGAGGCCTATTGTCTTATAAAAAATAATTTATTTTTTCAGTTTTAAAAATAAGAGTATAAATTCAAACACTTTTATGTAGCCTATGAATATTATGAAGCTTTACTATTTTAAAGCTTCCTCCAAAATGCATTCAATAATTTAATTATATTAATTCCAGTTATTCTAAAGCGTGATGTGATGGGAAAAGCATGAAAAGAGGCTGAAGGCATTTTATAACCTACAAAAGTCTTTTTAAAAAACGACAAATCCAGAGAAAAATCAGTTTGCTGAAGAAAAATTGATGAAAAATGTCTTTAATTCTCCTACAGTCACTGTAACTATGTAGATTTTTGTAGTGGCTTTATGGTGTTTTTAAGGCCAGCTATTAATATCACAATGTTTATAGTTTATATTCAAAATTAATAATACATTTTATTTGGAATTTTTTTAGAATTGTTTTGATGGACCTATTTGTAGCCTAAAGAATCCCTCTGAATTTTAGGCTACAATCACATTTGGAGAGGCCTGCAGGGTGAGCTTGTAAAATCCAGCAAATATAAAACGGGCTATTGAATTTTGGGTGATTGCTGCATTGCCACAGAAAAAATGAAGGAATCAAATAAAACTAATGAATTATGTTAATTCAACTAATCTGATTTGGCATTTTCCCTAATTGCGGGTTGAATACATTACTGACATATTCGTGTGATACACCGACAATTACATGTTGAGACTAACAGCCTGATACTCTGACAATGATTACCGGAATAAAAATGCACAGAAAGATTTAATTAATTTTCCTGTGGGTCCTGGAGCTACAATTAACGGAAAAGTGAATGGGAGACTTTTGGACTTCACTGGAGGCTATATTGTTATATTATATATAAGGATCAATAGGATCAATACAATCAAAGCTACTGTAAAGACTGACATTCAAAGAAACAGTATGAAGCCTCTCGGTTTGAAGGTGATGACAAACCTTTCTGTTCTCGGGCACTAATATTGAAACAATAAATACATACATATTTTTATGAGACGAATTATTTAATTTAAAAGCTATTAAAAGCCAGAATTCCCTTCGTGCCATCAATAGTAAACCACATGACAAAGTTGAGTTGTTATAGGTTACATCATGCCCGTTTTGGTCCAACAATTGCATGAGATTACTGTACACATAAAACAATTGTAAACTAACATGGCAATGAAATATTATTCACCATGCGCATCAAAGTGCTTTATTCTGAACCATCAACTTGTAAAGTCTAATAAAACTGGTTCTCTTCTGCCTTATCTTGGGCTATTTCTTTGGATTACCAGACCAAAATGAAAGATCATGTAACTTATCAGACAGCAAGGTCACTGTGACTTCATTTTTTCTTTTTTCTTTTTTTTTACCTGCGCATGTTTAAAAACACGACAAATAACTATAGACTAAGTGTAAAAAAAAAACCTGCTGCGGAAACAAGAGACACACATCAACAAGGAGCACGATTATATGGAAATCACAAGTCAGCTTTCACACTGACAACCTGTTCTTGAGTTTCGGAGTCCTACCTTGAGGTGAAACACACTCCTCCTGAAATCTCGGTTGGCAACATCAAAACGTGGACAAAGTTACGGGCCAGTAAATGAACAGACGTGTTTTACAGATGGTTCACCTGTACCTCACCGTCCGGCGCGCATGTTGCCTACGGTAAAAATCCAAATACCATGATGACCCAAACTATTGTCTATTGTCTCTCCTATTTTCTCCGGTAGCCGTGTGTGCGCTCCGACTTGTTTTGTGCGTAAAAAAAAAAAGGCGCAGAGGGAGGAGATGGACAGACAGGGAGGGAGGGAGGGAGAGAGAGAGAGAAGGTGCGGAAGATGATGAGGGAAGATGAGCGATGATGCAGCCTATTGATAACTCAGATGGGGATGATCTTTTGCATTTGTGTTCAAGGTTAGATGGAGACTTTAAAGGGCGGTTTTTGTTTTGTTTTTTTTCCAAAGGGGAGATGAATCGGCTTCTTCACGGAAAAGAATCTATCATGGCTCTAATATTCTATTATGTGTTTAAACTGCCTGATTTTGGTGAAATATTATCAAATGAACAAAGGCAAATGAAGATGACAGCAGTCACAGGCAAACAATTCCAGACATCAAAAAATGTTCACTCACTTTATACCATCATTATACGGAAACAGGTCCGGGCATGAGAAGGCTGATGTAGGAAGGCGGATATGATAAGAAAAGTGACATCTCAAAACACCGTGCTTGTAATTAGAAATAAATGGTTTATTGCCTTTCCACTATTGTGTCTGGTATGTTCTCCCCTCACACTGGGAGAATACCGCCCCCTTGTGTCAAAACAGGAAAGGTGCATGAAACTAAAAAAATAATCATTCTGTTCATTCTGTTATCTGTTGAGATAACTTAACAATGACACAAAATAGATCATATCTTTGTGTATGTACTACAAAGTTGTTGTTTCTTTTATCTGGAGCCTATAAAACATTAAAAAGTGCAAACAGAAAACAAACTCTGGCTTGAATTAGTTTTTTGCAGATTTTCAGTCTTGTTTGTTTGGGACAAAATGTAGAAGAACTTGATACACATGTGCTATTTTGCATCTTTTAAGCTATAGTCTCAAACCACCTGCTTGTTACATTCAAATGCACTAGAAATATGAAAAAGTGATAAATACATGAACCTCTTCCGTCCTCGTGGGTATTAGTCACCTGGATGTTCAACAGATCAAAATCTTAGAGAAGATTAGTGGTAAATAAGGTTGTGGCATCCTGGTAAGCAGCAGACCTAACCTTTTCAACTGGGTTCCCTTAAAGAGAGATTCAAATCTCAGTTTACAACATTTTCGGTAACTGAACCGCCATCTAGGTAACTCTTTGAAGACAGTTAAATTTTATGTTAAAGGGGAGAAATTTGTGCGTAAAATACGGGAGTATTTTATTCTTGATAACTACATGAATGTTGATAGTGGTTGCAGTCATTGCACACAATAATAGTGCACACAATAAAAGTGATATAAAGGATCTCCAGTGTGCATGTGAATGTATTCCAGTGAACCCGCTGAGGATTTCTTTCTCAGACAAAGAGCTGCTCGTCTTTCCCCGAGTGGCTGCGTCTCAGTTTCAGACCGGACAGGATCTTCTGCGCTGGTGCGGTCAGGTTGTGGTCAATAGGAAATGTCCTCGGTGAGTGACACAGAGCCCGACTCTGTCCAGCACTCTGTCTGTTATTGGACATATTTCTGTTCAAATCAGCTTGACACCCAGCTGCCTCCCCCTGAGAGTACTCTTGTGTTGTACTGGATGATGTCACAGTTGCAGGTGATGTAAGTGATGAGTCCAGTCCCAGCATGTACTGCGCAACATCGCGGGGGCTTAGCGGTGCATCCCCTTTACTCTCTGCGGCAATGGTGGAGTGGTGGGGCTGGAGGGGCTGGTGGGGCTGGTGGGTGTTCTTACAGCGGACATCTAAGTCTTGGGAAAGTCTCTGCGTCCCAGGCTCTGGAGAGGAGCTGCGGCTGCTGTCGGCACTCCCTGGACGGCTCCTCACCGGGGCTGCAGGCTGTCTGGCTGCACGACCTGGGTTGGGGAGTCGGGTTCCTGGGTTATGATGCCGGTGATACTTCACAGGTTGTCTGGTGAAGCGATAGCGTGGTTGAGTCCCCAGATCAGAGTCTGGCCCTCCCACCGGCTCACCATGATGACCAGTCGATACCCCTCTTATAGCCAGGACTGGGGCAGAAGAGGGACAACAAGGGGGTAATTCATAAAAGTAGTAGAAACACTACTGATTTCAATAAACTTTGCTTTCCCTGCCAATTGTTTTCAGGCGATTTAAGCAAACACAGAACCTAAACTTAACTATACTAAGCAATACCTTGATTGAAAACTTACATTTAACCATTCATACAGAGTTCTTCTGGGAAGAGCAGACTGCACTGATTTCAACATTATCAACAGATGTTTAAAAAACTAAATCTATTATTCTCCATTTGAGGATGTGAGCATGTGTTTAGTTATGATTAGAAGCCTTGAAGTTGCATGCAGCCGTAGCCACAAAGAAGAGAACAGCTCAGAACTACAGCAAGATTAAAGCAAGCGAAGAAGAGATGAAACCATAGACCTGTCTGTTGTAGAAATTCAAGACTCAAAAGTAACAGCACGATTTCTGACAACAGTGAAATTAACATATAGTCAACATGTTAGTGAAAAGCATTCAAAATCAAGTGTCTTTAAAACAATCCCTAACAGAAGCTAAACCACCTGACTCACACGGTTTCACAGATGAATGTAACTAGAAGGCATCAGCGAAAGAAGTGGAAGGAAGTCTTGTTTCTAAAAATAACTAGAGGAAACAAAAAGTAAAGCGAGAGAAGAAATAGGAACTTCAACACACCATTGACCACTCTGCACCCACAGTATCTGGTGCTCAGGAAGAAAACTGTAAACTAGAACAAACCACCAGCCTATGAGAAATACAGTAAACAACTTAGGAGGTGTATGAGTAAAATTCATTAAAACTCTTCCTCAAGGTACAGGCCAAAACAACAAACTATAACTCATTATACCATCAACTAAAAATTCTAACAAAAATACCTAAGACATCAATACCAAGGATTAAATTCTATAATTATTTTGTTCATCTATTCTAGTCAGGAGTTACTGTTCTATCACTACATCCCGCCTACCTGCTCTCTCATTGGCTTCAAGGCTCAGCTGGTCCACTGCCTCATTGGATGAAGACTTGTCAGATATATAACCCTCGCTTGAATCTCTCTTGATTGTTCGACTCTGTTGGAACGACACAGATTGAGTGGTGGATTTCTGCAAGTATTTACAGACCACAGCTAAACCTGAAATAGTGTGCGATAGTGATTCTTGTGGGAAAAGGCCATGAACAACTACATGGGATGAGTCTGGCCATTTTATATCACTTACCTTCTTCTAACCACTCCTGAGGGACAGGTCATTTTATTTTTGTGTCCCTCTGTCTTCTGGTATAGACAGTGTGAATATATATTTTTTAATCTATAATCAATAGTAGTGAAACTGCAACATAGGGAAGCTTGAAAGGCCATACAGGCAGAGCAGTGGAAATGCAGCAGCTGTCCAGTGTGTTAATCCTGACAGAATAAACCTGAGGTTAAGATGCCAGGTGCTAAGGTAAATTAATCAGGAAAAGTAGCTCAAGCGTAAACTCTCTCTGCTACTGATCTTTTTTAAACACAAGTAGCAGTCAAATGAAGGATACTACACAAAGTTCGAAACGCTTTTTCACTGCAGCACTTACTTCAAGTGAGCGAGGCCGCACACTGGAGGAGTTTTCATGCTCCGGACCGGTGTAAACGTCCCTATCCAAGGGACAGGAAGCTCTGGGAGGGGTGTCTGGAAGAGGCACAGTTGGGACTGGGGGAGGGGGCGTACTGGGTCTCCGCTGAAGGCCAAAAACTGTGTCATGGTGTGTGATGAGGAACTCAACAAGCAAAGCCTGGTAGGTGGACTCCAGCAGGGCAATCATTGACATGTCCGTGGACACAAGAGGGCGCAACAGTGTTGGCCCGAACACAATACCCAAATTGCTAGGGGACATCTTGTTCTCGTAGTTTTCTGAAACTCTGTGAAGACAGAGAGCGGACAAATTCAAGGAAAGCTCATGGAAAGTTTGATATTTAAGGCAAGCATGCTCAGTAAATGTAACCTAATCTCTACGGGTAAATGAGAGGTTTATAACCAAGCTGCATGCTCACTTTTGCAGGTGAGATATCAAATGCTGCAAAGTGCTATAGCAATACAAAGGAAGTTTCTGTAGTAGCTTTTGGAGGCTGTGAATGATGTCCTCTATCTCCTTAGTGTCTGGTGTCAGCTGCCTTTCGCCCAGCAGCTGAATGGTCTTTCCCACAGCCATGAGGTCGTTGTACAGGTCAAAGGTTAGTAAGGGCTCTGGCAACTGGAAGAGAGATTTTGCAGTGAGATCAGGGAGAAATCATCAGATCTATAGTCTAACATGAACACCTTATATAATAAACCTGTTTAATTCAGTGAAGTTTATGTGGCAGTGGCTCCTGTACCTCCTTGAAGAAGTGCTTAAGGATGGAAGTGATGTCATGCGGTGAGAGGTCAGAGAGATCCACCTGTTCCTTTTGCATCTCAAAGGCCTGACAGAGCTTCTGGATGCGAGGCTTGGACCCACTTACACGATACACCCCCTCAGAGGAAAACAAAAGCAGAAAACACTTATTAAACACAGCTAACACTTGACACCACCTACATTTTGATCACTGTGGTATGGTAAACAATACCTGGACCGAGAGAGCGCGACTCTCAATCTCAGATGTGCAGCGCAGCACCACAAAGGGCACCTCGTCTGGCCTGTCACGCTGTAGCACTGAGAGGTCAACTCCGAACACCGTTCCCTTCCTGTGCTCACACTCTAGCTGACACACCTCCATGCACTTCCTGTGCAAAGCCACCCCGCACTGATGGCGCCGTGAAGGAGAAGGAAAGATTACATTAACAAGCTCACCCAGACCGTTCCAGTGTACATGTTAGCCCAAGCTGCTGTTCTTCCCAACACCCCCTCCCCAAAAAAACCAAACATTTGGCCTCATACCTCCTCACATTCGACCCCACTGACAACAATGTAGTTGTCGCACTGCTTGCATTTGGCCATCTTGCTCTTCATCTTCTTGAGTCGGTGTGTCATTGCAGCTCGTGAAAATGTGCGCACTTTGATCGGCTGACAATCATTGTCTGTAGTTTGAGGGAGAGGATTAAATCATGCAGTACTCTCAGAACTCTGTTTATAGAGGCATAAAAGGCGAGTAACTAACCTGTTTCCAACGCATCCCGTTCGTCCAGGTCGTCAGATGACACTGTCAAAGTGGATGCGGTTTTCCTTCTGTTAATGTTAGCTTCAATTTTGCATAATTTCCGTGGAGAGGAGACACAACAGAGGGGAAATCAATCATGTTTATCTTTGCAAGGGATTCATTTGCATGTGAAAGAAAAGTTATGGACACAGATGAAGGGTTGTGCTATTACCAGGGCTGGACAGAGATTCCAAACTGCCTCCGATATTCTCACTATCACTGTACCCCATTTTCCCTGAAGTAGACCAAAACACAGGAAAACACAAATTAAGTTCAGTTGGAAATTTGTCTGTTAATACAGTCATATACACAATCATGAAGAGTCCTTACGGCCATCGCTGAGTCTTCTGTAAGGGCTTTCATCTGCCATAGGGGAAAAGTCTTGCATAGAGCTGAAAGTATTGCTGGTTTTTCGTTTGTTCCTTTCAAATAAAAAGGATGATACAATATTTTTAATGAATAAAATATTAGTAAAAGTACAAACTTTTTTTTCCTGCTTTTCCCCAATTTTGAAAACTCTTAACAAATAATAACAAGTGAATAGTTTATCGTACCCTTTGCCCTGAGGAACATACTCCTGAAAGTTGAAGACTTGGAGAGGTTGCTCGAGGCGACGCTTGCTGCGGATGTAGAGCAGGTAGGGCTCGCCGGGTTCTAGGGACCTGGATGTTACCTCCAGGTTGTAGTAGCCGAGGGGAACAGGCTCTGTCTGCTGCCGCTGGTAGTAAAACATGTTGACTGTGGCCTGATGCGGGAGAAGAGACATAATATGGAGATCAAAGCGGTGATGGTGACGGTTTTTAAAATGGTAAAACTCTGTTGCCAAGTGCTTGTTCTTTGTGGGAACTGCTGGGTAACATTCTACTCTGGAAAGTGCCTTGAGATAATGTATATTATGATTTGGCGCTATGCAAATAAAATTGAATTGAATCAAATTAAAACGTGGCAGATGTGTTGAAATTTTACAAAAGTAAATTATTTATTTTATTAGATTATATAAGCAAAGCTGCAAACCATAAATCACTGCTTAGGTAGATTATTATATTCAAGCAAAGACATGCATTTATTTGTGAAGAAGTGAGGATGAAGACATCTTCCAATCACATTTAAGCACGACTGTGTCATTCTATATACTGGTGGTGTAGGCATTGTAACTTCTCTTCTGAAACAGAGAGTGGCTGACTACACCTTAATTGATGTTGCTATAACTGTTTGTATAGAGCCCCAAGTCACTGGGATTGTGATATTAACTAGATTAAATGAATGGCTGCTGCACTGAACAACCTTTTCAGAAGGATGCTGGCAGGAAGACAAACGTTTATTTTCATGGATTTCATACCAACCTCCTTGAGCACAGTGTCTCCCTGACAGATGAGCTTTCGGCTGTGGGAAATAATTCTCTCTTTGACCTTCACTAACTCGTCTTGGTGCGTCTTGGCATCACTCGCACACTGTTTGTACAGCAGCTCTGCCTCCAACACCTGGAGGAGACAGAGGGAAACCAGAGAGCTGCTAAACAAACCCCATATATGTATCATTTTTCTTAAATTGGATTGTGAATCACCATAAACACACTATAACCAAACCTATAATATACCATATTTTGTCTGTATTAAACTGTAGTAGAACCGCATTAAGGAGACATTCACCTTACTCTTGGCTTCATCTTTAGACTTCCTCCTCTTATCCAGTGTTTTCATTCCAGCCGTATCGTCCACAGCTTTAGCAGAGACAGCTTTAGCTTTTTCTAGCTCATCACAGCGTTGGAAGTACTGGTGCCTAGCCTTTTTAAAAGCGGTCACTGCTTCGTGCTGAACACACACAGAAGTAAAAAAACAAAACAAAAAACAGATTAGTTTAATTTTACGATGTGCGCCATGTAGAGTCTAACATGAATTTTATATAGGTATAAACAAAATCATAACAGGCAGAGGCTGATGTTTTGCTTTAGATACTTGTTCAGACATCCAGTCAGTCGGAATGTCTTAAAATTGAGAGAATTAGTTTTGACAGTTGCAATAAACTGAGCTCAACTTGAGTCACAAACAAGATTGTGAATTCACTCACCATCCTCCTTTGTTCTCTTGCCCATTGCTCCTTAAACTCTCTGCGCCACTTGTCAATCTCATTCTTCTTGGCGGCCAAGGCCTTTGGGACAGAGATACTGGATTAAAGACAAAGTCAGAGCAACACACCTGCCCCTAAATAACAGAGAAGATTTTTATCAACCTCAAACTTTTTGTATATGTGTGTGTGCGTGTGTGTGTGTGGGTGTGGGTGTGGGTGTGTGTGAAGGTGTCTGTACTTGGTAACAGCGGCTTTGAAGCAGTTCAGAAGTCTTTCTAGAGTTCACACTGTTCTTGATGTCTTGTTCTAGTGCCATCGTGTAGATGTACTGTAGAGGCATCATGTCCTACACAGGCAACAACCACTTTAGACAGCTTTTCCACAGTAAATATAGCCGAGAGAGATCAAATGATACAGACATCTTTAACATGACAACATCCTCGTTGGTACACATCCGATAAACAAAGCTGTACCTGCTGTGCCACGTTGGCTCTTGCTCCTTCAGCCGTCTTTATCACATTTTTTGCAAATTCTTGTTCTGTCAACAAAAATCCTTGTTGAGTTTTTCTTCAGCTTAAGTTATTCACACGATACTGCGCATCAAGACAAGACCAGCACAATTACATTGTGGACTGACTGAAACCACAATATTGATTATTGTTATCAGTGTATAGCCTTAATATGATGCTTGAAGCTTCATTTCTGACCAACTTGGTGATATCCACTACCCTCTATAACCTGACATTTACTGAAAAGCTCATTAAACCCCCTGTACGTCAGGCAGGACTCCAGCGTGGCTCTGGTCTGTGGTCTGTGGTCTGTTTGACCTTGTTGGAGGAACTGATATGCTTCAAAACAGCTTTGGCCTGCATTTTATGTCAGCTTTTGGTATTAGCAAGAACTACAACAGGAGAAGAACTCAGACACATTTATTTTCAGTGTTTATGTCTGAAACTGGGAAATGGTCTATGGATAGTCCGGCTGTGCTTCAGCATTACAGAGCCTACCCTGATTCTAGCACTCCTCTGACAGTGGTTCTTGATCCCACTTCCCTTTTTATTAATAGACACTGTACTGTTGCTATTACGTATCCCACATTGTTGCTCTATTATGTGTAATCCGCAGTAGTTAGGGGCTGAACTCCACCTAGCATTGCTCATCTTTTGCTATTGCCAAACACTACTCCTTACACAGCTGAGCTGGGGACTCTCTCCTATATTTTGAAAACTGGCAACAGACTTGCATGCTTGGCATCCCAGTCTGGACACTGGGCACCTGTCCAGGCTGATACCAGGGTAATCACTGTCTATAAACTCCAAAGGCACCCCATCTCCTTTATTACCCCCTCTAGCCAGCTAATCTGCTCTCTAATCCTTTCTGTGCGTGTGTGCAGTGCGTAGCTCACTGGGGTAACTGCACCACCCTCAGATATCCTCACTGAGAGAAATAATATAGACAGGCCATGTTATGGCAACATGGTACTCATAGCCCAAAAATATGAATGTTGGTACTTTTAACTGCATATTGGATAAAATGATTTTCAAGCACCTCATTTATTTCTGTTTTTGTGTGCAGGTCATATTTAATGCATTGACATGGCCTTGATAGAGACACCACAGACATGCTGTGACAATAATTTACATACTATGCCTCTATTTCCTTTACTCAGCTGGATATCCACTTACCCAAGCTGATTCTTTTCTCCATCCAGGCAAGTAGGTCTTTGGCATAGCGGCACCACAACTTGGCGTACTGCAGTGCCGTCTCCACCCCATCCTCACAGCGACAGAGTGCCAGGTCTGCTTCCTGGGCTGAGAAGGAGTACATCAGCATCACCGCAGGCTCCATACACTTGGAGCCGTACCCAGGGATCTCACAGTGTCGACTGGGCTACACCCCACAGCTTGTCTCTCCTGGAAGACTCAGACGGCCCTCAGCCTCAAAAGAAATATCTATCTACCATACAGTGACCAGCCCGAGCTCCCAGACTTTATCAGACACGAAAAAAACAAAAAAAAGGTTTACATAAACCCAAAACAGGAAATAATGACTGCATATGGCAAGTCATAGCTGCTCGTCAGAATAAAGGTCCTGTGGTTTCCAGTAGGTTTCAGTACCATGTACCCATCTCTTGCATGCAAGAACAACACAGTTGGTGGTTGGCAAAAATCTCTTTTTGTCAGTCTCCCAGTCGTCACAGTGGGGATGTGATCTGAGAGAGGAGGGTTTCGACCAAAGACAAACAGCTTTGGCTGAATAACTTCCCTCCTGGCCCCTGTTCCTCTCTCTGCCCGGCCCCTCCCTTTCACACCTGTTCACTTCTAGTCAACTACAAAGAGACAAGCCGTGCTGTGTGAGCAGGGTTACAAACACCGCTCATTGCCAGTGTGCAGTATCATCGACCACCATGTCACAGCTGTGGTCTGGCAGAGAGGGTGTTGATATGACAACCACTCTGGTTCTTCCTCTGTGACTCACACCAACAAAAGGCGGACGATGTTTGAGTGACAATCACATGGTCTCTCAAAAAGCACTCCACACCACTTTCTCTATTCCTCTTTATTGTTGTGTCCCACTTCCAGCACAACTTTTGCAAATAAATGCTGTGGTTAAGATCTATTAGTACAGATCCTAACTTTCTCCTCTAGCCAAAAGTTAGGACACAGATGCACTTCAAGAACTTTCACTTCTTCTAGCTCGCCAAAGTGCAGTTCCAAGTATTCAGTTATGTTTTAACTGAGGAAGCACACATTGCCAGAAAAAGTGCAATGGCTTCTCTCACAAGTTCCTCACTCAGACATGCAGATGTTATTTCGGGCTGATCACTTTACATAGATGCCAAATCCAGTTAGAGCGGTATAAAAAAAATCCAAACAGGATGAAATGTTCCTCTCTGTCTTCAAGCAAAATTCACAAGAAAGAACAGGCAATTCCAAGGATTTGTGGCAAGATCGTGTGCCAAGGTCAACAGCGCTTAGTCTTTCCTCTCTATGTTTTGATTTAGGGAGAGCTCTGAGCACTTTCAGCAGTCAGCCCTCAAGCAGAATCTGTGCTGCCTCGTGGCTATGGCTTCTAGCACTTGGGTTGGGGATTATCCTAGTCAGGTCCAGATTGCGGAGTGACAGGCTTTAGAGAAGCATCGAATGAGGTTTACCTCCTGGTGTGTGACCGAGCGGGGGGGGGAGGGGGGGTATAATGGAGTCCCAATCAATTGGAACACATGAAACCAGATTGCCAAAGAGCATGCCATGGTAATGTGTCATTTTCAGTTGGTTAAATAACAGGAAATGTACAAATACAGGAAAAAAAACACTTGTCTTTTTGCAGAATGATATCAGGAATTACATTAAATGGCATACAGCTTCAGTGACCACCGTTCACCAGGTGCACATTGGACTTGAACATAAAAGACCATAAAAAGACCCATTTACAGTCTGAAATGAGAAACGTTTCTGTGCTCTTTTATTTCCACTGTCGTCCTCAAATCTGTGTCTGTAATTCCTAATCTCGTACTGTGTGCTGTGACCTCTTTGAGCTGCACTGATATTGAAGTACAATGAGTAAGTCTAGTCTTTTTCTCCATCTCCCCTATATTTACTGCCTTAGCTTGTGTAATTAGGGCACCCCCCCTCTGTCTTCCCCTTGTGTCTAAGGTAAAAAACTGAGAGCAGCTGTCTCCCGCTTTAATCCTCTCCCTTTATCCTAATCTTGTTACAGCAGAGCAATTACAACTCACGGCTAATTATAAGAAAACAAGTTGAGATAGAGGAGATACTGTATTAAGTGTCACAGATTGACACCAGCTCCTGCACATCATCAGTAAGGATCCGCTGGGATGTTAGATGTCAGTAACAGCATGGTCTATGTTAACGTAAGCAGGTGATTAAACCAGTGGCTTTAACCACTACAAGTCAACAAGGAACTCAATTCAACTGGACCTATACCGACACACACAGGAGAGCCTACACACACCTATACACATACATATACCTTTCTCATACACACAAATCATACCTGATGAGTTTCCTTCTGCTTCATTATTGACTTCAGAGCGTACCTGTGAACAAAACGCATCTTCACCCTGTTGGAAAAAACAAAACAGATTCTAACTCTATAAAAGATTCACTAATCCTCACAAAATGCATCAAGAATTTACAGTTTGTCGTATCAGTAAAGTCAGCAACACATGAGATAAACTGACATCATCAACAACATAAGCAACAGTAAAAGAATTTCTTGCGCTGATTTTAAAAACTAGGTTTATCCCTTACAGACACGTTGTGTTGGTCTACGAGTTCCCTACTGTCTGGAGTGATGGATTCTGGGATGGGCTGCGAGTCAATGTCTGCCAGCAGATCCTCCCCTGCACTGAGCACAGGAAGAAAGCATCGGGAGAGGAACATGCACAGTCAAATAGCGAAACCTCTCGGGGGCTTGTCGAGGAGCGTACTATATACAAACACTCACATTTACCTGCAGCTGTGTTTCCATGTGCTTGCCTGCCACACAGATGTAGGTAACACCCTATCTGCACGTGTTGTTGGGCTGATCAGTATCACATAGTCCTTCAGTACATTTTCCAGTACATTTATTTATACTGGTTTGCCAGTTTATTTTTACTGCACCTCTACTTTACAATATTCACACATTATGTTTGGGCAGGTATCGTCCCACAAAAGGAGCAGTTTCCAGTGACGCACCGTCGCTGCGTAGGTTATATAAGAACTTTCTCCATTGAAATAATCTATATTGAGAGATCATGCATAGATAGTTAAGATCAGATGATGGATTATGGCTTTGTTTCATCCTGTATGGTTTCCTATGATTAGAAAAGCTTACAGCATCTTTGAGTGACACCTTACTAACCACTGTGTTTTTCCCTCACTGTATTCAAAATGTACAAGCCGAGTGATGCAGGAGACAAGACAAACAACCATCATGTAAGTGAATAATACTTACGAAGAGATTAAAGATAAATCAAGATTATCAAAATCTCTGAAGATCTCACTATATCGCTTGGTTTCAGATTTAGGATGCACCTTCTTCACATCTAAAAGGAGAAATGGAAAAACTAAGATACATAAAATAATAAGATTGTCACTGTAGATTTGAGGTCATGAAAGAGACAGACATGCTGACACTAAATGTATACAATTTAAGGCCAAACCAGAGTCTTTAAAGATGTTGTGAAGAATCAAAGAAGAGGATATACACACAGATTGCAGATCACGTTACGCAATCCCCAAATAAGGTTTCTCTTTATTTTGTAAAGCCGCACAACAAAGAAAAATATGAAGGTTGGAACGGTGAATAACCCATTCAGCTCTGACCTGATTTCTATTGGTCACATGTTGAGATGATGAGATTATTGAAGTTTACAGTATTTTACCACTGCACTACTTCTTAGCAGCTCAACAAAATCAGCATCTAAATACTTAACGTACAACATAATAAAACTTGAAGATAGAAACATCAAACTTCAGTTTGTCCCCTGGAGTCAGCATTTCCTTTACATTTCTGCACACTTCTTTGACTGAATGTGAACTAAAATATAATGAGGAACAATGTGGTTCATTTTGATGGCAAAACCTCTACCTACTCTACTCAAACTATTTAACTGTTTTTTTTTTGTTTTGTTTTTTACCTCGGGGCATACCAAAACGTTAAAACCTGATGATTTACAACATATGCCAAAAATGAAAAAAGCAATCTGTCTTTCACAGAGATGGCTCCATTTTGGTCAACCACATCCTGCTTGCAATTCGTGTCACGTCCCACAATGAACATAAAGTCCTTGTTTTTTGCACCAGCAGTGTTACAGTGCAACAATAAGAAGTGAGAGGGAAGTAAGATGTTTGAACACAACTATAAAACCAAGTGTTCCAGTCATACTCCACTTAATCAGAGACAAGCCTTTGACTGTTTTAGTTTGTTGTATAACGGCAGTATTTTCAATGACCGAAAACAATTTGACAGTCATGAATTCAAATGACGTTGTGGCTAGTTCCCAAATACTGTAGCAATTTGTAGTCAATGAGGGGTTGTACCAACTGTTGCACCAATCTCTGTGAAATCTTAAATTAATATTCTAGGATTAGATAGATTAAAGAAATCCACATCCTGTTAAATAAAACTACAAATTAGAAAAGAGTTCAGGAAGTTCACCAGTCCTCATTTGACTATGAGGGTGCACACAGCACCATAAACCTCCTTACAGACACATTGACAAAGAATATGCAGGCACATTGTGCATGCACCCACATGCAACACCCGTGGTATAATGAAACTACAGTGATGTCAGCAAATTTCCAATCGGCACACATCAAGAGACTATTCATCCATTTAAAAATAATCTTAACAAATGAGGAAATGTACATCTCAATGGCAGGGTTTGAAAGGGTTTTTGAAAAAACACCAAACAACATTGTTTCAGTACATAAAAGCATGATGGGCAACAGATTCTGTAAAAGATGTGAGACAAAACACTTCCCCAAAAATTACCTCGAAATGTCACATTCTTTGTGCTCACCTGTAGCTTGAGAGGAACCCTGGCTTGGCACTTGATCTTCCATTTCTGCACTAAGCAAGACTCTACCAACACCACTCGCACATCATCTGCCCTTAAGGTCACACTGCACTACACAATAAGAAACAGTGCCGTTGAGGTGGCAGGAAATCTGCACTGCAGTGTGTACATGCACTGACACACTTATGATAAATTACTAGCATGCAGCTCTGAGCCTGCTGCCGTTTGTGCTTTCAAAATGATCTTCCTCTGTTAGAGTGGAGGTTAGCCAACATTTTCACCACCACGGGAAGAGGAAGTGTATCTCTCTGTCACTGTAGGCCCCACCTACACTATCACACCACAGTCAGAAGGTGCCACAGTGTTAAGATTGAAGTGTTTTAGTAAAAAAAAAAAAAAAGGTTTGTGATCTCAGCAGCTTGTTGTGGGTAACGTCAGAGTGCAAGTGGTTTGCACGGTGTGTATTTTGACAGATTGCAGATATTGGCAGATGCTGATCTAATAGCCGATACTAAACATCAGAATACATAATTTGGTAAATTCTTTGCACTTCTCATCATCCCGCATACTTTATATTTGCAGTGAGCACTTGGTTAAAAGTGAGGAATTACTGAGGTGTGAAATGAAGCCCACCACCCCTTTTAGCTCCATTTGAACATTCCAAGAACCTTTTGATTATGTCTAATGGCCCCATCAGACATAATTAAAAGAGTCCTGGACCCCACTTAAGGTACACCTCAGTGTTCAGTCTTACAGCACAGTTGTCTAGGACTGGAACACATTGGCGTACAAAATGTCCTCAAATTGGTTCTATTTAACATCTGGGCTTGATTAATCAGATAAATAAAAACTGAGAACAAAGTAAGTGGTACATGCTTGACAGTGGTTAGGTTACCCAGTGTGTCACAGTAACAATAATCAATTATGTGTAAGTGTAATAAATGGGTCACCACTGTGTGTCACAGTGCAGGTGTAAATGAGGTCTCAAATACAGTTAGTGTAACAGAGCCATCCAACTCAAAATACACTAAACAAACTAAAGTTCTGCCACAATACCACACAGACATTTGTTTTAAAGCACTACATTTTGTTAAGTGAAGGGGTTCCTCATGCTTTTTGTTTGTTCACACTATTATGTTACTGGCTAAAGCACACAGCCAGTTTAAGTAGCACAACCTTCAGAGAAAATGTTCACACAACCATAGTAATATGCATCCTATAACAGTAATAACATTCAACTTTTTTTCTTTTTTTAAAAATAAAACATTTTATTTTTTGTTGGCACAATGCACCACTGCATTTCTGTGCAAAATCAGTGGCTGAACATCTCCCAACAGTACCTTACAGAAATCAGCTTCTTTGGAGATCTAGTGTGGCCATGTAATGCAGAAACCATGACAAAATAAATATGTAAAAGCAAGACAATGCAAACTTTACATGTTCTCTTTCGTAGGGTTTTTTTTCATCAAGTGTTTACAAAAAATGCTATAACTCAGACTTAACTGTCGAAGATTACGAGGTGTAGAAACTGGCGTGTGCTTGGATGTGGTTGGGTGGGTTCTTTCTGAGGGAACATAAAGGGAATATTTAACCGTGTCCCTCCCAAACCATCAAGTTTGAGGTGTGTGCAGGGGTTTGTCTCGCTTATAACCATGTCAACAGCTGGTTGGCGACAATAGTCTGGGAACAACTCAGTCAAAAGTGGTGACAAGGGACACAGCAATAACGACATGTGTTAGCATTCAGGCATTCACAGCATTTCCTTGAATCTAAAGCTTCTGTGTGCTTGTGTTTCTGTTGTGTGTTATTAAGATATGCTGCAAGCATTTAAAGTGTTGGCTAATGATTATTCAAAACACAGCAATATGAAATTTGTAAAGAGAAAATACTAAAGATGAAAACAAAAGACATGCAGATATTTCTCCTCTTGGACTTTTGACAGCAGAGACCAATGGATTTAGAATGATACTGGTTGACTGAATACATGAATGCTTCCATCAAATCATGATTTTCAACAGTTTGGCTAATGCCTAATTAATCTGTAGCATTCACAGTGTAATGTCAAATTAGGACAAAGTTAATTGCCCGGTGACTGAAATGTAACAGTCCAATTGCATTATTTGCTAATATATAGGTTCATTTCTGTATGACAGACAGAAGCTGGGTACTGCAAATGCCATTCCAAATGGCAAGTCTAGTGCCTTTATAAAGTAAAAACTACAAACGGACAACCTGATGGAAAACATGACCTGATCCCTTTTGAACTTCTTACATCTGGATAAATTAAATCTTTCTACAAACTCTGATGTCACATCCCTGCTGTGATGCAAAATCCAAAGTACCAAAGATGAAACATGATTTTAAAAAAACTAAGGCGGCTTGCTCTATGCACCTCTGAATTTTTCCAAGGCTCGCATGCAGTTCTTCTCATAGCTCGTCCCGTGCCGTACTGTCCAAAGGAGACTGGAGCACATCTGAGTTCTGGGCCTCAGTGCTGATCTCAGCCTGCTCCCGGGTTTTTCCTGAGCGCGCTCTGTCCCAGTCTGTACGGACCTTGTCATTGTCCCACACTGTGGAGGTCTCAGTGTCGCTGATGTAGCCTTCATCGCCCGTGTAGTGTGTTGGATACACTAGAAGAGGCTCTGCAGAAAACGCATTCAGGTCCCTGGTTTCAAACTGATCCATATAATCAGACCTGTGGAGGACACGGTAATGTCAAGCAAAACATAGCAGAGCAAATCCCCAGCAGAAGTGTAAATCATGTGTGTGTGCTTGTACAAGGTAGGGAACAAACACTTACACAGGGTGTTTATTGTACATGATAGGAAGAAACTCATCCACTGGTAAAATCCTCTTTAGTGGTTCTGCTTTCAAAAGCTTCTCAGCACCTTGTAATGATATCATATAACCTAATGTCCAATACGAATAGTCTGCTTCCACTAAGTTGTGTATATTAGGCACTGCTTTCTCTGGGTGATCCACTTGCATTCTCTTCCGACCGATATAACTATAAGAAAGAATTGAAAAGGACGAATGAGAGGCAAAAGCAATTGTATGGGAATCGGGGTTAAATTAAAGACTGTGAAGGAAGTACAAACTCACATGAGATCCCAGTCCAGTCCTTCATCCTCCACCTCACTCATCAAGTTCATCAAGCGACGTTTGAAGAAGACCTCGAAGCGCAGGTCGTCTTCGATCACCAGAGAGGTGTGCAAGCGTCGCTCAACGATCTAAGGTCAGACACGGTTTTATCATCACACCGCCCATCTGTCTGGTTCATAAATGTCCAAATGCTTGGCTTCTGAGACTCACCTCTTTCCAGATTTTATGGTGGGAAAGGAAACATCCCAGTTCTCCTTTTGTCAGTGGGCGACCATGATATGGGTCACTGTATCCAGGGAGCATATGGATGCCCATAGCATTAATTTCACTGATATTCATCGCTCTGAAGTATAGAGAGAAAAACAAATGCCACAAAATGGGAAATGAGAGAGTGCAGACAAGAGTGATTACCATGTGCTTAATAAGTGTAAAGTATTCGTTTAACGGAGTGAACTTACTTTCCATCTACGGCTGGAATGACCTTACAAGCAATCTCCTGCTCGTACAATGCCCTCAGCATACGTTCTCGGCGGTCAGTCCGCCTCTGCAGGTTTATCATGAACACCTGCACATGGAGCAACAGCAGAAGCAGTCAATGCGATTACAGATTTCGAACAGCAGGGGGAAGCATTCAGCACAGAAGTGGATAGAAAGCCATTTTTGCAGGGTCCATCTTCACATCACTCTTTACTCACCTCATCAAAGCCCAGTTTGTCAGGGTGTTTTCTAGGAACACGTATGTATTTGGAAGGCATCACTGGGGAATTTCGCACTACACAGTGAGAGGGAAGATGGATGCAGAAATGGTATGAATGATACACAGAAATCTAAGCTGAAAGTTATCATTAGATGAAGCAGCAGAGAGTAGAATATAGATTTAAAGCCGGTGAAAAAAAAAAAAAAAGGCAGCTGAATCAGAAGTAAAGCCCTCAGACTGAATGTAAGCTACTCACCATTGACCTCCAGCAGGGAGTGCAAGAAGCTGTCAACTTCATCTTGCAAAGTATTATGGGATCGAAGGGGCACAGGGAAGTTACCGTAGGTCTCTTTGTTACATACAAACATTTGCACATCTGTAAAGAGGAGTAGATGAAAATGTTTTCTCAATCTGAAGTTCAGCCTTTTAGGTTAAAACGTTAAAGACAAATGTGTCACATCTTCAGATTGAAGCACTGAATGGTATAATACCTGCCATCCGAGCAGAGAAGGCAAACACAATGATATCATCAAAAGCCCAGCTGTAGTCTGGGTGTGGCGGGTGAAAGGCCAGCTGCCTGGATGCCTCTTTCCTGAGGTCTATCAGGAAGGTGGAGTGGACCATGGGTACGGCAAAACAGCCCTTACGCACCTGCTTCCTTATGGGTATGTAGGCAGGGGTGCGCTTATAGTAACCCTGAAGAAGCCGAGTTGATTAACAGTTGAGTTCAGAGAGGATTTGAGAGCACTCATTACAAGCAACTAAGCCCTTTGAAAATACCTGACATTAACAATCATGCACACCCTATCATCACCAAAGTACCTGCGAGGTCATTCCACACCAGAAGTTGGAATAGGCTGCACGGGAATCAAGCATGGGAGCGATAATGGTCTTATTCTCTTTCATGAGCTTCCAGAGCACATCAGGATTGGTGAGGAGGTTATCACAGTCCGCCAACTACACAAAGAAAAGAAGGTAAATTGTTAATGGTGTGTGTGTGTGTGTGTGTGTGTGTGTGTGTGTGTTTGTGTGTATATGGGGCATACTACTCAGAAACCTTCAGAAGAAATGTTGAACAGGTCATGAAGGTTGAATTGGGAACTAAAATTGACATTAAAAAAACAAAAAGATGAAAAAGGGAGAAGGCTGTGAGAGTTTCCAAAACAATTCTGTTGCACAAAATTATTGCAATTCTGGATGTACTTTCCTCCAAAATTATACCCCACTGAAGCTAGGCAAAGTGGGCTTGGCAGGGGAATACAAATAGAAGATGGAAACAGAGCTGCGTTTTAAAGTATGGTTCATGTTGAGTCAAGCTTTGTGTCAGTGTATGGATCCAGCTTGAACCCGGCCAGATGAACCTTAACCACAAGAGACAGAAAAATGTATGCGGGTAAATTTTCAACACCATCCCTGGTGCTTTAATTACAATTGAGATAGTTCCTTGGACTTAACTCTGTACTTATCTTTCTGCTGCTATTGAACAATAAAGATAGTCTGGGTAGCAGCATGGGCTCAGTTCTTAAAATAGAAACGTTTTTACTGTGCTTTTTGTGCCTGTAAAGAGCACTTTTGTTGACCTACCATAAAGTAATCCGCCCACATCTCACGAGCTGCCTCCAGTGCTACTTGCCGAAGCTTCATAACATGCTCATAACGGAGGTCTGTCCACTGCTTCGGACCATCTTCATCCGCATAACGTCTGCAAGAGACAATTACATACTTGATGTGACAGATTTTACTGGCTCTGCATGCCAACCTTTTCGGCAACACAAACTTCCACCAGAAAGTTACCAACCTGGGTTCATCTTTTGGCCTCCATTCCACATAATGGTAAAGGCTCTGCACCTGGATGAGCCAGTTACGCAAAATGGCTGTGGTGTTGTCCTCGTTGTGATCAGTTGCTACCCTGTCAATATACAACAAATGTAAATGATTAGAATGAGGTGCATTCGACGTCAGAGGGACTGAACATAATGGACAACCGAGGCCAAGAAAAGTAAAACTGTGACAATGACTGAATGTAGCACTAGTGCTACACTGAGACAAAGAGTTGAAAGACGATACCAAGACTCAAATGACAATAGTCTGTGTTCACATTATGTACGCTCATTGTCCGCATCTGTGGGAACTGACACAAGTGATAATGATACCAACATAACAACAGAAAAAGACTGTACATCTGGTTGATATCATTTTAGTGTAGGTTATCACATTTTAAGGAATGTTACATCAAGGAAATAAGACCGGAAACAGAATTACAGAAGTAAAACCTTTGGCTGCAGTAGGTTAGAAGAAAAGGAAATAATTCAAACTGGGTGAAGCCATGCGTGAGGCACATGAACCTGAGTCAGACACCTTGTATGTGTGATCTCATGCTGCAGACGACTGAAATCAAACCCCACAACACAACATCCAAAGCGTTTCTTTCTTTAGCCATGTGGTGTACTGTATTTGAACCATGCGGACAAAAGCCAGGATGGATTCTCGCGAAAGATTTCACATGGATCTGAGAGAACACAGCAGCTCCATGCTAAACAATTTCTCCCCTCACTCCTGCTGTCCATCTGTCTTAAATCCTCAAACTGTGAATTACGCTGATTCTTCCACCTCATTTTCAGCTCAAATAAATGTTTGTTAAAAGCACAGTTTTGAACCAAGGACTACTGATGCTCTAAACATACATCTACATTTGGTGTTCCACTTAAATCTGGTCTCTCGTTGCTCTGGTGAAGCAGAAATGAAGGACTAATTGCAGACACCAAAGCTTTAAATGACAGCCTGGCTAACTCTGATTGTGAGGCTTTGGCAAGCAGTTGTGAAAGGCTTCAGCAAAAAGCAACTAACAGCATGTAGTGTTTACAACATCACATAGCTCTTTGCATTTTCCAGATGTAGCTTAGAAAGTGTTTACAGAACATGTCAAAACACAACTGCCCTTACGCAAAACTTATTTACACAAGCACTTCTGTCCACCAAATAGAAAAAGGATAAATTTAACAATTTCACACGCATAAAGTCCCTTAATAGAGCTAAACTTGTTCACCAAGTTGATGAGTGAAAAGCACACTTCTTTGAGCCCTCCAGGTAGTCATGGAAACTGCTCAGAGCTCTGAGGGTTTAAGCACAGGTGGGCTGTTGGAGCATGTTGTTTAGTTATTATGTGAGGAACACCTCCCTTTCACTTCCCTCAGCATTTGCGTGAGCCAGGTAGACAGATGTTTACACTGTCTAAAACACCAATTTTCACAACCACTTGATAATTGCCTTAGAAAGTTAAGTTTGTCACAAATGACGGGCAGTGTTGCAATTGTGTTAGGTCCGGGAAATTGCCAATAGGACCCACAATACTGCATAAAACAACTAGTTTTTAGGCTCCATAATCACTTAGCATGTAAAGCAACTATTCAAAGTTGCCCTGCTCTATAGTGAAAGCTACTTAGGCAAATTGACCTGTGTAGTGTTTTTGTGAATTATATAAATCTCTCACCTGGGACTCAGGTTTATCATATATAAGCCTAGCTGGTAGTCAGGAAGTGATATGAGCTGGGGGAGAAGATCTGAAGTAGCCTAAAGATATGAGTATGTGTGTATTCATGGGCAGTGCAGAGAGAACAATATCTCACTTTGTTAGGGTTTATGTGTTAAACCATAGAGCTCCCCTCGTGGCCAAATGAGTCCCGTCCCCTCCCCTCCACGTATACAGATCAATGCATGGCTACTCTGATGAGGAGCAGTGACCAGATGTGTTCACCTCTGTCCAGAAGACTGTGGCTACCGTCGTCTGAACACTGTGTTGATTCTTCCTTGTGACTGCTTGTTGAGATTTGTGGTACTTTTTTCTTTTCACTCGGGATGTGCCCTGCGCAGTACAACTTTTCTGCATTGTTACGATTATTAATCCGTCGTTCTTTGCGGGTCCACCCGCATTTTTTTACGTCTCCCCACAACTCTGCCGTGCAAACAGCAATACACTTTTATGCTACACTTATTCAAGTTATTTCTAGTAGGAAAACTTAGGCAAAAACACGAAAACGTTGAGACCTTGACGTTAAGTTAACTTCTTAGCTGCTTCCTAGCTTGCGAGAGAAGAGCAACATTTCCTTGCAGAAACTTACCACAGAGCCATACGGTCCTTGGGATAGTTGAGGCGCTCAATGTTGCCCAGGAAATAAGGCAAAGAGTGCTCTGAGTTTCTGCAGATCAGGGCGACGAGGATCCGGGGAGCGAGAAGCGGAGACTCGGGGCTCCAGCGCTCCTCCGCAAAATATCCCCGGGCAGGGCTGCAGCAGGACAGGAGCAGGAGGAGCAGCGCGGCGGGGAGGCAGGCGAAGTTTGCACGGGACATTGCGGTAATAAATTAAGGAGTATTTAAAAACTCACAAACAAATCTAGGTCTCTGACGGTTATGGCTCCTGATAAGACACTATTGAAAAGTCGCCTCTTTACTTTTCGCGGTCATGACAGATAAACAGAATCTGTGCAGCAGCTCCTGATGTGACAACACTGCGAAGTTGCATTTTAAAGGGGTGGGGTGTGCCGTGGTCTTAAAGGGGATGGACTACGGAACAGGAATGCACAGTAAAAACAAAAGGCAAATGTTTAATTAGCATTTTATTATTTTTTTTATTGCTAATGAAAATACGTTTTATGGATGGTTGTTAGTTGCGCCCAAGTTCCAAATGACTGCTGATTTTCAGTGTTAACGGTGAGACGTTATAGTTTACAAGGGGTGTGAACAAACAGCTTTTTACAGTAGCCTATATTGATTTAGTATGATTCAGATGGACTGTCAACCTAAATGTGTTATGAAGATCAAGTTTCCCAAAAATTCACAGCCAAGAAAATGGACCAATCCAGACATGTTCTAAGACGTTGAGAAATACTCTGCTAATAATGCTTTTATCTGATATGGGTTTTCCACAGAAAAAAAAGCATCAGACATCGGACAACCTTCATTCTCAGTTTATGTGCACTGCAAGTTTCTACATCACTCTTGTGTATGTTGCACAACTGAACCACAACTGACTTTTAATGTCAAATATTAATTATTCTGCACAGTGAAGGTCATCCATCTGAACTAACATAGGCAAAACATATTGTGTAGGGGGACTTCAAACCATACCTGAATAAATCTAAACCTCCGACACACACACACACACACACTAAGGTGCACGCACACAGACACAATCCAACTTCTAATAAGTGCTAATTCTTACGCTGGAAATTACAACGAATGTCTCCATAGCCTATGTCACTATATCTCCTGTGTAAACCAATTACACTTTCATATGAAAGTAGGAATGTTCTGCGCTACTTTCTAGTCTCCTCATTCATGTTTTCACACCAGTGTTGAAAAAGCTCTACAGTTTGGCCCCTGAGCCTAGCCTCTCTACCTGGATAGTTAGGGAGGCAGCTGCGGGGTCATCAACAAGCCAGAACAGCTCGCCATTGGTTGGGACAACACGGGCTGCTGGAAACGCTGGACCCTCTCTACCCTCCAGCACCTCCTGCAAGAAAATGGTCACTGTGTTACAATACAACAGCAAAATTAACTCAGTGGTATGAACCATATTCACATTTTTCCTGTTAGGTTTTCTACTGGTGCCATCTGTCAGTTAACTATCAAATCCAGTAACTGAACCTGCAGAAGCGGTTCAGTTATTTTTATTTTGCATTGTTCTATTTTATCTGTCTCATATTTACTGGCTTTTGTGCCTGGATCTAGTCTAAGCTGATTTATTGAGTCATGGAAATATCAGTTTTTTAAGATTCAGAATCTGAGTTGTGTATGTTCAAGAAAAGTCTCTAAATGTTACCTTCAAAACGGGTGCTTTGCTTCCTCCTGTTGATACAAAAGCCACACAGCGTGCAGAGTTCACCACCGGAAAAGTCATAGTCACACGCTGTGGTGGTGGTTTGGGAGAGTCACTGATGGGGGCCACAATCTTCTTGGTTTCCTGAATATGGAGTACACCAAACCCAATCATCATGTGTGATGCATACAGTTGCCAAAAATTGCAATTGTGAGAATCTTAATCCACGACTAGTCAAATATATGAGGTAACACAAGCCTGACTGCCTCACAGACATGCTATGAGAGATGACTTTAAAGACCACAAGGTTCAAGTCATGCCTAAATCAAAACCTATTAATGATTATACAGTCAGAAATATCAAATTCTCTCTGTATACCTGCTAGATTCACTAAAGTACAGCTCTCACCTCCAGGAGAGGGTGGTCTGGGAAGAGGGAACAGGTATGTCCATCAGGCCCCATCCCCAGCAGTAATAAGTCAAACACAGGGAAGTCATCATCTGGGAAGGCCTGTGTGTTTAAAAGAAGTAAAACAATACTGTAAAAATTCTGCTGGAAAATATTAAAGCATGAAATGCTTGTGTGGGAATGTGGGAAATTTGAGACAGAACTGAGCATGGAAAAGTAAACATGCAGTACTGCGCAAAAGTGAAACTTTGTTTCCATCATGCAATACACATCAGGGAAGCATCTAATCGGTCGCAAATACATTCTGGATTCATGACAGCAGCCCCAAACATACAGCCAGAGTCATGGAGAACTATCTTGAGAAATAAGAGGAAAAGGAGCCCCGATCTCAACCTCATCAAGTCAGTGATTGTGACTACATGAAAAAAACTGTGTGTTTGTTCCTATAAAAAATGGTACTCTATATGTAAGAGATGTGTGTACCTCCTTCAGTTTGCGGGTGTAATGCTCAGCACACTCGCTGACTGGCAGAGAGGAATCAATGGTTAGGATCGCACTATCAGGGATGTTGACCTTGGAAAACAACTGATTCTGGAAAAAAAGCAAAGGAGTTATATTTCACTCTGATGTGACAGAACAAATGTAACTGCAATGCATGCAAACAGACTACTGATCAATTTACCTTATACAGCCCGTAGGTGCTCTCTGGATCATCAAAGGAAACCAATCGCTCGTCACAGAAACCAACCATCCACTTGCTGCAGTCCAGCTGTGGCAGGGCGAGCAGCTCTTTGCTGAGCATGGACACGAGGCTTCCTCCAGAGAGCCCCAGGGTGAACCTGCCACGAGAGGCGATGGCCTTCTCGGCCCGAGATGTCACCAGATGGGCCAGCACCGGTCCGACCTCCGCTGAGGAGGGGAAGACCACGACTCTTCTGCCAGCCATGAGAGCACTGTCTGAATAAAAGAGTTACTGAGGTGAAGGAGAGAGAGAGAGAGAGGACAAAACTGATTTTGAGCAATATAAGGAAGTCAATTACCAAACAGTTTTGCAAGTCATCATGATGTGTCTGTAAATATTCCTCATCAAATACTCTAATACATCAAATAAAATGCTTGTGTGGGTACAAAACCTCTCCTTTAAACTATTTAGACCAAAGTTAACTTATTGTAGCTGGGGCTATGCAAACAGAGGACTGGAGATTAAGCTACGAACCACAACAGGATATTGCATTAACCACAGTCAGAAATATAAGGAAGAGAAGCTCATTTCTAGACATCTTAAACAAACCTGAAGTTTGACCACAAAACTCTACAGTTTTCCGGAAAAAAATAGGGTTTCTTACCTTGTGCGAATCTCAGGTGCAGCTTGTCATGAGGAGGATTTTCAGTCGGCAAATGTAATTCAACGCACTACTTCCTGAAAGGAGTTTTCACCCGCCAATCACGTTCTGTGTTTAAACCGCACTGCCTTCTGGTCAGTTGAGTCTAAGTATCTACGAGGACATAAAAAGTTAGCTTATCGACTAACAAGTTTTTTCTGTTTTTTTTTTTTTTTTTTTTTTTTTTTGAATGGCAAATTATAAAACCTCAGAATATTTAGAGCGGTGTTGACGCTGTCAAGTCAATGGAGAAGCTGGGACAATATTACAGGTCGATTTTGTAGTTTTGTGAATGGTTGCTATCTTCCTCCCACCCGGCAGATGGAAACAGTGTATCCATATCAACCACTTGAGTTCTGTGGTAGGGACACTCACGCGTTCCTTGTGGGCACTCGTGCATTACATTGTAACTACATTTTACAGTGCACATTAAGACCTCCCGCGAGAAGCATCTTGTCTGTGCGCATCTCGTGTGTCACAGAAACCTTCAAACCATGTCGACAATATTTTCTTTTCAGACGCAACTCGTCTCCATCATGGACGCATTATCCAAAACAGCCGTAATGGAAATAAGCAAACTGGTGGAGATCGAGTCGAAGATGCTGAAAATAGAGATAACTCGAGGGCGGAACGAAATCGCCTCGCTCACAGAGAAACTGCAGCTGATGGAGAAATTGCTTTATATCGCACAGGGGGGCAGACAGGACGCCGCGGCAGCAGCATGCTCAGTGGTAAGGGACGGCTCAGCAAACAGAATATTGGAGCCTGACAGGACAAGACCTGCCATAAAGAGGTAGGCTTGTTGATCCCTGTGTGTAGCCTGTAGATATAGTGTGTCTGTCTCCATCATAACCTTTGCTGTCAGCTCCACCCTGCTTGACGTATTAATCTAAGTTTATTGCATCCTAGTGAGAGCCCATGGGAAAGCATAAGTTCCTCCACTGAGATGAGCAGTTTGCATCCAGGCGAAGAGCAAACTGCGGCTGAAGTAAGTCTGCACTGACCAGTGTTATGCTGTTATATTGAACCGTATCCTTCATGTGTAACAGGCAAAATTCATACAATGTTTTCTCATCAGCTTCCAAACCCACCAAAAGAGCAGCCTGATCTAATTGTTGTAAAGGAAGAGCCGTCAGAGGTGGACACCGGAGACAATGAACAAGGTAGGACAAGTGACAACAGTGAGTATTAAATTCAAGATTGGCTGCACAACAATGTGTAAAATGTATGTATTAATTGACTCGGGACAACACATTTACAGTGGTGCAAGAAAGTATTTAGTCAGCCACCAATTGTGCAAGTTCTCCCACTTAAAAAAAGATGAGGCCTGTAATTTTCATCATAGGTACACCTCAACTATTAGAGACAAAATGAGAGAAGAAAAAAAAAAAAAAAAAAAAAAAAAAATCCAGAAAATCACTGTCCGATTTTTAAAGAATTTATTTGCAAATTATGGTGGAAAATAAGTATTTGGTCAATAACAAAAGTTCATCTCAATACTTTGTTATATACCCTTTGTTGGCAATGACGGAGGTAAAACGTTTTCTGTAAGTCTTCACAAGGTTTTCACACACTGTCGCTGGTATTTTGGCCCATTCCTCCATGCAGATCTCCTCTAGAGCAGTGATGTTTTGGGGCTGTCGCTGGGCAACACAGACTTTCAACTCCCTCCAAAGATTTTCTATGGGGTTGAGATCTGGAGACTGGCTAGGCCACTCCATGACCTTGAAATGCTTCTTACGGAGCCACTCCTTCGTTGCCTGGGCGGTGTGTTTGGGATCATTGTCATGCTGAAAGACCCAGCCACGTTTCATCTTCAATGCCCTTGCTGATGGAAGGAGGTTTTCACTCAAAATCTCACAATACATGGCCCCATTCATTCTTTGTCAGTCATCCTGGTCCCTTTGCAGAAAAACAGCCCCAAAGCATGAAGTTTCCACCCCCATGCTTCACAGTAGGTATGATGTTCTTTGGATGCAACTCAGCATTCTTTCTCCTCCAAACACGACAAGTTGAGTTTTTAACCAAAAAGTTCTATTTTGGTTCCATCTGACAGTCTCGCAATCCTCTTCTGGATCATCCAAATGCTCTCTAGCAAACTTCAGACAGGCCTGGATATGTACTGGCTTAAGCAGGGGGACACGTCTGGCACTGCAGGATTTGAGTCCCTGGCGGCGTAGTGTGTTACTGATGGTCGCCTTTGTTACTTTGGTCCCAGCTCTCTGCAGGTCATTCACTAGGTCCCCCCGTGTGGTTCTGGGATTTTTGCTCACCGTTCTTGTGATCATATTGACCCCACAGGGTGAGATCTTGCGTGGAGCCCCAGATCGAGGGAGATTATCAGTGGTCTTGTATGTCTTCCATTTTCTAATAATTGCTCCCACAGTTGATTTCTTCACACCAAGCTGCTTACCTATTGCAGATTCAGTCTTCCCAGCCTAGTGCAGGTCTACAATTTTATTTCTGGTGTCCTTTGACGGCTCTTTGGTCTTGGCCATAGTGGAGTTTGGAGTGTGACTGTTTGAGGTTGTGGACAGGTGTCTTTTATACTGATAACGAGTTCAAACAGGTGCAATTAATACAGGTAACGAGTGGAGGACAGAGGAGCCTCTTAAAGAAGAAGTTACAGGTCTGTGAGAGCCAGAAATCTTGCTTGTTTGTAGGTGACCAAATACTTATTTTACCGAGGAATTTACCAATTAATTCATTAAAAATCCTACAATGTGATTTTCTGGATTCTTTCCCCCCATTCTGTCTCTCATAGTTGAAGTGTACCTATGATGAAAATTACAGGCCTCTCATCTTTTTAAGTGGGAGAACTTGCGCAATTGGTGGCTGACTAAATACTTTTTTGTCCCACTGTATGTGTCATACAATGGACCTTGAGCGACCATAAGTGGATCTTGTATTAAGTTTTTTTAAAATAATAATAAGAAATAATGGTCTTAAATAGTCAAACTTCCAGCAACACTAATAGTGTAAAGAGCAGCTTTAATTTGATACCAGTGCATTCAGGTTGTGGCCTTCTTCAAGTTGATTAGGGTCAATCATATTCAAAATTTTAACATGCTCCCTTGCTGTCAACAGGAAGAGAAGCCGTCACAGAAACTCAGAAGAGTCCAGATGTGATGCAGCATCCCAAATCCATCCCAGAACATCAGCAGCCCATGTTCACTGATAGCTTTGTGACCCTGAGAGCCCAGTCGTCTCTCCCTGGAGCAGGGAGGACCAGGGAAACACAGTGGAATCCACAGCTTGCACCTGTGCACACAAATCTAGAGGATGGGAAAAGCATTGTGCAAAATGTTGCCTCCCAAAGCTTAAGTGTGCTCAGAAACATGAAGATTCACAACTTGAGGAACTCAGCTGCAAAGAGGTTTGGGTGCTTGCAGTGTGGCAAGAGCTTCAGATGCTTTAGTCAGCTTGAAATACACCAGAGGAGTCACACAGGAGAGAAACCCTTCAGGTGCACGCTGTGTGGAAAGAGATATGCTCAAAAGGGGCATCTGTATACACACCAGCGCACACACACTGGGGAGAAGCCGTATCGCTGTCCTATTTGTGGAAAGGGCTTTATTCAGAAATGCACTCTTGATATGCATCAGCGTACACACACTGGAGAAAAGCCTTTTGTTTGTATCAAATGTGGCAAGGGTTTTACAAAGAACTGTAATCTGAAAAAACACCTTGCAGTACATTTAGATCCCAGTTTGAACATGTATCGTAGTGAATCTGGTGCACCAACATTTAGTGCAACATTAATTAATGGCACCACTTAAAGCAGTCCACCAAATGTACTTCTCCCCTTGTTTGATTGAAATGAGTAAATAATAATCAATAAAGTTATCTTTGCTCCAGATTTTTGAGTAACAGACAATAGTGCATCACCTTCTTTGTTGTGATAGAAATGTGTCAGTACATGTTTTCTTTTGCTTTTCTTTCATGTATCATTTTCAACTAATCCCCTCTCAAACTGACCAAAACCTGATACTGTGCTACAGTATACAAATACACACTGAGGTTACAGGAAGAAAACACTTTTCTGAACTGCCTCAGAAGACTGAATGAATCAATAAATCACTCCTGTTGTCTGTCAGTACTAAGAACTGACAGGTGTTTCTATTATTTTGTCTATCCCCTTCATATCAATGAGGGTGGGCAAAATAACAGAAACACTTTTCTGTATAATGCAATGCTTTACTTGGGTATTTCCATTTTCTGCTATTTTATACTTCTACTAAACTACTGTTCAGAAGGAAGTACTGTACTTTTTATTCCACTACATTGTATGACTTTAGTTACTTTGCAGATTCAGATTAACAATACAAAATATAATCAGCAAATTAATTAGACTTTATAATATAAATTATTATAAATGTATTGTTACAGGTTAAGATACAACTTTATTGATCCCTTTATTGATTGAATTCACAAGCTAACAATGTATTACATTATTCAAATTAACTCCACTTTTACCAACATTAAAGTCATGTACACACTCTAATCCATCAATTGAAACTCGTGATAAAATATCAATGATTCAGAAACTGGCCTTTCTGCATAATGAGTACGTACTCATTAACTACATTAAACATACGTACTTTGAGTGTAGTTTGAGGGTAATACTTTTTCTGAAGTAAAATTTTTAATCGATGACTTGTAACAGAAATTTTCCGCACTCTTCTTCTTTTACTTCTTTCACCCGTGCAGGGCTGTTACTGATTGACATTAGAACTAACATGGCCTTTATTAATACATATAAAAATAATAATACGTAAATTTTTATAAGGCAAACTGTCAAAAACTAAGATGCGAAAACGGGGTGTCAGTTTTTGTACTGTGCTGCCTTCAGGTACTCCTCGTAAACGTCGGAACACGAGCAAACTGTTTTCCCACAATCCCCTGCGGCACAGCTATAGCGCATATTTGATCAAGGCACAACGTCAACAACGTTGCTACGCTGGGAATTTTGCCAAAATTTCGTAATATTCAGCCTCCCCGTCGAGATGATGTGCGACACCACAAACCGGAGCTTTCGGACGCAGTTAGCGGCTATCCTGGAAAAACTGACGAAGGCGGCTTTGGTTGAAATAGGCAACCTAGCTGATGAGTGCTCCTCCGTCCTTCACACCGAGATGTCCCTGCACAAGACGGAGAATGAGGCGTTGAAGAAGAGGTGTTACTCACTGGAGGTCCAGCTGAGAGCGGCGAGGGAGGCACAGACCTATCCGGCACATGTCAACAGTGTCAGCCGGCGGCACCCTGCAGGTCAGGATGGTCAGACAGCTCGACAGACAGACGTTACTAGGCTGCCTCAGCGGTGGGGGTTTTACCCAGCAAAACCACAGTTTATATTTGTCAGGCTAGCCCTTTGGTGGAGACTACATTCAGTTGTTCTATTCTAATACAACGGTCCTGCAATATATCCTATCTTCAGGAAGGTTATAATGTTCATTTTTTACTTGGATCATTTTAGAGAGGCATTGATTTAGCTGTGTGGCAGTTTTGGGGAATGTCGTTTGTGGTGCTGTTTAGCTGTGTTGCAATATACAAAGGTGTTGCTGTTATTCAGCCCACCCTTATTGATATACACGAAGTAATAGAAACACCTGTATAATGCAATACAATTTAAGCCTCCAAAATTACCATAAAGTTGAATCAACACCCCACTAAAACAGCTTCAACACAAGCTGAACATTATAACCGTCATGAAGGTAGGATTTATTATACAGCTGCTGTAGGATGCATTAGTTTTAGCAGGGTTTTCCTAATAAACTTCCAATTCAGTGTACAACCAAATCAAATCAGTTAAGTGAAGATCTGCATTGTCAGCCCTTCACATTCAATCTTTATGAAAAACAGTAATGCTGTTCTGAAGTTTTGTTTGATCTTTGTGTATATATTTTCATTACGATCACCGTACACAGGAGGTCACAATTTCATATCCGCTTCGTCTTCCAGAACAGCAGCAGCCTGCTCCAGCCATCGATGGAGTTTTTGGAAAGGACTGGTGTATGGACTTTTGGAGAGAAGAGAAACTCCCCTCTCACAGAAAAGAGACGATGGAGCCTGCTGCTATGACAAGCATGGGAGCACAGGTCAGTGAATCCTTTAGCCACTGGTAAGTTTTTTTGTTTTTTTTTCAATGCAATGATTTTTTAGTAAGCTGAGATGACCAAATGACTTTATTTTAAAAGCTGTTTGTCAACTGTCGTTTTTTTAGGCAATAGATTTGATGGAGAGAGAACCTGATCTCATCTTTGTCAAGGAGGAGACATATGATGATCATCCCATTGGCCAGCAGATGGGTTTCACAGATAACAGAAAAAGTAAGTTTGGATTAAAAAAAACTAAACAAATCATTGTAATCCTGAAAGTTTCTGTGTCTTAACTGCATTTATTCTCATTTAACAGTTGTTGGGATTTTTGAGGAGGACAACATGCTTCATAGATCTGTTGATGAGCTGCAGCTTCACTCAGGGGAGTTAAACAACTTCCCCATGACGGTTGACAGTCAAACACAGCAACGCACACAACCGACAATTATGGACAAGTTAATAGATGATGCAACAATGAGCACTCTGGTTGACAACACAAATCCTCCTTCAGCCGCCATCGAATACTCTGACTACACGAACGATATCCACACGGACTTAACCAAAAAAGTCACCATGCAGCCAAAACCTCTGAAGCTAACAAAACAGTTTGAGTGCTTATTCTGCGGGAAAGTATTCAACTATTTGAGCAGTTTAAAAGTCCACATCAGGCGACACTCCGGCGAGAAGCCGTTCAGCTGCTCAGTTTGCGGGAAGCGGTTTGCTCAGAAAACGTACCTGAAACTGCACCAACGCGTGCACTCGGGGGAGAAGCCGTACAGCTGCCCAGACTGTGCCAAAAGTTTTTCCCAGAAAAGCTCTCTGAACATACATCTTCGGACACACACCGGTGAAAAGCCTTATAGCTGTGTGGATTGTGGGAAATGTTATGCATACAAGTACGGTTTAAATCACCACCAGTGTTTCACTTGACTAGACAAACTGCCACATGGAGCCACAAGAAGTGCTTTCAGTAATACTCAGAGTAGCTCAACATGTGCCAATATGTCCAAGTACCTCTTCTAAATTAAAGAAAAGCAAATTTTATAGCCCATATAATTATCAGTGCTGCTGTCAAATGTTTTCATGAGTTTTTAGTTTTATTGACATAAGAAATGCTGCAGCCAAATGAATATGAATATCTGTCCCTTTCTAGTGTACCATTTGATTGAGTGGGATTAGAGCCGTTGCTAGTAGACCGGCTGATGTCGATATTTAGGGAGCAAGAGGCCGATGGCGTAATACGTAATGTCGATATTATGTTGTTTTTATTTTTTTGCCTCTGATAAAATACAACAGTTTAAATCATAAGAAATTGACAAAATTGCTGAATTTAAATGAACATTTATTTAACTCTCATGTATTATTCACTTTATCACAGACAAATATTTGAAAATATAAAATGTGCATTGTCTGTTTGCGTAAGTAGATTTGCACTCCGCACTCTACTCATTATTTTCAAAAAAAAAAAAAATGTCCACGAGTAATCAAAAAACTTAACCGTAAAAAAAAAACCTTTGACCTAAATGACCTAAACGGCCTTGTGAGTGCAGCACTGGCTGGTGCTGTTGATCACAAAATGCCAGATATCTGCCAGATTAATGGGTCTATCCCTAGCCGTTGCCAAACTGTAGGATTCCCTCTTTTTGCCTTTAAAGTCAATGTCACATTATGCTTAATAAGGAAATTGTCATAGATTAAATGAGACACATTTTCTGATCCAAGCTATGACAAAAAATACCTCCCATTTTATTCATGCATGATGTCATATGGCTGGTGCAACATGTTACACATACCTCAGTGTCATATATATCAGGCCACAAAAGGCCTGTGTCAAACGATGCCGAAATTATTTTGGACAAATGCTCCATTGTTTGCACACCTGTAGCATAAACCTTCAAAACTACCTCTTCACAACAAAGCAGAAGAACAATCCTCAGTTTGCTTCATTACCCATGTCTCACTTATGCTTTGTATTTACCGTATGCCATGTCTAATTTTTTGGCATTTAACTGTGCAGAAAGTGGATCTTTGAAAAACATGACTGTTTAAAAGAAATGTTGATGCGTGTTGGTAACATAATATTCAAATGACTTACAAAGATTGTTCAGGTCTAAATGGTGTCACTGTTCGAAAATGTATTTGTATGGCTGCGTTATTATTGTAGAAAGACGAGTTGTGTTGTCATTGTGCAGTCAAGTGGGACTGTCAGTTGTTTTTTTCTAAATGTTAACCATTTCTTTTTCTGTTCTTTCCTTCTACAAATCCTCATCAGAACTGTCATCACCTAGACAGAGCAATTAGTGGTAGTAAGGACTTGTTTTGCCTGTAATATTACGATTTCCTTGAACACACCACACTGACCTCACTAAATGAATTCTCCGAGCCCAAGAAAGAAATCTTGGGCTGTTGATTTTTTTTTTTTTTCACTCACACCTGCATGACCCTTACAAGGCCCTGTCAGATGTGCTTTGTTCAGATTGTCAGAGTTAAATATTATACTCAAGGCAATTTCAATTTAGATTAGACGAAAAAAATATATACTTTAAAAAGAAGAGTTATATCAATAAAAGATGTAATCACAAAGTGAACATCCATGACTGTTTTTTTTATTGTAAAGACAAACGACAACTAAGACACTGAACTGGTAAATGCTTGAATTAAAACACAATTGACAAAAAAAACAGGACATTTTGCTCCACACTCCTGATTTTCTAAGTGCTACTACAGACTGCAAGTCATTACAAACATGACATTAACTACCCTTACATCATCGTGAGCATTACTACATGACGCATTCAGATAAGTAAAGCTACTGATCTTGCACCACAATCGCTCACTGACAGGTTTCAGCCATTAGGTTTTTAAGATGTCTTCTAGCTGTGCGTTTTTCTCCCTCACGATTTCTGTGAGCCATTAAATGATGGTTGAGGTTGACCTTTTGCGTGAAGGTCTTTCCACATTTAACACAGCGGAACGGTCTCTCTCCGGTATGGATGCGTAGGTGACATTTCAGATTGCCTTTCTGGGTGAACCCTTTGCCACACAAGCTGCACCTGTAGGGTTTCTCTCCTGTGTGGACCACGTAGTGAATCCTCAGAGCCGATGGGTTTGCAAAGGTCTTCCCGCACAGCTCACAGGACTTACTGACTCTCTGAGAAGGAACTGGAGCCACGCAGGTGTGAGAGTTTAACTTGTTCTTATGAGGGAAATGCTGCTTACAAATGTTACAGAAGTTGGACTTGTGTGACCTCATGTGGTGTGTTAGAGTGCCCTTGTGGTAAAATGTCCTGCTACATATTTGGCATGGGAATTTTTCTTTGTTTAGATCTCTGGCAGTTTCTACATTAAGCACAATTAAGTTATCATGTAAATCTTTATCCAGAGCACTGCTGGTTTCACTGTTGTCTGTGGGTAATGTTTGCTGTTTGTTGGGGCTGGGCCCAACCGCAGCATTCGTAGCTGGCTCCTGCCGACTTTCTTGAACAAACTGCACATCATCATCATCATCATCATCATCATCCTCCCCCTCTTCCTCATCCTCTTCGATTGGAATGATGTGAGTGCTGAAGGCCTCCTCTGCCTCTGTGTCATTGATGGATACCAGCTGCACAGATGGTTCTTCAATAGCATCTGCAGAAACAGCCTGTTCTCTTTCCTGATCGAATGACAGGCTGCAAGTGCTGCCATCAGCCGAGTAACCGACTGACAGCTGTTCTGGTTCTTTGGCTGCACTTTCTTCATGTTCTGTCGCATACAAATACACATACAAACACTGAAAAAATCATCTAAAGCTGCTAAATCTGCAGTGTGTACTCCCTAAATGCCAATGCTCCGTCACTCTCTTACCTTCTGTACTGAGTGTTTCCTGCTGGCAGCTGCTGGCACCGTCCTCCACATAATCCTCCTCTTTGATCTCAGTCACAGTAATTTGCTCAGACTGCGTTGCCACAGACTGCAAAATAAAAAAAAAAAGTCCAAATGTGACATTTCCTGTGACAGGAGCTGAAATGATAAGCCAATTAATGAATTAATTAATTGTTCAAGTCAATAATCAAGGAAAATTGTAAAAACACCCTCAGGTCCCAGCTCCTCAAATGTGGTAATTTACTGGCTTTCTCTTTATTATTGTTTTGTAAAATAAATATCTTATATTAGGTAGTTTGGACTGGTTGAAAAAAAAACATTAATCAATTTCAACCAGTCCTGTTTGACTCAGAGATTTTAATGAGCATTTTTCACAGTTATTTCATGTTTTTACTATGTAGAACAAATTGTTTTATAATAACTTCACCTTTATGATTCATATTGTTAGATACTGAACATGATGTGACATACATGTTCTGGTTTTAGCAGGCACATTTTTACCATTAATCTAAATATCAAGCCTCAGACGTTCTGGTATATCAGGGCATCTTTACACTTGCTTGCCCAATTTCTGTTGCTTTATTGCGCATAAGCAGTTTTCCATGAGAGGATTAGGAAGATGGATATTATTGATGTATTATAAGTTTTGTGGACTACTTAAACCTGCACATTGTCTTTTCTACTACATGTTGGACGCCTGCAAACATAACTGCTCATAGCTCATAAAGACCTCCTCTGTATAACTTCCTCTCACCTTATCAGCGGACTGAGGTGAGTCTGTGATTCTCTCCAGACTATATGGGTCTCTGTCTTTCCACAGATTCATACACCAGTCTTTTCCAAAGATCCCCTCTATGGTGGGAGACCCAGACACTGAGAAGTCAAACAGGGGAAAACACACCAGTAAAATACACGAGCAATGCTGGTGGCATGAAAATCTGCTGAGCTAATGTTACTGTGAAGAAAGGTACCATGAGGATCCCCGTCTCTGACGCAGGCAGTTTGTATACCCACGCTGCGATAACTTTTACACAACTTGGGGGCGTCGCTTCTCACAATGGTCAGCTCGCACTCCAGGCTGTTAATTTTTTCTGCCAGGGCTGAATTGGCTAACAAAAGCCGGGACAACTCGAGCCGGAGCTCAGCCGAGTCATCATCCACCAGTTTGCAGACCTGACTCAGGGCAGACCTGGCCATCGTCTCCAGGATGGAGGAGAGCTGTGAGTGAAAAGAGAGGCGGCTCGCCATCGCTGCTGGCTGCAACGCCCGTCTTCACCAGCTAAATGAAAACGTAGGATTCAAATTTAAGACACTAAATTTTTGGTTAAAATAAAAATCAAAACATGCATTAGCCGAATACGTTGCCAATGAAGCTAATTTGAGGTTACGGTCCTCTCAAAGCGGGACCCAAATAAACGTAGCAACCGTGACGTGTTTCCGGCGGATGCAACCGGTCAGCTGCGTTGTATTATAAGACTTCCTGGTTCGCTAATGAAACGGTTGTTTTCTCTATTAAGTGATCATAAATGCATACTGCTTCCTCGCGCATCAACATCGATTTCAGTGGAAAGGATCCGTTACACCCGCGAACATGAACACGGAGAAGGACTTCTCGCCTCTGACGCCCAACATTGTCAGGGCTCTGAATGACAAACTGTACGAGAAGAGGAAAGTCGCAGCTTTGGAAATTGAGAAACTGGTGCGAGAGTTTGTGGCTCAGAACAACTCCACTCAAATTAGGCATGTTATCCAGATTCTGGCCTCGGAGTTTGCCCTCTCCCAACACCCCCACAGCCGTAAGGGGGGTCTCATCGGACTGGCAGCCTGCTCGATCGCCCTCGGAAAGGACTCAGGTCTGTATCTGAAGGAGCTTATTGAGCCTGTACTCACGTGTTTCAATGACTCAGACAGCCGTTTGCGCTACTATGCCTGTGAGGCCCTTTATAATATAGTCAAAGTGGCAAGAGGAGCTGTGCTGCCCCACTTCAACCTGCTCTTTGATGGTCTCAGCAAGCTTGCAGCCGACCCGGATCCCAATGTGAAAAGTGGATCTGAACTCCTGGACAGACTGCTGAAAGACATAGTGACAGAGAGCAACAAGTTTGACTTAGTGGCGTTTGTCCCCCTGCTGAGAGAGAGGATCTACTCCAATAATCAGTATGCCAGGCAGTTCATCATTTCTTGGATCCACGTTCTGGAGTCTGTGCCAGACATCAACCTGTTGGACTACCTCCCTGAAATCCTGGATGGGCTCTTTCAGATCCTGGGGGACAACAGCAAGGAGATCCGTAAGACGTGTGAGGTGGTGCTGGGAGAGTTTCTCAAGGAAATTAAAAAGACTCCCTCCAGCGTGAAATTTGCTGAGATGGCCAACATTCTGGTCATCCACTGCCAGGTCGCAGATGAGACCAAACTCACAAACGACCTGATCCAGCTGACGGCTATGACCTGGATGAGAGAGTTTATCCAGCTTGCGGGCAGAGTCATGCTCCCCTACTCCTCTGGTATCCTAACTGCAGTGCTGCCTTGCCTTTCCTATGACGACAGAAAGAAAAACACTAAAGAAGCAGCCAGCGCCTGTAATCACAGTCTGATGAAGCTGGTGACTCCTGAGGATGATGAGGAGGAGGAGGAGCAGAAAAGTGAAAGCACAGGGTCGCCGTCCAGGGAAGACGGCCAGCCCAAGACGGAGGCAGACAGCAATGATATGCTGAATGCATCACAAGAATCTGTTGGTTTCAGTAATATCAGCTTCTTTACTCCAGCGAGTGCTGACAGGCCTCAGGTAACTCTGGACCTGGACGGTATTGTTCAGGTGTTGGGCCGCCACCTCCACGACTCCTCCACTGGCATGATGACCCGCATAGCTGTGCTGAAATGGCTCTACCACCTCTACATCAAGACACCACGCAAAATGTTCCGCCACACAGACAGCTTGTTTCCCATGCTGCTGAAAACACTGTCTGATGAGTCCGATGAGGTGATACTGAAAGATCTGGAGGTGTTAGCTGAGATAGCATCATCTCCTGCCGGCCAAACAGACCAAGCTGGCTCCTGCGAAAGCACCGACGGCAAACTGGAGCTCAAGGTCCCAGAGGGTGCCAAGCCGGGACAGCAGCATAGCACAGGCTCCAAAGCACTGGACTCATCCCCCTCCACTCCCAGTATGAACTCCTATTTTTACAAGTTCATGATCAACCTGCTGAAACGTTTGAGTCTGGAGAGGAAGCTTCTGGAAAACAGAGGGGCTTTCATCATCAGGCAGTTGTGTTTGTTGCTCCACGCAGAGAACATCTTCCACTCCATGGCTGACATCTTGCTGAAGGAGGAGGACCTCAAATTTGCCTCCACTATGGTTCAGACGCTCAACACCATCCTGCTCACTTCCGCCGAGCTCTTCCAGTTACGCAACCAGCTGAAAGACCTGCGCACTCAGGAGAGCTGTGCTTTGTTTTGCTGCCTGTATCGTTCCTGGTGCCACAACCCTGTGGCCACCGTGTCACTCTGTTTCCTCACACAGAACTACAAACACGCCTATGATCTCATCCAGAAGTTTGGAGATCTAGAAGTAACAGTAGACTTCCTGATGGAGGTGGACAAACTGGTACAGCTCATAGAAAGCCCCATTTTCACCTACCTGCGTCTGCAGCTCCTGGATGTGGAGAACAACCCATATCTGATTAAGGCACTGTACGGCCTGCTGATGCTGCTGCCACAGAGCCAGGCCTTCCAGCTGCTCTCCCACCGCTTGCGCTGTGTCCCCAACCCAGAGCTCATGAGGACTGTGGATGAGTCCAAGTATATGGACTCTAAAAAGCAAGTGGCCTCCAAACGCGCCTCTCACACTCAGATGGATTACAATGAGCTGCTCCAGCATTTCGACCGCGTCCAGAGCAAACATCTGGAGGTCCGACACCAGCGCTCTGGACGTGCCTCTGACCACCCTGACAGGAAGCTGATGTGAAGTCATTGTGCCATAGTGACCTCCGGCCACTGAGAAGAAAGAGGAAAAGAGTGAAGGAAAATAAGTATATATAGTTCTACTGGAAAAGATTATTAAGATGCTATTGAAGCCAAAAAGTATTAAGTGAATATGATTAAAAATTGTTTTATCAGAGAAACACTGGGTATAAATGATCAGGAAACAACTCTTATGTTTGTACATTTCTTTGTTAAAAATGAGGGAGATGTTATGTAACATAAGAAACACAACTGGAAACAGATTTAATAAATTTCAGACTGTACTGTAGATCTTGATAATGTACATAAAACATCTTACATTATGAATAGTGGTGGTGATAATATGTCCATAAAGTTTCATTCATGCCCTGTCAGCAGCTGAGATGTTTTGCAGCTAAATGAAATGTCCACAGTATTTCAAGTGAGTCTGATATGCATCTCAGTGTTAAATAGTGCACTTCTGTCATTTAATCTGGCGTATCCCTCTGAGCAGCATGATTAGAGCATGCGCTCAGGGTTGCCTTAATCTCATGTCAGCCAGAAAAGAATTCTCACGTGTAGAGTATTGACCCGGATCAACTGAGATTTTAAACTTTTGAAGCTGTGGGTGTCTGAACTCTAATAGTAATAATTTTGGGTAGGCCTGTATAATTACACCTCTTGCCATTTCTTTGTTACTGCAGCTGATAAGAAACCTTAACTTTAACACACCTCTAAGCTTTTAATTCAATTTTTTTCTTATGTATTCTTCAGCTAATATGTTTTTTTTTTCTCTTTGTTTGTGTGTGTGTCTGTTTGTCTTGCATTCTTAAAAAGATTCGCACTTTTGTCATTCCTATGTGAAAATCAATAAAGTGGACCACGTGATTGAAAACACTTTTTTCCCCCCATATTTATATATTACACAAAACCTATGTAATTAGAAATACTGGTTAAGTGTATGAGGAGAGGAGAGAAAAAAGCAGCAGAAACATTCATGCTACTACTAATGACCTTTTTCTTGTCTGTGTTACATCTTGCACAACCAGCAGCCTTTTGAAAACAGTCTAGTCAATATTTTGCTCTCAATTTATTATAGTAATTAGGCTCATTGTACACCAAGCTGGAAATGTAGACTATTCTATCAATTTCACTTCTAATTTTCTAAATATATTCATTTAACTTATTTAATGTAGGTTTCCGCTGTGATTAGGATTATGTTATACAGAATAGACTCTATTGAAGCATATTAAAAATTGCATTTAGTGTTGGTCTTTTTTTAATAAATAGTAAAATTTAATCTTGGTTTAAATGCTTTTTTGTCCTTAATACTGAATAACTACAGTAAATACTTAATTATTAATACTATTAACTGTACTGACAATTACATAAATATATACAAATCAAAAGCAACTGTTACTGTTTTTACACCATTTGGAGACAAAGAAATTGAAGTTAAAGGACTGAAAACTTGTCTTTATATGCAAGGACATAGAACCAGAAGAAGAAATATAAGTTTTAGACATATAAATGAAATAATATTATAAGATTACACACCTTGATATGAATGAATGTTGTAGAGCTCATTGCTCCAAATGACACCGATCTACCGCAGTTAATGTCAATGTTGATTTAATGTGCATGTTGATTTAATGTGAAACTAGAGGCGCTGGGTCTGTCACCCTCTCTCAGTCGCTGCAGGACTTTAGCAGCTGATCACCCATAGTACATACTGTACATGCATGAGGAATATAGGTCTTACTGCCGGGTAGAGACCCATCAGTGCTGCGTTGAATTTCACAGATGGAGGTTGACATCTCATGTCAGAGTGTGGACGATTCCTGCTGCACGGTGTGTGGGGAAATCTTCCTGGTTCCAGAAGTCCTCTGCTGCATCGGCTGTGGTCGAAGCTTCTGTAACTCTTGTTTGGAGCAGTTCTGGATACAACATGATACTAAAGAGTGTCCTCTCTGCTTTAAAAAGAGCCCTGGACTTCCACATAAATCATGTGAGGCACATGGAGACAGACTGTTTCTCCTCTGTGTAGCTGATCTGGATCCTGTCTGCTCTATGTGCCACAGATCAGGGCTGCATATGAATCACAAAGTGTATCCTATAAGGGAGGCATTCAAGGATTGTAAGGTAAGCTGAATTAAAATAGCTTAAATGGTTTAATGTATTTTTTTTTTTTTGTTTAAAAGTGGGTCTTTATCATGTATATGTAGATCAAGGGTGTATGATATACTTTAATATGAAGAATTATTGAATGTTAAACCCAGAAAACAACTTCATGAGGACTCCCTGCTCCTCCCTGTGGGCTCAGTAATCTATGCGCTGTAGAAATTTGACTGTCAGCTCCTCATTATCTCTGTGTTTGCTTATTTCACCTCATCCATTTAGAAACAATTTTCAGTTAATCTGCCACTCAACACGTGATTTATATGAAGATTTCACAGCTTAAAAGTGCCATTAAATTTTGTTTCATTCATTCTTTTATCTCAGAACTTTAAATGACTTTATGGAAAATGAGGAATTAAAGAAAGCACAAAAAACTGCCTTTGAATTGAGGCAGGGTGGGATGGGATATCTCTCTCTCTCTCTCTCTCTCTCTCTCTCTCTCTCTCTCTCTCTCTCTCTCTCTCTCTCAGTGTGTGTGTGTGTGTGTGTCACTGTTGTTAACTGCTTTTGGCTGTTACCATCAACTGCTCTGAACTGCTGCCCTGACGCTGGCACGGATGCAAATCATAATCACTTATTTGGTTAGGGATTGCTTAGGAGTGATTTCCACTTGCTAAATTACACAGAATGTGTTCAATGAATGACTAAATTACTCTTACTTGCCTCTTCGCCTAAAAAGGAATTCTGTGATGTTTACATAGTCATGCTGCACTGTGATATGTTCGAGGAAATCATAATGGACTGTAGACACGAAAATACATCACATCTGGCTGTATTACTCTCTTAAAACTTTTAAATTGCAGCATAATCATTTCTAAGGTAACTATAAACTAACTTATACAGCAGATTGTGATTACCCTCATATATGCATGATTTAAAGCTGGCTGTGAAGCCTAACAGAGCCTGTGTGAGATTGAAGAGCACACATAAAGTGTATTATACACTAGAGTTAAAGCTGCACAGGTCTACATAGTGTTTTCTTGTGGTAGGATCATATTCCCCAGGCTTTTATATCACTATCTATGCTCTTGGCCTATTTTTGGTGCAACATTGATTCTTGTAATGTAACTCCCACAATATAGTGCTGGATTGCAATACAAATAAGGTTATCTAACTGTTAAATACTTTTGAAATTAACAAATGAATCATCACCCTCTGTTTGCTCTTGAAGACAGTCAGTGGTGTGCTGGGTGAGTAATGTGAGCTGTGTTCAGTGTTTTTATACCAGAAGGGGGTTTGACTCAGGTATTTTAAAAATAACCTTGTGTCAGTTCTTAAAAATCTGTTGCCCAAAGCTAAACTTGACCGTGAAAAAAATGTTCCAGTGGTCAGCAGGAGGATATTTCTTTACTCACATAACTTCAGTCCAAATCGGTTACTTCTGTCTATTTATATCTCCAACCCGGACTCTTATTTTGAACATTGTTTCTCTGTAAACCCCTCATTACACTTTGACGGATTGTTTCACCTTCTCAAATAACTCGGAGGTGATCATCGTATAACGCCAATCAAAAGGCCGTCTTGAGTGTGAATAATCCACTGTCACCCTACTCACTGTCACCTACTGTCATGCTTGTGTTGTGCTAGAGATGTACAGATACAGTCTCTTAAATGGAAAGCTGATTTGCTTTATTCTGAGGTGTGGTGTTTATTTGAGAACCCGCAATGTGCATGCTCAACGCAGCACAGCATAACATTGGATATGCCTTCGGGAGCTAAGGGTATTAACACTTATTTCTGAGGTTAAGATGAGATAGCCTTACGGAGACATGGGAGGGGCCTTGGATCCCGCCTTGTCATCAAAGCCCCCGTGAAGAAGAATGGCAACCAGACGTGTTCATCTTGAAGATGACCTTTCCTGTCCAATTTGTGGACATATTCTGAGCAAGCCAGTGGTGCTCACTTGCAAACATAGATTTTGTAAAGCCTGTCTAAAAGACAGCTGGGAGACGCAAGGCAGTGGGGATTCACACTTCTGTCCTCTGTGTTGGCGCCGGTCATCCATGGATCAAATAGTGGTGAGCAGCGTGCTGGAGAGAGCCTGTGAATCCTTCAAGGAAAGCAGAGGCAGAAATGACCCGGAGGCATGTCAAGAACACGGAGAAAAGCTCACAATGTTCTGTTTGGAGGACCTGGAACCCATCTGTGGTGTGTGTGGGAAGGCAGCTGCACACATCGGACACAGGCTCTATCCCATCGGGGAAGGTGCTCATGACTGTAAGGTAGGCATATTAAAGTCACAGTGTTGGTCACCTCATATATTTCACATAGGTGGCACTTTTTCATTGTGTAAGCTGCATATCTTCAATATCAGCTACTTGCGAAACCTTGCATCAGCAAGAACTCTTCCGTCCGTTTCCCTCCTGATGATCGCCTCTGGAATGAATGATGAAGAAATGTTTATTGAATGTGTCTGTCACACTGCTGAATTTGAAGCATGTCTTCAAAGACTACTACCTAAGGTCAACAATAGTGTGGGGGTCAGCCTTCACGGTTAAAATGGGAAGATGATTGACAATCATAACTGATTAGCTTGACTGATCAATTTGCAAATTAATAAATGAAATCTCAGTGGCTCTCTATCATTGCATGGATAGAAGATGTGCCAGATTGTAGCTGGACATAATTTTAATTTAAAGCTTACCACCATTTAGAAAACACATTCTTTTATTGTGTTTTTCCGTTGATTTTGATTTACTTACTACCTTTGTGCTTCCCTAAACCTGATATGCTGACATGTGCGAAGGTGTTGGGCAGAGTTCATTAACATTCTAATAATAGATTTATATTTTTGGTTTCCCGTTGCTGCTGGGGGTCTCGAGAGGACTGAAACTCGACTCCCACAAGGTTTCTGTGATGCTACATTCATTCTACTCTTGCCCTCCTTGGCCTTCTCTTGGGACCGGGGAAACCTTGAATATTAATCTCAAATCAGTTTACTGGTTGCCATATTGTGCCCCTACCTGGACTCTAAGCTGCATGAGAGCTGTTACTAGGGCATTCTCCATAGATTTGTCCCTTTAATTTGATGCTGCTGTATTGTACAGCTTTACATTACATACAGGGAATGCTGCCATGGAAGAGTATGTGGCAGCTGAAAGCCCCGCATTGTGCCGACAGCTTGGCCACCTGCCAGAGTGACCTTGTTTTTTAAGTGTCGTGCGCTGTCATTGACTTTGTAGGAGGAACTGAAGAATGCACTGCTGCCTTTGAAAGAGAAATTGCAACTGTACAAGAAGGCCAGAATGGTCTGTGAGGAAATGACAGAACATGTTAAGGTACAGTCACTCCCATCAGTACCAAATGTTACTTTTGAGAGCCTAGGTGTGGAGACGGTGATTACCCATCAGTCATTTGTCTTTCCAGAACCAAGTTGAACATACTGAAACACAGATCAAAGAAGAGTTTAAAGCCCTTCACCATTTCCTGAAAGAGCAGGAGGCTGCCAGGCTTTCCACTTTAAAGGCCGAGGAGGAACAGAAGAATCTGATGATTAACCAGACGATTGAGGACATGGACAGTGAAATGACATCTCTCTCCAACACGATCAGATTAGTAGAACAGGAGATGAAATCTAATGATGTCCCATTTCTTAAGGTAGATATGCTGTTGCTATAGACAATTTCTACAACAAACCTTACCCAGATATTGTTTTACATGCATATGCACATCACTTGGTGAAGGTTGTTCTCTTCATTTTTGTTTCCAGAATTACAAGGAAACAATAAAGAGGTAAGGGTTACTGCCACACCTAGCATCCAGTCAAACTTATTTTTTAGAATAACTGAGCTTTACAGACACAATTGTCAACATCTAACCACTAAAGTATCTCCTCAGAACCTGGCGTACTTCCCTTGATCCAGAGATGATTTCTGGTGCTCTGATTGATGTTGCCAAGCACTTGGGCTCTCTGAAATATAAAGTGTGGGAGAAGATGAAGAGAATAGTTAGATATCGTGAGTTCCTCAAACAATATTTAGTCATGTGTTATTGTTCAGTTCTTTTCCTGCCATATTAGTAACTTCTACTTTTCTTTCCTCTCTTGAGATCCTGTGATTCTGGATCCCAACACAGCAGCGAGCTGTTTCATCCTCTCAGAGGATCTTACGGTGGTGCAGACCGCTTCCCAGAATTTCAAGCTGCCGGACAACCCAGAACGCTTTGACATCAGTGCCGAGATGCTGGCTGCTGAGGGCTACACCTCTGGACGCCACAGCTGGGATGTGGAGGTTAAAGACAACACCTACTGGGTGGTGGGAATAGCCAGCGAGTCCATCAACAGGAAAGGAAAGCACGTGCTGACACCAGCAGAGGGGTTCTGGACTATTAGGTTTCGCAACGGAGAGCACAAGGCCTGCACGGCACCATGGGAGCCACTGAATATGACCAAGACGCCGGAAGTGATAAGAGTGGTTTTAGACATGGACCGAGGCAAGGTGACCTTTTATGACCCTGGAGAGAGAACACCTCTCTACACCTTCATGGATGTCATCACACCCAGAGCTTTTCCCTACTTTTGCACTGCCTGCAAAGAGCATCCAATGAAAATCCTGCCTGCAAGGATATCATTGTCAACAGACCATTAATTCACATTTGACTCAAATTATCATCGTATAAAAATCCAATGAAAGACAGCAAGGGCAGCATAAGCTTATAAAGATTTGACATTTTCAACTAACAGGACTTCATTGCCTCGAAAGTTGAAAATGGACCTCTAAATTTCTTTTTTTTTTTTAATGAATGACTGACGCAAACACAGACATGTTTTAAAATATTTAATTTGAGTTACAACAAAACAAATGTAGTCTGGAAGATTTGAAACTGTAAATAGCTTTACAATCTTTAACACCCATATATTACTACACTGATAAGATTTATTACATAAAATGACTGTGACTATGTGTGCCTCAACTTTGAATGGCACACAATCACTATTGTGATTTTGAGCTCCTTTCCATGAAGAGCATAAAAAAAAAAATGAAACACAGATGTGAAGTTTTCGCATAAGGCACATACAGAATGTGTATTTGCAAACCCGTGCCAGTGTTGTTCAGAGGTTCAAATATGACATGTGAGATTATTTTTCCAATGCTGTAAGACTCTATGGTTAGTGTTTGATTTAGTAGCCACGTGTGCAGCATGTTCAAGTCTGGCCTTTCAGTCTCATCCAAACACATGGCAGCAACTCCATAGCTTCACACTCAAGTATTGCTTAATCCTACACAGAATTAATCTTGCAGCATATTTCATATATGGGTAAAATACCCTGTAACGACATTTGACTTGATATCACCCGTGCTGTCCTAACCACAATATTTTAACATGCTCCTATTTCAGATTGGTCGTGGGAGATGCCCTCTTTATGTTCGGTGATGCGCAAAGGCTTTTTGAGGTGTTCATTTAATAATTAAAAAGAGGTTATTAAAGGGAATAAATGCCCTCACACTATGTCCTGGTGTGTTACTCATACAGTGTTAAAACATCATCTGCAACAGTACTCTGTCTATGTAAGTAGTCCTCTCAACTCTGTTCCCTGAACGTTTAAAATCTGGGCAGGCGGTGCACCGAGACTTACTGATCCCAAAACCAGCACATGCGTTTTATCCTCTCTCTCTATAGCACCTGTTCCACCGAGGCACCATGACTGCCTTGCTATGGCCTCCATGTCATAGAGACATTCTTCCCTCCGCTATAGCATTGTATAGCTCCTCATCTACGGCCTCATAACGTGCGGCTCTAGTGTTCAAAAAGTAGATCTGGTCGGCTGTGAGACGTGGGTCGTATCCCTCCCTCTGCAGCCTGGTTTTCTGGATTTTAAATGTACCTATGCAGGAATGTGTAGATAAAAAAAACATATAGATTATATTTACTGACTTGAAATCATCAGTGATGGTTCACATTTTTATGAACTGAGGGATATTAGGACAGCTTACCTGTGGTGTCTACGTGTGGGGAGATTCGCAGAAACACGGGGCGAGCATATGGCGGAAGCGCTTGCTGGACTTTCTGCAAGAAATCATTGCAGTCAAAAGTCCCTGTAGTGTCTGCAATAGCAGCCATGCCTGCCTTACCTTCCACACCTGGTATGAGACACGGAGAGAAACGCTTGTCAAATCATGAGTACTGTCAAAAGCAATATGCATTAAAAGGGAAACAACAATTATGCTCCCAACATGATGCTAAAAGCACTGAGTATCACCTGGCACTGCCACGCCATACACTGCCACATCAGTCTGACCCAGGAGACTGCTGAGTATGCCCTCCACCTCGGTGGTGGACACATTTTCTCCTCGCCAGCGGAACGTGTCTCCACCGCGGTCTCTGAAGTACATGTAGCCCAGGTCATCCATCACCAGCACATCACCTAGAGTAGACAGATGGAAAAAAAAAAAAAACCTCCATGTCTAGTCTAGTATGGCTAAATAATCATAAACCATTACCTCTAACTAGCACTGACAAAGGAACACTGCCTTTAATTCTCAGGGTTTCAACTTTCAAGTTTAAGGAGCTATAAATATCTTCATTTTGAACTTTTGTGTGAGCTTAAAGCAAACTGTGTTGACTGTTAAGATGCAATGTTATTGAAATGTAACTGGAGCACAAACACGCATATGAAGGAATATAAAGGATTAGCCACCTGATAAATATGCAGAATCATTTTTCTTAAAGACATTGTGAGCTATCTTCTTCCTTGTTGCATCCTGATTAGCGTAGCCATCGAATCGCCGTAACGGGTCCTGCTGGTTGATACGACCTACCAGAAGCCCTGGCTCCCCTGCAATGACATGGAGGAATTTAATAAGAGTGCTTTCAGACATTCAAAAAGTTAACAATCCCATACTACCTCGAGCAAAGTCATTAATTGTATATGTATTAGTTACCTGGGCGGCAAGGTACACAGAGGCCCCGGCTGTCGCGAATGAGCTCCATGCTGTCCTCGTCGACCCTCACCAAACGGATGGGGTACACATTGGGGAGAATGCGACTGTTGAATCCACAGGCTCCCACCTGGCAGAACAGAATGAGTTAAACTGTTATCTGATGCACATTTTATCAGTGGAGACACAAGTAACACGGTGGATTGCGGACCTTGCCATCCATGTTTGCAATACTGCAGTTGCACTCAGTGGCTCCATAGAACTCGCCAATCTGCCCCACCCCAAAGCGTTCTGTGAAGGCCTCCCACACACTGGGGCGCAACCCATTTCCCACCGCCAGCCGAACTTTGTGGCCCTTTTCCGACGGCCGCACAGGCTGAGACAGGAGGTAGCGGCAGATTTCCCCGATATACTGCACCACCTACGAAGGGAAAGCAGTCTTTTATTTGCAGCAGTACTAGTTCAACATGTTGTTGAATGTTTTATAGTTATTGATCTCATAAAATACAGCGCTTCTCAATATTTTCCAAGCATAAGCTCTTACACTGCAGTTGTACTTAATACAATCTTCCCAGAAACGGCTGGCAGAGAATTTCTTCTTCACTACTACAGTGAGGCCGTGAATCAGACACTGCCCAACTCCCATGATATTCCCTGGCAAGAAGAGAAAGCTCACACCTCAGTTATGCAAACCTAAAGGGGAAAACTGTATTGAACCAGAGCTGGAATGTACTGTCACACACCCGCTGAGTGATAGAGAGGCAGGCAGTCATAGATGATGTCATCAGGGCGCATGCGAAAAGCAAAGTACCCAAAAGCAGCGATTCTGTAGTAACTGTCATGGAAACAGAAGAGATTCACAGACATTTACCATTACAACTCTGGAGGGTGATGCTTTTTGTGTGAGTGATTGTTCAAGAAAACGTACCGACTGTGAACCACAATGGCAGCCTTGGGAAGTCCTGTGGTGCCAGAGGTGTAAATATAAAACAGGCGGTCTGCAGAACACAATGCAACAGAGTATTACATTTGCACACTGTAAATAAGTGTCTTCACAGCATTTCATTCACTGCTAGAATGCCATTAGTGCCTCGTTTTCATTCAGCCTTTTGTTTTCCTGGGGAAAACAGCCTTCTAGTTTGTTATGAAGGGTATATCTCAGACTCACACCTTTAATGCTGACTTGTAGGTCCATTAATCTAAGACAGATTGACTATTGTATGGGGATATGGTTTGTTATTAAGACAGTAATATCTACTCCAGACAGCTTTTGCTGTCTAGAGAAAAATGTCAATATCTGTCTTGAATTCAAAATGACTAATATCTCTTGAAGTTCTGCAAAACAAAGTATTCACCTCATCAAGCTTGAGTTAAATAATTACTGGGAAGCAATTTCAGTTCAGAAACTAGATAGCAAAGCGAGAAAAATGAATCGCTCTGGGGCATATCCTTTGAGAATTCAGAATAGAGCAAAAAACATAAATAAATAAATAATAGAGGTTATCAACCAAACACAGTGTAAGGAAAAGTCTGAAGAGGGTTATGTAAAAGGAAACTACTCATTAACATACAGATTAAGTCTCAAATAGAGCCAAAGTTGAGTTCAGTGGAGGAGAAGGATCTCACCGTTCATGCCTTTAGGGGGAACACAAGGTGAAGGGGAATGTCTCGATGCAGTGGCTAAAATTGGGTCAAGAGGCTGAGCACCCAGAGAGGCCAGTTGTTCTGCACTAAGGTCTCCTGTACAAAACCGTACCATGGACTGGGTGATGGAGGAACTGACCTCCAACATGGCTGACAGAGGGAGATCAGAAGAGAGAACATCAGTCAGGTCAGTGCAAGCGTTGTAGCTTGCATAAGAATATTCTGTAAATACATATCTAATGTTGTGAGTGAAATTAAATATGAGCTGTAACAATGGTACCTCGATAAATGATCCTTTTTGTATGAGGTCAAAGTAATTAGAGTTTCATTTCATCTCTGTAGCCATACCACAGCAACTTTAAAACTGTTAAATACAAATGCTACACTTTAATAGATACAGTGACCACAGACCACGAAGACACAGACAAACAAAGTGAAGCAACTGTTAACTGTCTTCACGAAAAAGAAACAGAAGGCGTTTTACTGGTGATGTGGCCACAAACAGCATGTTCTGACCACATGACATGTCGGAGACAAAGTAATTATCACAGTTTATGTTCCATACACAGACTGAAGATTAACAGTGTGACACCACATGAAGAAATGTTGACCGCCTCACATGATGTAAGAGACAAAACATTTGATTTGTTGCTGAGGTCAATCAATATTTCACTTAGCGATAGCGATGCAGCCGTCTGGCTTTTTAATTAATGTGATGAATAAGTGGTGGGATGAACCCTGCCACTGATATAGAATTTATACAAAAAACATAAATACTCCTGCCGTTAAACAGTCTTACCATCAGCAAGCTCAGCTCCGAATACAACAGCCCGTGACCCTGACACCCCGATACAGTGCAGGAGGGAATCATGGCGGAGGTTGAAGTTGATGAGCGCAGCTTCCACCCCAACCTTGGCCAAGCCCAGCCATAGTGCCACCTGTAACGGCCTGCTTTCCATGAAGAGAGCCACCACATCCCCGGAAACCCATCCCTGACCTCTTGCCCAATGGGCCACTGCGTTGGACAGCTCGTCCAGCTGCCTGAAGGTCCATGTTTCCCCTGTAGCTTCATAGATAAGTGCTGGTTTGTTTGGATGAAGTTTTACTGTCTGAGCGAAGATGGAAGGAATGTTGCTCCCATTGCGCATGTAACGCCACAAAGCCAGCTTCACTCTCAACAGCACATACAGGCCACTGGTGAGGAGGATGAGGAGAAAAGAGGTAAGTGAGGATGAAGAGCCACAAGCATCACAGCTTTATTTGGACATTATTCAACTTACTTGAGGTCTCTCTTGGCAGTACGCGCTGCAATGTAGAAGTATTTCCAGCTTCTTGTGCCCAGATATACCCCAAGGCCTGCTGCCAGACTCCAGGACCAGGACACCCCGAAGAGATGCAAAAGTCCCATAGACCCCAGAGAGGCTGAGACACTAGCTGCATTGTGCATTCTTGTCATGGAGACAAAGAAGAAAGACAGGTTTTATAGGAAGGAGTGGACGTCAGTTGAAGCCTACAGGGCTTTCTCTCATTAGGTTAAATAACTACAGGTTTGTACACACAAATACATACAAGAAATATTTATTAGGTAACCCACGGCTAACAACTCTATAAAAACCCTGAGCAGGGATTAAGTTATTACCAGAGTTATCCCTTATCAATCAGTTCACATTTAAGCAGTGCACATAAACAGACGCCATTGCAGGTTACACAGATTAGCACCGCTAACTTGCTCTATAGTCATGTATCGCATACAACTTACCTACGAATCAATAGACTTAAGCGATATCACCTTTCACCCGCTAACCCCTCCGGCCAGCACAACTTGTCACTCTGTTACTTTCGCAGAAACTATCGAGTATCGAAATCGTCCCCCGGAAACGTCGAGGATATTTACGCTGTAACGATTTTAGTTTTGAAGAGTTACAACAGTTTTACAGTTCGCTGCTAATCGCTAATTGTTGTGAAGTAGTAAACAGTTTTACGTTCACACTATATTCGGAAATATATCAAACGTACATGAGCGAGTCCTATAGGCTGGCATCTGAAGGGGGGGAGAGTTCATAATTTGTGCTCGACAGGCAGGAATGGTCGAAATCTGACAGAGAGCAGGGAAGTGCAGTGTGGACCAGGCTATTTTCTGTACTCCATATTGAACAGAGTCCCTGCCAAAGAAGCACCGCCCATCCCGGGAGTGAGCCTCCACCAGCAGCTCAGCCATTTGTTCAACCCGGCGCTTGTCAAGCTTTTCTCCATTTTGATTGGACAATATTAACCCCGCCCAATTGCCCAGCCACCCGATTCGCAGGTGGCTGCAATTGATAGTAGCACCGGCACAGACTACTAAATCAATGTTGGGAAATGTTGTGAAAGTCCGTATCTATCTGTTATTCACACTGCTGGTTTGTGCACTCTTTGCTTACTGAACATGGGCCTCATAAGCCCTGTTGAAAATAACACAGCAAACTTTGACATGCTTACATTTGTCACAACACACATGGAAGAAATAATTTATTGCAGTCCGTAAGAGAAAAAGTCCAAGAGCAACATGGTTATTGCAGACTGAAGGTCTGCCTGCTTATGAGCCATCAGCTGTTACTCTGGGTCTGTGGGGGTAGAAAGCACAGCAAGCTCTGGAAATCACTGCTCTCCTCAGTAAGATGTAAATCCAGGGGTCCAAGACCTGATTCCAGGAGGCCATACGTAAGCACAGAAGAGTGAGCCCATCTGGTACGTCAGTTGAATCTCTGGGGCTTCGGTTCAACTTCATCACAAGAATATGGATCTAAAAGCAGAAACACAGAATTGCTCACGATGATGAGGTGTAGCTATTACTGTATGATCTACGATATTCCTTAATACCTGAATACTAACTGTCAGAATGGCTCTAGAAACATATTCTGTGGTCTAAAAGAGTAGCACTCACAAGAAAGGGACTCCAGCACACACAGGAAACCACAGTGATCGCTGCCAGTTGCGCCATCATCTCCACCTCCAACGACCAAAACACGGAGGAAGTTGACGCAGAAGATGGACAACAGGTGCAGCGAGCTTTTAATTTTGCATTGACATTGTGGCGATTTATTCTGGCCTTCAGCAGTACCACACCACTCAGGATGTTGCACAGCAGGGAAAGAGTGAGTGCAGTGAGGCCCAGACCTGAGAAGGCCAGAGCCAGACGGGTGTCAGCTGTAGACTGTGGACCATGGATCGGCAAGAAACACCATGTACCGGGAAATTGGGCAGAATAAGTCCCTACAGCAAATAAGGGTAGAACTGCCAGCATCAGTGCAAGAGAGGCTAGAAATAATACAACTCGTTGCGCATGAGTCACTGTAATAACAGTAGCATGGTAAAAGGGCTTGGCGATGGCCACACAGCGCTCCATTGCCATCGCACAACCGAACAGCAAAGGGCATAAGCCAAAAAACACCATACACGCCCCAAAGATTTGACAGAATGTGGGTTGCTTCTCTTCCTGTTTATACAAATACATGACAAAGGCCCCTGGGATCATATGACCTCCGAAGTCAGCCATTAGCAAAGCCACTGTTAATAGCAGAAATGGGGTTTTGGATTGGCGGCGGAAGCGGACACGGGACTTAACTAGGATGCCCAGAGCGGTGAGGTTGGACACGGCACCAAATGTCATACTGAGGCAGGACAGCCCTAAGCCTGAAGAGCTGATGGGTGGCCAGGTGCTGCTGTTCAGCAAGGTACTTGGCTGTTCAGAGGAATTCATCTTCATGTTCTGGTGGAGGATGGATGGTGTAGAAGAGGTAGAAAATAAAGTCATAAGTGTAGACGGTGTCCTCATCCTTAGTGTCGTCTACAGAGAATTACAGACAAAGTTAAAATACTTCCGTTAAAAAGCCACTAATGTTTTTATGTCATCCTGTTCTGCTAGCTAAAAGGTGTCTCAAGTAAATCATAGACAGCAGGACAGAGTAGTCTTGAATGCAAAATCGTGTATCAGTATGATACATGTATCACTGGGCAGCTCAGACACTGATTACAGCAAGTGGTCTGCCAATGACACTTGGGATTTAGACCTTAATTAGAAAACCATCAGTTTCTCAGGCAGTAATGAAGAGGAGTGGATTAAACCCTGCTTTTGTCTCTGCCAATCATGCAAGTGCATGCACACTGAAGTGCTAGCTGGGAATAAATCAATAGATGCATGCTCACAAATGCAAACTTTCAGAAATACTACTGTTTGTGGAAAATAATGAGTTTCACTTCACTTGTCATACACCTGCCATGCTCATGTACAGCATCTCTTACCCTCTTTGAAAACAGTCATGTCTTCGTTTTGGAACTTGATATTTGCTATTGTTGAACTATAAGCAGAATGGTGTACCAACAGGTTAATGGATTTTCACTATCCAGAAGGATTTCAATCTTTGCCTTGTCACAAGGGCACAGAAATAATGTACACACATTTTCTTTGGTATGTGGATGGGAGTCATAGAAGAGGCCTCTGAGGCAAAGGTTCCAGGAGCTGACATGTCTTTATATAAGAAGATAAAAAGGAGATCAGACCTGTAGCTAAATTTAATGGTTCTTTTCCATCTTCTGGAAAGACGTTTTTTTGAGTCTCTCTTTGTGGTCGATACCGCTCTACCCCGTTGAGGCCGCTGACCTCCAAAGGTTAAAAAAAAAAATCATTTGGAGCTTGAGTAAAAGTGATTAAAATCCACTGCTCCTCCTTGTGCCTGCACCGATAACTCACAACTGCTCAAGCGGTTCATTTATTTTATCAACTTCTTCACTAGTGACTGTAACTCCATAAAAATAAACAAATTCCTTGGAGACTGAGAGTAAATTACCGAGGAACTGCCCAACAAAAATAGGATATTCAGAATCGGGAGGTATTCATCAGTAACAGAAAAAGTTATCTTGGAAACTGTGATATCATCTACCATGGAAACTGTTTTCTTATACATCAAAGCTGCGACACAAAATCTCTTATTTGATTTGTCTTTTGCTGAACACAGGGTTTTTTAAAATTAAATAGATCTCTCCCCTTCATTATCCATGTCTTAAAGTCTTCAGTATAGTCACAATGTCAGAATCTTTATTTAACTCATCACATTTCTCATTCATAATAAAAGTGGATTAAATACATGAACTTAATGAAGAATCCCAGCTTTCCTAGAGATCCATCTCTTTAGCCATACACTAGTCTTTCTTACATATTAAATAGCTTCTTATATTTTAGTATTTTGTCTATGAAGTGAATTACTATTACCATTAACTGGTTATGAATAATAAATTAAACTTACCTCCGGATGACTCCAGATGAACTCTAGAATCGTTTGTTTTGGCTCAGAATAAATAACTGTGTCTCACTTGTCTGCAGAGCTGTGTGATTCGCCTCATTCATTCATCACTTTTGTCCAAAATCACTTACTCTCACCCTCCTTCCTTTCTTTTCCCATGCCTCTCTGACAGTTTCTCTTTCTCCTGGGTCCGGGTTTTCTCTCTTTCTCTCTCTCTCTCTCTCTCTCTCTCTCTTTCTCTTTCCAGAGGCTTGGCAGCGATTTTATCTCCACATGCTAGACCTGCATTTTCCTTCCTCTTCTGGTTGCCTTCCTCCTTTCTATCCATCTCCTCTGCTGATGCTTTGAACCTTAAGTGATCTCAGGTTATTGCTTTCATTATGTAATATTGATCCAGTGTTATATGGAACAGCCATATCCAAAGTCAGTTGTTGCCAATGTGTTTTAATTCTTTATGATAATTCCCCCGAAACACACAGATAACAGGGGGGATGATGCACAGAGACAGACATCAGAGGAGTTTGGAAGTGCATGATGATTATTAGATGCCTGAAGGGTTTCTGCTACACTTGTTGGATCTTGTTTGCAAGAATAAAATACTTGGATCCCATGCTGAACATCATCCAGATTGATACATTAGAATATATTAAATATAAAAACCAGGAGCCAGAAGGTGCGTATAAACCAAAAGATGCATCAACATTAATGCTACCAAAGTTTGTTAATGTTTATATATTTACTGTATAAAAGACATGTTTTCAGGGCTACTTAAGGTTCGTTTGGTTGTTAAAATTCAAGTAGCGATTCGTTTTTGAAGCCATGGTTCCTGTGATCTGACATAAACAGGAAGAAAGAGGAGAAACACTTCCATTTCCTCAGTATGAACAACTCTTTCTATCTTTCATGTGAACAGATAAGTGCTCCAGCAGTGAGCAAAGAGCTTTGAAACGGCAGGGAGATGTGAAGGTGGAAAGAAAGGAAGGAAATATTGCATTCATTACTTTTTTGTTGATGTCTTGTTGTTGCTATTCTTGAGCAAAAGGTCCCTTACATAATGAACTTTAAAGAAAAATGATTTGTCTCTCAGCTGTTCAAAAGTAACTTTATTTCAAATAAAATAATTCCAGCTTCCAAGAGAGGCATGAGAAATATTAAAAACGCACACGCAAACACACACATACACACGCACGCACGCACACACACACACACACACACACACACACACACACACACACACACACACACACACACAGATGCCATTATTAATTCACACTGTGAAAGACAGAAAATGTTAATAATTATAATGAGTAAATAAGCATCAATCTGAAATTCCAAACGTGCGATAAACAATAATAACAAAAGGGAAAATTCAAGTTTTGAAACCTATTTTAGCATAGTAAATAAAAAAATCTTTTCAAATATCTGGATACATTAAAGATGTTACAGCATGCTGAATGGAGCAGGAATGCAGTCAAATATTAAAATATATTGAATAACCCAGCAATATATACACAAACATATATTTAAAATCCATCTCTTTATCACTATTGTCCTTCTTTTTCCTTTTTTTGCTCATGGTAACAATTTAAATACTGTGGATAAAAAGAAAGTGCTTGTCTCTTAAAAATATCTCTCAGATTGTCTTTGTTGGTCGAATGAAGTACCTGGATGACACCACTAAGTTATATTAGATTTACCTGATAAACTGATCTTCTTCATATTATCTGTCATTTTGATATTTTGGTCCAATATCAATAAAAAAAAAAAAAATTCACATGTGAAAAATCGAAACATTTGGAGATTTCTTTTTCTGAAATGAGTGACATTGTTTACCATTTGAAAAATACTCATGGGTCATGTTGACAGCTTTGCTTACATATGACAAAATAATCTGTATTCTGGTAAAACTCACTGACAAATGGCATTTTCTCATTTTGAAGGAAATCATTCATTCGTATTAAATTAACAACCAACAGTTCCTTTTCTATAGCTTAAAAATACAAAGACCAGCTTGTGATAATACTGTTTACAACATTTTGCAGTAAAGCAAAAGGGTGCATTGGCCACTAATGGGAGTGCAGCAGTTGGCTTTGTGTGTGAGACAGCAGTCTTCAGGAAACGAGTCATGCTTTGCTCCAAAGTCACTGTAGGCTCCTCAGATGTGAGACTCTCCGGTGTCCTGGCTGCTCTTGGTTGCCTGAGGATGACAGAGGGTGGGGGGTGGGTGGGGTGGGTGGGGTGGGGGTCAGATGAGTCACAACAGACACTGAGAGCACACTTTCATTACCAGAACAGGCTTGGCTCCTATAATACCTTGTCATTTTCAAACCCTGGACAAGAATTGTGTGTTTGCATTTGGAAGCTGTCCAAAACTGAACAACCAATGAATTAACCTCATTAAGTCTCTTCATCAAGCTCATTACAAATGTTACAAATATTAAACTATGCTGACATTTAATTCCGCACATTCCTATGTTGCAATTATGGCTCATAATCAGACTTATACATAACAGCTTACATGAGTTTTGCCGGAGTGGGAGTAGCCGAACTCTGAGTAGGTCTTCCTCCGAGGTGCACAGAATTTCGACAGGATGTTTCCATATTCTTCCCTCACCTTAAACCAGAATACGAATTAGAATACGAGTTTTGACACCAGGAAAAGTTCTTGTTCTTTATTTTGACGAGGGGCATCACCGACCTGCTTAGAAAACAGGCAGTGCATGATGAAGAGCATAACCCCCTGAAGGCTGCCTAGGATGGTGAACAGGTAAGACATGGCTATGGTGCCCTCCTCAAACTGGAAACATCCAAAGATCCACATGGTGCCCAGCACACAGAGCTGAGCCACTGCAGTTACAGTGAATGCCCTGCAGGAGGCAGCAAAGGTACATATGGGCCAAATCTGAGGCACATTCGCACTCATAAACAGGAGAGAGCTTTTCTTTTTCTTTAGTGGGGGAGTCAGTGATACAGAAAATGTGCATTTCTGTATAGGAAATACTTGACTCACACAGAAACAGCATGTCCATACATACATAAACAATATACATGTGCCTAATTGTAGCCGGTAGCTTGTGGGTAACTGCTGACTTACTTTATTTTCTGCAACTTATCCAGGTCAGGATTTAAACTTGAGAACTTCTGTGCCAACTTCCAGACAGTGATGAGAAAGAAGAAGATGTTCACCTGAAAGGTAAAGGAAGGTTTTTTTTTTTTGTTAAAAAGGCACCGGAGTCAATTTTATGAATATTACTGTATTCAACTCAATGATTTTCTTACTTACAATGATGATGAAACAGGCAGGGCCAAAGAAACCCCAAATGGAATCCAGGTTTAACCAACAACTGCAATGCATATTGAGAGTTTATTTAGCAGACTATGTCAACATACACTGCGATTAAATCTTGAATTAAAAATAAAACAAGATCAGCATCAGGACAATAAACCTACTATCTCTCAGTGCCATATCCTTTAGCGTTAACTGAGGCAGAGATAGCGACAATCACAGCTGGGACTCCATAGCCACCTGCCATCATGTATAGGGTTTTGAAGTTGGTGTTAAAGACCAGGACTACCATCCTGAAAAGTTGGATGCCCTCCAGACACATCCAGCAAAATGCTGCCAGGAAGAAGAAATGCAGCAGCCCTGCAACCACTGCACAGCCAACCTAACGCAGGAGGGAGAGAGATGAGGATGACAGCAGTGGAGAGAAAAAAAAAGGACAAAGGATGCTGCAGAATGGGGAGAAAGAAATAGGGAGAAACTACTTTCTGAATTGCTGTTTATGAATCTTCAGCACACACATAAATCATTCAGTATTTTTGTTGTTACTCTGCATCTATTCCTTTGAAAGTGTCGAAAACTTTTCCTGCACTCGCCTGGACAGTGCAGGAATGAATTTTTGACTACACAAGCTGTTAGAGTATTTACCCGGTTCTCTGTACGGGAGATGCCTGCAAGGAAGATAAGCATGGCAATGAAGAGGCTGATGCAGAGGTGCAGGTGGATGGTGGTTCTTGGGCTTTTGATGGAGCGGATGAAAGAAAACGTCAGGATGCAGATGAAGAGGCAGATGAGTGAAAGGGACAGACCCACCCAGCTGATCAGCTGCAACTCAAACTTGTTCTATTGGGAGAGAGAGAGAGAGAGAGAGAGAGAGAGAGAGAGAGAGAGAGAGACAGAAGGGTTACCTTATTGTACACAGAAATAGACTGAAGTTTCATCTGTAGACTCTCAACTGTGAGAGTCATGATATGCTATGTATTATCATGAATGCGACTGAGAGTTTTTACCTGTATGTCATAGAGTGCCATGAGCACGGCAAAGCTGCTCAGATGGGTGCAGGAACACACAGTGTATTCAGGGTTGGACTCCAATACTCTGCAGCCACGAGTGGACCATGTCCCTCCTTTCTCTGAGGAATCCCAGAACACACAGGTGTGGCTTTCATTTGACTGTAAAAGAAAGGAATAGACCAATTTAAATGGAAATAAAGGCCATTAGATGTAATATTTGTCTTGTCATTGTAAAGTCTTTCCTCTTTACCTCATGCAGATGATTGAAAGTCATGTTGATGGGCTCTTTGAGGTGGCTTGTGTTTCTGTTACTGACGGTGACAGTCACCACTTTGGAGTTGATCTGAAAGTTTTCGTTCTTCTTTGGTTTCATCCCACCAAAGAAGCCTTTTGCAGAGTCTTCCAGGTTTGCATAGGTCAGCAAGGACACCATTGTAAAGCCTGTCCCAGTCATAGCAGGATAACACTCGATTAAGTCAACATTCATTACATTCAGATCTTTCCGTTCATGAGGAATTTAGAAAATTAGAAAGGATCATTACCAGGGTTAGAGGAGGGGTCTCCTGCAGCTGTTTCCAGCTGGATGTCCATCTTAGCTTGCTGAGATGATACAGTCACAGCCCCCTTGGGTAAGTCAGCTCCCTTATGGACCAGCAGCTCCAACTCTGGACCCAGATACAAAGATCAGCAATTTATGAACATGCATTGCATGTCTTCAGCAAAGATTTGAGCAAAAGAGAAATCTACCAAAAAAAGATTACATCTGAAGAAGAGTAAACCTCTTGAAAGACCAAATTGTTTTTGTAAATGAATTGTACATGTTTTTAAGAATGATTGAAGAAAGAATGAAACAACAACAACTGCTTCATTATATATTTCAATTTAACCTGTGTGAGTGGAGGATATCTTTTTTCCTGGGATCTCTGTGAAGGGTCCTATCATCCTCACAGCGTTCTCCACTATGTCCAGAAAGGTGGAGACTTTCCTGTTATCATTGAAAGGGCTGCTGGACAAGAGCTCGTCAATTATAGACAACAGTCTCTGCAGCCACAGGAGAGGAGGGACAGCGTGGGAGAAACATAAGCATGTGCAGGGAGAAACAGGAGACAGAGTCAGACAGAGTCAGACTTTCAGGCTACATACCACCTCAGGTCAACATAAACAGTCTACAAGGTTGTGCATGGACATCTGAACACCATGTGACAGAGCTTGAAGGGAGCAGAACTTCCTGTTTATGTGCTGGTTATGAGGCTCTGGGAGATTTTGCCTAATATAAATGCATAAATGTATGATTGTTGTTATAATTGTAATCATAATAATACCGCAGACATACCTTTAGTAGGTCCTCTCCATAAAGCTCTGCTGGACTTTCACTCTCGGTAAGTTGCAGACAGCTCTCCTTCAACTGCGCTATGAGATCATGTGCAACTGGAAATTTCTTGGAGGGCGATTTGGGGAAAATGTGACACAAGTATGAGACGACAGACGTTTTAAATATATGTTTGAATATATGTTGATAAAACAGTTTCTGGTGCGGAGTTACCTCTGTTAGACCGCTCATATCTTTGAATACATCACACTCTAATGCTGAGGAAACAAGTTTGATTCATTAAATGAGCTTGCTGATGACCATAGGATTCATATCATGAGGATACCTATACTCATGTTTATATATTTACTGAACAAACTCTGGTGCAGCAATGGATGTTTGAAAAAGTTGGGTGCTGCTGTGTTCTTACCGGTGCAGCGAGACCCATTTTTGCCATAGTTAGTGAAGCCTGCGTGGCATGCACAGTAATGGCCGCTGGCTCCACGGTGGCAGGTTCCATTTCCACAGATTGTCTTATCAATCACACAAATATCTGAAATGGAAACTAATCATGGAGAGGAAAATGGTTGCACTGTGTGTTTCAGTCAGTGCTGATGGAACAATAAATATCCTGGTCCACTCAAACGTTCATATCCAAAATGGTCCGTGATAGTATTTTTTACAGATAATATATCAAATGAAAAACACAAAGCAGGCCAGATATAGGTAAAACAGAGGACTCACTAAACCAACCTGCATTGTTACCAGACAAGTTTTAAATAAGTATTAACGATCAACTAACTCAGAATTCAGACCTAAAATCAATTTTTAATTTTTTAATCTTGGTTCAATTATGCTCCATTTTTGTTTAGTTATTCATTCGATATATATTATTTTATAAAACAACATAAGACTCATTTCATATCATGCCACAGCCCTCATCTTCACCTTGTTCCTGATTCCCAGAGAAGTTAGATTTGCCAGATTTCAGTTGAAAGCCAGATATGCTGACACAGTGATAACTGCCTGGTGTGTTGATGCATGATGAATTCTGATCGCACACATTTTCCTCCAGACATTCATCAACATCTATATGAGGAGGAAGAAGACATTTAAGAACAGCTGAGAGCGGAAACCATTATCAGTGTTTTCTCCCCATAACCACATAGAGAGACACATACTGTATCTCTGCAGCACAACAAACACGCTGATAAGCATCTCACCTCCACATGTGACATTGTCACCATGACGAAAACTTTCCACTCCAGTACTGGAGCTGAATCCAGCCTCACAAATGCAGGAGTAATATGGATTTGTGTTAAAACAGGTAGCATTAGGTCCACAGAGGTTTTCTTCTTCCAAACACTCGTTGATATCTTAAAGCAAAATATGAACAACAGAGTTTTCATATCTAAATAAGGACTGCAAATATGAATCAGAGAATCTGCCATTCAATATTAAAGATGACTTACCTTTACATTTTGCAGGTGAATCCGCTGTAAACCTCACAGCCATAGTTGATCTGAAGCCATCATCACATTGGCAGTAGTAGCTGCCATTCGTATTGAAACATTTTGCATCCTCTCCACACAACCCATGATCAGGATCTTCATCATCTTTACATTCATCATAATCTTAAGGAAACAGGGATATGAAAAGGATGGATCTCCCATAACTAAGTGCTTGAATGAAATATATATTTTAGATTGATCTAAATCTCTCTGATCTAAATATTGCAGCAGTCTCTTTTTAAAGCAGAAAGTTTTTTTTTCAATTTTTATACGTGATCTTGCACAGAAATCATTCAGCAAACCATGTTATAGCCTATATTTCTAATTTCTGAATGCAAAGATGAGCAACCTGTGACAAATGCCATAAAATGGCAGGTTATGTGTGAAGATAAATTTGTTTTTCATACCGATGCATATTTTGTCCTTACGAGCGTATCCTTCTTTACAGGATGGTTTTGACAGCACCATGACGAGAGAGAGGCACAGAGCTGAAAAAGCAAGCAGGCAACAGTCAGCTCATCACCTTCTGAACATTACTGCAACATCTGCTACACAAGTACCCATTTAATCGACACTATCTGTATGACTGTGTAGCTGCAGGGGCATTAGGATCCGTTTGACCACATCATTTGACCACAGAGTTTAAAAAATACTTTGCAGAAAAGGTAAATGCCCTCATTCTCTTGTCTCATTTCCTGAGATTGTTCCAACAGCATCTGCACCATTCAAAAATCAAAACCAACAACATAAGGGTGCCTGGAGAACTCGGCTTCCTATGAGTGAGGAAGCATCAGTTGGCATTTTGCAAACACAAAATATCCTGAGTGCAGAGTCAGTCCTCAGTGGTTTCCAGAATGACACCAGATGTGTGAATGTATGTGAAAACAGGAAGAAAGTGCAGTTACATTATCTTTTATATCATTCATCTATATAATGAATTAAGTAGAGTTATTGAAGAAAGTTGGTTTTATTTGTTTATATTTAGAGATGTTTGCTGCTCAGGCATCAGCTGTCAAACTGTTTTTTTTAACATATCTGTTAACATTTTCACTATTTGTTTTACCTTGTAAAAATTGTCACCTAGAGACTGTTGATATGACAGCTAAGTGGAAAGTACAGCATGTTTCTGGTGATTTTCGTAACTGATCATATAATAACTAACATAAGGAGAACATAAAGAGTAACTTATGGAGGAACTCATTTACATAATGTAGAACTAATATATTTAAGGGTTGTCAGATAATTTGTTTTGCTCTCTGCACAGCTGAACTCATGATGTGTGATCAGGCGTGCTGAGTCGTTGCACCTCAAATCACTACTCAAAACACACTTGTATAAAGCAGCTTTTAATTCTTGATTTAAATTTTAACATTGGTCCTTACTTTTGGTTTTATTTTCTTTTGTTGCTCTATTGATCTCATTGTTTTAACACAAGTACTTATGCAATACACATTGCCTCTCTTCTCTGTGTCTTTTATTGTTTTGTTTTTATGTTTTTACAGCACTTTGTAACTTTGTTTTGAAAAATGCTATATAATTTAAGTTATTATTATTATTATTATTATTATTATTATTATTATTATGACTATGTAAACTGATTGATGTAAATTCAGGAAAACAAAGAAACAAAGAAACAAAGAAACAAAGAAACAAACCACAAAACGGCTTGTGATTCTGACATTCTAAAATGTTTCAGTGAATTGCAGTGTTGTTACGTTGTACCATGGCAACACAGTGTTTCCTCCTCTGAAGACAGATGTGTGTGACTGTGGTTAGTATTGGGGACAACTGTGTGGTGAGGTCAGAGTGTATAAATATCACTTTAAAAGCAGAAGAACTGAGGTTTTCTGTGAACAAGTGCCTGGAAAGAAAAAAAGCTGCTGTGCTCAGTATTACACTTTCTTATGTGTAATACCAACACCCAGACTTCAAGCTCTGGCTACTGCCGATGACCCTCACATTAACAACTGTGATACCTTAAATTTCTCACTATTATAATTGTGCCAGTGGGATTTTAGATAAGTCGCTGGCAGATTTTATCTCAGTGGTGATACAACAAAGTGATAAAACATCGAATTTAGAAATAGATGTTATTATATAAAATCGACTTGACTTAACTATTAGTAGTCGTTAATCTATTTTTTTTTTTTTAAATATATATATAGTATCCTTAATAGCTACTATACTTTGTGTGAAATTTCATCTTAAAATAAATGACATAAGCTTGTAGGCTACTGCGGCCAGTTGGTTTCCTTTCTACGAGTACAGAACATTTTTAAGCTTTCTTACAACAGATGATTTTCCATTTGCAAATGGTTGACAGATGTGACTCACCCAGTATCAGGATGTTCCACCTGCCTGCCATGGTGGAGAGGGAAAAACTGTCCAGATCAGTGTAAGGAAAGTTAAAACGACCAAAAGATAAACGTGGGGACTCTCCACAGTCAAATGGTCCAGCTCTTCTCTTCTCTTCTCTTCTCTTCTCAACTTTTTCCAGAGTTGCCTCAGCTGTTTGTGTGACTCGTGGAAAAAGTGGATACACTAGATGCTGATACCAGCAAATAAAGTATATAAAAAGAAGGAATCAGTAGTCTCTTATCTCATACAAAGAGCTCTCCTTTCTCTCTCTGTCTCTGTCTGCGTCTCCCTCTCCCCTTTGAGTCTTCATCTGCTCTCACTGCTGAGTTGACATATTGTGATGACAAGATTTTCTGGGGAGGGGTTTCCCTCTCTCTCTGAATTACACCCACAGAGGTTATTGCAGTAGCACAGTAGAGTGCAGTAGAGTGTTTTTTTGCGGGAGAGTGCATTCAGGAATTATTTTTCAGGAACTTCTCTTATTAAGTCAGTCCTTATATAACAGCATATGAGATTTATGTCTCTCTCTATCTTTGCTTATTTTGCTGTATCTTTCCACTGTGTTGGACTCGTGGTACCGTGACAGAGAGAAGGTCAAGAGGAGTTGAGCCTGTGAGAATGGTCATTGTTTTACAGAGTCCTGTTGGCTGGTGTACCCTCCCATAGATGGAGTGCTAGCACACAGCCTGCTAACTATGGTGATGACATATATATGGCTTCTGCCTCTGACTGCATCAACCTGAGACAATATAACAATGGTAACAATTTTGAGCTTCATTTGAAAAGAATGAACAAAGAACAGTGAAGTATATATATATTTATATATATATTTCCCCTTTCCCTGAAGGCAGACCTACTGTACTTCTATTCAATAAAAGCTTTGCAATAAAAGATTGATGCTTGAGGAACAACAACAAAAAAACACAGACTTTATCATAAGTTTTAGAAAGTGCCTGTCAATTGAATGCGGTGTGTCTAACTGAGTGACACTGTTGTATAAAGGAACATGATGTTCTTATGTTATTTATAAATTTTTGATGCATCATGCATCACAAGGTGACGCCCCTGTCACTTATGCAGACCTGTGGGTGATGTACTGAGCATTCAAAATGTACGGAAATGTGACACATTGTAAGGCGTCTAGAAGATCAGGCTAATGGAACAAAACAAACTTTTCAGCGACCTTTCTTTTTTCCAGCACCAGTCTCAATGCACACTGACAAGCAGGGTGGTTTTTGCATTATTTCACACTTCTAAACAATGATGTGGGCTTTGGGCTTTGAGGATGGCGTGGGGACATGGAAGTGACAGATCACAGGCCTTCAGGGACTGGCAGTGCACAGCTGTGCAACAGAGCATGCTCACAGGGGACCATGAAATGTACTGACGTTAGCATGACCTGTGGAAAAAAAACCCCCTGTCTGTAAATAGGCCTGGAGATTAATCTATTTTTAAAATAAATGACTAATCATCTGATATACACTCCATCCAAATTAGGGATAAATTTAACAGTAGTAGATATTATGTACTATATATGTATATATATATATACATATACATATATATATATATATATATATATATATATATATATGTATTATTGAATTATATTATGGAATAAAGTCTGGTCTGAGATATTACTATAAGACACGAAGAGCTTGCATTAGATCTATTTTTCAACAGTTTTTTTTTTAAATATTAAAATATTTATATTCAAAGTTACCACCATACAACCATAAAACAACATTTACTGACCATGTGGATACATGTGAGTATCTGTGACAGTTTTAATAAAGTAATGTAGCTTTCATTCCTTCACCTCTGTCTCTGTGTAGCTGTATTGTGGCTGTTGGGTTGAGTAGATATTAGAGGATGTATCGAAAACAAAAATAGAGTACAGACTGATTTAAAAAGCAGAGTGTGAAGATGGGAAACCCGGGGCGTTTTGAAAGCAACAAAAATGACACCAAGCGCGATTTTTTAAAGACAATATAAATTTTCTGAACAAAGAACAAATAGTGGAATTTGAACTGACACACCTCAAACAGGGACCTTTTCACTGTAGCACACAGACTTATAGTACATAATGTCCTGTGAAACGTGGATCTGATTCTGAATGCCGTCTTCCTCTTTGGTGACAGCTTGAGTCCACAGCACATGCTGTGCAGTGCTGATGTAAATGGTAATAGAAAATCGAGGAGTGGAGTGCCACAGATAAAATACATGGTACTGTGCTCTTTTCACAATGAATCACTATCAAATGATTAATTGTAAATATGCAAGTCTTATATAAAGACAGCAAAATGCAGTTTATTTGCGGTATTATTAGAAGTGACTGAAAAGGAATGACAAATAATAAAGAAATGTACATTACTCTGTGGCCTATTTTAACTGAGGAGCAATGGATGCCACTGGCCCAGACAAAGAATCCACATTAAAATCATGGTCAGACTCTGTGAATAATTAATCTTTTTTTTGGGGGGGGGGGGGTATTGTGGTCACTCCCCAGTCAATGCTGCTCTGAACTTGGTGAATCATTGCATGATGAATGATGAGGTCAGAGCCCACATCCCAGAGATCTTCTCTGTACATACTCTGAACTCAAATAATGAATGTGTTCCACAGTTGCGTCCTTCTACAGTTTAATCCTTGCTTCTTTTTCAAAAAGTGATTTCCAGTCAATATGATCATGGCAAACATCCAGGGCTTATCCTGTTATCTCATGACCTTCTTCCTGCCCATACCAAAATAATGTGCATATAGAGTTTTGGAGGTTTTGTGTTGGTTATGCTTTTGTTTTGGTTTAGTTTCTTTCTGAATTCTCAAACAATGAGGAAGGCCCACAATGAGGCCCAGCTGTCTCTACAACTTCCTGTCAAACTCTGAAAAAAAGGTCAGAGTGGAGACTGAGCACTCTCGTCTAACCACTGTCTCTGTCTTATATCGATGACTGAGACTTAGTCAAGAAAACTGCAGTCTTAAGTGCATTAACACATATTTCCACAGCTATCACACTGTAACAGTTACAGCTCAGAATAATGTTATTAATAGATAAAGTCCTTCCTCATGCAATTTTACTTGGCCAGTAAAAGTGATAATGGCTATTATATTTTATAATTACTTTCTCTTGCACCAGCGGTTTAGGTCTACCAAACTTGAAACATTTTTGAAAAGCCAGTGAAAATATTTTGGGAACAACTCGATGGCACACACTGGAGTGTGAAACATTCACTCTACAGGAGGTTCATGGTTAAGCTTGAGGTATTAGTTCAGGAACCACATAAGGGTGTTGCTGGTGGAGCTGTTAGATCCTGTCTGCCCACCACGCAGTTCTCGTTAGAGGCAGAGAGAAAGAGATGGCCAAAACAGTGAAATAAAGACAGAATGTCAAACCACCTTTCGTCTTTACTATTTGTCCCTGTGTGACTTTCCTTCTGTTGGAAGCTATATAATATGTAAAACAATAAAAAAAAATGTTTCATGTCAAATTTCCATTTCCCTTTTTTGCCTTCCACTTCCTCTCTTTTACAAGGGCCCCTGCCTAGTAAGAATAAAAGACAGACAGATGTTTCACAAGAGAAGAGAAGCAGAGCAGTACATTTCCCTCCAGCTGAATTTAAGGTTGTTAAGATTACTTTAATCTTAACGGATATCCTCCTGTGGGTTACTGGTATATTGTAGTTCATTGCATTAAATCTTGATTAAAGTAACTCATAAGATTTCATACTAAAATGAGAACTCTGTGAGATTGTGCTAAAAACTTTTTCTCACATTGCTGTAGATCAACACTGATTAATAGCAAAGTGCTATCAGTGGATTTTAAAGTTTGATTCACAGTTTATCTTAAAACATTTAGAATGTTTTTCATGTGAACGGATGTTGAGTGTCTTCAAAGTGACACTAACAACCCCGAATGTGCTTCTGAATGTAGTGCAGAGCACCCTGCTCCCCTGTACTGAACGCTGCAACAATAGGTGCAAAATGATATTTCCTCTATATGACTGTGAGAAAAAGTCATGACACATATATTATTATTGCGCTCATGCAGTCCCCAGTGCCTCACACCTTCGAGATAAACTGTACTGACTTCACAGTGGAGGAAGTGCTGACAAACTTGGTACAGAGTGTTACAGCTTGAATTATGCTGACAGCGTTTAAAAATGTTAAGACTTATATTTACTTTCTATAATTCTTTAGTGCAACACATCACAGTCGGTGCTATGTGTAGTTGTTATTTTTTGGTGTTGTTGTTCTTGACATTGCTGTGACACCTACAACATTAAATTAGGGTAAATGCAGGGAGAATTCCTCTTTTTATGTGAAGACTGGTGTGAAAAAGCTCTTTTAGTGTAAGTGTAACAACTCAGCCAGAAGCTTATTGACTGGCATCTGTAACTTCTAATTTCAGCACAGTGGTTAGAGACCCATTCTGACATTTTATGACCATATACATTACACGTATCATTAAAGACTTATAGAGATAGATTATTAAAAGATTAGCTGTCAGTTGAGAGTGATTCCCAACTCTGCTCCTGTGTTATATGGCCACTTCTCTGTGCCTTCAAAGAAAGAACAGACTCATCGCAATTTCATGCTCAAACAAAATGGAGTGTTGCTGTTCATTGTGAAGTTTTTGTCATAGTGAAATAGCGTTATCTAGTGGAGAATAGTGGGTATAACACCTTCACTCAACAAGATCCTCTTGAAAATGAAACAGCAAGCATTGGAGACATCAGATATCCAGTGGATTTCATGATCTCATTTGTTGAATTTTAGTCTCTAGTATACAATTCCCCTCTGCACTATCTTAGTTTTTTAAGTTACCACAATCTATGGCTGTGGATGGATCTATTGCATCTGGGGCAATTTTCATGTTTGTTTACTTTACAAAAAATGTGTAAAAATTCTTCTTGCTGGTGCAGATTAGGACAGGTAGTCTCCAAGTTGAGACGGTAATAGGTCTTAGGTAAATTTCAGAGTTGAGAATTATTCTTATCAGGTGCAATATGGAACAACAATTTACCTCCTGTTATTGGGTTGGAAATTAAGGCAGATCCACAAACTCAGCAAACTCAGCAAGTTTGAAGAAAACTCTTTAACATGCTGACTTCAGCATTTTTAACACGATGCTGGTTTACGTGTACAGTACCAAAGCTAGAGGGCCGCTCCAGGGCAAATGATCAAACCATGTTTTATGTTAACAGAGAAATACTTTTGCATTGCAACACCCTCTCTAACTTCCCAGGTCCAAGCCTGAATCTTTTAGGCAGGGTTAGTTTTAATCATATTGGACTGGATTCTTAGATAGTATGCACTTAATTTTTCATACAGCATATAGGACATTTCCTATCATAATTTTAACTCTTACCTTTTGTTGTAAGCCTCTGTTGAGTATCACTGTAGTACCCATGTGGCCATTTCCCTGCGCGAGAGTCTTACTACACTTAATATTAAGAATTTTATTCAATCAGTCACATGTTAATCAATTTAATTATTTTATTATTGACATGTCCTTGTTTATTGTGACGTCTGCATCATAGGTACAATTTTTTAACAGATGTAACATTAACCATATACATTTAGTCATAACAACATTACCGGTAGGAAATGGGTGGAACACTGATAACTCATAACCATAATAATCACAGGCTGTACAAACATCTGTGTCCTTCCAGCGCTTCCTTTTCCACTGTGTATATTCCTCTTTCTATGTTGAGATTCAGTAATGAGTTCTGGACTGTGAACAACCATTGACGCAGTTGCTAGCTACATTTTAATATAAATCTGATACAAACAACTTGAATTATCGACCAGTCACTTAAAAAAACCTGTGCAACCTCTTTCTTTTCCTGCCTTGTTGATGTAGACTGCATCCAGGTACATTCTGGGGATTTTGCATTGCAGCTTAATTTGACTTGTCCTTCCTGTCCATTTACTTTATTTAAGTTACTTAAGGAATTACATGTACCCTCGTAAAATTGGTACTTTTTGGAGTTTTTTTTTGTATGTATGTATGTACTTTTACCTGAGTGTTTTTATTTCAAGTATTGAAGTTCACTACATTAGTAACAATCTTTACAGGGTGAAAACAAGAGTCACATGAACAAGTCATAATAAACCGTGTTAAGATGGAACAAATATGTGCCAGAGCTGCAGCTCCAGCGATGTGAAAACTGCTGGTGTGTCTGCGGTCACATGAGGGCAGAGCTTCATGTCTGGCGGAGAGACGTAGTCAATAGAACCAATTAAAATGTCTCATGTTCTACATGGTTACTTTCACTGGCGGAGTCTCAAGGGGTGCGGGCCAGGAAGTTTGTGAACAGTAGGAAAAAAAGCATTATTATGGTTTGAGGCTAATATTGTTGTACTTTGGCAGGTAAAAAATAAACAATGGCATCTGCTGTTTTAGGCCTCATGCGCCACCCGGTGACCAGACGACAGGTGACCCAAATTAAACACACCCAAGAGTCTTGCGTTATCGAAAGGTGCGTGCTGTGTTTACCTAACGTGCACCTAGCTAGTCATGTCTTACGATGCTAAACCTGAGCCCGACTTTACCCAAAAGCTAACCAGTTATGTTGGCCTACTGCAGAACCTCAGAGTCTAATATCTGCCACATGTTCATGGTGGAACTTCACTTGGGGACATTTTACGTGTAGCTACTCGACCTCTCTGCTGGTTTTGACAGTTCCTGTCACTGTTGTGACGAGCGGAACAGAGACTGCGTGGACTCCTTACACCGAAAGAGCACAGATGTTGAACATGGAGCAGACTGTTGAGGACTTCACGGTGGACAAGCCTCGCAGAACTTGTAGACAGGTGAGTACTACAACAACACACACACTGAATGTTGTAACTCTTTCCTCAGAGGAGAACGTCAGCAGCCGCGTTGCTTGCGTACCTGGACGCACTAGCTAGTCAACGTGGTGTGTAGTCCTGAACATTGTGCAGGTTTTCTTTGTATGTTGGTGGGTTGGAGCTGATGTTGAGTTTACACTGTCCCTCTGCTGTTCGCTGCTGATCCTGTAAGAAGGTTATTCATTCATTCTGATTGATACACTGCGGGATGTGGTTTCATATTTATAATTGATTATCAATTGTAGTCAGAGGTTGCAAAGTGCCTGGTGCTCGGTGGTGGAGCTGGGACCTAGCAGCTATATTCTCACAGGCCCTGCAAGTATATGTTGAAATTTTTGTAACCTAAATATATTCTTAAATGTAATAGGTCTGTCATATAATATTATCATCATAATATAGCATTTTGTATTTACCCCCCCCCCCCCCCCCCCACAAACACAAACACACACACACACACACACACACACACACACACACACACATACTTAGAGTAATTAGAGTAACGGTAGAGGACTTTATCTTTAGCCTACTTAATTGCAAGTTCACACAAACCTGCCAACATCTGAACAACATCTGAAAATACCAGTCTTTTTGACTTGAACTCATGTGAGTCAAGAATCAACATTAAATACTGTCATTTTCATATAGAGCTGATGCAGAGTGGCAGATTCCCTCTTTAATTCCCCTTAAAGAGATTGAACTGGACTCGTCTAATTCTAATTTTCTCCAAGGGTCACGGCCATGCTCTAAGAGATGTGAATGTGGATGAATTTTGAATCGTTCTCCAATGCTATCTATTCTGAATAATCATTTCAGTCAGACCACAAATAACATGATGCAGATATTATCCTGCCCCTGCGCTGCCATTATCAGGACAGTGATGGAGAGGCTGACCTTTGTCACTCACAAAAAAAACGCCAGATCTCCTGGATCACTTGCAAGTGGAGTGTACACAGCAGAAAAGAGTAATAAACTGAAATATGCATCTATAGTCACACCTATGAGGGTCTGTTCTTCTCTCCAGGTCTGCTGCACAGGTCTCTGAGGACACACTCTGTCTCCTGAGGTGCTCATGGCGAGAAAAGTGTGGAAAGTTCATTCCTAGTTTCATCCACATGGATTACTTCTCCTTGCCTCAGGCTCTGGCCAAACACCTCTTCTACTTGGAGGTGGAGCTAGGTAGCCAGCCTTACCCCAGTATATTCTCCTCTAAAGAATGAATGATATAGCTACATCAGACAACACAACACCATAGCAAAGAGCAGACTTGTATAGATTTGTACTAGTGATACTGCAAAGGTGAAATTTAGCATAATAAGTTACTGGAACAATACATCTTAATGTTATAGTAAAAACATATTAGGCATGAATAACCGGCAGTCATTTTGATTTTGATGACGAATCACAAAATTGATTGCATAAAAATCAATTTATTATTTAAAAGCTTCATAATTTCAATTCCCTCAAATCGTTTATCACAGTGAAAAGCACAATATTTAATCTTGACCAGAAATGAGCTAAACAAATGTTCTGTTTTTCCTCACAGTCTGTTGATATATGCTCTTTATACAAAGTCTATGAATATCAGTAAGTCTCAATGCACTTGAGAATTGCACATTTTAGAAACGAGTGCACTAGTTTGGATTGTGTATCATGTTTGGATATATATCAGTAGTCATGATAATGGGTGGATTCTCAGACATTATAACGCTCCTTCGAAAGCTGCCAAATCCTACTGCTGCACCCAAATGTATATGGAAGGCATAATTTATTGTATTGCAATACATTTGTGAAAATATTTCATAGAATACTGTTTACTAACCTTTTTGAGGCTATTAGCCAGATTAACTTGGGGAAATTTATGCTTCATGAGGTCCATTTGATGCACAGTGGTTGAAGGATGGTAGTTTAATGCTTTTAATGGTTAATAATGAGGATATTTATGATGTTACTGAGCCAACTTTATACTGTAACCACTCTGTGTTAGCAGAGGAGTGGTTCTCAGTAGAGGGCAGAGCCTTTTAAAGAAATTATTATTCGGAGTTGCAATATTCTGTGCAAAGTATGGAGTAAATTACCACAGATTAATTACCTTAATGTGATTATTATATTATTATGGTCATATTACTGGGGATCTTAGCAAATAAGTACTGTATTCAAAGCCAGACTGAACCACTAACAGCTCAGCAGTTGCACACTACAGAGTGCTGATGTCTTAGGCTAATGTGGATTTAAGCATTCACTACTGTCAGCAATAAGCCTGAGATAGCCCATTTGTCTTAAAGTGAGCCCCTTCAGACCCATCCAACATCACTAAGTTAATAATCATAGACTGATGTACTTCATATTGCATGAAACGCATTTGAACTTGATTATACCATCATTTGAGTTCAAGCGTTTATAGTATAAATGTAAATGTGTTTTCACTTTTTGAAGAGCATAAATAAACAAAAAGCTGCAGGGGCTGCTCAGGGGATAAATGATCAAACCCTTACACACGATAACATTAGGATAATTGCATTGCACTATCCTCAGCAGTGTTCATAACGTCATACCATTAGTTGTGTCCAAGCATGCATGTGCAAAGGGAACAACACAGAGTTGTACCCATAGGTCTTTTTAGGAGCAATGAGTGCAAAAGTGTTAAGATCCACCAGAGTGCTTAGGCTAAAATTTTCTGCTTACGCTACAAAAATTGAAGTACACTGGAAATACATTTAAGTAGGAAAGTCGCAGAGAAAATAGTGCTGAAAGGTGGAATCATATAGAACTCAATGCCAAAGACTTATGACCGGCTTTATATGAGTATTTGTTTATTTTAATTATTGCAAACTAACAAAGAAACAACAAGCTTTAAGGTTGTGTATAGATTTTTTTCTTTTCTTATACCTGGCTCACTGACAAAATGTGCAGTAAAGGAGTGGCAATTAGTGTGAGCAAACACTGTAGTACTAACAGTAGTTATTCTAGTTGCAGTCCCAAATCCCAGACCTCAGTTTGGAAGTGGTGTGCAGTGTGGTAGTGTAAGCATTTTAAAATTCTTTTGAACTCACATCTGACACATGAAGATTTTTCATGTTCTTTTGCTTTATACATTTGTCTCCATTGTCCCAAACGCTATGCAAGCACTACATGTATAAGCATTTGTTTGTGTGGGATTAATACAGAATAATTCATTTGGACGTCAACACTTGTCAGAGGTATTGCTTTAGGAGTTGCCTCAAGAACAACAACAGCACAGTTCTAAGCCTCATCAGTGTGTTTTATCTGTCTACAGTCTTCAGTCTTGTCTACAGTGCGGTGGTGAGTTAGTCATGTGATAACAGCCGACATGTTTGGCAACTCTAAAATAATTCAAAGGCTTTAAATTCTCCAAGTCATAGATCCAGTTCGTCTCCCAGCTGGGAAGAAAGTTAAAAGAGCTTCAGGGGTTTTATCAGTCCTGTTGGAAATCAGGCTGTGCTTTCCAGTTTAGCTTAAATCAGGGCTGAGTTTGCAGGGAGCTCCTGCTGTGAATGACAAACTGTAGATAAAGCAGAAGTTGGACAAGTGGCCATATACAGTAGGGGAGGGTGTGAGACTTGTTGTGCTTGTGCTCAGCCAGCAGGATGCACTGCAGCCCCATCACGCGCCAGCTTTAATGTCAGGAAAACTATCAAGCTGAAAAGCACCATTTCAGCGAGTGAGATGAATATTTATGTATGTGGGAAAATGAATACCATTTTTCAAATAAATGAATATCTGCGCTCAAATTGGAGGTTGGAGAAATGGCTGAGATTATCTTGTTGCTTAATTCTTAATTGAAGCCTGCTTCTAATTAGCTTGGCTATTATCATCCAACTTAGGAACAATTCCAGATTTCTAAAACTTTTCAACATGGTGAGAATAGAATTTGGCCCCTAGAAATAAATTTAAAGCTACTGCATTATGAAGAATTCTAATCTGTGTCCTCTTGTCACAGCTTCACCCACTGTGACCTCTTTTTAATTCTCATCCTGCTCAACATTAATTTAGCTAAGAGCAAAATCTCTGAATTAATGTCCCTTCATTCCTTTTTCTTACCGTGTCGCCCTCATTACATGCTGTGTAAGTGCAGGATGTCGTACCTCTCGCAAGGCAAATGGAAGTTCACTGTGCTCTATGTGCAGCAAATTTTCTCCACTTTCATTTTTAACACTGTGCTGGCTGAGACAAATTACACAGCATTTGCTATACAGGATGGAGTTATGCATTGAGCACTGTGACCCTGAATGGACTCCCCGTGGTTTTCATAAGAGTATAATTCCTCTGCTGGTGTCTGCACTGCAGGCTGGTGGCAGCTCTGATTGTGGCTATACTGTGCAGCTGCCAGTGTGAATGAATTGTTCCCAAGTGATGTCCTGCGCAAAGAGCTTACCTGGGAACAAAGCACGACAGATTTCATTGCGCCGCGAATATTGCCAGGAATTCTGCCTCTGGACCACAAGCACTGGCACACCTGCAAGGTGTTCTCTGACACGTCTGACGTCCACATGCGGCAGAAGCGGCGCTGCTGCTGATTGATAATTTTCTGACCCGTGGGTGATCAACACTCACCCTCCCACCCTCCAGCCCTCTGCATACAGTATATTCTAAACACCTGTCAGCCAGCAGCTCCCACTCTGTCGCCTCCTTCTCCCCCACTCCCTCTTTTTCCAACTCCCTTTGAATTATTGAGCTCTTTCTTTCAAAGCGACCAGTTCCTCTCATCAGCCATCAAGCTTGCTTCACCGCTCCTTCACCCGTGGCTGCAGCCGCCCCCATGTTGCCTCATGACATTGAGGAAATCACTCACATGTCCCTCACTTACTTCTCACTCACACCACCACTTGCTACCTCTCAATCTTTTTTCAAGCTCCCGCCCTCCTAACCCCTTCTATAAATCTCTCCCTCTTGCCTTCAATGTTCCTCTCTCGATTTCCTTCATTCACCCCCCCCCCCCCCACCCAATCCCCCCACCTTCTCCCCACCTTCTCTCTCCTTCCCTTGCTCTGTTTTTCTGTAATGTCACGGCCCACTGCTGAGTGTCACTGAGTTGATGGAGGGAAAAAATGGAGGACTGAGGCAAGGGAGGGGCTTGACAGGAATGTGTGTGCGTGTGCGGACGTGTTGGTTTAAGAGACGGGGAGAGTGAGAGACAGACAGCGAGGCAGAGCGACAGACATTATGCCTGTGGGTGCGTCTTGTGTAAAATGCTCCATCCTGGTGAAAACACTTGGCAGTTTGTGCGCCACCGCTCGCAAATAAAGCCATCCAGCCTGGTGCTTGTGACTCCTCTAATGGTGTTCCATTACAGCTTCCCAAAGGACCCGTTTCTGTACATACGCACAGCCTGTCGTCTGTTTCCGCCGTCTTATTATGCAATCTTGTGCAACCTGGAACCAAATGTGTTGTCTGACACTAACGTATACACTCGGAAAAAATGTAGCATACTGATTAAACTGTCTATAATACTGCATCTTATGTTTACCTTGCAGACGACTGCCAAATCACCGCCTCTGTCTGGCTGTGGAAGAGGAGCACAGCACTCTTTTGTAGAAAGAATGGGACCAATGTCGCTTTTATTCTCTGCTCTGTTGTTGTAGGTTCATTTTGTGCCATTGAAAGCACTGAAGCGAACCTTAAAGATCTATTTTAAAAGCTATGGTAGCAGCGCATGTGATCCAAAACCTAATCAGGGAGACATTTCAGCTTGCAGCAATTGCAACATTATGAGAGTCGATAAGACCTTACTGTTTAATACAATGATTTTCACGTGTCATCTCTCTTTATCGCTCAGGTCAGTCAATAGAATTGATTCAATCAGCAGCAAAGCACAAAACACAAACTGAAAAAAAAAAAGAAATCACCCATTCAGTGGCAAACACAATTCACGCTGACAGTAGTAAACACCTAACAGCCCCAGAATGCACAAACACACACACATACATACTCCCACAATTACTAAACAGGGATTTGGGGATTGGGGGGGCTTTGAAGGTGTTTATGTGCATAGGACTGGACTGTGAATTCGGGTGTAAATTGTGTTTGAGGAAAAGACAGATGTGTGCTCAGTAACCAAGACATTAAATTCAGCGGGAAGTGCTTTTGGAAAGCCCCCCCACAGCTATTCAAACAGATTAACGGCAACAAACAGCCGAACAGCCAGGCAACAAAGCATCATAAAACACTGTCAGTGGATGGTTGCCAACTGACCAATGGCAACAGTTAATTTATGTTTTATAGGACGTATGCAGTGTATGGGAGGTTAGGAGGTTTGCAAGTGGAGAAGACTAGTACTTTGTGTGTGTGTGTGTGTTTCTGTGTGTGGGATTAGGGTTGAGAGAGGTCTCTGGCATGAGTGGGTGGTAAAATGCCCCAACTCCTGTGATACGTGATGATCTGACGAGGAAGTGGGAAGTGGCTGATCCGGTCCATGTTATTAGTCGAGCTCTGTTAGACCATGTAATAGCCTCACAGCGCAACAGGGAGTCGCTGTTCCAAGAGCCGACTCTGCCCAGTATGACATCCTGATATGGAAGATATTCGTAACTGTGCTACAGCAAAACTCGCTGGATGGCTGTGTACAGGTGTGTATGTGTGTCAGTGTGTGTGTGTGTGTGTGTGTGTGGTGCTAGCTCCTCAGAGTGTTTGCATAAGTGCTGATTCTGCTCTTCCAAACCCTTCAACTCTGCATTTTTTTTTCACAGACTTTCCCCTCTCTACTGTGCCCTCATCTCCTCTCCTCTCTTCATCGCCACACAGCTTGCCTCCTCGCCCTTTGCCTCAATTCGTCACACATACCTTTTCATTACCCCCTCCGCCCCGTCCAACCCTGCCAAAAAACAGAAAAAAAGAAAAAAAAAAAAGCCGCCCACAACCTCCTCCCCTCACAAAGAGTTGCAAACAACATAAGGTAGCGGGCATCAAGCAATATCCTACTCTGGAAAAGTGAGACCTTGACATTTATGAGACAGCTATGAACCTTGGTGATGGTGAAAGGAATCAGTATATGCTGTGTGGATGGAGTAGTGTGAGAGTGGAAGCAGGAGATAAGAGAGAAGGGGACATCATCTAAGAGCCAAGTGGAAGGCAATTACTCAGGATGAGAAAAAAAAAAAGCACATTAAGACGGGATACAGATTATCCTGACAAAGGGAAAAAAAGAAGTCATACAGCTCTGGTCTACATGTTCAAGTGCAACTTGAAGAAAAAATGGCTCTGTATTAGTGAGAAAAGTAAAAAAAGAAAAAAAGAAACGGAGGTTTGTGTTTGAGTCATTCTGAATCTTCTGACCTGGAGCTCAGGAGAATGTCAATCTTTGTTCTCTGGAGAGCGCCTCACCTGTTTCTTCTACTTCAGGTAACAAGATGTTGCCAGGTAGCAGAGAAGCATTATTACATTTTAAGATTACACTTGGAAATATCTATCTGCAGATCTTAAAAAGGAACTGTGTGTACTTTAATCATAGACACTTAAAACTTGCAACTCAGATGATTTAAAAAAAAAAAAAAAAAACTCTTTTTCGCTTGCTGCAGCCCAGAGAGAATTTTGGACCAGGTCTATTGTATGTACACAAAGCACACACACACACACACACACAGTCACTCACTCACGTTGCATGCTCATGCAACCATACAGCATATTTAGCTAAGTAATAAAGCAGCATTGTTTAAAGAGAGAAAATACAGCAAATGAATCAATATACAGCCCCCATGCCAGGGCATTTTATGTGGCATCTGTTTTCGATTCCTTTGCTCGGCACAAAGAGCTGGCCGGGTGCCGCGGCACAGTGGCCAATCTCTCTCAGCCAGGGTTGAGGTATGCAATCTGCATTGGGCTTCATCTCATCCGGGCTCCCAGCACCCTGGCTGAACATGCCTTTGTCTTTTCACAGGAGTTTGGATGTATATCTGTCAGAACGGGTGCACAAACAAAGTGAAAAAGCAACTGTTGAGCTTTACAGAACTAATATATTTTTGTGTAATACATTTTACAGTGAGTGGTTCATTATGGTATAATTTCTCCTGTCCTCTTTTGCCAACATTACACTTTCTCTGTTGTTCTGATCCACAGCCCTTCTTCTCTTCTGTTTCTTTGCTTGCTTGCATCTCTCCCTCCCTTTTTTCCTGAGATTATTTCTCTCCCATCTCTCTTGTCTCTCTCTCGCTCTCTCTTTTCCTCATCCTTAGCTATTGTAGTACCACTGGGATCTCATTAAGCCACTAACTTCAAATAAATAAAACAAACTGCACAGACAAATGAGGGATCTATATATTATATAAAAAAAAAAACAGGTTTGTAATGAGTTTTCCTTTTCCCTGTTCTGACACCTCTCTCCCCTCTCTTCCCTCTTTCCCCCGTCTTTGTCTGCCTCTGTCAATTCAATTAATTTCAAAAAGGCTTTATTGGCATGACTGAGGCATTTTGATGGTGCCAAAGCTTTACAAAAAAGAGGAAAAAAAACATGCTGCATTATATCTGCCTCTCCATGTCTTCCTCGCTTCCCAGCCTTAGCATCTCCCTGCCAGCATGCAATCACTGCATCCAGCAGAAAACGCAAACAATCTCAGTCCTCCTTGCCCATCTTCCTCAGCCCCTCCTCTGTTTGGGTATTTTTCTTCTACTGTCCATCTGTAAAAGCCTTGAAACAGAGGTATTCCATTTGTCTTTCCCATCATGGATGAAAAGACGGCAATATGGATGGATTTGAGGCTGTGGTTTCCTTTCCACCCTCTTTCCCCTTGTTTCCCACCTTGGCCTCTCTTCTTTTTCTCTCTCTGTCTGTCCAGTGTGTGTGTTTGTGTGTGCACAGTATCAGGTCTGAGGATTTTACTGTCTTCTGCAGGCTTCATTCCCAGCTCATCATCTGTGGCTGGATTCTTTGTCCTGGGGGCGATGAGAGAGCTGAAGCCGATCCAGTCGTTCCTCTCAAACTCATGCAGACGCTGGAATGGGAAGGCTTGACCTGCTGTGGCAAAAAGAGTTGGCTTTGTTACACACAGATGAACTGGGAATGAACTGGGCCAGGGAGGAGGCGTGGGTCGGGGAAACGAGATGAGCATCCTGAGAAAATATCTTATTATTTGAATCGATCAGCCTCAGAGGATGAGTACCACCAAAGATCTGCCAGTGAAGTGACTAGTGCCTGATGCGCCAAGGACTTCCAGTGAGATCAAGAAGAGAGAGAGAGAGAGAGAGAGAGAGAGAGAGAGAGAGAGAGAGAGAGAGAGAGAGAGAGAGAGAGAGAGAGAGAGAGAGAGAGAGAGAGAGAGAGAGAGAAAAAAAAGAAAAAAAGAAAAATAGAAGGATAAAAGAAATCTTGATTTTGTCTGAGAGAGTATTGATTTTTTCCTCTGGGTTGGCCATGTGCGCACAGCCTGTTATTAGTTTAGAAACAAAAAAAAAGTCGAATGTGGGGAGAGCTGGCGTGTGTGTGTGTGTGTGTGTGTTGCTTGGCTGCACTGTTTGCATGTGTTTTAGTTCTGTGTGAGAGTTTCTGTTGCCTGAGTGGCATCACGTGTGTGTGTGTGCGCGCGCACAGAGGCCTGGCTGTTGGACTGGTGTATGGGCCCGCGTGCTTTGCAGCCTCTGGCTGGTTGGAGATGTTGGGATTAGAGGGAGATTAGAGCGGTGATTACACAATGTCTTCGCTCTAATGATCCCAACTGTTTGTTCATCTTATCACCCGCTCTGCACTGGATTCCACGAGTGCCGCTGATATGAGATAACACACGGATTACCCCCATACAACCCCCACCCATCCACCCCAACTCTGACCGCCACGCCAGTCAGAAAGGCGTGACCCAGGCAGAGTGGGCAAACAGACCCTCAGGGAAAGAGAGAGATGGACATGTACTGAAAGAAATTCATAGACGGAGAGTGACTCTCACGGCTGACCTCTCGAGTCCACAGGAGCATTAGCCAGAGTGCTCATTGTTCACTGAGACAATACACTGACCCCCCGGAGAGCCCTCGGTCTGCAGCGCAATGTACCCGCACAACCGCAGCATATTACAGAGGGAGAAGTGGGTGGAAGCAGCGATAAGGTGTCCAAAGTACTCTGATACACTGTGTGTGTGTGAGTGTACATTTTCTGGCTGTTGGGGAGAAGTATGTGGTTATTAGTGTGTGTGTGTGTGTGTGTGTGTGTGTGTGTTGTGTGTGTGTGTGTGTGAGGTGCACACATTCTCTGTAAAAGGAAAAGGTTGTAGTTTGTTTCGGTCGGTGTGGTGGCCTATGAAATAAAGGAGAGAATCAGATGTCGGGTGTGTGTTTTTAATAAAGTAAGGATGCACAGATTTGTGTGCTTAAGTGTGTTTGCCTAAGTATGACTGTGCGTGAGAGGATACAGTATATGTGTGTATCAGCGTGTGTGTGTGTGTGTGTGTGCACTTCTCTCCATGCCTGCATGCCACTCTGATCTCCCCATTACAAGGTCGATTAAGCCACTAATCCCCAAAATACACGCGTCCAACAGCACGACACTGGAAAAAAATTTCTCTCCTAAGAAAAAAAAAAAAAATGGCTGAATCTTCCCTTCCCTGTTGCTCGGAGCTTAAGCCACACACCAGTGCAACGTGCTACAGAGCATGAGCACGGAAATGTGTTTTACCTCCATAACCACACAGGCAGGGGATTACCATGCACCCTAAACCCTGGAAAAGCAGCTACTTTTACACTTCTATGGTCTCAGAAGAAAAAAAAAATTAATACACAGCGGCAGTGACACAGCAGGACAGAATACTATACACTGGGTGTCATTCATGTTAACTGAGATTGCAGGGTAACTGATTTTCCGGGTAGTTCTCATATGGCTGGCTGTCACACATGAAAAAAGAGTAAAAAAAGATAAAAATCTCCTTTTTTATTTTCCGTCAACGTAGGTTAATGCATGTGCCTGGCGCCTTTCATATCATCTTTTCCTCATGACTGCATACTGAAAACCAGTAATTACCATGGCTCTTTACTTATGTATCCCTGTTGTCCTGCCCTGCTCTCTGGATGGGCTGTGGAGGAATCTGCATAACCTTTAATTAGAGTGCTGAGGTTCTGTCAGGGAGATGGACCGGAGCAGAGGACCAGGGGCCCTCAAAGCCATTGTGATTTCACCATGCACTCCTTAATTTGGCCTGCTTCACCAGGAGCTATGGCTCAGCTCTCAAGTCCAGGGTGGCCCAACACTCACCCCGCTCCATTCTTCCCTGTCCGTCTCTGTCACTGAGGTTGGCTTCACATGCTGCACCCTAACAGCTACAGATGTGTTGGATTTCTTTAGAAGAATAGTATCTGAAACGTAATTTGGGTTTATATCATCATTTTTGGTTGTTTGGGATAAGTTGGGTGACATCACATTTTGTTTGCAACCTGCGCAATTTTGGTCTGTTATGATGGATGGTGCAGCTGATCAATAAAATGATAACATGAGCTAATTAATTGCCATGTTGTGTATGAAGATTGTACAGTATAATTAATTTTCACAAGATGGATATTACTTTGAAACAGATATAAATTACTATTGATCGTAAAGTATTCCTGTCAGGCATTCTGCTCCTGTGTGTTCACTGTGTTTCTATAGGTTTCCTGTGTGTTTACTATATGTGGTCACGATTACCTTTAAGATTTTTCACAGGTTGTAAAAGAATTGCAACAACAGTGGAGGATGTTCAGAAGGGCTTTTTTTAGAAAAGAATAATTAGCAAGTTAAATTGATCGTTGAACTAAAATTTAGGGATTTGCTGGAATTGCTATTCCAAGAACAGGGCTCACAGTAATAACTTATTGAAAGTTTGTGTTTGTTACTGGAAACAAATGATCTCAAACTAACCTGCAAAAACTTACATTAATGACAGAACTATATCATTGCAGTGTGTGACGTGTTCCCTCCATGTGATCATGGGCAGAGTAGTTCAATCAAAAAAAAAACTGAGCCTCTGTATCTATGTGCTGGACAGATATACGCTGTACATGTTGGGCCTGTATCTCCTCCATGTCCACCACTTCCTGTACATACGTACATACAGTGCATTCAGAAATTACTCAGACCCCTTCAGTTTTTTCACACTGGGGTGTTTTCCAGCGGCAGTGACAGGGAGACTGGGCAGGGTGGAGGGAAAGCAGAATGGGGGAAAGTACAGAGGTATCCTTGATGAAAACAAGACCTCAACAGGACCATGATCCTAAGCACACAGCAAAGACAATGCAGGAGTGGCTCAGCCAGAGCTCTGACTTGAACCCAATTGAACATCACTGGAGAGACCTGCTGTCCTCTGACAGTCCCCATCCAACCTGACAGAGCTGGAGAACATCTGCAGAGACGACTGGCAGAATATCCCCAGATCCAGGTGTGCAAAGCTTGTTGTGTCATACCCAAAAAGACTTGAGGCTGTAATCGCTGCCAAAGGTGCCTCAACATACTGAGAAAAGGGTCTGAATACTTAATGCCAGTGTGATATTTCAGTTTTTACTTTTTAATAAATTTACAGAAAATTCTAAAATTCTCTTTTGGCTTTGTCAGTATGAAGCACTAAGAGTAGATTGATGAGGGAGGAAAAATGAAACGATTTTAGCATAAGGCTGCAATGTAACAAAATGTGAAAAATGAAGAGCTCTGAACACTTTCTGAATATACTGCCTCACAAAAAAGTTCACAAAATCCCTGTGTGCAGTAGTAGCACACATTACAGTGTCTGTTGAGTGGTCCTGTGGTGTCTGCTGTAATACTCTGGTCCTGTTGCAGCTGGTGGTCTTTCTACTCACCTGCGGGGTATAGATCTGTTCTGCTCTCCAAGGATCCAGTTAACATGGCTGACCCCTATCTCTGCAGGTTGCATGCTCTTAGAGATCTCTGTCTGAGAGTGTCGCTGGCTGACGTTTATTGCGCCAGCAGGAGCTGCCCAGGAGAGCCACTGTCATGACCCCAGTCTAATTGAATTGTAATGAATCAAAATTCCTGTTTCAGGCATCTTATTTGAGCATACTGTATCCACTGCTATAAACAACTTCTTCCACTTGAAATATATTTTGTAAACATATATTTTATAATAATATTACATTAGATATTAGATCGTGATGGCAAAGCACAGATTTGCCAGTTTTCTGATAAATTAAAATTAACCATATGGATGGTAATAAAACTAATTAGCATCTGGCTTACTGAGGTAATTAGTATAAAGCAATGCAAGCACAGACAGTTCATTTTTCCTGCTTACTTATGGCCTATGAATGCGTAATTAGCCATGTTAAGGGCACAGGTGATGTATTGTAGCTGTACAGGCCAATCATTTATAATGGATATGCGTCACCTTCTCTAAAAATCTCATGAACTGGAAAGTGAGAAACTCCACCAGAGGTTTAGACACATTCAAATGAAATTACAGGTAAATTATCCTACTCATCTGACAAAAATAGACATCAGTATCCTATTGTTGTAATCCCCCTTATGTAACGAATACAATCTGATGTGACTTTGCTCCATTTTTAAATAAAAGGGCTCCCTGACTCAAAGGGGTGAATGTTAACAGTATTAATTATGGTAATAATATGTTTAAAGTGTTAGGTGTATCCCCATCGGTGCTCGATTTCAGCTAAATACCTGGTTTATCCTTGATTATCTTCTAATGAGAACGTAATTAGTGTTTTTCAAAAACATAACACAAGAGCACATGGGTCCCTCAATTATAATCTCCCAGTCACTTGTGGCAACCGCAGAAAACGTCCTCATGACAATGTGTCTCCACCGCCAAACCCAAAAAGGAACGAGGAAATACAACTCACAACACTACACACACACACTACACACACACACTACACTGTCACAGAGGAGCATGTTTCTATTGAGATAGAATTTATTCAAACACTTCTTCTATGCGCTCTCTCTCTCTCTCTCTCTCTCTCTCTCCCTCCCTCCCTCCAGAGTCCAGGTGTCGCCAGTGGGTGTATGAGTATGTGTATGATTTTGTGTTTGTTGAAAGTATAATTTTTTTGTGGTGTAATAATATAGTGCACTTTGCAGAATGGGGCTGCTGCTCCAGGTGACCAATCAATGAGTAATGAGAGACCCAGAGACCTGTAAAAGATTGACTGCAACCCACGACCCCTTCATCTCATTCAGGTCTTAATCACAGTGGTCCCGCAGGATCCCATGATGCATGCCTGGAAATGTTTGGGCCTGTTTGACTCTACAGGGGTATGCACTCCCCAGACCTCATCCTTCTTTCCCCCCCTTGCTGTCCCGTCCCCCCCCTCCTCCTCCACTGCCTGATGGAAGTGGAGGGATGGAATTGAAGCCAAGAGCTGGACTGCAGTGTACCTGAGGGGGCAAAGTGGTTCTATAAATGGAGAAGTGAAACTGCTCATGAATAGCATTTTAACTTGCGGACAAAGTCTGCAGGTGAAAATGTCCACTTTCAAATGGTCAGGGTCAAACTGAGAATGGGAGAGAGATTCAATGAAATACTTGAAAACCCTTGGTGTCTGCAGGCAATCTAATTAAGTCAGGGCTAGTGTTTAATTGCACTTTGAAAGGCTTTTCATTTCATTGGTATATTTTCTTCGTTATATAGCAGCATGGGGGGAGACTGTAAATGCTGTTCCAATCCTATGTCATTTCTTATGTATGATTAATATTCAGCACTGGTTCTCCTCTGTTTCTAATCATTCTAGTCGCGATGAATGTTTGGCCTTGGTACACCCACACATAGAAAACCTCAGCGGCCCAGTCAAGTCATTGTGGGATTTCCATTCGACTATTTAATAACCTCAATGTAGATTTGAAACGCCATGATAAAGTAAGTTACTGTCACTGCTGTCAGCGCTGAGGTCCACGGTTTTGTGACTGATGCGGTTCATTTGGAAGGATGAAGAGAGCATGTGGGAGGAAATGTGTTGTTAGCCTACATTATTCAGTGTAAAATGTTAGGGTCAGTTAATTTCATAATGATAATGTAGAGTACATCTGCACTGAAAATGTTATCACAGTAAAAGCAGATATCTGGTGAGTGGTGAGAAATAAAGAAAGCGGTAAGGAGAGAGAGAGGCAGACACATTGTAAAAGTTCACTTAAGTGCCCAGGAAAAATTAAAGAACATGAAATATTTAAGAGTTAAAGAATTAGACACCTGCACCCTGAGAGGGTGACGGAGAGAGGGTGCTGATGATTGAAAGGTTGAAAGGGAAGGGATGAATAGAATGAGCTGCAGTGAGCCAGTCCCTCAGGAGCACATTAAGTGAACAGTTCTTTAGTGTGTAGGTGTGTAATGTCCCTTTGTAAAACCTGCCCTTGCTTCTATAGCAACACGCCTCTGTGGCTCGACACACCAACGTGTAAACTCAGCTCTGCATGCTTTCCGATGGCCGCTATCCTCAAGTGTTCCCACACTCCTTCACTTAACAGAAGTAATAACACTACTCCACTGTGCTTGAGCTGTTGTTTCAATCTATAAGTACATATGCAGGAGCTAATTTGTGAGCTAAGGTCTTTGCTCAGAATTACTCTCACCTGTGCGTTTACTTTTGCAACCATTAAAAAAAAACAAAAAACAAAAAAACAACCTTCCAAAAGAGAGAAAATCTGCAGTATTATGATAAACTTCCCCCTGAGGCAGCAGTAGGCTGATTTAAAGGTCTGTTAAGTAATCTATGACCTCTAAAGACCTCTATTGGCAACCAGCACGAATTGCAACAACATTAATAGAGCTCATCTCCTCCCACACAGCCAACGCCCCCCACCCAACCCCACCCCATCCCAGCTGCTCCCCGCTCCCTTGATCCACGGTGGTCTGTAACTGAAACAAACAATGAAGTCATATGTTCACAAGTGAGATGAATAAGGTGGCTAATTAGACCAGAGATCCAACAGAAATAGCCTGTAAAAAGGTAATACATCACCACACAAAATACAAAACACTGAAATAATAATACTGCTGTGTCATTTGCTTCTTTGGCTCAGGCGCAAGGCTTTTCTGCCTTTGTAGTTGAAATGTTAAAACAAATGGTAAAACGCTGTTCTCTCGCTTGTAGCACTGTCCTCCATCATTTAGCAAGAGCAGAAGAGGAGCTCCTGTATGAACTGAGTATGTGCCGGAAAGTGCAGGTTTAAAAGCCAGAGATCATAAACCAGAGGGAAATGATCATTGAGTCGTTTGTATTGATCAAAAACACTGTAACCCTCTGTGTGGATATATTATGGTCATACTGTGGGCATAAGACTGTGTTATAATCCGGTGTCTCTCAAGGAAAGAATTAAGAAACAGTTGCTGCAGCATGCTCAGTTGTTGTTGTTCCACTGTGACTGGTTAAACATCAGCTCACTGTGCATATATATATATATAAAAAATAAAAAAAACTCAGCGTGGGGGATTTTTTTTTTTGAGTGGAGCTGTCAAATGAGCTTCCACAGATTTCCCCATTAGACAGCTTGCATGTTTATGTGCTGTGTGTTGGGTCCCTCTGCCACATGGTCAGTACTATGCCTTGAATGTGGAATATGACAACATTTTAAGAAATGCATTGTCTGTTCATGGCAGATGGGCAGATTGTGCACACTAATTCTGTCTCTCTCTCATGCACGCACACACATGCACACGCGCGCACACATGCACGCACAAGCCTTCATTGAGTTATTTTTGCTTCTGTGCATATTTGAAATTTCTGAGCTTCAGGCGAGGAGGATTGGGGAGGGAGAGCAGGTTGAGTGGATGTGAAGCTTCTGATAAAGCTACTAAAATACTTCCTAAGCTTCACGTTTACCCCAAAACATGTCATCTGGGATTAATTTATAAGCTTTGGTAGTTCAAAAACTATTAAAAGGCTCATTAGATCTCCCACTTTTAAATGCCCATATTGGTTGAAGAAGACAAACAAAGTTAGTTGATTCAGTAAACAACTGTGAAAGGACTCATAAGGACTATGTCCCATTTGGGCTCTCAACACCTGTTTTTCTTCCCAAAGTGAAATAATACTGCAGCTAAAACATTGTCTCTCAAAATTAAGAAAGCACCTCACAAGAATAGACCAAGTTTACTTTGAATCCGTGCTTCTAGGGAAAATAAACTGGTCTGTGGCATCTGTTACCACCTACTTGCCAGAATTGTATCACCAGCGTCCATATGGTCACTGCCACCCAGAATCATCCCCTTCATAACTTAGTTTTCTTAATTAAAATAAATATTTTTGTTTCTCTTACTGTAATTGTAAATAAATTGGATAAACATTGGTGGTGAGAGAGATGATGAGACAGGACAAGCGAGAGGCAAAAAGAAAAGGCTGGTAATGAAGGAAAAGTGTAAAAAGCGGAGAGAGCACTTATTGAGTGAAGTATGTGTGAAAATTGAGTCTGAAAGCTTTGTCTGTGGCTGGCAGCTGTGTTGAAAGGAAGCTTGTTCACCATACTAATAGACTAGTCTGTTTTTTTTTTTTGGGGGGGGGGTCGTGTCACATCCTGAACATGTTTTAAAAAAAAAAAAAAAAAAAAGGAAAGAAAAAGAGGATGTTATACTGTCATTAGTTAGACTTGTTTTTAAAGTAAAATTCCTCTGCTATGTGATGATCAGATGAAATGTTCCTCTGCACTGAGCACAGTCTCTTTCCAAACACACTGACACTAACTCACTGGTCACATGCACATATACACATATACACTATAGGGGTGTTGCGATACACCGGTATTGATGATGACGCTGATGTTTAAAGACTCAACCATTGATATGGCGTTAATAATACACAGAATATTGCGATGGCAGATGTCGGGCCTTTTGTCTATCAGCTGATCTTGTTTCCTTTTCACTATCCACTAAGTGTAATTGTTCTTTCTGTACACTTTTGTACAGTTAAGATTACAGACTCACTCTCCACCTCCTTACGCTAATATTTGAGTCTAATTCATTCATTAAAAAAAAGACACAAAACACAAGATAAACTAAATTAAAGATGAGTTTGACTGATAGCATTGTTGTTATTATTATCACATTTTTTATAGATATTGCGATAATATTCCTATTGTGAATTCTTTGGCCACAATGATAGTGTAGTGAAAATCTGATATCATGACAGCCCTAACACACACACACACACACACACACACAAAAAAAAAAAACATACACACGTGTCTGCTTGCTTACTTCTTCGGCAGCACACAGAGGTCAGATTCATTTTCATTGCTTTAAGAGTTAAATGCTTCTCTCTTGATTATCTTCTGCAGTCATATTGTGACAGCTCTTCCAGCCCAGGAAAGACGTCTCAGTTTCCTGCTGATATAGACAGATTTATCTTATGTTGTACATTAAGGCAGAGTATAGCAGAAAGGAAAAGCGAGAGTGAGATGCACTGGCACACATGCATTAAGAGTGAGATCAGACACTTCCCTCCCAACAGGTGACATTACAATGAAAGGCTCTAGATCAGGATTTTCCCTGTGTAAAGATTTCTTTGCCTTTCATTATTATTAATTGCTCTTGGGGAATTTCAGTCCATGTTTGTTCCCTGTCAATTAAGTGCACAACAATGGAGACAAGCTCACCTCCATCGGCCCTCTCCTGCAAGCACAACCGCTTTTTTTTTTCTTCCCAGTAATCAATTCTCAATGGTAGACTTCAGTAAGCTCATTAGGCTCTCACTAGGCACCGACTCCATTACGGCTGCATAATTACCACAGTTCTGCCTTCAACCCCTCTCTGAATGAAACACCTTCATTCTGGGCCTGACAGTGATTATTGTTATGATACATCGCTTGGGAACTGAGACTTGAAAACATTCTTTACATTGCCCCATACCTTATCTACACACTGTGTGCTTGTGTACTTGGATTAGCCACATGTAATAGATGTATTACAAAAGCTAGACCCTTTCAAAATCTGCATTTGCCACTGTTTGCAAACAATATGTGCAGCTCTGTTTCAATCTTGTGATTTTATTTCCTCCCTGTGTGCAGATTACGTCCGTGTTCATGTTCACTGCTCTGGCCTGATGTGCCTGTCTTCAGTGTGTTCATCAGGTTTTTGCTACCGTGCATAAACTACAATAGATATTTATTTGATTTACATATGTTCTGCTGCTGATGCATATGCAATTGTGCGTGGTTGTATGCTCACATGAAAGTGTTCATTTGTTTCTCTTTCCATTACACACACACATGCGTGTGTGTGTGTGTGTGCTGCGTGCAAATTGTGCACGTGTGAGTAAATGTGCAGATGGGATTCGGGTGGCTAGAACAGGGAAGGCTGCAGTGGGAGTAGCAGCCACGCTTTGCCTGTTTTTTCCCTCTCACAGGCGGTGCAAAGGAAGTGTAACATGACATGAAGATAATTAAAAAAGTAGATCCATATATATTAAAAACAGCTAAGCCCACAGTAGGAGGACTGGGCCAGGGATCATTAGGATTCTGTCTATAATGTAAACTTAAACTGGGCCTTAGCTAACCACCCTGAAGGCAAAACAAGCTTCTCAGAGACCTGATATTTCATTACTCCAGTCTGGAGGGACTGAGTGCACCCCCACCCCTCACCACTCTCACCCTGCCCCACCTCCCCAGCTCCCTGGCTTGATCTGTACCTGCCTCATGGAGAGCTGAAGGCTCCCTGTGGGAGAATAGCCCATACTGTGCAGCTCCACATTGGACTCTGGACTGGAAAATGACATTTTCAATCTAGCCCACACATGTAAGGGTGACTCAACAAGCACTTAGCACTTGAGTCTTGTAGATGCTACCTCTCTGAACATGTAATATTAAATGTTACTGCTTGCCAGGAAAAAAAAAAAAAAAAGAAAAAAAAATCGATAAAAAATAAGCTTATCCAGGCCAGCTGCTATGAATATCAGTGCACCGAACTGCTACCAGGTAGATTTTATTACTTTTAGCCCTGAACTCACATGAGGGAGACAGAGATGTGCGCTGCGAAAAAGGTGTGAAAACAGACATGGTGTGTAAGGAAAGCAACAAGGGATGTACAGCATGTTGTTAACATTGGGTTGTCAACACATCTGTGCCAGTCTTGCACATGTGCCGCTGTGAGCCAAAGTACCATCACGCTCACATTGCCTTTACAATCTGCCTGCCATTATCCTTTTAAATAGGTTACTTCCTACAGTATGCATCTTCGCTCCTCTTTGTGTGTGCATTTCCTGAAGCATACTGTTTACATTGCAGCCCCTGGCCACCCCGAGAGCGCAGGAATTGGCCATGATAACAGCTGTAACAACAGAGTATATGATCTAATAGGAGCCCGGTGGCTCGGAGGTGAATATATTTCTTGAGGGGATGATTAAATGAGAACATTGCAGAGGAGGTGATAGATGAAAAGAGAGAGATGTGGGAAGGTAGCAGATAGTGAGGAAGAGAGAAAAGCAGAAAGAAGAGAAAATTAGCAGGTGGGAGTAGGAGAGCTGAAATAAAGAAAAAGAGAGTGAGGTGGACTCAAAGTAATGGACAGATCATGGAGCAGGAGGGAGGAAAGGAGGGGAAGAGTCTGATTGCTGAGCATTTCGTACATGTTTACATCAGTCTGTTTTGAAAAAAGATGAACTGTTACTATATGCAAGCAGGGTATTGTTCTGGATAATGTAAATGGGATTATACAAGGATTTACACATCTCTCAGGTACACCTAAAGTGTTCCTTGCATGTTGGTAAACAATGGCAGAGATTATGCAGGGGGAAGGCAGAGAAGGCGTGATTTTTGCTGGCGTGTGTGTGTTAGTTTTTATTTTACTGTATCTGCGAAAGGGAGTGAGAGAGGGAGAGCCGCAGGTGACTTCATCAGTCAGAGAGACGGGTGGGTTCCGTCAGTGTGACGGCCTCGTCAGCGGCCCATATTAAACACATTAAACACTGGGCCGAGCTCCTCATTAATCAGCCCAGAGGGATGACAGCTAGCTCTGCTATCGGCCCCATACATCCACGCATGCCCAGGGCTGTCTGGGCCCCAGGTAATATACCTCTTCCGCAGATAACACCATGATAGATCGACTGTAGCCGCTCTGATTGGGGCTCGCTGGTGTAATACCACCTTGTCTGGCTTTATCAGAGGAGCCCATTGAGCAGTCATGGCAGATCAGCTTTTCAAGAGCTTCATGATTCAACAGATTTTTGACTGGAAGGGAGTGTCTTGATGCTGGTGTCAGCTGATTTAGTGTCAGACCTATAAGGTGAGACAGGTACTTTAAAGGTACCGTCCAGTCATAATTGTCACGTCTACCCCCTTTTGGAGAGAATAATGGCATCCTGTATGCAACCTGTCACATTAATTTGAACACCGTTATTAACCCTTCAAGAGACCCTCTACCAGCTTGAGAGGTGTGATTGATTCGTTCTCCCAGTTTGCTGCAGTTCATGTGGCGTGAGGTATTTTCGGTTTCACTTTTTTTTTTTGAAAGCTGATATCCGAAAACACCAGAAATCATTTGTTAACTTTCAGAATCAAAAAAGGCAAAAGAAAATGTAAGTTTCAGGCTTTTTTTTTTTTTTTCTTCATTCTGAATTTAATTGATTTCTAATTACACTGCCTACCTGGAGAGTGGCTTTTAATCATCCTTGGTCAGTAATATTAAATTTCACTCCTCCTATGTACCACACACCAAGCTGATCAGCCACAAAAGCTGGCACCTCATCCATAATCAACTGTTCTCCATTTTGTCCTACCAGCACACCACTCCTACCACAAAAAGAAAGGAAGAAAGAGAGAAAGAAAAAAAAAAACCCTCTGGGAAAGGTGTATGAGGCTGATAGCGAGTGATGTGCAAATCACACCAATAATTGCTACAGTTAGTGGTTCAATTTGATTAATGTGGCTTCGTTAAGGGTCCTTTAAGAGAAGAGAACACGTAATGGTGATGTGCAGTTAAGTCGGTTGGGATAGAGAGCGCTTTCCATGTCCGGGGGTAGATGGGGGTTTCGTTCTGCACCACTAGATGTCTCTCTTCAGATAGGCTAGAAGTCTGGGGTTGGAGCTGACTGGGCTGAGGGGCTGAGAGAGGTCAGACCCAGAGAAGAAGGTGGAGAGAAGAGGAGAGGAGAAAAAAGGAGTGAGGGCAACTCCACCGGGTCCAAAGCTTCTCTTTGTGCCCTTGTTTGTACTCAGACGTGACTGTATACTCTGCTGCCTGGAAAGCCACAAAGGCTTTGTGCCTAGCTGTTGAACTGTGTTTGTTGTTTTTCAGGACAGTCATGTAAGTGCATTTTGCTCACCTACAGTATTTGCCTCAACTCATTTGTGATGTAAAATGCAGAATACATAACTGTTGCCCATGAATTCTGCAGAGATACAATGTTCATAAACTCCCGGAGCCAGTGAATGAAATGTCGCTTTTTCATGTATTCATTTACCCAACAAGTACTTTGTATTTGTTATTTATCTTCCATTTTCACCTCTCCGGGCCTTTCGTTCTGCCAAATGCACATTCCCCTCTGGTTTTGTTGAGATATGCCGTTCTGCATTTCTATTCCTTTGTCCTTCCCCCTCTTCAAGAGGAACTCACACATTTCCTTCATGCTCTTTATTGTCTGCTCTTCTATTCCCTTGTATCAACTGCAATCCTGTGCTTCAGAGGTTATATCGTTTTGTATTGGAGGGTCAGAAGTGCAGCAGTATGTTCGCCAACGGGCAGCTTATCTCAGCAACGCTGTAAGACTAGATTCCAGCAAATCCCACTGAAATCGCATAACATATTCGAGCCCGCTGAAATACTTGTAGAACGAATAGGGAGTGAAATCTTAAAGCAGAAAAAAATATCCATAGGCTTTCTGTCACCTCTCCACATATTTGGTGCACTCTCTTTGCTGCAAAAATAAAAATACAAACACCATTTTATTCATTGGTGTCTGTTTTTCCGTGTGACAGTATGCAGGCCCTTGAACTGTGATTCTCCAGAGTGTGTGAGGATGTGGCCGGGCAGCGGGCGTCATGGTGCCACAGCCTGCTTGTGCTGCTGCTGCTGCTGCTGTGCTGTGGAACAGACATGGAGCTAGTGTAATTATTTCCATTATCACCGCCACACAACACAGAGCTACAGAGACAGGGAGGACGAGAATTGAGGGGACTCACACTGGGACATATGAAATCTACCTTCAACTTCTGTACACTGGCAGATTGAGAGAGAATGAGGGAGTCATACAGAGAGGTAGGGTGGTGAGAGGAAAGAGGATGTGAAGGAAGGTGGGAACAAGAAATAGTTTTAGTAGACAAAAACTGTGTGTGTGTGTGTGTGTGTGTGTGTCACTCTGTGCATACGTGTTTGCAACTTTTTTTTTTTTTTTTTCAAAATTTGCAAAGAGGTGAGCTGTGCAATCAGTTTCTCTCCCCAGCTTGCAATCAGCAGGCATGTCAGTAAACACTGTTAATAGGGGTGGACACTCTCTCCCTTCTCACCCAAGACCCCTGCAGTTGCTAATTGGGATAAATGCAACTCCACGCTTCATTTACCCTCACCCTCTCTATCCCTTTTTGTCTTTTCCCCATACAGTTTTCTTCCTCCTCCTTTGCTTCTCCTTTAACCTCATCTTTCCCCTCCTCTCTATCTTCTGCTGCTCTCTTTGCTTGTCCTCCTCTGTGCTTGTTAATGGCTTCCCAGCTCATTGATGCCCCAGATGTTTTTTATCATCAAAACATGAGAAATGGCAGAGTGGACACGACGCCGTCTCTTCCGCCATGGGTGATTGAAATGAGCTGTTAGTTGTGTTTAACATGGGCACAAGACAAAAACTGTATTGAGTAATGAATCAGATATGAGATACTGTCAACACCAGTTAATACAAATAGCTTTTTTCTTTGATTACCTTTGATTACTGTAAGCTGCCTTGCAACAAAGACGCATCGTGCTGAAAGTTCCAGCACATAATACATACTCCATGTACCTTAGAGAAAAGAATAATTTGTTGATTTGATATTATTCATTATGATTTATTATTTTGTTGCTGCCTTCAACCCATGCTCTGCGTATATATGATGGTGTAATGTATTCATGGGTCTTGCTGCACCATCATTGCTTTTGTGATGTAATCTCTTTTCCCCTGGCTTGGACCCCACCTGTGGGAGAAATAGAGAGAGCTGTAAGTGCTTGTGTGATGTAAAATGCCTAATTTGGGGGGTGATTGATGGTTTAATATTGCAGCCTGCAACCTTGCTGCCCCCACCTACCCAATGAAGCTGCAGGCAGGCGCGAAACCGTAGCACTGTGTGTGTATAATGTCACTTTCTATTCTCACATTCAAACCTAGCTGGTGGAATTAAACCAATTCTGAGTTTGTTTTGGTGTGTGTGTGTGTGTGTGTGTGTGTGTGTGTGTGTGTGTGCGCGCAGTGTGGGCGTGCTGGAGCATTTCTACTATCGCAGCACAGCTAAAATCCACTTAGATATATTGACTGTGGTCTAGAGTCAGTGGTCAGTTATTGCAGCCATTTCTATTCTCCTCATTTTAACCAATCTTCCCTCATCTCTCCCGTCTCCTCTGTTTTCCCTGAGACACAGAGCGAGTTCTCAGTGTCACTCATTACCGCTCACTTAATGTCATGAATACCCTCAACCCTCCTTCCTTTGTTGATTTTTCTGTTTCTGTCATTTTTACTCATCTGCTGGGTTTTCAATTTGTTTGGTGAACTGTGTTTTACAAAGTCTTGCAGATTTCCCTGCAAATGATGTGGTGATCCGACTGGTATTACTTTAAATAAACAGGTGAGGTTATCCTCTTTGAGAAAAATGACAAATGTTGATGAGTTTAACTGTCGAACAGGACTTATGGCCTGACAGTGTTATAGTGCCACAAAACCTCTTAGGAGGGAGGTTTTGGTGGATGTCTGGGTCAACAGAATGTGTGACTTTGACATGAGAGACGGTGGTTCTTTAGCCTGGAAACCAGACCAATCAGCAAGCTCATTATTCGCTCTCGCAGATGGGTCTGGCCCCCCTCCTGTTCAGACAGATTTCCATCTGTCCAGAGACGATCGGGCCAATCACAACCATTTATCTAAAATGGGGCAGGTTTGATATGATGACTGACAGAGGACCACAGCTGAAGCATTTTCATTAACAACCAAGATGGCTACTGCTGATGTGGAGAGGTTTGTTAAAACCGCTATTGCGACAGTATTAAACAAACTGGATGGTATGATTTCTCTAAATGAAGAAGGATGAAGGACAAGAAGGATGGATTTGCTGTACTACTGACAGGATTGGGTAAAAGTTTAATTTACCAAATGGCCCTGGTCTGCACTACATCAAACGTTTTATTGCTGATTGGTTTTAGATCTATGCAACTGTTGATAATGCTCCTTGGAAATTGAAAATGAAAATGAACTGAGAGGTTCCAGGATCTGGAGGCCCTGGAGGCCGTGTAAACAGAGAAAGCCTCTCTGGAGGGTGTCTGCAAGGACATGAAATGGCTGCTAAGTGCATCATTTGGTCAGTTTGTACTGCTAAAAATGAGTAATTTCAAGACCCAAATGTAGACAATAAGAAAGGCTGGTATGTGCAAAAAGGGAATTTAATAACAAAACTGACTTACACACAGGTGATGCAAGACGGAAGAACCGGTAAGAATACTAAACTCAGAAAATCCAATTGACGAGCAGGACTCAGGAACAGGAAAGGGAGCAGTAGAAACATCAGGGGACTGAACAGAAGCACGAGAGTCACTGGGGAAACTGAACAGAAGTAGAAGAGATGAACTGACAAAGACAGTGGGGAAAACAGGCTAAAAGACACAAGGGAAGCAAGGATAATTGACACAGGTGAAACACATCAAGGCATGGCAGACAATCACAACAGCGGGGAAACTAGACAAAGAAGTAAAACAAACAGTGGACACACAAGATAAGTCATTTCAAGATAAAGTAGGTCCAAGCAGAGTTCTTTCAGGGCAGATCATGACATGGTAGATCACAAAAACATATACTAATCATTTTTTGACAGAACTGGTAAACAATGTTTGTGTCAGAGAGTGCTGATCATATAGATCATTTTGTAAGTTAATATACACGATACATTTTACTGCGTAGTTTGAAGGAGTTGTTGCACAGACAGAGTATTGGCTGGATGTGTAAACCACATTGTTTAATCAGGATGCATCTAAAGGATTGTTCTTTAGTTCCTGTTACTCTGAAGTTGTAACAGAGCAAAGCGATTTTATAAAACTTCTCAAACAATGCTTATGAGTGTTGACACACCCACAGCAACAAGCAAGAGGTGGCAAACGATTAAATCTTTATGGTAATGTGAATCATGTAACTCTCTTGTAATTGGACAACTCTTTAACCTTTTTTTGCTTTCTGGATTTGTAGGTCTTGTTTGGCTAGAGCTTTTAAATTTCCCCACACGTTTCTAGTTCTCCGTCTCCGCTGGCTGACCTCCCTCCCATCAATCCTTGCATCATAAGAAGATAGACGCTACCTGAGGAGCAGATAGAAAAATGATGATCAGTATCACTTTCAAAAGTTAGACAAAGTGCCTTTAGATCCTTCTTGATGCGTTCATCATCACGTCGATGTTGTTGATCTGTATTCTATACAGTTCTCAGTGGGGAAATGAATCATGCTACTATGCCTGTGAGTCATTTAGCTGTGCAGAAACTATGGTGTCATTATGTTGATATTTTGCCTCCTATTAGCCATAAGGAACAACTGCTCACAGTGATATGCATAATGCCAGCCAGTGTGGACAAGCGCTAAGAAACACTTTGAATACTTATTCTGAATTTGAAATGCGCACACACACACACGCTACATATGCATGTGTGCGGACACAGTCTCAAATGGTTGTTGTGCTAATATGTTTTTAATGTCTTTGGGAAGCAGTCGACATCTCTAATTTGTTTTTGTCTAAGCTGTGTGCTTATGTGGATGGGGGACATCAAAGCAGTAAAAATAGCATTTCTCATTAACCAGCCTTTCCCTCTCATTTATTTTCCTCGTTCTCACTTGCCAGTTTGTCCACATGAGTGTTTTTTTAGGCACAGCTTGTGAAGTTGTGAGGAGGAGTTGCTGGAGAAAAGATAATGGGCCGATGCTTGGTGTACATTTACTGCCTCCTATATTTGGTCCTCAGCAGGCTTTCATCAGGAACTCATCGCCGTTTGAGTTATCAATTGTCAAAAGCCTGTGTCAAATCAAGTTACATAATGTGAATGAAAGAGCCAGTTTACTTGTTCAAACTGACAGGTCCTAGCTCGGTATGAATAATGTTTGAGACAAAACAGAAATAGCAGTTTACAGCAAGTGGTTTGATAAATGATTCTCGTGACAAAAAAAAAAAGAAACCCCCCCCCCCTCGTTTGTGAGTTTTTAAACTAGAGAATTCCAACTTTTTTTTTTTTTTTTTACATTAACTTAAAGTACCTCCATTTATGTATGTAAAAAAGGATAAAAACAACAACAACAAAAAAACCACCACTAGGCTAATGAGCTTTACTTAACACCAAAACTGAGTGTGAAGACAACTGGCACTTGTTTTACTTTGGCAGCCACTGTACAGTGTACAGTATCTTGTACATGCCGGGACTGGGCCTCTGTTCACAAGCTCCTGAAGCGTAGTGGGGTTTTCCCATTTTCACATTCCATAGCTATTTTCATGTTTTTATACTTTTACTTGTATTCTGTTCTGATTTATGTGAAAAGATTGAAATGTATTGCTAGTATTCATTTACATTGCATTACCATATAATATTTTATAGAGGTACATTCTGGTTCATTTCAGTTAGTAGACTAACTGTAGCAGTCACTGACCAAATAAAAGTTAATTATTTAGGAACAACTCTGCGTGACACTGGACTATTTATGTTGGAATCCTTGGCTGTACACTATTTTCATAAATAAAGCATCATGTATGTAACACGTCCCTCATGCGATGGTAAATTAGTGTTGCTTTTTCAATGGCGCTGCATCTTCTATAGCCTTTGAATTTCTAACGACATGCTGTGTTTTAGCTACATTCCATCTTCTGTGTGTATTCATATTTATACTTTGTGATGGCACTATGATGTGGGTGTTTGTGTTTATGTCTCTAAGATGAAAGCCTATTGCTTCATTGGTCAACAAATAGGCATTCCCAGTGTATGCTATAAAGAAGAATAGGTACAGTGATTCTATTTGTTCATTACTATAATGAAACGATTAGATCTGCTTTAACATATTTCTGTGCATGCTGATGGGTTATCTGTCTCTCATTACCACAACACAGTGGCCCTTTAAATAGCAGTATGAGCGAGATTTACTGAATCCACCCTGTCCACCATTTTGTGGACGAACCAGATTTCACCTCTGCTACACAGAACAGTTTTGCCGTGGCTATAATTGTCAAGGGACAGTGAGGTTAGGTGAAGAGAGAGCTGCATTTGACTGACTGATTTAGCTCATGATGAAACGTATCTCACCTCTGCAAGCTATTACAGTCTTATTATTCAGTTCATTATGACAGTTTCATGTCACCTGCTCTATTTATTCTCCATTTGTCTCGTCTCAGTGCGACGCCGTGATGGGGAGCTGAATCCAGGGTATTTGCCACACCGGTAACAGACTCAACCAAAGTCACAAATCTGAAAACGCCCCACGGAGCTTTAAATACCTATTTTCTCAAATTCATGATTTGCCTGTAAGCTTGTTGTTAGTAAGAAGGACTTTTCCTCTGCGCTGAGTTTTGGGTCAGCAGGGTGTGGTGTCGCAGCCCCCTTCTGCCCTTCACTCGGCTGAAGTTGCATTGTTTCAGTTTAATTGGTTTTGGCTTGAACTCCTCAGCTGAATCATGTTTTCATAATTTAATCGAGAGGGCGGAGGAATATAGTTACCCCATCAAGTCAATGCGTGATTAAAATCTGATAATAAACATTGTGCTAAAATTTAACTTTAATGGATTTATTTTACTATTCAGAAAAAATTAAGTCAGCCTCTGACATTTAGTTTCACTAAAAATGCATTTAATCAGAACCAAAATTCAAATACACCCTGTTTTAAAATAATGTGGAGCTGCTGGTTTGCTTGTGATTGAAACACAACTTAGTATTCTGCTTGTCACCGATTCAGCCTGCCAGGGAGTGATGGTCAAATATTGTTGCTGGAAAATAGTCAGTTCTGAAAGATGTGATCTTGGCCTAAATTTCTGAATTGGATTGGATTTGGTTTCCATAGTAATGACCACAGAGTAGTCCATCCATTCAGTGGTGCCAGTGGACATGCATTTTTATGACTGTTCAGCCTGTTTGTGTAGTTTTGCTTCTCCTCCCCCTGATATGTTGCTCATTTAAATCATATAGCCAAGCCGGTTCCCTCTGTTATTATTCCATTGAGCAGGTTACAATCAATTCTGATGTGCTTTTAAAAACACCAGTGTGAGATGAGGAGTCACACTGATGTTGAAACAGAACAGGATAATGCTAATCATCCCCAGCCATAACAGAATACATTATTCTTAGCCACTTCATGTTGCTGTGGAAACTGTTTAAGAGTCAGTAGGTCTGCCAAGAGTGTGCAGATAAACATGTCATTGTGTGTGTGTGTGTGTGCGCGCGTGTGCGTGCATGTACTATGTGCTTTATCGATTGAAATGTTGCACTACCCGGCTGCAATGCATGTTTGACTGGCTAATTTGAAAAACAGATGAACAGATTCATAGAGATTCATGGTGGGTTAGAAAGAAATGTAAAAATCAAGGCGGAAGGAAAAGAGACAGGCCGCACATGATGGGAGAGAAAGATGCACTAAGAGTGGCGTCGGACTGAGAGCGAAAGAGGGAGTGAGCACCCAGTCTCGATCAGAAGAAAGAGTGAGACAAAGGAAGATAAATGGAGAGAGCGAGATCAGAGACTGTAGTGACATGTATGTACAGTGTGTGTATATATATATATATAGAGATTATTATGGGGGTTGTGTATAAAACCCTCACTCTGAGGTGCGATGAATTGGCTTTATTAATGAAAGTGTGAGCCGCTGTGTGGTCATGGACCCAGGACGCACATGCACGCACACACACGCTGTGCTCCCTCTCCAGGCTCATATCATTACCCATCATTACACCCCCCATTTGGCATCAGCCGGCCAGATCGATCATGGCCGATAACTCTGTCTCACTCCAGGCCGGCCTATCTATCTCTATCTCACCCCCTCTCATATCTTACTTTCTCTATATCCCTCTTTTTCACACCATATCTCCTCTCTCTGTCTCAGCCCCCTCACACAACTCTCTCCTGCCTACAAACTGTATCAGTTTCAAAATTACTTAAATCATCCGCCTACCATATCCTCCTTTGCTTTTTAGCTTTGCTCTCTTCAAAGTATCTCTTCATCTCCCGTCGACCAAATCTCGCTATCTAACACTTACTAATCTCCTGCTGACTCCTCTCGCGGTTCTGAACCATATTTCCCTAACTCATATCCCCAGCTTTTACCACTGTGACAGGCATATCAATCAGCTTGTATTTCCATTTGTCGCTGACCTGCTTTCGGCTTCACTATAATACGCCTCTTCTTCTTCCACTGTACCCTCCCACAGCCTTTCATCTTTCTTTCAGTCTGTGTCACCCATCTTGCTCTCACTCAAACAGCCCAGTCACGCCAGCTGTGTCTTTGCTCATGACTCACCGACACTTCCTCTCTCCTTTGCTGTACTCTCCTCCCCTCCTCCTCTCCCGTCTCCTCCACCATCTCCTTGTGCTCCTCCTCCTCTTCCAACTCTGCATCCCCCTCCTCTTCTTTGTAGAGAGAGAGTGGTGCTTACATTAAGACTTGAAGGCTCAAGGCTGGGCTCAACACTCACTTGGAAAAGTTGTGAGCTTTTTTTTTTTGTGTGTGTGTGCTCACACTGCTTGTGCGAGAAAGCAAGCGACAGATGCGATGAACACTTGAAGAACAGAAAAAGCAAAACCAAATTTCATTCGTGCTGATCTCATTTGAAGGCTTGATAACATGGCCTGAAAAGGAGGAGAGCGATCAGCTGCTTTTCGTCTCCGTCTCCTTCAGTCCCTCTGTTTACTTGCGTCTCTTGATCTAATGATGCTCTTGCTTGTGTATGTTCCACATTGATTCTAATTCAATTTGGATGGAACGAGTCTTTCAGACAATTGTCTGCAGCGAAGGCCCCAGATGGATTTTTAGCTTCTTATGCAGGCATTAGAGATTAATGGGAGGAAGGCCACACTGGACAGAAGAGAGCAACAATCAATTTCTCAATAATTCCATATTTACACATTCTCATGTAAAAGAGAGTAATAAAGAAGAGAAAAAAGGGAGAGGAGTACAGCACATAGCAGTGAGCAGAGTGGAGCGCCTCCCTCTCCTGGGAGAAAGAAGAGTATTGCAGGAAGAAATGAATGCAGCATTGCCACAACATGGCGAGTCTGTGCTGTTTTATATTAATGACATGCCCTTCTGTGTAAATGAATTGGTCCTGTTGCATGAAACATGGGCAGAGAGTTTTGATGAATTGATATTAATTGCCTTTAACTTAGTAATAACTCCAGAATAATAAATAGTCTTAGATTTGTTTTATAATCTTACATTAGGATTTCATATTTACTATATTAGCCATAAATTTTACTGATGATTTTACTACTTTCTTCTCATTCACAAACTTTTTTTTATTGTTGTTTCCAGCCAGGCATGTGAATGAACACATTAAACATGCACAAGAAATTAATGCTACAAACGGTGAAATTACTGAATAAATTGTTGTATAATTGTTGGCCATAATAAACCAAAATAAATCCCAGGTAGTAAAAACAATTTTTTTCTTTAAGCACCTTGAAAGCCAGCCACTTCAGAGTCAGCGCCTTGGCTATGGTTTCATTTGAATGCTATCATGCAGTGACACACAGCCTTTGTACAGTATATTCGCTTTGACACAGTCTGTTTTCAAGCCCACTGTTGTGACACCATTGCTACTGGGAAATAAGTGTCTGTGTGTGCCTTTGTACAAGTGTGCATGGGCATGTTGCTGTGCGTTTGCGCTGTGTGTCCTGAGGCGTATCACTATACCGCACTCATCTCATGTCAAAACAGCTGTGACCTGCCAGACGTGAGCTGTGTGGTGATGTCATATAAGGCAGTCTAAAGCAGCACGGGCCTATGGTGCAGACTCCCTGGCCCCCATAATATCCCTGGCTGTCTGTAGTGGCTATTGTTTCCTGGCTTTCCAGCTCTTTGAGCATCTGGCTGAGATGGTCTCTGGAGGCTGTGCTATAAGCCCCGGACTCGCTCCCTGCAGGCCGTCTCACTGACAGGAGATCAGGCTACATCAGTATGTGTGAGAGGTACAGCGGGATCTTAGAGATGGATCCTATTTCAGCTGATACAGCACACTGCGAGGTGGTTGCCAGAGACAAAAAACTTACTTTGTGCACCTCTGTGTGTGTGTGTGTGTGTGTGTGTGTGTGTGTGTCTGTGGACACGTGTGTGCGCATAGTTGCATTTGATATGAGTGGGTTTTATGAAAAGACAGCAGCGAAAGACAGTTGAGACGGTGTGTGTGTGTGTGAGAGAGAGCGAGAGAGAGAGAGAAAAAGAGAGAGGGATGGAAAATATGTTTGCCCTGTTCACACCGATCTGTTTGTGTGGGAGTGCATTAACATCTATGTGGGCTGGAAGGGAGGCTGAATATGCAAAACAGTTGGAACAAAGGCTAATAACTCTGGAGCTGCTGTGCAAAAAAAAAGATGGTACATTTCCTTGACTTTAGTGGAAGCCAAACAGACTTTGTTTGGAGGAGGAACACAGATTTCAGTTTTTCTTTGAGTAGTTGAGAGAGCTTATCGCTGAACCATAGGGAGAGATTGTCAGTCTGTGGCAAACTGACAGGGGTGAATTTGAAACTACTTAGCCTTCACACTCTTGAATTCCTACTTTTTCAGAAGAGTTCCTGTAGTATAAGTGTATATGAAATGTTTCCAAAGATGATAGCTGCAACGTTGTCCTTGATAGTTAAAACCCTGATAAAGCTGTACTAAATCCAAGCATCTATCAAGAGAAAAGGACAAATGGAATGAAGGTGATAGTGCTAATAATTAGAGGGGATTTGAGTGTGTGATACAGGAATTTGAGGGGAAGTATTATTAATTCAAGGGACCAAATTAATTAATTTTAGAGTAAAAAGAACAAAATTTGGGGAATGAAATAAAGATATATATATATAGAGCACAGATTGATACTTTGACAATTCATAGAAAAGAATTCACCCCAGAGCCTATAACTGGCTCCTTTTTTAGAAAACAGTGCATCCTGTCTTTGAATTGTTTGCACTGTCACTTTTGAAATACCTTTTGTTATTACAGAATGAGCTAAAAATATCGGGGTTATGTTGCGAGAGGCGGCGTGTGTGAATGGGAATCTTTGCGTCTGTGTTCTCATGTTTGCTGGAATACATACAGCTGGGTGTAATAATGTGCAATTTTGTGTATGTGTGTGTGTGTGTGCCGTCTTTTATTTCAGTAGTGGAAGGTTGCTAGCAGTAAAGGGATTTGAAAAGTGCGATTTTGAACTTCTTCATGTTAGAAGTCAGTTTGATCAATGTCTGCTGCAGCTCTCACTGGCTTCGGGGCACAGCGAACCACTGATAGATGAATTCCTCAGTGTGAGTCCATGGGCTGATGTGTAGGTGTACAGTGAGGAAGAGGAGAACAAAAGCAAATCAGAGTCTAAAAGTGTGAATGTGTATGTGTGTGCGTGTACTCATGCCATAATATCTACATATTATATCTTTTTAGTATGGAAAAAGTGTGGGTGTTGTGTATCTGTGCGCTTCTGTATCCATCTGAGTGTAGTGTTCACTGATTGAATCACATATTCAAAGCCTCTAATTAGTATCGTCTTACTCGTGAGCTCGTAGCGGCTAACAAAGACACCAATGAGTCTCTGGACTTTATCAGCCAGTCCAGCCACGGAGTCGGGCTGGCAGTCAGGCCTCGGTGCCCAGCCTGGCTCTGGAGCCCAGCAGCCTGCAGAGGAACCCATGTGCATAAAACCTTTTAGAGCTCCAGCAATCCGATTAAGGCTGCGCTCTTTTTTTTTTTTTTTTTTTTTTTTTTTCTTCTGCAGCACTGTTGATGCTGAGATAAGTGTTCTAGTGGGCTCCTCAGATCAACTCTAAAAGCACTATTTCATTAAACCAAGAACTCGCATTTCTGAGTGGATCATTTTGGGTTTCTTCATACGTTTTTGAGGAGGTGAGCTGAGAAGCTTGCATACGTGCGCACACACGTACGTACAGCAGCAGCCATCAAGATGTGAAATAATGATGCGGGATAAAAGGCGGTGAAGCTGCTGAGAGTGAGTGGTGCTTGATGAATAGGCACAAAAGAGTTCTTTTTCTTTTTTTTTACACTTTTGATATGCAGAAATAGATGGGAATTATGAGTGTGTGTACGCTTACTCTATGTGTTTATGATTGTGTGGTTTCTCAAAGACAGGTACAACTTGAAAAGCCTCCATATTTATCTCCAAGTGTTTTGGCAGAGCGTCAGTGGGATGATGGATGATGTCTTCATCGGTGGCCAATCCTCTGAAGTTGTGGTTTGAGCGCTGGACTGAAAAACAAGATTACATTTAATGGACATTCACTCCCATCCAGAATTAACTGCAGGCTAAACACATACAGCTGCGCATAACATGGCGCCAAACCAACCAAATCAGTGTCCAGTGTTTAAAGAAAAGGCTGAAAAACACACACGTATATAAAATAGCTTACAATTTAGTGTGTAGTGAATGGGGTGTTGAATGTACTGATCTGCCAGCTGAATGGAATAAAATGTATTTATTCATTAAATGGGAGGTTTAAAAGAAATATTCATGCAGTTTTATGCAGGAACTTAGTTAAATACAGAATTTTTCTGGGAAAATTGTGATCTTGTTTTGAGCTGAAGTGGAAAAAAAAAATACAAAATATACAAAAATATTAACTTGCTCTTTAAAGGAGCCATTTTTCTTTTTATGTTAAGACAGAAGGGAAATTTTTTTTTTTTATAATGTAAGTTCTAATGAAATTAAAAAAAACAAACAAACACATTTAGCCATTAGTAGATAAAAATATCCGTTTCTGAGAAGTTTGACAGGAGCATCTTGAAAAACCATGACAAGGTGTTTTAGTGACAGAAAAGCCCTAATCATGTATCACATTTGGAAAATGTAAACATCTTTAATATACTAATAATAATTTAGTAAGCTCATGCCTCCTTCCTTATTTTCCAGGTGTTAACTGTCACTATACATCACTGCTGCTTTGAATGTGTGTGAGAATGAGGATTGACTTATAATGTCATAAGGTTACAAGCCAGTTAAGAAACTAAATGGGTATGCAAAGCCAGTGGCAGCTCCCTATCTCCATCAGAGGGTGACCTTTAGCATGGCCTGTTCCTGTATAGTTTTCCTCAGGGTGCTAGGATGTGGGCAGAGCTTGGCTATATACAGTAGGAGTCCTCAGTAGGATCAATAGCTCTCTCTAAAGCTGTTCCCAGACACACCTGCAGTACCTGGGGTGGCCTTTGTGACACAGAGATAAAGAGAAAACACTCCCCGGGCTGTTAGTGTCTATAACCATCTCCTCCTGTCTCAGCTTTCCATCCTCCTCCTCTTCATCCCGCACAGAGGAAGATGGATAAATCAAACTTGCATGACAGAGGGAGAAATATTGTTAATATTTTCATGATCCACAACAATACTGTCTTAACTTAACCTTTGCTTAAAGGCGAGGGGGGAAAAAAAATCCCCCCATCCATCCACACCGGGCTCTGCTGAGACAGCTGAAAGAGCTGGAGGGCGGGGTCCATGTATATTTACTAACTCTCCGTTTCATCCATCAAAAGACACAGCATGTTGGCTCCACCTGTCTGTCAGTGTCCTCTCACATTCCCCGGCCACTTCCTCTCCCCCAGCAACTCCATGGTCTTCTGTACTTGATATGTGCATGTTTAAGGAGAGCACTTTCCTCTTTCTCTTCCCCGACTCTTTTCTGTCTTTGGTCTTTTGTTGCTGACTCCAATCTTTGTTGCCCTTTTCCTTCTTTTTCATCCCCTTCTTTCTTGTCCAATTCCTGTATGCATTTCCCCCAATGCTTCTGGAACAGTGGTTGTGTGTAGTATGAGTGTGCTGTCCAAGCAGGTTAGAGAGGGTAATTTGAGCCTCTGAGGGTGCTGTGGGGCTTGGATCTAGTTTTGGAAGGTGTGCTGAAAGTCAGCAATCCGACACAGATCACACCAAAGTCACACAGATCTGTAAGATGTGTATAATCCTGGTGGGAAGAGGGTAAGTGTAAATGAGTTAAGGAGAGAGTGCAGAGAAAGGAGTGATTGTAGTTTTATCCACCCAGACAGAGTCGACAGGGATGTCACTTTCCACCGAGGGCCATGTTAGCCTTTGAGCTCAAGTCCATTTACACCTGACACACAAGGAGAGCAAGTTTTCTGCCTGAATCCACATGTGTGCAGGATAAAAGGGCATGTTCTTTGTGCTGTGTGTGCATGTGTGTGCAGTGTAAGCATATTTAGAAAAATTCTTCTTGCTGTTTTTAAATGTGTTTGAAGAGAGAATAGTTAGTCTCAGCTAAGAGCTTAGTTTCGACCGAACAATTGACACATACTCAATCGAACAACACACGAATACACTCAGAAAGAAAGAGAGTTGGAGTTGGAGTTGGAGTTTGAGTGGAGTAGACAAGCGTCTGGTATAGAAGCAGTTTTAATATGTTAGCCTGTCTCCCTGCTGGCCTCCCCTCCCCTTTTCAGGGACGGCACTAATGCCATTAAGTGTGGGACAGATCTGTTCCATGTCTGCAGGCCTGCCAGTCTACTGGTCTGCCCCGAGACCACTCTCCATCTAATCCTATCCTCTCTCTCCCTCTATCCTCCGCCTCCCCTCCACGCCAGAGACAGGAAGAGGCGGCTGGGAGAAAAATCTAATAAATAAATGAGAGGATGCAAGAGGAAAAAAATATATAAATTAAGTTCTCCGTTCTCGTAAATCATGTTGCCAACTTCCAGTAGACAGGAGGGCGGAGCTTAGGGGAGAGCGAGAGAGGGACACCATAGGAGCAGAAGAGGGAGGGAGAGGCAGAGAGCGAGAGAGAGAAAGCGAGGGAGAGGGAGATATTGTGAGAGGGAGAGAAAGAGGGAGAGAGTGCGGGAAGCGTTTCTGTTCCACCCTCAACCTAGGCTCGGCTCTGGAGACTCAGCGGCGAGGTGTTTTTAATTGATTTTTGATTAGATAGACACGAGGAGGGGGGGTTGTCCATTAGCATGAGGGGAATGAACCTCTGAGAGGAAGTGAGTGAGGGAGGTAGGTACAGTAAAGGAGAGAGAGCGGGGGGGGGGGGGAGACTGAGAAAAGAATTATCAGAGACACAAGATGCTGTGATGTGAATGACAAGTAAATATATGCATATGTATATTTGATATGCACCAAACATTTTTCTTTAACTGATTTGCAGCTTAATTGACTAAATTATACACTATTACACACTGGTTTAAGGTTTTTACCGATAAAGGAACATTTTCTTTTACACAGAGACTCACAGAGTCTCATGTCTAGTCACAGACCAGACTTTACTCCAGGATTGTCCTGAAACTTGTGAAAATGAATTTCTCTTGGGCCTCTCCTGCTCAGAGATGTCCTCACAACAAGGCAGACACACATTTTGATCGGCTCTTTGATTGATGTTCACATAGAATACATTATCTAACCCAGTCAATGGCAACACCCACCTATTTCGCTACATCTAAATAACCAGTGAGGAAAAGGTGGATATTTAAGTTCACGTTCAAGAGGAAGGCTCCGTGACTCCTGGTGTCTGAAAGCTTCATATATAGAATTACATTAAACGTGTTGATCCAGAGTGGAATTGACAGGTAGTGAGTCTGTAAGTCCAGCTAACCATGCTATCATTTCTCCAGCTGTAAGAGTCGGATCTGAGTCATCATATAACAGGAGGATCCTTGGGGAACATGCGATTGTCTTAGCAATTATATCGGATAGTAAGACGCCAACTTGCCAAAAAAAAAAGAAAAAGCGGACAGTTCAAAATTAGTTTTTAATGGCCTATTGTTAATAAACACCAGGAGAAAAGTATTATGCTACTGCGTGGGCTTTGTCCTTGTACCATTTGCATGGGTTGTCATATGGTGTTGTTGCTGAGCGCCTCTCCATTGTGGACTGACTGTGGGTTGTTTCTTGAGATGTAGCAGGTGTTGGTCGCGACTGACAAGGTGTTACATAATGCAAAGGTGATGAAGGTGATAAATAATTTTGTTGTTTTGCCACTCATGATTGAGACAGTTTTGCTACACAGTTTACACACAATGGTGTTTGGATATCATGAGGGCTTAAAGGAGATATTTGTAAGTTTTGCTATTCCTACATAGCCAACGTTAACATTAACAGTTTAGTTGGTTTAGTTACCAGTCTAGAAGAAACTATGGGACATCAAACTTCATTCCTTTACTCACCAACAGCTGTTTCCAGTGGTGGAAAGCAACGCCGATGTTAACTCCTGTTTATGTCACATCTTTTCTGCTGCTGAAGTTAGCACGCTAACCAGCTGACCCCAGCCCGTCTCGTCACTTTCTGATAGCGACTCACGGTAGCCTCCAATCTGCCCTGAAGACGTAGCGCTGCTCAGAGGATGTATTATAACTTCTTGTCTTGTAAACGCAACGATGGCTGAAGCTCTTGTTGAGTGACAGTCACAACCACCCGCTTCCTGCAAGAAACCACATTTGGTGACAAAGAAAACTTATGAATAGCCCCTTTCAATAAACCAAAAAACTGCCCTAACAAACAATTTCCTTACCGTCTTCAGCGCCTGCACACATTTTTTCACTCCACACGCTTTTGTTGTTAGTGCAACTGAACAACAACACACCTGTTAAATGATTGGCTGGTTGTCACTCATAGCACACTCTGTTATTAAGGGTTATGATAAGCTGTGTTTATGAGCCAGGGAAGGAGAAAGCTTGGCGTTTAGAAACACATTCTTACTCATATGAAAAAAAAGAATTTATACACAACAAAAACTCACCCATCCTGAATTCAAACCTTAACATTTGCTTGTTAAGCTATGACCAGTGTCTAATGTTAGCCTTTGGTCAAAGGTCAGCCTTTGGAAAACTCCTTTTTGGTGGTTTGGTAGTTGCCTCTCTCCATATTCATTTTCAGTGGCAGAGATTGCATTCAGATGACCTTAACGTGCATGAGAGATTCATAAAAAATGATGCAATCCAGCCACACAGTGGCCTCACTGTTTACTGTTCTGTATCAGAGCTGTATTAAGTTACTGTTAATGCATACCAAACATTTCCTACTGCTGCTACCCTTTGAAAGCATTCAGCTGGTGAAACACACAGTAGCTTTTATTGCAAAGCAGTCACAGGACATGCTATGTAGCCTATTTGTCACTGCGGCAGTTCATCCAAAAATGTCTGCAAAACAAGACAATATTTCTCGTCTGCGGATCATTTGTACTTTTTGAAATGTCAGAGCAAGAAGGAGCCGCCTTCTTGATCACTTCCAACTCCTCAGATGACCAACTCCTTGTCATGCACTGCTGTTGTGTGGAGAACTACTCGTACCATGTGCACTGTAAAATCAGTTTCCAATTGCAATTACTTTTGACCCACTTCTTTATTAAGAGAATGTGAGTTTGTTTGGCTGTGCTAGAAACAATAACATTTCTGACAAAGGAAGTTCTTGCTGTAGTTTTAAAAGACATTTGCTAATATCACCATGGGTGTCACTAAATTCATTAAAATCAAGAATTACAACTTTAAATGCAGGATCAACCATCAGTAGTAAAATGGTATAAAACAGAGCCTAATTGTGTGGTGACAAAGTGAATCATCATCAATAATGATCTTAATTATCTGTAATCTGTACTCTAACTTGCACATGTTCATTGGAAGTGACCAGACACTTTTCTGGAGTAAACTGTGAGAGCTACAATTGTGCAGACAGAGATCATAAAGAGAGTGTCTCCTGCTATCTTGTGGTTAGCCCTCCCTCAGTCTCAGCATAGTTATTTGCTGTTATTTGGAGAGTGAATGGCGTTATTCCTGCTCGCCTAAATGAAACAGTGACAGTTCCACAGTTCCAATAAACTGCTCCAAACATGTTTGGTGTGATCACACTCTTAAGTGTCTCCTCATGTCGACTACAATCGATGCAAAAAAAAAAAAAAAAAAAAAAAAAAAAAACTCCTGCCTCGGCCTCTTCTATCCGAGAAGGTGCTGAAGCTAAAATCTGGTCACAACATTTCCTGCAAATGAGTACAAATGTGTAGACACGTGTTGCCTTGCCTTTGTTAACCTATGATTAGTTCATAGATCATGTTTGCACTTTTGGACCCATTTATTTCAGTATGTTTCTTACTTTCACAAACCTAAATTAATGCACATTTGTAGATTTTAATTGATGACGATGCATCATTTTACTAGTTTGTCTTCTGTAGATGCTCTTGCAGTGGGAACCAAAATTAATGTTATCTATTAACTGGAAACTTTTCTTAGGTCAACACAGGGAGAATCTTTTTTTCTTCAGGATTAGTATGATAATGTCATTATAATTAATTATCAGTTTTTACTAAGGTGTCACTACGGCTGATGTCAAATGACACAGTTTCCCCTCAGTGATCTGTAAGTAATTTGAGCCCACCTACGCAGACATGCATGCAAACCTGCACTAATGTGATGAAAACAGAGGGGAATTTACTGCAATTACAATAAATCCCATATAGGATAGCTGTGCTGCCATAACGAAAAAAATGAACAATCCTCACACAGAAAAAGGCACTGACAAATGACCTCTCACATATTGATTGCTGTTCACCCACAGCCTCACGCACAGGATAATAACAACCAACAGCGAGCACAGTAGCGTTGATATTTGGTTTTTGTTTTTTCGTTTTTTGTCCTCAGGTTTAGTTTTAATGGCTGAGTGAACCAAGGAGAGAAACACAACACGGTATTCTCCAACCATAAATTAGATTTGCACCTCCAGCAAACTTTCACTTTGCTACTTGGTAACTTGTCTCAGTTCTCATAAGTTTTCTAGTCTCCAGACGCCCCCCCAACCCCCACCCCAACCCCCCCACCCCACCAACTCTCATCCTTCTGGTCAGTGAAACCGGTCCCAGCTGCACTTAAACAGAAACCCAGAGCTGCGGACGTAGACACATTCACACACTCCCACTCCCTCACCGATTCCCTCTGAGGCACATAGGGTTAGAGTAATATCCAAAGTGCAGGTGGGACCTCGCTTTTCGTAGTGAGGCTGAACAAAGCAGGGCGAGAGCATGAGCCAAGTAATGGAGTGATGATCGCTGCAGAGATTGAACAATCAAAATGGGGAGGCCGGTGGTGGGGGCATTCATGGACTTAGGGAACTTGCACACTAATTGTATCTTATGACTAATTGGTAAATTAGTGAAACCTATTTCAAGGCACCAGGCTTAGCTTTGGGGGACACCCACAGCTCATTATAGACTCATATTCTGGGCAGAGGAGGAGAAAAATAAAGGAAATTATACAATTGCTCAGGTGAGAATGGCAATTAAGCAAGTGCTTAAGAAGAGGAGGAAATGAAGCCTCATACACGCATAATTTACTATACTCTCCTGTGTCTGGCTTTAAATCACCCCCGATCCTGGGCATGTATTTATGGTGGCACAGAAGAGGGAACAAGTAGCGTATGTGTTTTTTTTTTTGTATGTATGTGTGTTTGTTTGTGTGTATGTGGGCATGAGTATGTTTTCATATGGTGTATGGATGTAAATATGTATATTTATGCATAATAACTCAGGTTGATGTGATTGCGCTGCAAGTTTTAATCAATTACTTAAATGCAAATTAGTGAATTATTTAATAACGTAACTGCAAGGTCCATAAACAGGGAGTCTGCTCACCCAGTGAAACCATTATAAAGCTTCCCATGACAGCAATTTTGCATATTGATGTTATGATTTTGAACGGTTTAGGCCTGATTCTCTGAAGAAGCATTTCGCCTCAGTAGGTGCTTCGATGTCATCAATGAGCAGTGAGTCCTGCTGGATTTAAGGTTGGAAGAGGCCAACTTTGTAGAGAGAGATACACTGCCTATTGTAATTCAATGGAGATGTGGCCATATTTTTAGATTCAGGCCAGTTGGCTTTAGTGGAAATAAAGCTAATTTAGACATGAAATCTCAACAAAACATTCTGAGTCCATGAAAACAGATGGCGTCACAGATTAGAGCAGGGTTCTCTGGTTTCCCATCTTTGAGAGTTAGCTGCTCGTTTTCTCAAATATTGATTTAACTGTCAAAGAGCACACAAATTACACAGCAAATTTTGTTTAAGGTTAGATTTTCACTGCTCCGGAGTGTACTTCTACTGAGAAAACTATGAGCCAAGTAATATCCAAAAATACATGCAGTTCAGCTACTGGGAAGTCAAAGATAGAACTGTTAGGAAGCAGATGGAGAAATCGTAAGGCAAGATACCGTGTAACTGAATCTTCTACATTTTTTTCCGTCTTGAATATAAAAGCGCACGTTTCACACAATCACAGAGTATGTCTTCAGAAGCTGTAGAGTTGAGACAAAGAGTTGTTCTGGATGAATTCTTTCCCTTCAGTCCTGCTCCTTTCATCCCTTCCCCTCCACAGCATCCCCTTAACACACCATCACTGAATGCTGAGGATTTCTTAACCTGGCCCGGCCTCCTCTTATGCTTTCTCTTCATCACCATTTGGAGGACATTTAGGATATTTCCACAAGGACACCATCGATCCGTCCAAAACTCACTCACCCACCCTCCCTAACCAATTTGCCAGCAGTAAAACTAATATTGTCTTTAATCAGATGCAATTAGGCCTGCAAGTTAAGATCTCCTCCCAATTAAAACTCATTAGGCCCATAATGTCATTATGGGAGTCTTGAGTAACTACTGCTTGCATAGGCGGCCCTTTCGACACAAACAACAGTGCAAGTCGTCAGCTGTGGCCCACATGAGCTGTTTCTTACAGGGTAGTGCAGACTAGAGGAGGATCAAGTTTGAATTTTTTATCCTGTTGAGTCACTTTTTAGTGAAGTAATCTTAAACTACAGAAAACTAAAGTGCATCTGTGAGATTAGTTTAAATTGGAAATGCTTAGTATAGCAGCAGCAGTCAGGATTACTCTCTGGTCATAACTGTGCATCTTTTTTTTTTTTTTTTTACCTTTTCACAATGAAGTGCAGCTATTTATATGTAAAAGTTCAAAGACAGCGGGAGCCAAAGTCATTCTTTTGTTTAAACAGATACGCCTTGGTAGAAACATCACAGAATACCCACTGCTGTCTGTCCCTGTTCATTACATATGCTTCATGAAATATGAATTGCATGTAGTTACCCTTTTGTACATTTCCTTCAAATATATTTTTGCCAATCTGCTGATATCATTTTAAAGGAAGCAGAACAGATAAAGTAGGAGCAACAAGGTCTTTGGAATTAGAATCTTTATTTGTAATTGACTTTTATGATTGAAACGCTGTGTATTCTTACCTGTAACAAAATACCAGTGATTATCAGAGTATTTTAACAGTGATGATTCAGTGCTCGGTAATTTTATCATCGTGTTAGTCATTTGATATATTCATCATTTGAGTCTTGAGGTCAGTAAATACACTGCTTTGGATTAATTATACAGTACTGACACATGTGATGTGTGGATACAGCCAGACAGGGGTGCATGTTCCAAAGTTGAATTAACCAGAGGTGAAGCTGAATGAAGATTTATTAAATCAATGTATGTTTCTAATAATGGACACTTATAGCACAGTCATTTATAGTATTGTTGTTAATGAGATTACAGTGCGGCTAACCTGTAATTATGATGGTTTTGGAAGAACTGTCAAGATCAGGTAGCCAATAGAACGACTTTTCAACACAACAGTGACTCTCAGCTGTGGTATTTGGAATCCTGACCGGTAAATATACATGGTGGATTTATTTATCTGTATTTGTCTCTATCCGTTTATTCAAAGCAACAGCAGTAGCAAGGTCAAATTTGGAATTTTCATTACTGACGGCAAAATCAAGAAATAAATGGATTACTGCATACAAAACCTAATAATACATAGAATAACCACAGATGTACAACAAAATGAAAATATATGAAGTAACTGATTTTCTGTTTTGTCTGAACTACCTTACATTAAGTTACTGAAAAAATGTTGAACAAACCCAGCAAAACTGCTGAAGGTATATTGAATTTGTGGGTCTCTTTGTCGGCTCAAAAGCAGTTCATCATTGATTCCCGTGCCCGCTGCTGAAGAGTTTTTCTAAAGCCTTGAGACAGCACTACCTTGAAGTTAATGTGCTAAAGGCACACAGACATCGTGCTCTTAGGAGATAGAAATTCATACTATCTCAATATTGCCTTTGAAAGGTCTCGCAGTGCACCATTTTCTATGGGCATATAAAGAAATGTTAAAGCACATCATTATGTAATACTGCTACCTTTAAATTACCTGAGCAAGAATCCATTTTAAATGAAGTGAGAATACAAGAGTGGCTGTATGGTGAAAAGGACGTGTATCAATACAATGATTTCAGTTCTGTGGGTAGGGCCTGTAAAATGCCTGTGTGACACCAATCAGCAGTAATTACCATAGGGGTTTGAGTTTTCCTCCCGCCTCTAATTGGCCTTTGCTGTCAATCAACAAGTGATTTCTGCTCACAATTGAACTAAAGGGAATGATAGAAGCAGCGATGGCGGGATAATTGAAAATAATTGAGCAAATTGCGGATTTGAGAAGTTGGCTTCATCAGCACTGCGGGGGCGGAATATGAGCATGTGGAGAGAGGAGAGGTGAACAGAGGAAAAGCCAGATCTTAATGATAATGAACAAAACACTCGCTTCCATTTTGCCTCCACCCCCGAGGATAGATCTGCTTATCTGAATAATCAGCCTGTGCATGTCTCAATGTCACATGCATGGGAGAAGATGAGCACCTTTGATCTCTGCATCTTGAGCTTCAGCAGCTATTCACCAGCCTGAGGGGTTACATCCTGGCCTCGGTCTGAAAAAGTCCCTCAAGCACAGAGGAAGTGTACCTCTGTGGTGCATGCAACTGTATTGGAGTCTCTGCATATAATTAAATGTGTGAAATTTGCACCGGGCATGTGTGAACCTGAGAATGGAGATAGGGAGAGTGTGTGTGCGTGTACATATATGGAGTATTTGTACATGTCAGTTTGATTTAATGACTCTGAAAGTGTCACATGTGTACACATATAGTATCACAGTTAATGCAAGCACTTCATACACAAACTTTATTTGGGTTCCACAGTGTGCATGTGCGCCGCAGCATAAATCAACCTCAGTCTACTAAAATTTCTTCCGTGGGTGGATTTCTGTATCTGATAGAGTAGCAAAACTGACAAGCTATTGGGACTAAAGGCGGCCCCTCAGTTTCAGTTGTTTGTCATCTTTCTTTTCTTCCTCCTACTCTCCCCATCCTCAAGAGCTGCTTACCTTCCACCAGCTTTGAAAAAAAAAAAAAAAAAAAAAAACATCTCGCCTGCAATTTACATTTCCATATGCTGCCAGTGGCGCCAGGGAGAGTGGATAATTGGGTTGAAAGTGGTGACGGTGAGAGCAGGATAGAAAGGGATACAGAGAAGGCCAACTGAAAAAAAAAACAAAAAAACAAGCCATTACAGGATGGTTTTCTTTTTTTCCCCTTCACTCGTCATTTTGCCATGCTGCTCTTAACCACTTGTGTAGCTGAAAAGATTTACCTTGGCCTCCCATTCTCTCTCACTCCCGCAGAATCACTCTGTACTTGCCTCCCCCAGAGCCTCGCTCCCGCCCTGCCTCTGCCTCATCCATATTCATCCTGCGTCTCTCTCTCTCTTTCTCTCTCTCTTTCTCTGTTTCTCCGTCTCTAGCTCTCTCTCTCTCTTCCTCTCTCTCACTGTGTCACCCACAGCATGGCGTTAATACACCAATTAGTGCTAAGAGCAGATAATGGACTCTATGTCATATTGCAAAAGGGAAAGAGAGACACAGAGACATAGCGAGTGAAAAAGAGAGCAAGATTGAGAGCGCGAGTGAGAGAGGGAGACCTAGGGAGAGAGAGAGAGACAGCAAAGAAGAGAGAGTGGTGGTGGAGGTGTCTTTATGGATGTGGTCTCTGAAAAAGCTGAAATGCTGCGCTTGCTGTGAACATCCATCCAATGGAAAGAGCGTGATGGGAAGAGCGCTCCGGTGGTCACAGGGTTGCTATATAAAAGCTGAGGTGTTACACCAACGCTTTGCTGGCTCCAAATACTGATGTCTGTTTGGCTTTGTTGGACTCTTAAATCCTTTTCATTGGTTTCCTCCCCTTTCACTACAGGAAGTGCCATACAGTTTCCTTTCCTGCCACTGTGTTCATATCTATGCGTACAGGCCTTCTACTCCACTACACTGTGTACAGGAACTGCATGAAAAGACTTTCTCCATGCAGCGAGGGTAGTTCTGGAGTAGTTTGCTTTTATTTCTATATTTTCCATCACATATCACAAATAGGATATTGATTTTTCTTTTAATAATGAAAAGCTATCTTTATTCATGTTTAAACAACAGAGCAACATGTTGAAAAGAGATGCAGGTATAATGAAGTAGAGCATAGCTTTTCATTTATTGCAACTACTGTTTGCTTGAAAATACAAATTTGAAATTATTGAGCTGATTACTTTATAAAGCACATAGAAAAATGTGATCTACTTTTGTAGCAGGTCTTGCAACAAGAAAAATGTGATTTTTGTGTTTGGTGGTAAAGGAGGTAATTTGTCAATCACTGCGAAACAAGAAGCTGTATAACTGTGAAAATAGGAGCTATTTGCAAATAGGACAAGGTGTTATGTAAATAATGGTGCCGCATAAACATGAGTTCTGACTAGGAAAAATTGGCATTAATCAAACATGAGCTAGAACAAATTAAAATATGCCAGCTGTAAGAGTCCATTTTCTCTCTCCTTTTGAGAAAACAAGAAATAGTCAGTAAAACAGGACCACTGATGCTTTGTTGATAAAGTCTGCCTTATCATTCAAGACATCGCTGTATTGAGAATATAAATGCAACATGGAACACTCGTGAACAAAAAGAATTGTTATTAACAATGGCTGAAATTTTCACAGTCACGGTTCAGCCTGAATGAATTTATTCAGTGCTAGATCGTCCCCACACACCAGTACAAAACCACTACAATGCTCCACAGTGGCAGCCTCTTATCTTGGCTTTTCTTTCATTTTTTTCCCATCCCCTGTCTATTTTAACCACTCCATTTATTGACACTTATCTCGATCATTTTATTTGGGCAAAAGTAGGAAAGTAATTATGTTGTGGTGTTTTAAAAATTGAAGTCTATTTCGAATATAGCTGGACTTTTGATCTGTATCCAATCCAAAACAGTTTCTTGTGTCTTTCTGAGATGCATCTATTTATTTGAGAGCATCTCCAGACAATAGGCCTACAACCTCTGAATACTGAGATGCAGTGTAACTTAATTAACTTAATTAACTTCAGAAAAAAAGAAGGCAGGTAATAATGATGTTTAAAGACAGTGAACTCTGCAAAAGGTTGGACATATCTGAATGAATGTGTTTGTTATGCTTTAGTAATAAAGTAACTGTATACTATGCTTGTATGCACATGTAGAGGTAAAATAAGCTATTCAGTGTATATGTATATACATATGTGTGTATAATATTATTTCAATTTTTGACCACTATGTTGATAATATTATTTATAAGAAATATATATATTCAGTTGTGATGGATAAGGTTCGAGGAATGCATGATGTCAATGTGAGTGTCCTCACAACGATGTAAGACAAGTACCTACTGTATATCTGTGTGTGTGTGTGTGTGTGTCTACAAATATATATATATATATATATATATATGTATTTGTGTGTCTGTGTGTCTACAAATACACACACACACAGACACACACACACACACACACACACACACACACACACAAAGACATATATACTCTTCCTAAGATTATATTATTTATGAGTTAAGTGATCAAGCAGTGAGCGCTGCAGTAATTGTAACAAGAGACCAATGCTTGTGTTTAGTAGGGCAATCAGCACTTCATCACGTGTAGTCACTATAGTTGTTGCTAAGAGACCGGGATGTGATGAACAACTGCTCAGACTGTGCTAAGCTTGACTTGATGCTGTAAATCTGTCCACATTTGGCTCTCAGTGATCCATCCTGTACAGTAGGGGATGAGGTTTGCCTACAGTCTCTTCTGATCATACAGAGCACTGTGACTTTGCATAAATAACATCTGATCTTGAAAAAAAAAAAAAAAAAAAGGGATAGAGTGTGTGACTGCCATGGAGCACAAACTACATTATGCTAGCTGTTTATTGGCGCAATGAGTCAGGCAGCCCATGAAGGTCAATTGACTGGATTTGAGAGCAGTATAACAGAGTAGGTGCTGTGTGACAGAAGGCTAAGTGGCAAAGGCGTGTAGAGCCTATTCAATAGAGCCCAATTTTAGCTATCATAATAGAAACTGACAAAGGCATTTTCAGAGGGGAGAGAAAAATTGCAACATGCACTGTGCACCCGTGCAATTATTGCATGTGATATGGATGTTAAACAATTTCATCTGGCAGTGTAGACTACCCTGTGTGTTCACCTGGAGACCAAAGACGACCTGGGATTAATCCTGAATGAGAAGCACGCCTAGCAAGGATGAGCTGAAAATATTAAACAGAACAATATTATATAGTCTGTGTTGAGATATTTTTACTGTTCAGTCAGTGGGTTCAAAATAGTTTCCACCAGTAAAGGATCTCCGTAAGTGGCGATTGGAGGATTAAGGCACATTACATTTCCCCTCAGTATCCAATATTCTTATGTTTCAGTCACTCTAAGGACATACAGTGTATATTAAGCTTCTTATTTTAATTTTTGTGGTAATGTCTAGGAATGTAGTGTAACAGTAACACAAACAAAGAAGAGTCTTAAAGTCAGTGGATAACACAGTCAGTTACACCTAAAGTTAGCTACCATTAGCCATTATAAACTACTATAACATTAGCTATAAACCAGACCAAGTAACACTGTAGCAGCAAAATGCCTGAGTGAATTGAAATGAAAAGGGCTTTTTATTGCAAATGAACTCAACTTTTCATTTGTAGGGGAAAGAATGTCTTATCTGTTCTTTCAAGAGTTCCACAGTGTCGCTTTACAGGAAAAATATGCCTCTGCCTGATGGGTAAAATGTTGCTTTAAAACATTTTATGTATGTATTTATAGATGTGTAAATGTATGGATGTGACTACCTCCCTATGTGTTTGTATGCACTGTATGCACTCCATCTACTAAACCTACTTATCTGTATACTATAAAATATTATCATAACACTCTGTAGTGCTTCCTCCTGGTGCTACACTTTCCTCTATGCAGTGATGTTGACATAGTATGGTACTGTATGATAAGCATGATACAGTTCATGGCTTTGAATAAAATGTGGTATAACATAAACGATACAGGTAATGCAGCATGTAGCCTGTATGTGTACTACAGGATGTCATAATATGTCATAATAAATGGCCTGTAGACTTAATATTCTTATTAGTGCTATGTAAAGCCTATGCCGGATCTGGTAACTGGCTAGATGAATAAAAAGAATTAGTAAATTACCAATAAATGCTGTAAGAAAGTGAATAATTGATTTTGTCAGAGACTGCGTGGGATACCAGCATCAATCCGCACAGCTACATTTAACATATAATAACAAGACTAAAGTGGCCTCAGGCCATTTTTCTATTTATACCTTCAGGAGAAAACTGCCAGTGAGAAACCTGACTGCTTAGTACGGGGCATGTTGGTAGTTCAGCAGTCTGAGGAGCAACATGTACCTGGAATGCTAGGAGTTCCAGCTCAGCCCCAAACTGCTGCTGTGTGTCATCCCCTGACTCACTGTCTTCCCATAAAAAGCCCAGTATGTGCTGTTCAACAGCTAAATCATATTTCCAGTAAGGTTTTTCAATTGTTCATAGCTTTGTATTCCTCTGATTATTTTCTTTTTACCCTCTAACCTGTGAACATCCTGAAGATCCCCTGAACTGCCAATTTATGATGCTCCTTCGGCCCAATGCAGCACTCAATCTTGGTTTTCGGCAACTTGTCTGTGAGTGGAAGGAACAGAAAAAAGAATCTTTAGAAAAATCCATCTGTTCCCGTGCACAGGGGTGGCAAACTGTTATCTTATAAGGATCTGGTCCCTCCTGAGAATCAGTGCTTTGACATTAGACAGAAACATTGACTTTAGTGCTGTAAAACTAATGAAAAAATATAAAAAGCCCACTGAGATGCATTTAAATTCAGGGTGGCACACTTAAGTGAAGAATCCGCAAATCTCATAATACAGATGAGTTGTAGTTGTAAGGTTGCATGTAAATGAATCCCACACAATGTTGTTACTGCTTTGTTTATTAATTCACTGAGCAGACGGCATGAAAATGGTTGGATCTTTCTGAATACATCTTCATGGCTCAGTTAAACCTTTAGCCGAAATACACGGTTCAACACTGAGGCCGCGACTCTGTCTAAACATCGACCTGAATGAGTTTGAGGTCTCTCTCACAACCAGGTGCAATCGTATGCTGATTACATGCAGTAACAGGGAAAACAACTTCATCTCTTATTAAACAGTCTCATTTTTCAGAAACTCCTTTCAATGAAACGGTTTTCAGTTGCATGAGAACATTAAAAACATATCTAAACAAACTATATCTGAGAGGAGTTCAGCTGTTTGAAATGACTTTATACAGAATTAATAGAGTAATGTGTCACATTGAGTGGGAGATGACATTGGACACAGTTAACCTGTGAATCAAGTATTGAGTTTTTATTCTTAATTACACCAGTGAAATTAAACTATACCTAATTCTGCAGGGTTAGATGAGCATTTCAAGGACCTCTGATGGTTCCTAAACCCCACCTTGGGAAACCACGTGGGTTAGGCAACTCTGGGGGGAAAAAAAAGTCTCGTGCCAGTGTTATACATAGGAGGCAATTTAACTAGTGGGCGGGCAGAAGCAATTTTTCTTGCCTTAAGTCAGGGTTGGTTATAAAATCTGTCTTGAAACTGTCTGTAGGCAACCGAAGTGTATGTGAAAGGCAATGATGAATGCGCCAGGTTGTAATAGGCCTGATGCAGAACTGCAGTGGCAGAAAATACCGTGTGAATGGTCCTGATGAGAGTGTGCGCTGCCTGCCGACGAAGAGGGAAACTATAGTCGAGTGATCCGCTCGGTGCGTCAGGACGCACAGGATAACCGCAGATGGCCTGTGTAGACTATCCTAATTCCAACGGGTTATTTCAAACCTTAGAGCTTTTTTTTGAGACCGCACGAGGGCGAATAGTCTACAGTTTGTAAAAAAAAAAAAATAATAATAATAAAAAAGTGGCGATCCCTTCCTGTGAACTGATAGACATCAGACATCCAAGAGTCTCATTTGCCTTACACAGACGTTTTGCGACGGTGGCACATTTGCTCACTTGCTCACCATCTAACCGGGGACGGACGGACAGCACGACTACAACTTCAATTTTGTTCATATTCCACCTCAGTTCCACATTTCCGTCGGCGCTTGACGTTGTTGTAACTCGCATGTTATTACTGTTTTTAAGCAGGACAATGGTGTCGTCGCTGTTATTTATTTTGATGCCCGCACGGGCGCATTTTCGTGAGAATCTGCTCTGTCCATGAGGATCCCCCCCCACACTCCCCACCCCACTCCCTTTATCATATTTTTTTAGTCGGGTGGATTTTTCCCCCCTCTACCGTTTTTCGTCGGTTTGTCTTTAAGATAGCAGGCTATTAATTTTTAATTCTTATGCATCCGCACGAAGACGGGACCAGAGAGGAGAAAACGAGTGATAACCAGAGGGGGAGAGAAGGAGAAGGAGGCAAGTGAGGAGGGAAGCAAGAATGAATGAGACACACTGAGCAATCAAGGAGAAGGAGATTGGTGGAATCAAGGTAGGAACGAAGAGCAGTTTTCATGTTATGTGTTCTTTAATACATGTAAACAACAGTGCGACAGTAACAGCATGTAAATGTGCACCACCCGTGCTTCCAGTATCAGCCTGCGTGAGGTGTTCAGGCGTGTAAGCCGATTTATTTATTGATATTGTCTGCTTTGACAGACACAGAGTTCGTGTTTACGGTGCGTCAACGGCAGTCGCCTCATATTTAAAATGCGCTGCTGGATGCTCGGAATTGGTCGGATTCGTGAGTGGGTCTCCTGTTTGTGGGCCTATGCGTTGCACCGTGGCCTGCACACTGATAGATTTGGGCAATTTTAATTAATACGTACAGTGTGTGAACAGAGAGAAAAATGACTGTTTGCTTGTCCTATAACAGCTCAGTGGTGGAGGATTCAGGTCTGCAAATGTTGTACAGGTGACGGTGGAAAAAATGAGGCGGATTATGAGGCTGTTAAATCGCCAGAAATATAGTGAGGGGTGAATAAATTCTTTCCTGAAGGAATTATTTGGCATCACACCTAACAGAAAAAAGTAGAAAATGAAAAGAGATGTCCTGGGATGTTGGCAAACATTCCTCTCACTGCTTCTTCTTCCTCTTCTTCCATTTTTTTTTTTTTATCTGAGCAGAAGTTCCCTCCAAGAGAGAAAAAAATTAAGTAGCTCATTGACTATTAGAAGAATAAATGCATCAGAGCAAAGTGTAGAGCTTGAAAGTGAACCACTCTGTCCAATCCCCCATGTCCCAGAGTACACCATTAATCCTCTACCTAGTCAAGTCATTACCTATAGGCCAGCTGTTCTCAGAGGGGTCTGGGGAGCCCCAGGAGACCTTGAGGAATTTTCCAGGGTGTCCCCAACAAAATGAGATGTAGTTTAATTTCCCCTTAAACTTAATTTATCTGAAATTCCAATTAGAGAATGTCTGTGAATGGCCATCCTGATGGGCTCATGTCTTAAATAATAAATGTAGGCTATCATTTCACTACAGCATAAAACCACAGCAGGAATAATCCCCCTTCATATATTCAAATGTGACCCTGTAATGTTTAGGGGTTCACAACATGAAAACTGAGGCGCTATTTTATTGTGACTATGCTAGACTAATTCCCAATGTAATAATAAAACATCTAATAAAAAGACATCAACAGCCAACACTGTAGTCATGATGGCAGAAATTAAACCCTTTGTCTTTTTGTATTATTATGATAAAATTGAACCTGAGGAGGCAGAGAAGAAAGACCCTGAAAACAGTTATTTTCTGCTGGTAAGCCTTTTCCTCATTCCAGCGGGGTGCACTGTGTTTGTCCTGCCAATTCTTGGGGAAAAATTGGCATGTCTACTATTCTGAAGGGGCTGAATGAAATTCAAATTCTTCAGGTGGTAAAACAGCAATATTGCAACTGTCTGATTGTGTTATCTGGGCATTCAAGAAGCTAGACTTGGAATTGGTTTACTGCCAAACACTCTCCCCGGGAAGACAGAAGGATTTATTTCCCCCTTGTCTGTGTGTCACATCACCATCAGAAAAATTATTCTCGGCTTTCAATGGGTGAATAATAGTCATACATTAGCATGGCATTAATGATCATCAGACTTTTAATAAGTCACTAATCATAATTAGATTTATTTCAGTGTGTGTGACTCCAGCATTTGGGGAGGCTCTGCAGAACCTGCCTGATGTGTCTTTGCACTGACTGATTCATATTTATCAAATGCATTTGGTTTTTAAAAATGCGTGTTCGCTGCAGATGTGGGCACACAACAAATGCACGGACTCACGCTTTCGTATACAGCATGTGTGTATATGCACGCATGGTACTTTTATGACAATAAGAACAATAGTGTGTAATGTTTCCAAAGTGAGTGGTCATATGTTTCCTTTGCATTTCTGTTCCTCTCTCCTTTGTGTAATATGTAGGCCTGTGCACCCCTCACAGCTCTTTGACAAGGCTGACTAAATGAATATGTTAACAGAAAATAAGCAGAAAGAGCACTGATATGAATTTCAGAAAATGACCTATGATGTTTCACGCCCACAGGACAGTTAAATGCATTGCATCTATTCTGGTTATTAATGAATAATGTGAAAATAACATCCACCTCATTTAAAAAAAAGATGCTGTAAGCTTTTCATATCTTGGTGATATTTCACAATGTTTCCTTTTTGCCAGTGTGGCTATTAATTACAGCAAGGGACATGTATTGAATGCTTCATGTCAGCAGAGGGTTGTTGATTTTGACACTTTATGGAGATTTGTCCTTAACCTGTGAAGGACACTGACATATTTTTCATGCATAGAATGGGGTGAAATGAAAACGAGGGTGGCTTTTAGTAGCAACACATTATTCTACAGTTGCAGTAGGCTTTGGGGAAACGAGTGACATAATTCAAAAAGCAGAGAAGAACTAGACCATATACCACGGCTGTAAGAATTCACCAAGTCCACGATTCAGTTCTGTTTTCTACTTTGAGATTAAAATTGTGTGCGTTGTTCTTTAACTCAACAGGCGATAAAAACTGTGGTTACTATTGTAAAAAAAAACAAAACATTACACACAACAAAATTAAAGAGTTATAGGTTATTCTAAAATTGTTATGCGCAATAATGAAAATTTTCTATTCAGGGAAAAAATTGTTCCAGTTGAATTTTAGCACACAATGCAAAAGGGACAATGAATATATATATATATAAATATATAAACTTGCATACATGTAGCTACAGCTTCACAGCACAAAATATGTTGCCATTCATTTTTTTTTATTCGTTTGGTTTTTATATTAGTCCGGTCACGACTGCCGTCGCTTTTTAACAGTGAAATCATCGACCCTCTGTCTATGTGCTAGACAATCATTTTCAAATTTTGATGTGAAGTGAAAATTATTGCACCCCCATATATTTAGCATATCCAGATGTTTACTGATGTAGTCACACACACACACACACACACACACACACACACACATACACACACATCCGTCACATAAACACATGCTACCACTGTAAGCTTGTTTAAACCTCCAGGAGGGAATGATTGGAGAATCTTTAGTTCCAGTACCGAACAGAGGACTTGTGCGCTGGCACCGCAGTTTATTCTATGATAAACTTAATCTCATTGCTGCCTATTGATGATGAAAGGCTCCCAGATATGATATCTGATTAGAACTACAGGCTTTGCCAGTTAGTCTGCCGGTCCCCGGCTGCTCATGGTCTATTGAACAGGGGGAATTTATTTTGAATAATCAAGTTCATGGTCCATGTTGATTTATTCTAATTCTGAAGGTTATTTGCAATTTTAATCCATGGAAAACAAGCCTTTGTGAGATTGAATTGTGTCTGGTTGTCTACTTTTTATTTTTTATTTCTTTTTTTTCAAAACATAAATTTGCCATAGAGCCCAAAATCATGTTGATAACTGAACTACTAGTTGCGACCTTTACCAAAACAATTTTGGAACAGCAATTGCCAGCCCATTATTACATTTTTGCTGATATTTTCAACACAATAATTACGCACTGGCAGATGCTATTATGAAGGAAAAAAATGGGTGAAAGACTTAAAATATCTATTGTAGCTTCAGTGCAGTTGGGTGGATGTGTCCAGTGATGGATGTGGCAGTGCTGCAATGCATGTGTTTTTTTTTTTGTTTTTTTGTTTTTTTTGTAGCGTCCCATGTGGTGCTGCGGTGCACCTATATACCTCTTGTGTCCAAGCAAAAGATAAACTTTTACGCCCTTTTCAGTTGTGTCAGTTTTTCACCGAATTGACCCAGAAACTGTTTTTTGAATAGCCCCATGTAGCTTCTCCTTCGCAGGCAGTGTTGTTTACCTGGCAGTGGCAGCTCTGTGGTTGTCACCAGCCTGATAAGACTTGTCTTGACAGGAAAGCCATTATGATTATAATGACAGTTATTGTGGTTCAGCGTTTTACCACTGCCGACAAAACACACTGGAAATGGTTTTAAACAGCTGTTGTTGGACTAATTATTGCAATCAAAAATACCCTATTATGTTTTCTAAGGCTTTTTGTAATGTGTTGGCTGTTTTCCCCTTAAATGCTAGATTACATTTTAGGAGGATGAACATGCAATAATGGATTGGAAAGAGACGGATAAGGAGAGGGGAAGAAAATAGAAGAGGGGCGCAGAGTAGACAGTGCAGTAGCAAAGGCGGAAAGGTACATAATGGGCAACAAGCCGAAAATGGTCGAGGTGCAAAAGCGACGGGCAGTGTGGCTTCTGTCCATGCAGCCATGCACGCAGCAGCCTCTTAACTGCAGGCTGCTGGTCTCTGCTGGAGCTGGAGAAAGGCTGGAGGTGTGGGCTTTAAGGAGCCAATCTTACAATCTAACCCTACCAAACACTTATTCAATTCAATTGCTGCTAGCCCTGAGCATGTGTAGGCGCCGGCATGGCGAAAATGAGCAGGAGCAACGGGAGCACATGAACAGAAAGAATCGATCGAGGACTCTTTTTCATAAATGGAGTGGGTGTTAAATTAGCTGGATGGGCCCATGTAGCAACACATTGGATTGAGTGCCTGGTGTATTTGGGTTGTGTCTATCGAGTGAAAGACGACTTGGTGTACAGCAGTGAAAAGACCCAGCGATGCTCAATCAATGTGACCAATCAGCCTCACCAGCGATTCATTCAATTTTACACAGATTTGTCGGGGGGTGGGGGGGAGACTGGGGGGGGACTCTGAATTGGTGTTTTAAAAGTGCGTTGCTGCAGTTTCTACGAACAAATTCTCACCGTGATCTGTAATGGACTGCTTTGAGTGCCCTTTTGAGCCTGCCTGATTTTCCTATTCATGTTGTTAAAAGCAACTTCAAATACCAGTTATCAGCTCACTCTGTGTTTGTCAGATTTCATTTCCTAACATGTATTTAATGGGTTTTCAAGGCCGTGCGCCAAGACACAATTTTGAGGGCACTTGAGAATGATAATCACAAATCAATAATCTTGCCCTGCTGATTGTCTGGCATTTTAGGAAATCAGTTATGGCAGCTCCTGCCAAAGGTGTATAATGGTAACAGTGCTCTTAACATTGTGAGATTGATGCTGATCCTTTTGCATCTTATAGCAAAACACACAGTCAGTCACAGAGAAAACGTGTGGATGCTGATGTATGCCAATAGACGTACAGAAAGAAAAACACAAACACATGTTCAGATGCCGTAGCAAACAATAACAACGTTATTCCTGCAGGGTTATGATAACTGAGTGCTACATTCACACAGAAACTGAAATCACTGAATAGGTCAGGCCATCTTAGTTAAACCCTTGTCCGCAGGTAATTGGAGCAGCTTTCCACATCCAATCTGTCCATCTGAAAAAAGGAGGAGCACACAGATGAAAGGAAACAGGGATCAATTGACCTAATAGCTTGTCCAATCAATCCTTTTGTTTTTCTGATAGCTTGACGGAGGGTGCGAACGAGAGTGGTGGATGAGCCCCTCTAATTGGCTTGGCCAGAGCAGGCTGAGTGGTAATGGCAGGAGTAGTTGTCACTCCTCTTCACACCTGGCGCTCTCTGTCTGCCAGCGTCAATACTGACACCTTTGTCCTCATTACCTTCAGCTTAGTGCCATGAACATACCCTTCATCTGCCGCTGCAGGACTCCAATGTTCCTTCATTACACCTCCGTTTACATGATCCACTTCTCGCTTTTCTGCCACTGACCCCTCACACTCTTTGACTAATACAGGAGTTACTCAACATCGTCTGAGCTATCAATGCATTCAGTTAGGCAGCAGATTTAGGAGAGACTCGAGAGGAACTCTATTTGTGTGTGTGTGTGTGTGTGTGTGTGTGTGTGTGTGTGTGTGTGTGTGTGTGTGTGTGTGTATGTCTGGCTGCCTGGCCCTGACAAGCAGCAATGTTCACCTGAGACTCACCTGAGTCATTCCACAGAGGACGGCTCTGGTGTCAGCAGCAATCCCCTCGGAGTATACAGTGTTGGACTGGTGTGAGCGTGTTTGTGTTTATGCGTCTCTGTGTTTGTCTGTGTCCGTGCTATGAGCTGTGAGAGGAGGCAACACCGAGAAACAACACGGGACCAAAAGAAGCTGTTTGTTTGCCTGTCTGCCAAGATGGGAGTTGGAGGGAGAACAGGTAGAGAGAGGAGAGGAGAGGGAGGGGAGGGGAGGGAGGGGAGGGGAGATGGAGCTCCTTGAGAGAGGTGTGAAAGGGCACGTATATTCATAAACAGCTGCAAAAACACCTAGAGCATTATACATACACCAAGCAGATGCCAGATGAGACAGAAAGGGGGGAGGTGCACCATGATGGAAAAAAGTCCATAAACAGAGAGAGAGAGAGAGAGAGAGAGAGAGAGAGCTCATCCGGAGTGGATTAATTAAGGATTATAATTATGTTGGGACTATGCATGTCTCACCTGAGACTGCCCTGTGCCGCCCGCTCCTCTCCAATCGTCATGCACTCTGCTCCTCTGCACATATGGACACAAACCACAGGAAAATACTACGTGCACTTGCGGTATCATAGATTCACCTCTGACACTGTGCACAAAAGTGAATGAGCGCAACAGCACACGTTTTGCTGCTTTTTTTTTTTTTTTTTTTTTTTTTTTTTTTTTACATCAGACTGCTACAACATTGCTTTTATGTTATTCTGAGCTCACACAGTAAATGTGCTCCAAACTGTCAGAATGATGAGATGAGACTTTAGGTACAAATAGGTTTGTGACCAAACAAACACTTGTCTTGAAGTGGTCTTCACAAGAACTGGCATTAACAAGCAATTTCACAATTTTCTATTTAAACCTGCATTAATCAGTTTCTGGAACAAGTTGTAACGTTGTTATAATATCACCTTATAAAGGTGATGTGTTAAATGTGTTAGCAGACATTCTCTCTCCTTTTAGCTCTATTTTTTTTCCACCAACTCCTGAGGGAACTATCTGACACTTTAGCTGGTATATGCGCCGCTAGGTTTATCAGCTAGTTACTAACTTCCACTGCCTGTTGTCTGGTGTTGTGTAGGTAGACTGCGGGTTTGTCTGTGCTTTTTCACATAAACAGGTGTCTGCAGTGGCTGTACATGGTGGGGATGGGGTGACTGAACCAAAACGGTAAACGGCAGGCTGTAAAACTTAAGACATCGGGCTCAAAGACACATAGAGCTGAAGGGAGCTAGGTGGTAATTCTCTATGGGGGATGCCTTTCGCAACACACTAAGTCATACGACATCCATTGTTAACAAAACCATTTATTATAGCAACTTTAAAGACACATTGTTTTACAGTGCATCCTTATGTCCTCTTTCAGATCTCTTTTGACTGCTTGCAACTTTTCCTACAGTACCCAGTATTCATTGAAATTTCTACAGTGTAGAATCAATGGCCCATTGTTGTGGTGTAACCCTAAATGTTTTATCACAGGCTACATCATATATATATTTTGTCCCTATGCGTGAGAATAAAACTGTCAGGCACATCCTCTATGGCCTATGTTACCTCCCAGTACTAGTGAGAAAACAGGGTAGCAGAAGAATTTCTCGGTTGTCTTGTTTTGGGGACACCTTGGACCTCCCTTGGAGTTTGGACTACCATTAAGTGGATAGAGTCTCATATTTTCAAGTGAAGCTGCAACAGCAAGCGCCCAGGTGTGGATCATTATGAACGTGCTGCTAAAAATGACCATGCATGCTCAGCAAACTTTCCGTGGTTATGTGAAGTTTTATTTTTTGGGGGTTTATACAGTATACAATACAGTACAGTGCAATTTTTAGCGACTGGGTGATTTGCTACTTTCATTTGAAACACGGACAAAAAAAAGCAGAATAAAATGAAGGGCACCATCAAAGGCTCCATGGTGGATGGTGAAGGACATATTTCTAATAAAATGAAATACACTGGCTTGTCTGTCAGGGTATGAATATGCATAGAGTTCGATAATAATTAATATCATACCACTTGTGCCCCCATCCTGTAGTGCTTCAGAGTATGAACATGAACCACTCGTCATACGTCATCTAACCACAAAAGACTCTTTCCAGACCACAGCTTAACCTCTGGACACCTCATAGCCCTGAGACAAAACAAAGAGGCCACACACAGACACAGACACAGACACAGACACACACACACACACACACACACACACACACACACACACACACACACACACACACACACACAAACACAAACTGACCACCAAACACAAGCACACACATTTGCTCAGCAGTCACAGACGTGAGGCATTTAGGGAACAGAATGGAAAAGGATTTAATTGAGTCTTTGATCATTATAGAATTACCATGTGCCTTCTTGGCACCCTGGTTATTGTTTCATGGATTAATCATTTTCATTCCACAAATTGTGGAATCCACATAGCAGATCAGTGTGCTGCCTGGTTGACATAGATATGTAGTGGGAGCTAGGGAATTTTAATGTGTCCTAGCCCTCCAATTGGCTCTAGCCGTCCATGCGACTTGATTTATTTGAAAGATTGGTTTTATTGATTTACTGAATTAATGTGGTGCCAGTTTAATCAGTGTGCTGTGGAACTATGCAGAATTTGACATCTCTGTGAACTCAAATGAATTGAGTGTACAATATTGATCTGGTTATCCACAGTATTTATTCAGCTATTTGTCTAAGAGCTGATTAATTCAGTGTGTACGAAATAATGTAGGTATGTGTTTATGAGGCCGAGTGAGTGTTTATGTTTGCGACTCTCTCCCCTGTCTCTCTGTATATTTGTGTAACTGGTAATTGCAGCTGTTATAGACTGAAGGTTTCTCCCTTTTATTGCAAGAGCAGCATTTACAATTTATATCTTTTCTTTACTGCACAAGCAAACGCACACTGCTACTGTACTTTATAAAATGACACACAGCATGCAGGTTCAGTGCGCGCACGTCCAGCTTTAATGCGCATGTGAACACCCATGCACATACAAATGCACACAAACTCACACCGCACACAAATGTACAGTGTATGCGTGTATTAGCGCCGTGCTGAGACGTGTGCAGTGTGTGAGGTGTCACTGTGTAACAGCAATACGCGCTGTTGTTGCAGACCGTATATTGTCGGACTGGAGTAGTGTTCAGCACCGGTATGATGATTGAGCAGTATCTGTCACAGAGGGCCAGAGGAGGCAGAGTAGTTATCTAATTAGAGCTAACTCAGGATGGATATGGATGCTTTCTGACAGCTGTCTCTTCTGATTCAGCTGCGTGTGGAAGAAGAACATTTGTTTAGAGATGTTTGTTTAGGCTCATTATGGATAAAAGCAGAGGCTTCACACTTTCTGTTTCCTCATATTCTATGTGTAATGGAGGACCACCGATATTGGTATCACACAGAAGAGAATCTCAGCTGTCAACTGGTTGGCCACATTCAGAAAGCTCTTTCTATTTACAGGACATCGTGTAGTCCGAGCCGTAATCCTACAAGGCCATTCGATTACACAGGGGTAAAAACAATTGACCGGACTGAGATTTCTGATGCTTGGCATTTAAGTCTACAGTATCATCCTAACACTGTACGCTATTGTATATACTATTTAGGATCCTGGAAGCTATTGTAGATTCTAGGAGAAAAATTCAGCGAGCACTGGAAGATAAACTCAACCATGTAATGACAAGCAGAAGAAATTAAAACTCCTCCTCTATGTGTTTATTTAATCATATAACATGGACCACTGCTCGGGTCATAATTAGCATACAAGTTCAAACAAATGCAAAGGGCAGCACTCTGTATTCTTCTGGCATTTCTGCTGTGCATTATAATACACTGTATATAGTTAATAAGATGAATGCCTAAAGACAGTGTTTGAATGATCTTTAAACTTACAGGCAAGCAGAACCGGTGCTACTTCCATTTTCTAAAGATTACAAACATAACGAACTATACAAACTATATGAATATAATTCAAAGACTCACAAGGAAACGCCAACCTTCAGTGCTATGCGGCATTTTCACAGAATGGCTTTAATACTACAGAACTACTTTACTCTCAGAGAGGTTACATGAATGCCTGTAACTTAATTATAACCAGATTTAGGCAGTAGTCAAATTATTGCAGCTGTCATGTAAACACGTTAAATGGATTATCTTAGTTGAATTAAAGGGAGAATTGAAGAAAGGATAACTCAATTGTCTGATCTCAAAATCAATCTTTTGCTGTACTCAGGTATTCACCTGCACTCTGATTTCCTTTTGGAGTTTTGCTTCTGTGCAAAGTGGCATTTCTGCACAAACGGCAGCATGGCTAGCGACGGATAAACAAAAGGAAAACAAAAGAGGAGAACACCTTTTTTTGGGGGGCGACAGCAAAGCGACTTTCATGTTTACAACTGACTCTGCAAGTGACAGAGTCTGTGTTACGAGGCTCTGCAAATTCATCATTGCAACACAACATCGACACAAAGTCCCTCCGCTTTCCTTGTGGTGCTACAAAGATGTTTTGCTCGGCTACTCGGCAATCAAACACATCATGTAGATACATGGCGACGGGGCAAATCCAGGAGCCCTGAGGTGGTTAGAAAAGACGTTCTAGAGTGTATTTAAATAAACACTTTCACACAGGTCTACTACTAAGTTGGGTCTCTGCAAAGCTGCTAGGCTGCATATTTAACTTCCTGTTTCCATAACCCTGGTTGTTTTTTTTTTCTCTGTACAAACAGTCTGAAACATTAACCTTTTTCTGTGCTCTTTCTGTTACCCTCTAAACAATTTGTTCTGCCCTCACAGACTCTATTTGTCAACTAGTCTAAATAATTACGGTGCTTCAGCCCACATACATACATACCTGTTTGCTCAACTACCATTTGTGGTTTGCAGACCTGAATGTCTGTGTGCTCACCGGTTCTTCTAATATGTGCCTGTTTACACACTCTTGCCCCTGCACCCTGCACTTACATGCACCTGTGTGGACTCCCCCTTCCTTTGCGAGTGCTAACGTTTGCCCTACAATCATCTTCTCTCCTGCTCATGAGCCCCCCCCCTCCTCTGCTCACCTTCTGATGCTAGCAGATATGGATGGAAATACAAATGACCCCTGATGAACCCAGATATTGAGCTGTTTTAAAGCTGGAGGCTTTACACAATATCCCTTCCTTGCTCTAACGTGCCGGAGAAGGAGGGGCCGGGGTTTCTCACTACATCAGGGTTTCATGGGATTTATGACCCCCGTCCCCAGCAGCTATCTCTCCCTCCACTGGCACTTCTCCCACTGGCTAGAATTAGCAGGCAAGGAAAACAAACAAATTACAAGGAAACAAACACAACAGCTAATAAACATGAAGTGAAATGAAGACAATGCTTTCAGCAGCATGCGGGCTGAGAGGGGGAGAGGGAAGGGAGGGCAGGGTACGGTCTTCTCTCTCTCTCTCTCTCCCTCTCTCCCCGTCTTCTCTCTCTGCATTTCCCTCTAATTTCCTCGTGCCCCGCTGTCCCTCCCCACCCCCTGTGACTCGCCAGTGGGGCTCTCCGAGTAGATCATTTCTGAGCATGGGCAGTGTGAGACAGATGGGCGGATGATGGATCTGACGTGATAGACAGCGGGGTGATGGATGGCTGGCTGTTCTGATAGGGGATTAATGCAGTGCCGAGGCCGCTGCAGCACAGCGGATGGCTTAGTGATAGATAGATAAAACTGACGAGCAGATAAACAAGAGAGCGCTAATCCACGCCCCCTTGATGGACAGAAAATCAAAGCGAGGTAAAAGAGCCACAGTGGGAGAGGTGGACCTTTTTATATTGCCATTGCATGGTGTAGAGCTTTCATGGGAGGGATTTTAAGTGGACCCAAGGTGAGATGAGGCAGGGGGCTGAGGAGAGTTAAGGAGGAGCATTGTGTTACGGTAGTGTGTAGGCATGGGTCAGTGATAGCACGTGTCTATCAAGCTGGACTCAGTGCGGGGTATATTGGGAGTTTTGGTGATACGGCGTGGAGGGTGACAGCGAGGGCTGGCAATATGCTATTTTGAGTGATGGCGAGCAGTCTGACTGCGGAGGAGAGATTGGGCATAGCGGCAAATTGGCCATAGTGGGATGTGATGGGATGATTGGACAGCAGAGAGTGTGCTGGTTGGGGGATTGAAGATAGGAGTGATAGTTGTGCCTGTTGGTATTTTTAATGCACTTCCCTCAGTGCAACAGCTTAACCTTGTGTGTAATGCACGAAAATAAAGGTTTTGGGTCTCTATGCTTATGCAATTCTGCCAACTGGCAAGTTGAAAAGGCTTGTCGTGATGAGAGGAAGAGAGAAAAAAGAGCGAGGGGAGTGGAGGACAAGCCCAGGGAGAATTCCTCTGAAAATAGGGAGCAAGCTGCCTATCCCTGCGTTATTATTGAGCGCTAAGCTTTGTCTCTGTTCACCGTTTCAGGGGACCCCCAAGGGTTCTGGCATCGATCTGGTGTGCTCAGAATGCACTCCGGTGTCACCTATTTAAACACAGTGAGCCGCTAGCCAACAGAGACAAGCCTTTATTTATCAAGCCTCTGATTTTGGCTGCACGGATGACAACCTGATTAGCACTTAAAGGAGCTCTTAAATCTTTTATTGGAATGGGGGGAGGCAATCTATACAGAGAGGGAGACAGCAGTCTTAGCCTGAGAGAGTCATGGAGGATGAGCAGGGAAGCGAGGTGAGGGACTGTGTCATCCATGGGGTTAATGAAGGGGAGGGGCAGATGTGGATGTGAAGTGTGTGACGGAGACGGTGAGAGAGGGAGAAGAAGAAGAGAGAAAGTGTGTGTGTGTGACTGGGAACAATGGGTGAGAAGTAGAAGGTGTGAGTGTGTGAGAGCAAGAGAGAGCATGTGACTTAGGAGTGGTGGAAGAAATTGGAGGACCAGATGAGAGGCCGAGTGGCTGGGACGATGAATGAATGTCGAATGAGTGGGTGAGAATATTGCCGACAAGTGAAGGCCTGAGCAAATGAACAAATTGCTAAACAAACAAGTGGGCGACGATGACTGTGTGTGTTTGTGCAGATTTGCAGGGGAGTTGGTGCACGTGGGTGTGTGTGTGTGTGTGTGTGTGTGTGTGTGTGGGGAAAGGGGAGGGGGGGGCAAATGAACGAGTGAGGCTTGATGGAGGAGACTAAGTGAGTGAGTAATGGGGGTTAGTGATGGGTGTGTTGACAGAAAGTGTCAGCTTTAACCACACTGACCCACGAATACAGGCTGCATGCACAAGTGGCTGAATTTGAGTGCCAGCTTGAACGTGAACTGACTGTAAAATTGAATGTGAATTTCGAGTTGGATGTGAAATGAATGCAAATAGGGAAAGTAGGTGGATGGTGTTTGCGCATCTATCTCTATGTGTCAGTCTCCTGTCGTCTCTGCATCATTTTAGATGAGCCCAGGAGATGAGCATCTCTCCCGTCTCTTCTGGCACATAAATGTAGCTACATTTGAACACCTCATTCCTTCCTCTGTGTAATTATAGCTGTGTCTTATTTTTCAGGGAGGGTCCTCCATCTTTGCTTCTTGTCATCATCAGGGTACCGAAATTAAAAGTTTGTACTTCTACCTCAGATTAAACTCTATTAAATAATAATCCTGACCTTCCTGGCACACTGTAACTGGGAAAAAGTCTGTTTCATGTAATAGATGAGTATATTTACTCTTGTAGAGAGAGCAACACTATGCAATGCCAGTTCTCGATCGGAGAGGAGCTGTTACTCGAGAGAAGCAAGATAATTTATTCTTGCTTTCTCTCCCTTGGGATGCCAGTGGCCGACTCACTTCCAGCACCAGGAAGTGTGTGTAGATTGTTTGTTTATGTGTGTGACACTGGTGGGGGGTTGATGTTTGGGACGTTTGGGACAAGGCTATTGTCTGTCCTGCAGCCTGTGGTACACTCGGATCTTTCCCCTTTTCTCTCGTCATCTCTGTCAGCAACGGCCGCAGCAAAACAACACTGTCCGTGAAATGTCAAGAGACTTAGTGTAAATACACACACATTGTTGGCAGTCCCTCGCTTTCACTCTCTCTGCTCACCTGTCTCTCTCTGTACGGGTATGGGTCTGTCTCCTGCCCCTCTTCAGCACCCTTGGCTGCAGCACGCTTGTCTGACCCTGTCGTAGTCTCCTTCAGGGCCTGTCTCTTGGTGGTCAAGCTCCATTATTTATGCTGTATCGTGTTTCACCATCAATCCCCACAATGGAACAATTGAGACAGATTTCCTTGACTGTCACAATAGCAGTGAGACTCGGCAGAGGATGGAAATGGGATTAGCCTTAAATGGAATTTAATTTTCACCGTTGTTGTCTCCGAAGCCTGTCTACCACCCAGACACCATGACGCGCTTTGGTGGAGCTTTCGCCATTGTGTGTGTGTGTGAGAGAGATTACTGATGTGCTGCACAATGGCAACTCTAGCGTTTGTAATGTAATGCGCATGTGTAACTTGGTTTTTTAAAGCACTGTAACTCAATTAACTGCAGCTTCGCTCAGTTTTATTAAAGAAAGTCTTACATTGACAACTTAGAGGAAAACTGTGAGATGCCAACAGCTCAGTCCACAACGCAGCAGGAGATGGAGAGCGCTTTTTTTTTTTTTTTGATTGATGGATAAATACACAGGAGCAGCACAGTCTCTCATAAGAAACAGAAACTTTGCTCTCATTTTTGTGTCCAATGAGCTAAATAAACAAACCAAAAAAAATCCCACACGATTCAGTTAATTACCAGACGTCAACCACAGCGGCTATGATTTCTTTGACGTTAAATGTATAAGTAAATGAATGAGTAAATAAATAAATGAATAAGTGCTTTCAAAGTGTAAATCAATGTTTATGGATCAGCATCTGAAGACCTGCTGTGCTACAGATGAAATGAATTTGGTGGTGGTGTGCGTTTGTGTTTGTTGGTGAGGTGCGGTGCGGTGGGAGCTGGGTGTGGAGGCTGCTGTGATGCTTTGAATCTGTCTTCACCTGTTAACTGTAGGCGTCCAAGTGTATGTATGATGTGTTCGTCCTTGGGAGTTGAGGGGTGTGTGCCAGGTTTGTGTGTGTGTGTGTGTGTGTGTGTGTGTGTGTGTGTGTGTGTGTGTGTGTGTGTGTGTGTTGGCAGTATTTTTATTTCCTGAATGGCAATGGTGACTGTTGTTTCAGATGAATCCTGAGTGGTGTTTTTTCTGACTTCCCAGCTCTTTGTTTCCTTGCACAAACATGATCAATACTCTGAACTGATGTGTAAGTAAAGTGGCAAAACATGTCGCGCTGGCCTTGGCACAGGCTGCTGCCCCGCCCCCACCCTGACAGCCTCCAACCCAGCTGGGCTGAGCGAAATCGAGGAGTGAAGAGAAAGAAAGAGCAACAGAGTATACGGGGGGGGGGGGGGGTAAGTGTTCATTTATAATGAACACATTACGAATACATTCAGCTTTTAGAATCTGTCTTTTTTGCTGCAGAATTAATTTGAGTAATTATTAGTTGAGAGGTAATTATGTCTTGCTGCATGGGTGATGTGTCTTGTCAAGGAAGGCAGCGGTGTGGTGAATGACGTGTGCGCCCGAGTGTTGCGGGTGAATGTAATGTTAGGTATAAAGAACAGCAACTACGGGATGACTAGACACGCCACAGGTGTGGGTGTTGACTCAGGGGAGGGTGTGTCAGTTCCTGTGTGTGTGTGTGTGTGTGTGTGTGTGTGTGTGTGTGTGTGTGTGTGTGTGTGTGTGTGTGTGTGTGTGTGTGTGTGTGTGTGTGTGTGTATGTAGAGAGCTGGCGTTTGTGTGTTGTGTTTGCGTGCAAGTGACAGGGTGTGAGGCTCAAGAGGCAGAGGTGATTTGTGAGTATTGTATTCCTGTAATCTGCTCAGATCAGATCAACCAGAGCCAATAATGCAACACTGAGCCAAATACCACACTGCTCTTTCTTCATCTCTCACTTCTCTTTCGCTCTCTCTCTCTCAGTCTCTCTGTGCCCCCACCACCACCCTCTCTCTCTCTGCCTTTTTTATTTTCACTGCAGTGGGAGCCAGCTTTGCTGCAGAGGGAAAGATGGAGTAAAGATGGAGAGAGAGAGAGCGATAGAAAGACAGACTAGAAAGAGTCAGAAAGATGGATGGTGAGAAATGGAGATAGGACCGAGAAAGAGACTCAGAGAACAGAGGAAGAGATGCAAGGTGGACGGGATTGAACAGTAAACGATTACTGCTCTGCTTGTGTGTGCTCCTGGTAGAGCCTGATACCGAATCAAACAGTGCTCTTTCTCTCTATTGACACACACACACATACACACACACACACACACACACACACACACAGACAGACACACACACACACTGGCCACAAGCATTTGAGTTTGTTTTTGGCCAGTGCTGGGTGGTGCTTGGCAGAAGAAATTAAGCCTAACAACCGTGGCATCTGTCTCAGCAGCAGGAGAGTCCCGCCTCCCCACCCACACATGACCTGCCCTGCTTTCATTCACTGAGCCGCCTGCTGCCAGCCTCAGGATGGGCCGCTGCCTCTGCCACTGCCCGCCAACCCCCTCCATCCCGGCCTCTCAGCACTGCCAACCACTCTGTGCCCGCGCCCATGTTTCCCCCCTCGAGCAACAACCAGGAGTCTAGCGATATGGGTGCTTCAAATATTCATAACAGCCATGCTGCAACACAGAGCTCTCTGCTCCCCTCCATTTTGAGAGAGAATTCTCATGCCGTCGCTGCTGTTAGCCTCAACACGGTTCTTGTGCTCCGAGTCAACTACTCTGTGGTCAGTGTGTATCAACAGTACGTACTGTAAGTATTAAGCGGTACTTCAGTCTTCAGTCTGGCCTCCCAACTGATTGTGCATGAAGCTAAGTATGTACGCTCCTCTCTACTCTTTGCCGCCATCCCTTCCATCCACTTCCAACCCTCCCCCTCACCCAGGGCTGAACACAACCACCAGCCCGCTAAAGGGGGCTGCGCTGCTTTACACTACCCTGACACCAAACCAGAACTGGTGAAAAGCAAACTAGCACACACTGAAAAGAGACACTGATGCTATACTTAGACAGGTGCAGGCACACATACTGGGCCAGTGTGTGTAATACATGCAATGACTGTTAAACACAGAAATGTATCTGGACTTGTCTGCACACACACACACACACACACACACACATGCAGACCCGCAGAGTGATGTGAGAGGCGGCTTCCGGGGAGAGAAGTTCTACTATGCGTCTCTCAGGAAGCCACAGGCTGGATAAACATCCATGTGGAGCAGCAGCAGATGCCTCCGTCTCCCTCTAATGCCCACTCCTCCCTTTCTCTCCACTCACATCCCCTCACATCCCACCACCTACTCACACCCTACATCTCACGTCCCTCTTTTAATGAAGAATACTCTCAGCTTGCTCTGCCCTTCCCTATCAATCTCTCTTTCGTTCAGCCAGCTCCTCTTCCTTTACTCACTCCTTATGTTGTCTCCGGTTCTCTTTTCCTCTTCATCTCTGTCCCTCTTTACTTTTATGCTACTTCTCTTCTCATCATGCAGGCCACCTGCTAGCCCTGGGCCCTGCTGCTTATCCTCCGTATTCACTCGCTGTATCTCAAGATTATTTCTCTGGGGGGCATCCTGTGTGTGCTCTCCACCATACTGTGTTATCTAGCTCATCAAGTGGGTTGGAGTGGATCAGGATGGGTGGGGGTTGAGGCTTGATGCTCTGGCTTGTGGCAAACAGGTGGCCCATTGGGACGAGCACTAATCGCGATACGTACGAAGGCACGGGAAGGCGTTTCTATAGCAATTTTTCCTGAACTGGCATGGATTCTAAACAACTAGCTATTATTTGTTGAGGCGCACCATCAATATCATGAAGTTGTGAAGCTACACAGAGAGCCCACCAACTGCTAGTGAGCTACAAGATGGATGAGATGACTGCTGGAACTAATGTGGCAGCTGAGTCTCGAGGCATGAGCTTGAATAATATCTGGCTTAGCAGTGAAGTTCTAGAGCTTGTTTTTATGTGATTATTTTAACTGCATTGGGACACCCGCAAATTGGCATTGATCATTGTTGGCTGGCTGGCTGGCTTTTAACGGCTGGGCCACTGTTTAATGTTCCTGTCAGGGAGGGGTTATCATGTAACCTGTTTCCCCTGTTTCCTGTCCTCGCACCTGCTAAATGGCAAGCCATCTTCCTAAGAGAGAGAGAGAGGGAGAGAGAGCATGAAAAAGAGAGCGGTGCAGCATAGAGCCCTTATTAAAGCTGTCCTCCAAGGCTGCCCTCTGACTGATTCCCCCTGTAAATCTCCCCTTTAATTGGAGAGGGCACAAGAAGAGAGGTACCACCTCAATCACAAATGTATTCTGTGTCTCTAAGGATGGATGGAAGAGAGAGAGAGAGCGAGAGAGAGAGAGACAGGCAAAGGCACAGACGGACAGAGAGGTCCTCGGAATATGTGGGTGGAGACCAAACAAAAGTCAGAGATATAAATGCAATGAGGGTTTTAGAAGTGAGATGACATATTTACATTCGCCTGGGAAGTGGGAGGCGGGAGGTGAGAAGATGAAAAGGTAGCACAGTAATGGAGAGAGACGGGCAGAGAGGTGCGCCAAGGGTGATGCAAGGAGAGGAGAAGGACAATGGGCGAGGAAGAGAAAGTAATGGAGGGAGACAAATAGAAATGGCTGGCAGTGAAAGAAAAGGAAAGTGTGTGTGTGTGTGTGTGTGTGTGTTGTGTGTGTGTGTGTGTGTGTGTGTGTGTGTGTGTGAGAGAGAGAGAGAGAGAGAGAGGTAGAGGAGAGACGGGCTGATTTCACCAGAGTTGCAGCCTGAGTGTCCTCCCTTAATGGCGTTGCCATGACAACAGTGTATAAGAGAGTCAGGCTCCAGCAGAGTGTGTGGTACGTGGATGTGTGTGCGTGTGTGACTTTGTGTACGCGTGCCCTGCTCCTCAAGTGATTGATTGTCTGCGAGACAATATACAGTACGATACCATAACACAAGTGCACCTTGGGTATTTTTTTGTAAAAACGTGGGCAGTGAGTTTATTTTCTTTCACTGTTTGTTTGGGCGTACATCCTTGTATGAATGATGAAGGGAAGGATGGAGGAAGGGAGAAGTAGAGGAGCAGCTACTCTAGCTGTGTCATTGCCCTTCCTGGCAGAGCCAAGTGGGTGTGCAGTAGCTGTTGTGTCTTGGCCGTGTCCCTCGTACCACTAGCAGCCATGTTGAATGAGGTTAGGTGATGTCATGCCGGTCAGGTGACGTTTGGAAGGCCCAGCTGTCAAGAAGCATAGGCAGTCCCACAGGAGCGCCAATCTGTCATCATTATATTAATGACACGCATAGCACTGCTAGCAATGTCATCTCTTGTGTGTGCCAAAGCTAACGAGCAGCCCCTTAATTGTAAAATTAATTGAAAAAGATTTTGATTAAAGACCACCCTCCCCACCCTGGCCCTCCTTCATCTTCATCAGCTCCCCTTTCACTCTACACCGCCATCTTTCTATCCCCCTGTCCTCGTGAGTTTTCTCCCAGGCCCAGCAGCTCTCACATTCACACACTATTCTCACTTTCTTTTCTGTCTCCTCCCGCGTTTGCCTCTCTGCCCTTCTCCCATTTTCATCTGCGCTCTGTTTCTCCTTCAACCTTTTCTAACCCACCAACATGTTCCCTAGCCCATCATTTTCTCCTCCCCTCAACATACTCATTTTCTACTATCTGTCACTCTCTTCTTTCGTTAGGCAAATTACAACTCTTTTATGTGCTCGATCTCCCTCCTCATCCCTCGCTCCCTCCCCTCCTCTTTGTCTTTTCCCATCAGGCTCCCCTCGGCGCTGCTGTCTCTCTTGTCTTTTCTTCTCATGTCTCCATTACTGTCTGTTTAACGCCCTCAGTACATCTGTGTGTCTGTGTTTGTATGCAGTGGTGGAGTTATGAGGGGAAATGAGTTGGTAAAGTGGTCGTCCGTGCCCAGCTTTACTTTTTTACCACACCCCCACTCCCCCGCAGCTCTTTGTAGCCTCAGAGACTCAGTCTCTCACTCTTTCTCCTTGCTCTCTCTCCAGCAAAGCTCCAGAACCAGAGGGAAAGAGGGAGAGAGTGATAAGGCTAGTGTACATCTCTACTGGTCTTTTTTCTCTAGCCTCCCCTCTCATCTTGGCTCTCCTTCTGCTGCTCTCACTCTCCATTTATCCCCTGTGTGGACCGAGGTCCAGTTTATCATACTGCTACAGACTCCATGGCAAGATTTCTGGCTTTTGTGTAATCATGCATGTGTGTGTACACACACACACACACAAACACACACACACACACACACACACACACACACACACACACACACACACGTGTGTGCTTTCTTGCACACGTCATGATCTAATTAAGTAAATGACACGTTGGGTATTGTAGCTCCCTCTGTGTGCCTGAGAGCGTACTGTATGTGTGAGTGCAAAATACAAGGTGTGAGAGTATATATAGGCTGGGATAATGGGAGCACCAGGGCTCATTAATGTCACCCATTGCAATAATGATACAGACAAGGAGGAGACATTGATCATCAGCGAACGATCAATAATGGGCCGTATCGATCGGAACAACAGTTTGTCACCATGCAGATCGACGTCCCTGCAGGACACCAGGCTCCCAGGGGAGGGTGTTACTGCATCACCACAGGCTTCTCTGTTCATTTATTTAAGAGCAAACATCGGCACAAACAAACGCCACTCTGATGAATGTCTGTTTTGTGCATAATTAGGTAAACATAGCTCATAGTCAATAGGGGAATAGATTCATGAGTTAAATCTTCCTTGGTGAATAATAATAACTTCTAAACATGGGTATTGAACAGCACAGGAGCATCCCCAAATTCCTCATGTTAGCCTTAATTGCTAAATTGAGGAAACATTAAGGCAAAATATATCAGAACTACATCAGGTGCCTACATGAGAGACTTGGGCCTGCCGTCTTTCTCTAGTTCCCCCTACACAGTCCACTCCTGTTGGTCTTTTTTACAGGACCCAGATTGTCTTGGAGAATAGCTGGCAGTGAAAGAAAAGACAGCAAAGTGACTGTAACACCGGGTGGAGTGTTGCCATAGAGACGCAGCGTCACAGCTCCTAAGCAGATAACACATTTGATGCCATTCCCTTTATCGTGATTCCCACATCCGAGGATGGAGCGGGAACAGGTGTGATCAACAGCTTTCTTAAATATCATAAGGGAGGGGTGAGCGAGTGTTTTGGCACCAGGAGGGATGGTGTTTCTCTGAATTGGGAGTGAAGCTTGTTCTGCTGGGGGAAAAAGCGTGAGACGGGTCTGAAACCTCGCCAGCACGCATTGAAATGCAGAGCAAGGTGGCGTAGATTGGGGTATAGTTGCAGCACACGTTGTAGTAGTTACATTGTAGTAGTCAATCTGTTACTTCCTGCATATGGTTATTTAAAATCAAACTCTGTGTGGTAATTACAAGTGTTTGTAAACCGCAGCCATGATTTCAGTCTCATTCCTCCATGTACACCCTCCCTTTTCCCCTTTTTTCTTTTATAGTCAAGAAAAAAAGAGGAGATGGCAGTGTTGGACAAGATGTTGAATGTGTTCCTCTTCACGGGTGTGTGTGTATGTGTGTGTGTGGGGGGCTGGCCCAAAGGCAGATCACCAAACAGCTGTGTGTTAGTGCCAGTGAGTAGACATTTGGTCCACTCGACCCATAACGCTGGCACACAGGTTGGGGAACGGTGTCCAAGTCCTCCTCTCAAATCCTCAGTCCATCCGTCCATTCCCCTCTCATTGTCCCCGGGGCAGCAGGCGGCCGCAGCTAAATGCTGATCTGCCTGAACGGGCACAGGTGCAGCAGGGGGTCTGTCCCACTGCCAAATGTTGTGCTTCTGTTTCCTTTGGGCTTATAAGAGGGTTTTTGCAGCTCTCTCGCTCGCTTCTGGAGGGATTGAAAAAGCTGCAGATGCGAGTGTTTGATCAGCCTGCCGATACAACGGGAAGCGGTGGAGAGAGTGAGCCTGAAGTGCATAAAGAAAACAGAGGGATACTGAAACATCAGAGAGGAGAAATTCTGATGAGGTTTTTGCAGGAGTGGAATACGTGATAATTGTAATGCTGCTGTTTCAAAAGTGTTGTGCAGCTCTGGGACTCACCAGGAATGGAGTTGGAGGTCTGATTTTGGGGATGGTCACTGCAGTATGCCTGCAGCTGTCCTCAGGGAACTGTGTTTGGTGCGGATGTGTGTGCCAGGGGTATCTTTAGAGGAGCTTGCTGCAGGCATCGCTTTTCGGATTGCAGGAAGGGGATGGAATAGAGGAGTGCTCTGGTTTCATGTCTCAATCAGGGAAGCTTCAGGAGTGCCTCTCAAGGCTCAAGTAGAAGCTAACGTCCATTCGTAGTGTATTTAAAAGAGAATGCCTGCACTTAAGAGCTACTTATTGCTTCACGTAGCTAAACAGAGACAGTGAGCGAAAGTAGATACATGCGTAAAAGCCTCGGTACACTCAGAGACTGATACATAGCACAGCAAAGCTCTCTCTCTCTCTCTCTCCCTCTCTCTCTTTGAATGCCCTTGCTTTCTCATTCACTTTATGTCTCCCAGGACAGCGCTCAGAAATGTTGAAATGGGGCCTAACCCACGAAGCAAAGAGGGAAAGTCGTTTAAGCTAAGTTAAACAAGGGCACTTAGATTTTAAAGGGCCATAATCTTCAAAAAGGGGCACTTTAAAATCAATTGACAAGACATATAAAAGGTAAAGACAGATTAAGAGGAGGAAGGTACAGTTGTTGGCAGATAAGTGACTTATTTTTATGAATGAGCATTTTAATTGAATGTCATTGACACTTGTTCTGTGTGCGCGTCTTGGCTTATGTGCATGTGTCCACGTCTCCAAGTGTGGGCTGTGTGCATGTATGAATGTGTGCGTGTGTTTGCCGGGCAGCGCAGGTGGGCTGGATCAGTATCCAGAGCAGCACTGAGCCAGTGATTCAGCCCGCACAGTTTGGGCCAGAATCCAATCAGGGCAGCCATCTGGTGACCAATCAGGGCTCTAGCTATGACGTCACTGCAACACAGCTCTGGGTTCCATAGGAGCTGGGAGGTTCAAAATACCAAGAATCACATCAGACCTCTGTGCTTTTAAAGCCGACCAGTTGGGCCACAGAACAGGCTACCGGGCCTTAGGTAGCGTCAGCGGACTGGATGATGAGGTGTGAGGGGGCGAACTGTGCTGCTGACCGGGATGCTGGGTCGCTGACACCAGGCTGTTGTGATTTGTGTGCCTGTAAATATGGGCAGCGTTATTTTTGTGCTTCTTCACCGACAAGCAGGCATTGTTGGCCTGTATGCAAGCTCCTTCTTTATTCATGGTAGAGCAGTCTAGTAGTATATTTGCTTTCATTGTGTTTATCGTAGATGTGGAGAAAATTGGCATTTCTGTCTTTGTGTCACTTTGCAGATGATGGCAGTGGCACTGGAGCCCACGCAGTTAGGGAACAAGGATGATGGACTGTATCTGGTGTGATTGACAGCTCTGTTAATTCTAATGTGATTAATATTTCAAGGCTCTCCTTCGTGTGACTGCCTCTGTCATTTTAAACAGTCTCAAAGAGCGCAAGTCAGGTCTCCAGCACCCAGTGAATCACCCTGACCTGCACCTAAAGTGAAAATGTTCCCAGATTTCACACCACTTGCGGTTAGCAGGCCAGAGGGGGGTTGGCGGATTGCAGGGTGACGGAGAGAAGGAAGTTACAGGAGCATGGCTATCGCTAGCGAAAGGCCGTCTGCAGGGCATCAGAGGCGAAACAGGACAGGTTGGAAAGAGAAAGTCTCTTTCAGCAGCCCTGAAGCGAGCTGTACAATATATAGAAAAAGGGGTTTACAATTTATATGGTAGCAGAGTTCAAAATAGCCTACAGTATTAATGCAAATCCCTCAGTTGGGATGTACAGTACGGCGGATAGAGGAGGGGGATGGACTGTTGTGATTACTAAAACCAGTTAAATCCACCCTCCTTCCCTCTGGTGCTTATCTGATCAGTGGAGCAACCAGATAGCCCCTCAGCATGGGATTTAATATCAAACACAGGCCATAAGCTGTGTTCAATAGGCATGACAAGGATAAACATCAGTGGAAACACACAACATATTCCTGGCCTTGCCAGCATATAAGTGCAGCAGGGGTGAGATCTTGACACCAGTACATACGTAAGTAAACAGTGGAGAGCCCACATAAGCTGGACCTCACATATACCTCACACAGAGTGTGAGTGCAACAAAAGGGAAGAATAGAAATTAGGAAAGAGAATAGAAAAAAAGTAGTGAGAGGTGGAGGCAATCATGCAGAGAGAGACAAATCTGAGGGCCTAGCATGGAGGTGCAGGAGGTGGGAGGTGTGGGAGCTTGTGGGACTGTTTGTGTGTGAATGTGTGTATAGTCTGTATGTGTGTATGCCTGCTCTGCCGCCCTGGTGACTTCAGGTGTTATCTTCTTAGCCTCCAGACGTGACACTGAGATAATTAGAAATGTTAACACTCACTGGAGCTTGTACTTCTATGAATCCTCTCTCTCTCTCTCTCTCTCTGTCTCTGTCTCTGTCTCTCTCTCATTTGCTCCATCTTCTGTCTTTCATAAACACACACAACATGCACAAATGTACACACACACACACACACACACACACACACACACACACACACACACACAATCAAATTCTATTATCTCCCTTAGCCCGTGTTATGAATGACACACTTAAACCATGGAATGACTTGGCCATGCAGCAGTGGATCACAATTAACGTCAGCGCCAGCATCTGTGGAAATAATTGTCACAGCTCAATCTTAATGTGCTGATGACCTGTTTTTCCTACTTTTAATAAGAAATACTTATTTTAATTTTGTACACAGGATTATTCACTTGTTCAGTGAATTTGTTGCAAATTTGATAATTCCTTACAATAACTAGAATCAGATGTTAATTATAGTATTCTCAGGAAGGAATGCTGGAAAAGGTGAAAATGGAATGATAGATATGAAATTAATTACATTCACAGTTGGATTAATGAGACTGTAGGATAAGAATTAAGCATGGTAAATAGCACTTGCATTTTATTTCCTTGACTAGACAGACAATAGACATCTATGTTTTAGCCAGTAAACAAACAGAGCCTGGTTTACTGAAGCAGTGGGAGGACATTGTTGAAATTCTAACAAATGTCTTGGCTCAAGGAAAGAGAGAGAGAGATACAGAGAAAGACATGCTCACTGGAGTGTTTCACATGGAAAAATGAAAAGTGACAGAAAGCTGACAGAGGGATGACAACCTTGTTTGTCCTTTACTGGATGATCAACATGTGTTATGCGGATATGGGTCCCTCAAGGTGGACACGGAGCGGCTGGTACAGAGGGTTCCACGCTCCTCTGGAATCCCTCTACCTTTTAAATTAGCATCCCAACTCCGCTTACTCAGCTAGTGGCGCAAGCTGCGGAGCAGTGTGTGAACACCGGCGATAATGAAACTGCACACCATCGACATCATTAAAGATAATATTGGCTCATTTTGTGCTGGGACACATTCTCCGAGGAAGATGCTGCAAACAACAGTTAGAGCTAATTTTGCCCGAGCACGGCACATAAACACCTTCCTACTATCATATCACTGGCTCTCACCATTCTCCGCACCTCTGACGCTTTGTTGGAGGGACAAAGATGTACTATAGGTTGGTTTGCAGGAAACAGATCCCAGGTCAAGGCAAAGGCTTGTCTGAAGGCGTCTCCAGCGTGTGTCTAATTGAGCGCTGTGTAGTTAATTGTTGTGCGTGGGAGGGCAGAAATCAATCTGTTTTCTCACTGCCGTGACTTCTAGGCCCTGGGGTGAGAGACTGGAGCTGGCAGACACAGACACGCACGTACGCACATGCACAGCTCTGCCAAAAGACCCCAAAACCATGCCTTGCAAGCACAAACTTGCACATGCAGACACATACCCTTCCTCTACTGGCGCGCACACTCCTCCGAGGAAGAGGATGTGCATGAGGGGTTATTGAGTCAGGGTAAAGTCAGATCCATCTATCGATCGGCTGCTAGCTGAGAGAGGAGTCAGGAACGTGAGACCTGCACAGGTCAGGGGGCCAAGAGACTGAGGGGATGAGAGACAGTAAAAGAGGGAGAGAGAGAGCGAAACCTACAGAGCTTAAAGCTAGCAGCACTCCCCCCCCCATCCTCTTTGAATGCAGAGCCAGCGGTCTGCTTTGACGTGGATATTCAAAGGAGCTCTGCTCAGCTTCATGAACATTAGAATGAGATTTCTTCAATTTGTAACTTGGGTCAGTGCCATACGTCAGATCAATGGGAGAGAAAGAGACTTCTAGAGAGTACTAACAGCAGCTAATTGTTATCCTTATCTTTTCAACTGTATCAACTGCTATACATTTTTCTATACTTAATGTATAATATATATATAATTAATCTATAGTGAGCCAGTGTGTCAATTAACATATAAATGCCTTCTACAAATAATGTATTAATTTACATATTCAACTAATCAGCTCATTTGCATGTGTTTAGTTATCTTTAAGGGTGTTTCAATTTATGACTGAGTGCTGCTGTCAGTGAATGCTTATTTGCATTTTAAATCTTTAACTGTGTGGAAAATGCAGTGTTCCCTCCACATTGAGCCAAAACGGCTGTGCTGGTTTAGGGGGAATTTGCAGCAAGAGTGTCACCTGAATAATTTACTTTTCCTTTCAATGGGATCAGAGTACCAACTCACTTCTGATCTCATTTGAACCACGAAAGCTCCTCTCCCATTGGCTGACAGCAGCTGGCTGAATGTCTGCAATCCCCCTTTTGATTGGCTGAGAGTTATTTATTTTCACCCAGTCAAAAAACTCGTCCATTATTGATGGGAATGAAGCAAACTGGGATCTGATGATGAGATGTGAAAATAGGATGAGAACTGCAGAGGGGTGGAGGGAGCATGCGAGTACAAAACAGGGGCGGTGGGGGTTGTGGAGGGGCAGAGACGTGAGGTTGAAGAGAGATATGTAGAGGGGGGAGGGGTGATAAGGTGGGTGAGTACAAACAGTACTATCCTTCACTTGGATAGCAGCAGCAGGCGCCATGAGATGTCTGTTGATTCATCTCCCTTTATGTGCTCAGTTCCCTTTCTCTGCCGAACCTTTTTACCCGAACAAAGGCAGACGGAGGGAGTGATTCAGAGTGACCAGGCGCCCGAGACTCCCGGAACGGCGAGGGGAAGAAAGGTCACGTGAAACAGGAGGTTCCATGGAGACCACCGACCAGAACGAAATGTGTCGATGAACTGATGTACTCGGGCCCTCCGGGGACGAGGAGGAGATGGAGGGAAAAATGAGTATTCGGAGAGAAAGAAAAAGAAAGTGTGGGCAGAGGCAGTGCGGTGTATGTGCGCTCATTTGAAGGTGTGTGTCTGGGTGCACAATGTCTCAAGGCGTAACCATTACGCCAGCGCACAAAATACACACAAAATATACAAGTGCGTGTGTAGTGAATGCATGGGAGTGTTCTCATGTCTGTGTTTTTGTGTGTGTACTTGCTTAGCTTCAGTCTATAAGCGGCGGTGGTGGGGGAGGCGCTCGGCACAGACCCTCTGGATCCTCTCCATGCTCTGATGGGTGTTCACCTGGTGTGGATCCCGGCAAAGCGTCTGCAGCACCGCGCTTTTGGTAATTAACAGAAGCAGGCAGTGGAAAGCAGCACCTGTTACAGCCTGACTGACTGAGGCCCTGAGCTCTGGGCTCTGGGCTGTGTCTCCCACTGCTCCTCTCTAATAATCAGACCACCACCGCCTGTCCCTCCTATGGGACATCAAAGCTCGAATGTGTGCACTTGCTTGTTTGTGCGGTTGTGTGTGTTGTTCAAAACCAAAAAAAAAGGAGGCAGATTAAGCGGAGGTGGAGACAAAGAGGAGGAGACTCACTTGTAAATAGTAGCTCTGCACTTAGCTTGAGGTTGTCTGTGTGGTTTCAAGCTAATCCATGTGCACACCTGAGTAATAGACATATTACACTATTGTTGTGCTGGAGAATTGATTAACTCCTATAGCACCCTATTTTTGCCACTCCTGCTCAGACTCATTTATACAAACACCAGCAATTTCTCTGTTGATTCAGTCGTTGCAAATTGCAGATACAAATGAATAAATGCTTATACATTCAGTTGAGATTTAGCTGAATAAGATGACCACACACTCGTGTTTGCATGTGTCCATGCGTGTGTACATGTACACTTTTATTTCCACTCAGTTATTCCTGAGTAGTTATGAAGGCTGCTACTGTGCTGTATGTGGGACACCATCAGTATGCATCCTTCTGTGTGTGTGTGTGTGTGTGTGTGTGTGTGTGTGTGTGTGTGTGTGTGTGTGTGTGTGTGGTGGGGGTGGAGGTGGGGGGCATATGTGAGTGTGACAAAGGCAGACAGAGAAGGGAAGAGTTAAAGGAAGTGAGTGACAGCCATGTTTTAGAATTGGGGCATGTCAGACCGGCCTGCTATGTCAGAATCTCCTGATGCCCACTCTGCCCATCCCAAAGCTGGATAACCTTGGCAGGCAGATTGGGGCCACTACTATCAAATTAGATACATCACTCACACACAAACACACACAGACATTCACACACACAACATTGCACTACACAAACCTCTCAGACGTGCATTTGGGAAAGGTAGACATGTTTGCATCCAGATAAACAAGCGAACACCCACTCGCTGTGCTCTGGCAACGAAAATCATCTGGATAACTCGAGACAGGTGGAGAGGCTGAAGGAAACTGCACTTTTTAAAGTTGCAGCGTAGTTAAATTACTAAAAACTAAATTGGGTACTCTACTGCCCAACTGAGAGAAGGCACGGGGTTGATAAAAGTCCAGATACAGTCATCTTAAGTTTAGTTAATGTGCACTCACATTAAAGGTGAGAATCATACGCACATAAAGTGCTCAGTATGCTCTGTGCGTTTGTTCCACTTATATGCTAGTGAGTGTAAAGCTCAGACATTAGCAGCTTCTCTAATAAACAGCGCTCTCAAGCTATCGTGTCAGACATCTAAACCTGGAACCTGGAAAATGAATCAAACGTTGATACTGTGAAAAGCATATCACAGATTTAGTGGCTGTTAACAATAAAAAAGGGCTGCTCTTTATCAGCTGACAGCTAAGACTTGCATGTTCTTACAACCTTTGAACGCACCATAGCACAACAACAACGTCCGCTTCACATTCAGTGAGCAGCCTGCAGCAGACTTTCTTTTTCTTTTTCTTTTTCTTTTTTCTTTAACCAAATTTAGTGAAAGGGATGAAACATGTTTAATGAAGGAAAAAGTAGGAAACAATTTGGGCGAGTTAAATACAAAGCATGATACAGTTAGATGTTCAAATTACATGGTCACACCACTTCACTGTGAACTAGAGAAAAACATTTATAGTCAGCAATGATGAAGCAAAGAGTGACTGATTTGTCTGAACTGTTCAACACTAGAATATATAAGTATATAAAGTCTTAGCTCTGTTTCTGGTCAGTTTGATCCTCCAGACTCTTAACTAGTCTCACTGACTTCAAACCGGCGCCTGCATAAAGAGGCAAGGATCCCCAAAGTGGCAAGTTGAAGATGTGATGGAATAATTAGTTGATGGTGCCACTGACACAAAAGATGGATACTTCCATTGTAGGGTCTCAGCAATGAGATGAAAAGAATGTCAACCTATTTTTAAATGTCACTGTCTCTTCTTGTTCTGAATCCCTGCTCCACTTTGTGCCACAGATCTAAACTAGGTCAACATCACATGTGGCGCCCCGGTGGGCTCTTCTCTGTGTGTACATGTGTGAGAGTGTGCATGTGGGTGAACATGTGTGCAAATGCTTCGAGCCATGATCATATGCATCTTACTGACACCAACACTTCAGCAGCGGGTGTTCGCCTTGAGTGAATCCCAAAGGTAGCTAAATAGTTACGAATGAGTTTTTTCCACACGCAATTATTGTCTATCGTCCCCAATTAGGGGTGAGCATGCATTATCTGCAAATTGTTTAAGTCTGTGCTAACTATTAGAGAGAGAGAGAGAGAGAGCTGTGAATAGGTGGGAGTGTTAAAGGATTGTGTGCCTGTGTGGATGCATAGCAACTTTGCGTGTAATTCTGTCTGTGTGATGTGCATCCGTCACGTGTTTGTACACAGCATATGCTTGGCTATGGGTGTACTGTAGCGCAACAGTGAGGCGGGGTTGCCCTGCTGGAGCAGATTAATAGACACTGATAATAATACACACAACTCACAGCGCTTCTGTCCTTAATGAAGATGGATCTAGCCGAGCCTGGCGGTGCACAGGCACTCGGGGTGGCAGCCTGCCAGTCACAGCCAAGTGACATCTGGGAACAGCTCAATGCAAAGGGCGGGAGGGAGCAAGATTCACCAGAGAGTACAATTTCATAACATTATCATGTTATATCATAATCCATTGTTGGTGGCTCATAAGATTAATGTCAGGGCCGGCAGTTATCACTCTTGTTGTTGAGACTTAATGGTCACAGTGAATTATTCATTTCCTGCTATTGATTTGCGACGCAACTCATGCTGACAAAGTTGACAGCACAGGTTGACTGATACTGAGCATATCTAATTTGACTGTGAGGTTGAGAAGCAGCGGGAAAGAAATGGAGTAGAAAGCGTGAGATAAAAAGTCAGAAAGCCAGAAACAAGCCAAGGTTATGTGGCACAGCGCACAGAGACGTGTAGCACAAATTGGTATGCTCAACTTTCTGCGTCCCCTAGGTGTTTTTTAAAGAGATTTCTATGTTTTTAGATCATAAATTTCACCTTTTGTCAATGCAAAATTGCAATTAATGTACAGTTTTTTGGTGATTGCTTGAGAGGTGACTGCCAAACTGGGTCAGAGGTTTGTTCGCTGTAAGATATTAGAGCCCATTAGAGCGAGGCTGCAGCCAGTGTTTGTGTGAGAAGACAGGTGGGCAGTGAGGTCACTTCCTCTGGCAGCTGTGGCGGGCATCACAGGGCCAGGCATTGATGGGTGGTGGCATTGCCTCCTGTTGCATCAGTAATAATGAACAGTGACAAGCTCTCCACCGCTAGAATAAATCACAGGCCACACTAGAGACACTGAAGACCAGGCCGGGGGAACATGTTCTCTCTGCTGCGCGGTGACTGGCTGGCTGGCTAGGGGCAGACTATCTCTATCAGTCATTCACAGATGCCGTGCTGTTATCACACACAGCGAACCCTCCTCAGATACTCGTGCACTCCGATTAACATGTACAACTGTCACTCAGGAATATTGGGCTCTTACTGGCAGCTTTATAAGCACTGAGTATTTTTATTATTTTTTTTTTTGAGAACTGCTACTGTTTCGGAAACATACAATCGTTAAAGCGTAGACTCTAGAGATGAGGAGGTGTTCGGAGAGCTGGAGCTGAGGGCGGATGCTGAAGCTGGAAAAAGTGGTTCAGGAGTGTCTGTTGAATAAAGTGAGAGGGTCTCTCTCTCTCTTTCTCTCTCTCTCTCCCTCCCCCCTTCCCTTTGCCTTTACCTCTTTGACAGCCACACTAGCCCTGTTTGATATCCCTCCGCTGTGTTCTGCAGCTCTGCAGATTCCCTCGTCTCATTTGCATTCCCTTAAAGCACACTTCCATTAAAGTCTCCCCCTGTTTTTTTGTCTCTTCCCTCTTTGCTTCGGTTTCTTCAAATAGGTCTTTTTTTTCCCTGGGTTGCTGTTTTGGAGGGAGCCTTATTCCCTGTTGACTACACAGCCTATCCCCGCTCTCCCTGAGTCAGTAATCAAACACATTGGCCCTAATACACAGGCCATTACAAGAGCTCTGATGTTCCATCTGCACACAGCCGGCACAATGGTGTCATTATATAAACAGCCCTGCTGCTGCAGCCAGTGAGATACTATCACACCAGAGCTCCGGCCTTAACTGACCTACCACAGTAAATGGAGAAGTGTTGGGATGATCTGACCTGAATGTGCTTGTGTAGTCACTGCTAGCCTAACAACATTATCCATCCTGAATGAATGCTCTAGTGTTAAAACATTACAGTAGGCTATCAGTTCTCACTATGGCCAAGCTCGTGCGGGCTGTTGAGCATCAATGCAAATGCAATAGAATCAGGTTGTTGTGAAGGAATAATATCTAATGCTATTATGCTGTCTTTGCTAGCGATAGCCTCACCAAAAAGGATTAGGGAGATTAGTGATAGGCCCAACTGGAAGATAACAATGAAGGATTGTGGGAGGGCAGCGGTTTATACAAGCTGGTATCATATTTTTTTCTGCAGTGACATTGATTCGATCTTGTTTTGGCTGCTGTTGGGTGTACAGAGGTGGGATTGCACAATTTGTGGAAAATTATGTTAAACCTATGTTTTTGGAGTTTAGAGTTAGAGGACACTAAATGCTAAACTGTCATGGTTTCCTGTTGAAATTCATAGATAATGGCATCAGATTGTGCCAGGCTTTTGCCCTTGATGTCACTTTCAGCACAGTGACTGAGGCAAACACTGTCTCATAATCAGACTGATCTGATTCCATGTGCTCTGTGTTAATGGCTGATTTTGACACACACTGCAAGTGGAAGTGTGTCCAAATCATCACTTTGGCTAATTTGAATAATCATTGAATTAAATTCAACTGTCATACCTCGGCATCCTGGAAGGCAGGTTTGACAGTAAAAACACAGCCTCCCACTCAGCAAAGCTCGCTCGCAGATGGCGATGGTAATGATATTTCATGGTATGTCTGTTACGTTTCGAAAGAAAAAGTAAGATAATTATATTCACTTTGGCAAGTGATTAGTTTTATGGAGGTGAAGAAGTAATTAATGAATTCTATCACATCCTCATTTATTGTTACACTTCCATGTATTACTCCCTCTTGCCTAACTCAGGAGAGTACAAAAGAGTATGGAGTGTGACAAAGCTTCAGCACCAATGAGTCAGAGGGAGAATTACTTCGAGGCCCCCAGGCGAAGCATACGTTTTTGTCATTCTCTGCAGTCTCATCAAACTCTAATACTACATGGCTAGCCTTCACTGAGTCTAGTGATACTTTCCTTTTGGAATAAAGTGTCTGTCTCAGACGTGTGACTGATACCAAATCCCAACAGCACTGAGTAAAACAATGTAGCTGTGTGCAGTTTATTCCAATTTAAGTGGATGTTGGATGTTTATTTCAACTGAATTTTTTACTTGATTACAAATATTTAATGCAGCAGTTTGCATCACTTTCTGATTTCTAAGTGAGATGTGATTGCCATTCAGTTTTGCACACTCGACTGAGCCGGTTGCTAGGAGCCAATCATTTCCTTCATAGTGGGAGCTTTGCTACTAAACCAACTATTTGTTGTTGAAGCATCTGAGGCATAAACATCAATCCTAATAGCATGGGAAATGCTGGTGCTTCATCTTAAGATGCAAAGACTTCTCTTTGCATGAAGAAACTGACCGTCATAATTTATGTCTGTCAAATCTTTAAATCAATCATGAGTGTTTTCCCAACCGAATAAATTTGTGTGTTTGTGTTTTCCCGCTCCCCGCTCTGCCCCCCATTGCCCTGCATGATTTTCACTTGTTCATACAACATACTTCATCTTCAAATGTATTGAAATGCTTATTAAGATGTTAGCAGTTTCCAGAGCATTTTAATGTGTGCAAAGCATCTTTGGCAAATTTCTTTTGTCGGAAATTCACTTTTAAAGCTGCAGTGATAGTCCAGTCAGTAGTGTGGCTCTATAACCTCACCTGACCGTTGGCTGGCCAGCCACACACACATGCACACACACCTAATCGACTCACACTTATCATACGTGTCTTTCCCACCTTGATATCGGTTTCCCCTCAGTGGGGGAAACACAGGAGAAAGTCTGAAGCCGTATAGCAGCTCTGAGAGTTGAGCCAGCTTTTTTAATTATGCAGCAAAAATTGTCTACGTAAACTCTTTGTTCTCCCTCCTTTTGATTCTGGTCAGGTAATGTTCCTAAATGCCTCTTTCTTCTGCACAGAAATGATTTGCATGACGGGGTAAACATGAGTAGTTATCATGACAGACATACGCAGCCTTTTACAGTACCCCCCCACCCCGTATAAAAAAGGACTTATGACACCCTGTTCTTGATGAGCGTGTCTGCTAAAGCAAACAGATCCTAATGATCGCGGTGATTATCGTAATGATCCAATAGAAGTAGATAATGAGGTTATTTGCTTTGGATCAAGGCAGCCTGTAAATTAATAGCTGAAGAAACAGAGGGTAGCGTTAGAAACAAGATGACAGAGCTGTATACTTAAGTGTGACTCCACCGCCGCTCCATTTAGACAGCCGCATGTCTGTCTTTGTGCTGATACCACTGACTGTCACGCTCTCTCTCTCTCCCCTGCTCGCCCTCCTCACCTCTCCACCAGTGCAGTCCAAATTGCTGTCCGCTCTCCCATTTGGTGGGCTCCCGTCTCATAGGGATATGATGTTCTGCTCTATTAGAAGAGAAACAGTGATGATAATAATGGTGGATGTGATCAGTGCAAAAGGTCAGCCTCTGGCCTCGGGCACGTAACATCCTCCAAGTAGGGAGAGCATGGAGGGCGAAGACACCCATCTCGCACCCTCCAAAGACTCCTAACCTTCCTCTACCCAGAGGCAGACTGACTCATAGACGCAGGCAGAAGAAATACTTTCTCCTTTGCCATTACGTGCTGCTTTCTTACTACTCCTTTGCTCTTCTCACTTGGCTATTTTCAGCAGTTTCCCCTCCCACTCCTTCTTATTTATTCTTGTTATACAGAAAGCAACCCATCACTTACTTCATTTGTTCCTCACCTCCTTTGCTCCTGTTCTGGGTTTATTAGTTACTCAGGATGCATGATGCTTCCCCTCTTTTTGTTCCCTCATTCTTTTGTTTTATCATCCCTTTGTTTCTTCTCTCCTTCACTTTGGCTTCCACCCATCCTCACTTCCTTCCTTCATTCCTTCTCTTCTCCCCTCTTACCACACTGAAATTGAGTGTTGTGTAATGCTAGCTTTCTTTTTGTCACAAAATGAAATCAATTTATCCACCCGGCACTTTTCTCTCCCTCTCTCCTTCCCTCCCTCAATCCCCAAACCTGCCCTCCCTCCTCCTCCCTGCTCTCTTTCCTCGGCCTTCCTCATCTTCTGAGACCACAGGAGAGCTATTGTTGACCAGTACAGACAGAGGCAGCGTCAAAAGAAACAAGAGGAAAGACAGATTTTTCTTATTAAAACCACAAAAGTTGGAGAAAAAAAACCGAAGCCCTGTCACTGCACAGGAGGGGATCACGTTTTGAACATTAATAATACAGTGAGATGGCGGAGGGTGGAGAGAGAGGAGGGAGCAGGAGAGTAAAAGGCCGTGAGAGAGCAGAGCAGCCAAGGCTTCTACAGTACTACATCACATGTCTATTGCTATTTGTTTACTGCTTTTCTACTCTTTCTTTGTCTCTCCTGCCCTCCCTCTGAGCGTGTCCTTTTCTCTCAGCTGCTGGTCATAGAGGGTGGTCGCAAACAAACTCAAATTAAAGCACAGGCTGCACTAGCACAGAGGTTTTGCGTGTGTGTTTGTGTGTTTGTGTGTTTGCATGTTGTGCTTATGATAGAAATAAACCCTGGTGTAAAGAACAGCTGCTGCGGATGATTCTTTGTACTCCGTGTTCCGCCTTCGTTCTCTCTCCCTCTTCACTGTTTGCCCTCCCCTTCTCTCGCACTTTGTCTTGCTCGCACTCCACGTCATCCAACATACTAATCCACGCACAGCGGCACCCAGGCAGGTTGGTGGCTGTGGGCCGGGCGTTGCCACTGGGGAGGAGGGTAAATATCAGAGAAGGTCAGGAAGAGGGAGGGGTTGGAGAGGTGGAGGGGAAGCCAAATCAGTGTTGATGACGAGAGGGGGTGAAGCCACCCAGTCACTCAGGACCTGCCATCTTAGCTGCCAGGAGAAGAGAGCTTGGCCGTGTCTGTGTGGTGTTGTGTGTGTTCACTCCTGAGCAAACAAGCAAGTATGACAAATAAAAAAAAAAAAATAAAAAATTCAGGGACTTTTTTTTTTTTTGGTGCCAGTTTTCTAGTACTATTATAAGTGCCTGACTTTTAGTTTAGAATCAAGATTAGCATTACTGTTATAAATTAAATACCTATTGCTGCGAATATTTGCTTTGAACTATTGTTAGATTTTTTTCCACAGTGTTTGAGAACATCACATATTCTGCTATAATGTGGAAAAATGCTGTCTCTAACCCTGAATGTTGAATGATGTTGAATTATACTTTATTTAAGGCTGTATGAAATGGAGGACATCTGGATTTCTTGAATTACTGAGGTTTGAAAAGGACCGGAGGCTCGTGAACCCAACACAAGCACAAGAAGCTGAACTTGTATGTGTTTGTGAGAGAGAGAGAGAGAGAGAGAGAGGGTGGGAGGTGAATGAATGATTAATCTATTATATTATGCCCTTCACCATCTAAGTTGGTAGGATCAATCTTATAAAGGGGATAGAGGGTTAGAGAGATCAAAGGAAATCCTTTCAACACCCCCGTCCCAAAAAAAAACAAAAAAAACTTGCACACACAAGCAGACACAAATACACACAAACACAGACAGACACAGTCCAATCTGTCTGTTTTATAAGCAAGCTCAGCAGGAGGAGTATTAGCTCGAACAATACCGTCTCTACTGTTTTCTGTCTTTTAGCCCCTGGAGGGGCAGAGCAGGCTCCACTGTCAAAAAATCAGAGCTCAAGTTCCTTATAGTGATTTATTTCATTAGGCAAATGAGATGTGTGAGCCCTACAGCACTGCTGACTGAGTCACCACTTTTTCACTGTCTCACTTTGTGTGCATGCCCGTACGCAAACACACACACACACACACACACACACACACACACACACACACACACACAGGAGACATGTGTTTTTCACATGTTGAATATAGCACTGTTAACAGCCCCAAAACATATGTAGCATGTCTGATTCAATCAAGCGTTCAAGCACTGTGGAGTGATGAGCTGGTGGTGGCAACAGCTGTTGCCATGCCATCCTGCACAAAATGGCCTCAGATCTCCCTGTTTGATCATTCTACCTGACCACCACAGGGGGAGCTTCTCCTCTCCTCCTCTCTGATGAAACATTTAGTGTGGCGTACCAGTCACGAGAGTAACCATCACGTATTCCAACATTATCTAATTCGAGCGCCATACTGAGAGGGGAGAGAATGAAAAACAGAACAGTAGCATCATTTCTCTGCACAGACAGATACAATATTTTTATCGGGCATTTATTTACCTGTCTGTTATTTCTGTCCCTCTCTGCCTGCAGGATCACCCTCAGGGAGGGTGTAAGCTGAGGAAGTGCCACCCCACACACCTGTGCCTGCTTACCGCCGCTACGCTTTAGCCCCGCCCCTTGCCCTGCCCCCTGGTCAGCCTCCAACATGGCTCTTGCAGTCTGGATCATCTTTACTTGCGCTGTAGCTTTCAGCAACATTGCTCCATCATCGCAAGGTACGTATTAAATATTAATATTGTGAAGTTTTATTGAACACCGCTCATGTCTGTCTGTATGTATTCCGTGTTCATTAATGTATGCAGTATATACAAAACTGTATATGTTCCTATTGCTTCACTGAGTCGGCTTGTGATGTTGCACATGAGCTCCTGTTGGATTCACTGCGCCCTGTAAGTGGCCTGACCAGGTTATTGCAAATAAGGATGTAATATTTATACGTTTGCTTCGTGATGAAGGTTGTAAGTACAGTATATTGACTTGCTGACCAGGCAAGAAACGCTGCACTTGATTAACCAAACTGTCTCTACAGGAGACAGAGAGAGAGCCAGAGAGGGAGGGAGTGTGTGAGCGAGGTGAGAGTGAGAGTGTATGTGTGAATGTCAATAAAATTTCTTGTCATCTTGATGTCGGTTGGAGCGTGGCAAAGAGTATAAGGGGGGAATTCGTGCATGTAATGGAGCCATATGTGTGACCTCCTTTGAATGTAGCATGTACCATAAGATATTTCATTTTGTGTTTTGTGTGTGTTTCTGTGTGTGCGCCATAGCTGTTTTAAGCTCGGCAGCAGGTGACCTGGTTGGGCTGGAGTGATGCTGGAGGGCGTGTATGTATGTGTGTGTGTGTGTGTGTTGGAGGTGGTGTGGCAGGGAAGGAGCAGGGATTGCAGGGGGAGTCAGAGGACCAAGGAGGGAAAGGAGGGGCTGTTGGGTGTCCTGCTAGTGGCCTGCCACACAGACAGCATCGCACCATCTGCTGTATGCTCTCAGTCAGCTCTGTGCCAACCAGCCGCTGGGTGATGGACAGCTAGGACGAGGAGGAGGGGGAGGAGGAGGAGCATCGGGGAGAGACACGGTCGCCGCAGGGAGGGGCTAGTAATGAAGCAGGAGGAGTTGAAGAAACCCAGGGAGGGAGGGAGGGAGGTTAAAATGAAAATGTTTTTGTGTACACCTGTGTCAGCACTGGTTTTAGCAGTCCCTCTGTGTAAGCTCTGATTGGCCAGGTGCGGTCTAATTTGAGTAGGTGCTGCCCCCCCCCCCCCCCCCCCCCCCATCTTAATTTGGCTGCTTTTGTAACATCGGATTTGTGCAGCGTACGCTCTGTTCCGTTGGACACCTTTGGCCTCTGGCACTGTGTTGCTTTCTGTTTGTGTGTGCATGTGTGTACTTGTAAGGAAAATGAGCCTCCAACTATCCGTGTGACCTGGCACTTGGGGAGTATTAATAATGCATTAATAATCAATTGACTGTTATCAGTATTCATCCCCAAAGCACAGGCACAACATTTGCTTTGATGAAATTAAGATTCTAATGGAGTCAGGCTCACAGACATGCACGTTGACACATGTTCATGAACACCCATACCGTCTGGGTGTGTATAATTTTTGCAGCCAGACTTTGGCTGAAATGCTTTCTCTCTATTATAGTGTGACCGGAGGAGTAGGAGGAGAGAAAAGGAAAGGAGAACGAGGAAGTAGAATTTAAAGGGGAAGGGCAGAGATTTGATGTGACGAGAGCTGCTGAAATCACTCTCAGGCTAATCAGAGCTCATTTGGAAACCTGCAGGATCATCACACATGGCTTCACAGTCTAATGTGTACCCCTGCGCCTCCTCGGTGTCCCGACTAATCTGCCATGCTTTAACCTCACTCTACTCCTGGCTGCACATTCTAATATTTACCCCTAACGCTCACACATTTATTCTCCTCTGGAAGCAGCTCTTAAACGCAAATGTTCCTAACCAGCGTGAGCTTTGCACACATACTTCTTACCTGCTCTCTCCTACAGACCTCGCGCATATTCGCATAGTGAATATTCATCCTTTCAAATCCCTTTGAAATGCAGTGGCGGCGCGAAAACAAAAACAATATTTTCATTCATGAATGCAAACTCTTAGAAACCTAGACAAATGAAGTTATATTCATAGCAGTGTATACAAACTTCCTCCACTTTACCATCCCGGCAGGCCCCCTGACAGACTGACATGCGTACCCCGACGAACAGAATGTCCCGCTGATTCCACAGAATGCTCGAGAATGTACAACCCATGCACTGTGTTGTTGCTCTGAAAGCCCATTAGGCTTGCTTAATGTGGCAGGCATTGCAGGCAGCTGCGCCGTACGTGATGATGCTTTCATTTAGCACAGCCCAAGCACCGGGTTTGTATGTGCATCCGTGTACGTGTATGTGTGTGTTTGTATTTATGTGCACCATTGGTGGCAGCCAGACCATTATAAGGCTATTTGTAGGTCCTTTCAGTCTGTAATGCATGTTGCGTGTGAATTTGCAAGTAGTGTACATGTAATATACTGTATGTGTGTGTGTGTGTGTGTGTGTGTGTGTGTGTGTGTGTGTGTGTGTGTGTGTGTGTGTGTGCGTCTGCGTGCAGTATGTCCATGAGTGCATAGTGATGTGTACAAGCCAGAGTCTGTTTGGGTTTTTGTGTTTATATGAGTGTGTTCACATGTCCAGATGGGTGGGTGTGTGTGTGTGTGTGTGTGTGTGTGTGTGTGCGTGCGTGCGTGCGTGCGTGCGTGTGTGTGTGAGAGAGAGCGCATTTGTGTGAGCATGTGCATGTGTGTGCCACTCATATCAGGACACCGGTGCCAGCTGACTGGTGGAATCTGTTCTCATCTCCCCTGTATTTAAGCCTTTGCTCTCAGATCAGTCGTGTGGAAAGGCCCCTGGTCCTTTAGTGCACACGCAGACATTTTTATCTGTCTTCCCCTCCTCTCCCTGGCTTTTTTCTTCTGTGCCTTTTCCCCTAGCTATTATTTAAGGATGGGGGGGACTGGCTGTTTTTACACATCTTCCCAACAAAGAGCTTTAGTCTCTTGCCTGTCATTGGATGCTGGAAGAATGTCTGAATGGGGACTGATCTCAATGCAGTATTTTTGCTCTCTATAATGCAGGGATGGGTAGTTATTTTTCATGGCGGACCACATGAAGAATTCACCATGGCTTTGCGAGCCAGATGCTTTTTTATGACTGAAGCTGCTGACAGTTATTTTGGGTCTAAGTGTTGCTCAACTCTAGATTTAAAATTCTGAGTGAAGATCTAAAAAATACTTGACCTGATACCACATCCAATATTGAATTTTTGCACATAGAGAGAGAAAGAGTAGACTTTCAGTCCCTCAATACTATAATATTAAAATGATAATTTCAAAACTGCGACCTACTCACTAATTCATAAGAATTGATTCTCTGACAGGCTTGTAGCAATAATATTTCGAAAGGAGGCAATAAAGCAGCAATGCCGCTAACCTTGCTATGTGCACTAGACTTCTTGTTGTTGTATAATTTGCTGAACAGCATATTGTATTTCTTTAATATATGTTTTGTAAACCCCTAGCTCTACACTTTTTCACTTATCAGGCAAGTCTGGAAAACTGAGCATACTTGTGTGCTGGAGTTGTGCATGGCATTAGCTGATCAGAATCACGTGACAAGAATAATGAATTACATTGAAACAGTTTTATAACCTTCCAGACACACTTTCTTCTCCTATGTGCTACACCTGCCGCTGTTAAAGATGTGCTGAATTTTTATTTTTCATTAACCCTCAATTACTGTATATTTCACATCTTTGTGACGTGTTTGGCATGACGTGTGTCAGCTTCTGAAGTATCGTCAAGAGCAGAGTTGTTTCACCGGATAAAACAGTAAAACAATTTGTTCCTGTTAACAGTTTTCTTTAATACAAGTATTAGTTGCAGAGTCGCAGGCAGACAGATGACAAACAGACGCTGGACTTAAATGTATACAATCCGAAGAAATATACAGACAAGTTGCAGCTTTTTGTTTTGTAGGCCAAGGCCATCAGAACCGGCTGGTTGTGTATGTGTTTATAGAGACAACTAAACGCTCTCATTTTGTCTGAAAATGACCTTTGAATATGTTATATTACTATGTTTTCCTCTGCCAAAAGAGATGAAATCCGCAGGCTTCTCTGACACTAATTGCTAATCCAGCAGCTGTGAATATTGCTGCATATCATCAGGATTTTGCAATAAAGAACTGCTGTAAAGCCGTTTTTTTCACCCTGTTTCTCTATCTTTGCCTCTCGTGTGTGTGTTTTCAAGCTTTCATTGCCTCCCCGTCTTTTTTAGCAGCAGTCCATGCCTCGCACTTCTCTCACTCCAAACACTCGACTCTGATTTTCATCCAATCTTTCTGCTTCCTCTCCTCTAACACCTCAGCTATTACTCCCTTTCTCTGTGTTGTGATGTCTTCCCCCCCTTTCTGGCGGCCTTCTATCTGTCTGTTGGCCCATCTCATGGCCCCTCTATCACTTCCATTTTCCTGCTCTTTGTTTTGTTTTTTCTTCCATCTTCTTCCTTTTCCCCCTTACCCCACTTTCAACCTCCCTCCCAGAGCATCACCACCCCCCTCTGTTTTCCTTTCCTTACCCTGTGCCTGCTATCTGTTAACAGTGCACATCTCTTGTCGTTGTCATTCCCTTCCTTTCGTTCCTTTTGCCTCGTTCTGTCTTTCTCTTGTTTGCTACCTCCCTCGTTCAATCCCTGGTGCCAGGGGTTGCTGTGCTCTTCAAAGCTCTTGGCTGAGAGCAGTAGATCACAGAGAGGACTGTGTGAGTGAAAGGTTAATGGATGGCCTTTGAACATATATTGGGAGTCGGGGGCGGGCGGGTGTAGGTGGGATAGGTCGGGGCGGAGTGGCAGTGTGTTCTTTCAAACCTCCCTTTGAAGATGACGCATGCCGCTCCCATGTGTCTGCGTGCATACAAGGGCTGTGCGTTTTTGTTTATTCATTCGTTCACAGTGTTGGTGTGTTTGTGCGTGCGTGCGTGTTTGTGTGCCCATTTTGTTTGTGTTTGCTCGTAGTTTTGTGCGTCAGGGTATGTTAGTTTGTGTACATTGATTTGTGTACTGCAAACAAGCTCCTACATAAAGGATTGGGGACTGTGTTCCTGTTTGTGCAGTCGTGTGATAGCTGCCTCTTTTCTCTCAGGGCCTTGCTGCGTAACTTTGAGGCTCTGTAGCCGTGAAGGACTCTGTGTGTGTATGTGTGCGCGTGCGTGCGTCCGTGCATACGTTTGTGCGTGTGTGTGTTGGTTCAAGAGCATGTGCAAAAGTGCTGTTGTGTTCGTGTCAAAGCATGTCATGGTCCTAGAGAATATGTGCATTTGCTTCTCGTGTGTTTTGTGGACTGCAGATTGATAATTACCAGCAGCAGCTTACGGCTGGCAGCCAAGGGCAGAGAGAGTGGAGCTGGGGGAGTGAGAGAGAGAGAGCAATGTAGGGAGAGCGACGGAGAAGTGGAGAGGATGGTAAAATGGTGAGAGAGGGGTGTACAGGAGGAGAAAGGGATGGGAAGGGAATGGGGGAAAACCGGAGGTGAGGGGTCAGGACGAGAGGGAGGAATGAAGACATGGAGAGAATGAGGGTTGGATGACGAGGACGGGTGGGGAGGGTAAATGAGAGAGTTTCCGGGTGGGTGAAATTGGATGAGGGATCAAGGGATGGTGCTGAGGTGAAAACGAAAAAAATCACAAAGAGGAGGAAACACACAGCATATGTTCATTGCACTGCAGGTGAACGGGATGGCATGTACGGATAAGAGGGATTCAGTCGCATTTTACACCCATTTTTCGTCTATAGATATAAAACATGAAGGTACAGAAATGCTGCACACTCCATCTACCTACATATACTTACAAACACATCGATCAGCTCATAAACATGCACAGAAAAAACACACACAGGCATACACTGCCCACACGTTCAAGACTTTGGCTTAGCGTATAAGGAGGTTAATTAAGTGTCTAATGCAGCGGCAGGGCTGGGCTTTGACACTCATCTCTCCTAACAGGTCTCTGGATGCGACTTGCAACTCTTCCAAATGCACATACACATCTTGCTGACAGCAGGCCTTGCATGGTACTCACTCAGTCTCCCCCTCTCTCCTCCACACTTTATCTCTCACTCTCGCTCCTTTTTCTTATCACGTTTTTCTTCTCTTCAGTCTCTCGCCATCTTTCTCACTTTCCTTTCTCTGCGTCTCTCTCTCTCTCTCTTCCATTCTCCCCTCATCCCTGTGGCTGTTTTTCCTGCAGCACCTGCAGATTTACTTCACCACAGTGTTTATATGAATCTAGGTCTGACTCACTCTCTCTGCCTGCCTCTTGTGATATGTGCTGGAAACAGAGAACAGAATAGAGTTGTGTTGGTGCTGTAGCACAGCTCCCCTCCCTGGGGAGACGGAGGATATTGTGCACCGGGTGAATCTCCTACTTTTTAGGCAGACCAATTTTTATTTTGGGAGCTACGCAGCTACACTGCCCCCACCCAACCCCCCAACTGAGGCACTTTTATTGCATAATTAGGCGCCAGGGCCAGCAATGAAGTGGTTTGACAGTATGAGCACGTCTGGTCTCGCCTCCCTCCTCAAGTTTGTGTGTGTGTGTGTGTGTGTGTGTGTGTGTGTGTGTGTGTGTGTGTGCTCAGTGTCTCTGTGGCTTTTTAGCCACCTGTCTTAATCGCTCTGCTATGCCTGCTAGTCCTGCCCCCCCCAGCAAAGTTTGTCAACACACATTGAGAGTTCTCTCAAGGTTGAGGATGAATGAGGGTTAGGGCTTGTGTATGTCTGCCTGCGAGGATGTTGGTGTGTGTATGTGCATCATTGCAGTATGTGTTGCATGAGGGTGCGTGTATCCCATTTCCAGCGGGGCCACGTTTAATTCTCTTATGAATGATGTAATGTTATGGGGCTGTGCTGTAATTCAGTTCAGTTAAAGGACTTGGCTGCTGAGGAGAGAGGCTGTCTGCGGTGAGCAGATCAGAACAATAGGAGGTCCTCTCCCACAAATCTGCCTGCCTTGCTCCTTTTATGTCGGTGACCTTGTGCTTCCACAAAGAACGGTCGTCATGTTCATCTTCTGCCAGCATCTAGTTTGATGGTTTCTATCTTTTTCTATTTTTACCCCGTCTCATTCGCTGTGCCATTCCATTCCTCCCTCCCTGTGTGTTAGCTTGACTTAGCTCGATTGCAGTGGATGTGTGTCATTTTGGTGCTGCTTTGTGCTCTGACCTTATAGCACGACTGGTGACTCCCCGTACAGTCGCTCCTCATCTCATCTCCTCTGTCTCCTCCGCTTGACAGGCGGAGGACTCATAGGAGATGAGATAGCCTCCTAGCTTTGAGGCCAGCATTACCCTCTCTCATTCATATACACACACACACACACACACACACACACACACACACACACACACACACACACACACTGTCCCACAAGCTCACGCTGCCCCCATCCCCTCATGTTAGGCCTTTAGGTTTGTCTCAGGATGTCACTTTGTCACAACTCCTCAGCTTGAAGGCTGCCTGGATGTGACAGTTCTGGCCACATCGCCTCAGCTTGTCTGTGTTGACAAGCCATGCTCCAGCGAGTCATTACGCTAACTTGCAACGCTAAGTGACTCGCTAAGATACAGCACTAAGCTGATAAAGTACTGGAGAAATTGGTAGGGATGATTCTCTGCTAGAGAGGGGTTCCCGTCACTGAGACCTCTCAGTTCTGTCCAGTGACTGTAAAATTACTTGTTCTTCTTCGCCAGCTTTACTAAGGAACTAACCTGAAACTCATGAGGGAGTTAGCTTTTTTGGCCAGAGCTGAATAAGCGGGCATATGTAGATGTATGCGGTATACTTTAAATATTCTACTGCTATCTCTGGGCAAAAAGAAGATACTCACCTATTAGCCTTTATGCCACTTAAAGTGCATTTTAAGGATGATAATATAACAAGAATCTCACCTCATCAGCAGCCAGCCAGTCTCTCAACTACCAATACTCCTTGCACTGGTACTATGCTTCAGTGCTATGCTAATGAGTAGCATTAGGAGATGACTGCTGGAACAGACAGAGGGGCTAAGAAGGGCTGATCACATTTCAGCCCCCAAAAGACAGTCAGCCAGCCAGCTAACAAGTCAGCCTTAGGGCTACAAAGCTCCACAAGTATAATCTCTCCTATTGTGACTCAATTGCAAAGTTGCTATCACAGTCTCTAGCTACCTGCAAGGCCAAACCTTCTCATTAAGTTATTTCCGAGAAAACACACTATAGAGGATCTGTGATAACACAGTCCAAGGTCAAATTGTCTAAGACATTTACATCAAAATGTTTTTATGTTTGAAAGCAACCTGCTGATGATGGAAAGTTGTTTCAATGAAGAGAAATCTGTCTATTCATTCGGTGAACTTTTCTTTTCTAATGTAGTTTCAGACTCGACATAAAAAAAAAAAAAAAGATTTTCTTTCAGCTTTTTCTTGAGTTTTGGTTGCAGGTCATGTCCACTCGTCTCCAAATAATGTTGGATCTTCGCAAAAAAATGAGACTCGTAATGGTAGAGAAAGAAGACGTGTACGCAAAGACTAGCTTGGCGACTGCAAAATTATGTTCTTGACTGAGGGTCCAAGCATCTATCCACCCGCAGGCTTTAATTACTATGTGAGGATAATGAGTCAAATCCAATCAGTTCTCTCTCTTGCTCTTAATTTGTACGAAGCTTCTATTATGAAGCCAACCGCTTCAGCCCCTCACACCAGCTGCCCTGGAGTGACACCAGGCCCCTCTCTGGTGTGTGTGTGTGTGTGTGTGTGTGTGTGTGTGTGTGTGTGTGTGTGTGTGTGTGTGTGTGTGTGCGCGCACATGTCTTTCTATTGTTGGGTGGACAAATTTTGGTTTGAAACCATCATTGTGAGGTTAGGGTTAGACATGTATTTGTATTATTATTGTAGGTAAAGGGCTAGGGAATGCATTGTGGCAGCGAGTTTCCTCACAACTGAGGTAAGACAAGGGTGTGTGTGTGTGTGTGTGTGTATGTGTGTGTGAGATTGCTGTTTCTTGCACACCGCCATGTCCATGCAAATAGGCTCATATAATTATTGAATTGGCTTACTGTATATCATTATCAGTCTGTGTGACAATTGGTAACCATTTCTTGCGGATGACAGATATTAACAACACAGTTTTATATACCAAGGGAGATGAGTCACAGTCTCACAGTGAGGGATTAGATCCACCTATACATATGGCTGCTGCTGAGAAAGACACTTTGTCATCCAGCTATTATGAGTCTGACAGGCACGACTAAATGGCCGTGTGTGTGTGTGTGTTGGCTGAAAAGACCCTGAAACCTTAATGGATTCCTGCAGAGTGAAGGACAATCGTAGCCCATGGCCAGTCCAAGCTTATCCTCTGCTCATCTCATCTCAGCTCAGAGCTAGCCACAGCTCCAGCTAGGCCTCAGGCCATCTGGCTGACACACAAGCACGTACACACACGCACAAACACACACTCTCACACTCACTCTCTCTCGCACACACATAGACACTGAATCCCTGAAGTTAAGTTCCACACTTTGTTTGTGAATACGCTGTTCAAAAATGTCAGCGTAAATCATTATGTAAGGCGCGTCCCGCTGTATTTACACAGTGAACTCCACCTTAAACCCGGAACTTGTCAAACAGTGGGTGCGTAGGTGTGAAATATGTTGGTGTGAAATACGATACAATATGGCAGAAGAAGAGATTTGTAATGGTGCCAGAAATAGGCTAGTTATCATGGTTGCTGCCACCGTTGAGGTGTACCGACTCAATAATGGCTGTGCTCAATTATGGCTAAATATATACCGTAACAGCTGGGCCAGAAAAGGAAATACCTGGAAAAGAAAATGGATTTGGGTTCATACATCACATTCAGTGTAAAATTGGAGTGGTGAGGTATTTATTTATTTATTTTTCACTAAGTTTACTTTATTGACATTGAATACACTCATTAGATTTTTCCCCCAGAGCACTTGATAAGACTTTGACTAAATAAATGATTATATACCAAACATGATGGTGAAACAGTGGTGGTAACAAGCTGAAATAATCTACACAAACATAAGCTGATCAGCATAAGCACCAGCTATGAAATGGCCCATTATTGATCAAAACAGTGCAGAAATGATCTGTATATTTATTCACTGCTGTTGAAACAGCCTAGTCCTGACTTAACCAACAGCCAAGAAATTAAATCAACAGCTTCTTGGGCTGTTTTGCCCAAAAACTGAGCTCTTCATTTGACGCTATTTGCGTTAGCGCTCAGCGGCGTGGCAGCAGATGGCCCTGAATAGCAAGAAATGTTTACCACAGAAAGTGTGTTAGGTATGTAAAATATGTTTAAAGTGTGATCTGCCCCCTCTGTTAGGGGCTAATGTTCCTGTTGTGTTGGTCCACAGTGTAAGTGGAATGAGTGTGATCACTCCTGGTGGGCCCTTTCAGTTTCACTCTCCTCTTGGCTCACTGTGTGGTTCTAATCACTGGCCAGCTGTACGCTGCTGTGTACTTACACCACAGGGTAGTTAAGAGAACAGGCCACACACTGACACTATGTATTGTAATCCCACTGTGACACCAGGACTCTGTGTGTATGCATGCATGTAAGAATGCGTGTGCTTGACTGTGAACGTGCACACTCATCTGCCCCGTTTGTCTGCGTATGTGCTAATTTGCTTGTGTGGATTTTTGCATTTGTGTGGGGACTTGTTTGTCTGGCCTCGCCTGCTGTTTGCATCTCTGTGTGCTTTAATTAGTATGCGCTTTTGCATCTAGGCCTTTGTGATTTGGCACAGGCACTGCATGCTGGCGAGGCATAAAAGATTTGAAGTCTGTCTGTGCTAGTCATTCAGCCTTAATGGCGTTAGTTACACAACTGAACTCAAGTCCTCGCTGTATAAATGGGTGGCATTTAGAAATATGAGCAAGTCCAATGGCAGTGAATCATTTAGCGCATCGCTGCGGAGCATGTCTGGGATGACTGACATTGACATTGACCCAGATGGGCACTCCTCCTGAATGGGCAGTGGCTGAAACCTAAGCAGTGCAAGCTCAGAGTCAGGAAGGGAAAACAACTCTGCTCTGTGGGTTTCAGCACTAACAGTGGTAGGGGAGAGGGGCTGACTCAGTGCCCTCGTCTGCTGCTGAGACCGTCTGGTGGGGGGTGGGGGGTGGGGGTGGGGTACTGTGTAGTGACAGCCTCAGTTTATCAAGAAAGATCTTCTAGATTCCACCCTGCTTGACTTGAGCTAGTATTCTCCTGTTCAGATTTGACAGTATGCCCACTATTAGCCTAATATATGGCATGTCCTCCCTCCTGACATTGCAGAGGAGAACTCAGTCAAAGCCCTCTGTTCCTTCAGGGCGTTGGTCAGGTCCACACCTGCCAATCTCTGGCTGCAGTCAAATAGTCTTTTTTGCGTTGGTAGGTTCATAACTGAATGAAAGGACCCAGAAGTATCTAAGTGGCAGCCATGATAAGACCTGGTCAAAAAGTAAAGGTTCTTCAGCGCTTCCTTTCCTAACTCCTTTAGCATAGGAAACACTGGACCATCCTTTACAGTTCTTTGTGACAGCAACATTTAAAGCGATGTACCATTGTAGTGTCACCACAGCAGTCACATAAATGTAGAAACAACAGAGCATCTATTTTATGCTTGTGACACGATCCAAAACTTGTGGAAATCCTTCCATGCTTGGTTGAACTCCAAATCCATAAATATAGATTTCTTCTCACTCAAATCTGTCCAGTTATGGACAAACTTTCTCTACTTGTATTTCCCTGTCATGTTGTAATCATTATTAGTTTTTGTTTACAACAATATCTATTGTATTGTAGCCTCCTATGAGTGATGGTTAAATCTACCCTTTGTATAAACTGAAAACATCCTTTCCTTTCCAATTCTGTATTGGACAGGGAACCATACTTGAATTGTAGGCCTACAGCATTGACGTTGTCACTGTATTTATCTTCAATGTGTTTATAATGGTAAATAGTGGACTTGCACTTATATAGCGCTTTTTTAGTCTTGCTTACCACTCAAAGCGCTTTACAATACTCACACATTCGTACACTGATGGAACAGCCTTCAGGAGCAAAGTGGTTCAGTATCTTGCACAAGGATACTTCGACATGTGGCCTGGAGGAGCCGGGGATCGAACCCCCGACCTTCTAATTCACGGACGACCCACTCTACTTCCTGAGCCACAGCCTTTAAATAAAGATGGTTAAAAGAAATAACCTAGCATGATGTAAGTGCAGTCAGATTTTCCTAAATCCTCAGGAATCCTCCTTCACGTCTTTCCTTGACCACACGACATTTTCCGTTGAGGTCAAGGAAAAGTGGTTAGGAAGGATTTTTTAGACTTTTCAACCACTGCCTCTGACACAGCTCCAACACTTGATATTACTTTCCCCAAAGAAGTTTTGTCAGTTCAGGACCATGGACAGCAGCTCTCTCAGTCACTGGCAGGAGCCTCAGTGCAGAGAAACACTGGTTGTTCTTCAACTCCACACATGACTTCACTGCCACATCACTCACTCTCTATACGTCTATTCTGCCTGAGCCCCTCCCTTCACCTGGACTGTAAAGGAAGTCGGCAGCCATTTTGTTATTTTTTTTGTGTGTGTGACACTGACTATAGAGGCAGTCGGGAATGTATGCAGTTATAGAGAGAGCTGGAGAGACGGCGAGCGTCTCTCTCTCTCAGTGCCTCTTTGCAGCCCTCTTTCATGCCTCTCAGCCTGGTGCAGCGATTAACCCCGAGTACCCTGCTGTTCCTACTGATGCTTTTCCACATACAGCCCCATCGCTGACCACTGCAGCACACTGACATGCCTCTCAGATGGCTGATTAACAGCAGTGGGTGTGTAGATGCTGTACACACCAGAGGTGAAGGTGCACACAGACATTAAATCTCTTCTTTTTTTCTTTTTTTTAATGCTTGTTCTATTATTGCTTTCTCCTATTCAGAATGAATCCCAAGGTGCTGCTCTGGCACTTTGTTGAGGTAGAATAAACGAAAGGATGCTCTGAAGGACACGCAGTTCTTCTCTGGTGTGGGGATGACTATGATGAGCTGCTGCCTGGCTGTGTGTAGGAGTTTGTTAATGTTTGGAACTCCTCACAGTTTGTTTCACAAGTGGTGCAATATCTCATTGGAGAAGCTGGTATTGCTGCAAATGCTTCATGCCAATATGTGATCTGTGATGTTCCAACAGGCTGTGTATCAACTGTTCTGAAATATTACTACTCAGTGAAGGCCAGTCGATAGTTGCTAATTTGTGTTTCACATGAGGACAATAGGAACCGCTTTCCATCCGCCTGCGCTTGTCAAATAGCACACATCATATTTACAATGTGGTCGAATAATAAAGTGCCTCCTAAAAGTGTTAAGGTTCATTGAATTATCAATAACTTTGCCTCTCTCCTTCTTTCCGCTCCAGCCCTGAGCCGGTCAATGATGCCCTTCGGCCTGATGCGTCGGGAGCTGGCGTGCGAAGGCTACCCGATCGAGCTGCGCTGCCCTGGAAGTGATGTCATCATGATCGAGACGGCCAACTACGGCCGCACTGACGACAAGATCTGTGACGCAGACCCCTTCCAGATGGAGAACGTGCAGTGCTACCTGCCAGACGCCTTCAAGATAATGTCACAGAGGTAATTATTGATCTGTTTGGATCTTGTGTATGTGTTTGTGCAGAGCCAGAGCTTGTTATTGGTCCGAGGAAACAGGATACTATTTCACAACATGGTTTGTCCAGAATTTCCTGCCTGTTCATAGGTGTTGGTGTCTTGGGGTGTTGATGTCTTGTGTGGAGTACTGAAATCAGCACGCTTGCTCTGTGCAGAGCACCACTACACATCTCGGTGTATGGTGGTGTATATGTTTGGCTGCGCGAACATGCACAAGTGTTTGTGTGTGTGTGTGTGTGTGTGTGTGTGTGTGTGTGTGTTTGTGTGTTTGTGTGTGTGTGTGTCTATGAGTATGCACATGTTTTGGACTGTTGCAAGAGAATTTGTAGGGCTTCCTACAGCTGCTCTCTGTGTTTGTGCTCAGCATCTGCTTCCTCTGAGCTCAGATCAATGGAAGCCCTCTCTCAGCTATCCATCACACATGTAATGGAGGCACAGGGTGCTAGCTTGGGGAAAAAGCAAGGAGGGAAGGGGGGGAGGTTGAAGAAGTGAATTGAGGGGTTAAAGGAAGGAGGGAGACTGTTAGAAATGATGAGATGATAGAGTGAGTGCAGCAGAGATTTGAGATATGAAGGGAGGGAGAGGCAGCAAGAGGGAGAGATGCTAAAAGCTGGATCGAGAAGGATTATGTGACGAGAATAAGTGAGTATGTGTGTGCGGATGTGTATCTTTTCTTCTGTGTGTGTGTATGTGTGTGTGTTTCTCGGGGTGAGCAAACGTGAGAAGGCATGCAGCGATGTGGTTTAGATCTAGGTATTATGTGCATATGAATGTTTTCCCTGTGTGTGTGTGGTGTAGAGTATTTGCCATAGCCCCCCTCGTCCTTCCCTGTTCTCTCACCTCTAATTGCTCCCACTCACAATCCCCCAGGAGAGGAGGCTCTTACGTCACTCGCCCTCTCTCTGCCTCTTCCCTCCCTGCTTCCTTCTCTCTATCCTTCATCCCCCTTCCTGTCCCCCCCATCCCTCCCTCTCTGTTTCCCACCTCCCCTCGGGGGCAGCTGTCACATGATCTAGTCTAGTGTGAAATTACTCCCTTCCCTACCGTTTTCTCCATCTTTCAGAGCCTGAAGATGTTTTTTTTTTTTTGTTGTTGTTTTTTTGTTACCCACTCCTCTTTGTCTTTCTTACAATGGCACTTGTTATTTTTTTTATCACTTACTTCCTCCCTTCTCTCTCTCTTTTCTCCCTTCCTCCCCCAATCTGTCTCCTCTCGCAGGTGTAATAACCGCACTCAGTGTGTGGTGGTAGCGGGGTCGGACGTGTTCCCAGACCCCTGCCCAGGGACCTACAAGTATTTGGAGATCCAGTACGAGTGTGTCCCTTACAGTGAGTACTGAGACCCTGTCACCCCCTCGCACCTCCCCACCCCCCTCACCCCATTCAACCCTCCCATCCCTCCCTTTACCCCCCACCTGAACCTCTTGCCCTCTCTTCAGTCCCCCCGAAAAAAAAAAAAAAAAAACCCACGACAAATGATATTCATACACTCACCCGTGCACACTTGCTCTCTCTTGGCTTCTTTCAACACGAGCAAAACAAAACAAGACAGACAGTCATCTTCACCCGCTCTCTGTCTCTCTCTCTTCTTTCTCTCTCGTACACTTACACTGCACAGAGACACACACACGCACACACTCACACCGAGCGCTAAACCTTTTTTCTTCATCGACAGAGCGACGCACCAGTAGCTGAGAGGGATTTTCACATGGGGGAAGATGCTCCACGAACACATGGTCCGATAAGCACTTCACACACACCCACTGCAAAAACGGGGTCAGCCCTTATTGGTGATCACAGCAGTGTAACGCACACCGCCCCACTCTCGCACACTGATTGACCCATGGGGCATGCCACTGCCTTTATCTGGTGCCAAACACCTTTGCTGTCCCTGATTTCCAATAAAAATTTAAATTGGGCGCAGTGAGACTGGAAGGCAGGGGGCGTCGTGTGTATGCCGCACCTCACAATAGGGATGTTAACACAAACAGCAAAGGGCTTATTTTAGACCACATGACCTGGAGCGCCACACATTTTAATGTCCCCATGGTAACGGCTGACTTCCTCGCGGTCCTGCTCAGAGCTGCGTGGAGGTGTGACATACACACACGCGCCTGCACACACAAACAAACACATGAGTCTACCTCACGCTCGCAAAAAAGAGGGGACTCACAGTTGCTCTCTCTCTTTCCCCTGACTCTTCCTCCAGCAAGAAAGCATGCACACACAAACAAGTGCACACTCACACAGCCGAAGGAGCAGACACAGCAAGGATTATATGGTGTTGTGTTGATCCTCGCTCATGTGAAAATCTCCGCTCAGTCTCCCCTCCTCCCTCTCATGTATTATTACTCTCAGCATTGATCCCCTCACTGTGCAGGAGCACTTGGTTGGAGGGGAGGCACAGTGGTGCTCCCCTCCACCAAGGGGAGGCACAGTGGTGCTCCCCTCCACCGGGCAGAGGCAGAACTGGGTTGCAGGAAGGGGTGGAGGGAAGTATGAGGGTGTTGGGTTTGTCTGGGTGGGTGGGGTGGAGGGGAAACTGGGGGCCATGGGTCTTCTTGGGGTGCAGGTGGGGTATGGGGTGATTCTCTCTGCTTTGTCCTCAGGTGCAGATGTTGTGGCGAGCCACGGGAACCACGCCAAGCCGCTAACCTTGCTCACCTCTTCTCCCTCTCCCTCTTCCTCTTCATGTCTTCTCTCGGAGGTCCCTCACTCATCCTCCCTTTGCTTATTATCTATCACAGTCAGTGTCACCTCTCTTAACTCCTCGTCTCTTGTATCCTGCTTCTCTTTTACTTCCCATCTGCACTCCAAGGTCTTTAATCTCCATCCACTGCCCTATTTCTTTCATTCTTCTTCTATTTTTATTCTGTCCATCAATCTGCCACGTCTTATCATTCTGTTGCGTCTCTTCCGCTGTCTCTGTTGTTTTTTCCTTTTACAGGTGGAACGAATATTCAAACCATTCAACCATTCAGCTCTGATGGGGGAGGCTCAGAGAAACTCAGGGACTTCAAAGCACCTCTTTCAGTCTTTGCCCTTCCTCTGCTCAGTGGTTTTGTGCCCTCGGTTTACCTTTAGAGAGACTTTGTTGAGTCAGGTTGCAGCTACAGTCACAGATAAGAAGAAGTTGGCTGGGTGTCTTGCCTTTAGGGATTATTCTCTGGTGTGAAGCTTTTCTTCACAGCCTTCCAAGTGGCAACAAGTATTCTTCTCAAGTCTCCTCTTCCCTCTCCTCACCTGGCTTTCAGTCGATGTTAGCTGGGGTCCGATTGTTAGTCCTCTGCTAGTCCTGTGCTGCAGCTTGGTGTCCTGTATTGTATGGTCCGTAGGGGGGGTCATAGGTAGTGTAGCTTGGTTGTACCTGCCGCCTTCTCCTCAAGCATTCTAACCTTGTCTTTTTCCCTCTGACTGCACAAGGGAGCTTGTTCTCTCTCCGCGAGGCAATCAAAGGGATGATTAAATAGCTGCTGACTTGCATTTTTCCTCCCCGTGTTTGGAAAAAAACTTTGTTGATTGCGTCTGAAGTATGGCGCGGCTTAGAAAATTGGAAGCTGATCCCTCTATGATGAAAAGTCCCTCCTGTCTGAGGTGACAAAGAAGAGCCAATTACCCCTGTCCTCTGCCACTCTCCTCCACTGGAGAAACACAACCGCCGCTGTTCTCATCCCACACACACTCTCTCTCGCACGCGTGACACACGCACACAACCCGCTCACTGCGGCTGCTCTATGTGTTTGTGCTCAGCTGACAAACTAAATATGACCTGACACATTCAGACTCAGAGCTGGAACTGTTCATCCCAAAACCTAGTCACCGTCGCACCGCACGCCACTCAACTCGGCCACTTTTAATTACCAGGAGAGCGGCTGCGTCGCTCTCTTCAGTTCTGCCTCAGCAGAGATTTGTCAAGATTAATTGAATTTGCTGCTGCTAATCGCTCTGGTAATGCCCCATCGTTCACGTCTGGCTGGGAACACTGGGCACTCTGGCATCATCCAAGGCTGACGCATGTTTTCCGCCAGTTGTCTTGACAAAAAGGTGAACAATAGAGAGATGATATGTAAAGGTTGTGTGTCACAGCAGCTGAGATGCTGTGACAGCAATGTTGATGGGTGTGTGTGATGTGACGGGGTCCTCTATGTGCGTGTCACACAGGCGCCATGTTACCAGTCACCTGAAACGGCGAGGTGACAGCCGGAGCTGAGCTGACACGCACACACACGCACACACCTCTATTGGCTGAACTCACACAAGGGTCCGGAATATGAGTGTTTGTGTGTGTTGCTGCGCGTGGGATCGCCTTGGCAAAATACAACATCCGCTTACAAGTCAAATCATATCTCATCGAGCCAAAAAGCCCTGCGAGGCCTCCCCGCCACATAGCATTGTTTTTGCCAGCCGGAACAGAGCAAGACAAAACGGCTCAACTGAACTCTCATTTCACACTGTCACAGCCTGCTGTAGCCTGCTGGATTCCATTAAGACATCACAGATCCATGCACACAGCTGCAGCGTGTACTTACTGCAGTGGAAACCCTACACTGCTGTTTTAACACAGATGTACACCGAGAACTCTACCTGCCTGCCCCCCACCCACCACCCACCACCCCCCCCCTCCTCCAGGACACTGTGCTACGTCATTATTGATTCCTAATGCTCTCAATGGGGTCATCCATGCTAGCTATGCCAGAGCCATTACACCTAGTGTTGTGCCTCTGCTATTTCATCAGCTGTGATTTATCTTGTTAATATGCACAGTACAGGTAGCTGAAGAACTGGCTTTAAAAGTCCCTATTCACGCTGTACACTACAGGATCTGCAGAGCATCTTAGGTAACTCCATATTCTCCACTTTTACGCTCATATTTTGTAGCTCTGCCACTGTTTCACTTTATAAAATTGATTCTTCCCCCACAAATGTATTCAGTAGTGCCTATTCATTACAAGACATCGCTTTTTGGACACAAAGCCCCTGGAAATGATAGTTGACTTGTCTGGAAGAGTTTGTCAGTAGAAGGAATAATGGCATTGTAATATGACAAGTTTTCAGGGGAGGAGAGGAAACACTTTGATGTAGCTGAAAATGAAATTCTATTAATATGTATAGGGGCACCATTAGACGTGGAGCTCATAAATGTTTGGTGAATGAGAAGCAGGAGGCTTCTCTCACGCCGCAGAATGGGATGACACTACTGTGAAAAATGTAAAGCGAGAGAAAGAGAAAGCAGAGAGGGGAGAGGACGGAAGAAGCTGGAGAGGACACACTATCTCTCAGCAGTGTGAAAGAGACGGAGGAGGCTAAGTTGTCCCGCAGTACTTCAACAATGTGTGTGTGTGTATTTGAGGGGGTGTGTTTCTAGCTGTACTCATTAGTGTGGGAGTAATTGATAGGGTTGTAGAGAGCGCTGAGCAGAGTGATTAAGGGGAGAGAGGCCAGTGGCTTATTTCTCAAAAGGGCCCTGAAAGAGAAATGCTGAATGAATCACACAAACAACCAAGGTGGCCTTAAACTAACCTCCTGCTCTCTGTGAGGACAGTTTGATGAGTTTCTGTCTCTTTTCTGTGCGCGTGTGTGTGTGTGTGTGTGTGTGTGTTTGTGTGTGTGTGTGTGTGTGTGTGTGTGCGCGTGCTTGTGTGTGTGTATGTGCGCGCTTGTGTGTGTGTGTGCGTGTTTAGTGTCTATATTTCAGGACAACCAAGAGCAGAAGAAATGGAGTGAACAGACTGAGGTCTTCCACTTCCCCTATTCTTCTTCTTTTTCTTTTTCTTCTCCCTTTCTGCAGCATTGAAGAACTTTCCTTTCTCTCCTTCTCTCTCTCTCTTTCTCTACATACCACTGCTGTTCATCTTACATTATCTTCCTCCTGTTTAGGCAAACATACTCATCGGCCCATTTAGAACAATTCATTTAGCATACCATGTAACCTCAGACTTGCATGAAGCGAAGAGGAAGTTCTGCTGTCAGTAGCTTCCTCTGGGGAAAAAAAAAAAGAAAAACTCCACGTCTTCAAGCTCTGCTGAATTCTGGTGTTCCCATGCACCCCCTGCAGTTGTTTCAGTGAGGATGAAAGCCCTGGATGGCCAGTCTCCCCCTCCCCTAACCTTGGAGCTAATGATTGCACTCGCATTTGGTGGCGGGGATGTAATGCTTTCTTGCCCCCTGCCCTAGCTTCACAGGACTCACTTTCATAACTTTGCCATGTTTACCCCTCTAGGCTGAAAATGACTGCCATTCCCCAGGTCTTCATGGAGGTTGTTTGTCCAGTTTGATCTTGGCATAAGATGATAAATGATCAGTGTGGCTGCTGATGCCGATGCTGCCTCTGCTGTACCGCTGCCAAGATGCAAGGCCATCCCCCACAAAGATCAGGCTACTGCTGCTAACACTCCCTTTTCACTCGTTACATCTCTCTCTTTCTCTCTCTCTCTTTCTCTCTCTCTCTCTCTCTCTCTCTCTCTCTCTCTCTCTCTCTCTCTCTCTCTCACCTTTTTTCCTTCATTATGGGCAACCCTACGAGGTGTCGTGACAATTTCACAGGGCTCCCCGGGCGACATCAGACTTTCCTCAACACACACACACACACACACACACACACACACATACACACACGACAATCACGCTCACAGCAGGGATCCACCAGCCGAGTGCCTTTTGACACGTCTTGTCCCGAGAGAAGTGACGATCCACTCGCACGCCACTTGTGCCTCAGCAAACACAGAGCGAAAGGCGTGTGCCAGTGCCTGTAATGTGAAAGGAGGAGCGGCAGATCCTTTTCTCACTCCTCCGCGAGTCTCCAGCTGCTCACGGACCTCCCCGGGCGCAGCAGCACAAGCAGGTTCCAAACAGCGCCACGGGATGCCGAGGGAGCCACGCCTTACCTGCTCATGTCTGCTGAGTCCTGGGTGTGACTCAACACACCAACCTATTGATTTGTGTGTGATGAGCTCGCTGTAGACATTTCTCTCATCTCTCTTTCGTGTCTACCCATTTTTTTTTCTCCCCCCTCCCACCCCCCCGACAGTGTCTCTTGGTTTCTCTCTGTGTTTCTGAGACGTTCCAGTCTGTCAAACCCTCCCTTTCCCCTGTTGTTTGTTCTCTTTTTCTTTGATGAGCTAGCATCGGCCAGGCAAGCCGGCAGCTCCCCATTGATTGGACGGTCGATGGGTTGAGTGTTTTTGCTTGCTTCTGTAGCGAGCATCCTGACTCTGTAAATTGAGCAAAGCCAAAAGCACCGCTCTCCTTAGATGAAGGGGGCCGCTCTAAAGTCAACACAGACTGCACTTGGAGAAAGAAGGTTGCAATGATCCCTCCGAAGACAACTAGCCACAGATAGAGACATCGCCACCACCCACTTTCCACCTTTCCACCTACCATCCCCCATCTCCTTCTCTGCCTTTCCCACTCCGTCTCTTTCCACAGCTGAATAGGACCACAAGCACAAAGATGTTCTTCCTCATTTTCTCTCTCCAACAGGTTCCTGGGGCGGCACTGTGGGCACAAGGGAAAGCGGGAGGGATGTGGCAGTAAGAGGGGTGGAGGTGGGGGCCGAGAGTGTGTGGTTGGGGTTGGATTGTGTTGTTGGGGGATTATTGATAAAGCTGAAATGAAATGGAAATGGATTTAAACCCAGGTCAGGCCATTTTCCCCTCCTCATTTTCCATTTGAGCCATCCTTTCTCTGAGTAGCCAACCATAACACAGACAGATAACTTGCTTTAAAAAAAAAAAGAGAGAGAGAGAAAGGACAGCGTTTTATTTAATCTCAATTTTCTCTTTTTTCCTGCACCTGTTTTTCTTTCATTCTCTTTACTTTCCCTCTCTCTCTTCCTTACTGTCTTTCTCTTTTATCTTTCTATCTCCTTCTTTCTCCTTTTTCCGATGCTTGAATAGAAGTGGATCAAAAAGGTAAAGACCACAATGAACATAACAACCACAGCTCGCCCCTTCCTCCTCCCTACTCCTCCTCCTCCTCTTCCTCCTCCTCCCTTGTCTCTCCCTTCCTCCCCCCATACCCCCCCCTAACCCAGCACCTTGTGTAGTGGTCATGTTTGATGTTGATATCCCTCCCTTTTCTTTCTCGATCTCTAATCGCCTCCTCTGCCCTTCTCTTTCTATCTCTCTTTGACTTATAACCAAAACTCTAAAATCCTTCTAGATTTCCTCCTTGGTTCTGATGACACCAGCCTGACCTGCACGCACGCACACACGCACACACGCACACATGCACACATGCACACATGCACACAAACACACCAGCACAGACACACAAAACGGCATCATGGGAGGTCAGTCCAGTATCTATGAGAGATAAACGAGAGATTAACTTCATTCCTTTCCTGTACGAAGTAGCACATCTCAGCCTAGACTTACAGACAGCATACATTTCTATCATCTCATGGATGGCAAATCTCTCCTCTTTGTTCCATCCGTTTCAAAAACCAACTCCTTCTTCACGCCGTTGCCTCACACACACCTGATAATGCACTTTTCTCATTTGCATTTCCTAAGTATTGTTCCGCTCATTTCGCTCTTGCGATTTATTTGTCCCTCCAGATCTAAGAAAGATTTTCCTCCTCTCTCTCTTTGCATCACTCAGCTGCTCCTTTTTCTCCATACTTTATCCACTTTATTTTTTTTTAGTTTCTCAGGACCGATTCAAAGTTTCTCGTTGCTGTAAACTCAAAGCAAAAAGAAAAAGAAAACACCACATTAAGACAACACAGTAAATGGCCAAAATTGCTCTCAGATCATTTTTACAGTATCCCATTTTCAGGTGCTTCAGTGTCCTTCTCTCATTCTGTCTCTCTTCCCATTTCAATGGGTCACACTTCCATTTAACTCCTTCTCTCTCACTGTCCCCTTACTTATCTCTGCTTATTTTTCTCTGTTGTGTTTCTCATCCTTCCCCTTCTCTTGTTCTCTTTCTTTCGCCTTTCTCTGGTTGGTTTATCTCTCAGATCACATCTGGCCATCACAACCAGCTGCAGGCTCTTTTTGAGCATCTCTTACACTCTCACTCTTTTTCCTCCTCTCCTCTCCCTCCCCCCTTCTCTTTCTACAGTTTGTCACCACCACCTCTGTGTTTTCTTTGTTGCACATGCACTGTGAACTGTCCCCCCTTCTACCCGCGTCCACATCAGTCAATCCCTCCTGGTTCCTTATGTGTTCAGCTCCGAAGGGGAAGGAGAGGGGAGGGGGCTGGGGGGGGAGGGAGGTGTATCCTCTCCAGCTGCTTGTAAAGGCCTCTCTCATGCAGCAGGGCCCCCGCCATGAGCACTCCTAAAGAGCCCCAATCAGCATTGCCAGGCACCTCAATCACCAGCGTCTTAAAGAGCAGAGATAGACCTGACCCATATCCAAGGTCAGACTGAGAGTATAGTGGCCATCAGTGCCAGCTTCCCAATGAGCCAATACCCCCCCCCCCCCCCCCCCCCTCAGGTCCTCACCCTCCTCAACTCTCCCTGAACCTCCTCCCCTACTCACATCTGTCTCAACCTCAGCCATTTCCCTGTCTGGCCCCATGGCTGGATCCATATGTTGGAGGAATTAACTCTTATAGAGGTTGCCATTAACTGGTTTATGGACCTCTTTGTCTGGTGTCGTGTCCATGGCTTTTCATTAACATGGATCATTGTCTCACATTTTTCTCCCACCGCAAGCAGCCATTTTAGCTCACTTTCCCCGCTTGTGGTGGAATAGGAAGCTACAAACCCTCCTCCTCCTCCTCCTCCTCCTCCTCCTCCTCCTCCTCCTCCTCCTGCTTGCACCTCACCCAACTGGTTATATTTATTTACTACTCTTCCTCCCACTAACACTAAAACGAATACCCCTTTCCTCTGTCTGCACTCCTGCCCTTACCCACCGTACTCCATCCCTTCACTGCTGTTAAACACACATTTCTCTGTTTATGTCTGATTTAACATTCCAGACTTGTGTTTTGCCCATGTCTGTCGAATTAATCCTCACTGATTGATCAGCTGATTGACAGATTGGGATTGGGATGACATGCATCGCGCGGTGATGATGTCACACGCAGGAGATCTCTTCAATGACTGTCCAACACTGTGTCAATCTACCTACTGTCAGGCTATTTTAAGACTATGTCGGCATCAGCCACCTCTCCGTCTTCCAATCACTGTCTCTGTCCCTTTTCTCACCCTTTTCGCTGACAGTCTAGGGGAGCATAATACCCACATCATTACAGTATTTCCTTTATCACTGCTGACACAACCAAACAAGTGTCCGCCATATTTTTTTTTCTCACCTCCAGTTTGTTTGCTTCTAAAGGAAAAGGGGCAAGGGAAGGAAGCAGTGTTAGACGACTGTGCACAGTCCTGGTATTTCCATGGAGACTGTCGTGCAAGGACAAAACCGTTGCTCACACGAACAGTTCTCTACCTGTGATTTGGAAAATTGAGAGGGAATGAGGAAGAAACCACTGCATCGTGTGACAGGAAAACACAAAGAATGGCTGCGAGTGGAGCAAGAGAGGGAGAGCAGCCGGTCGCTATAGAGACGATGAGTCAGGCAACATCACCTCATTAGGAATGACCCACCACACACAAGCACAGTCATGTGACCGAGGCATTGCAGACACCGTATTCAGTAGCACAGGGAGATGTGGGGGATTGACTGTACACGCAGAAGTCATTGCATTGTTAAAAGCCAAAGAACAGAGAGGTGAGTGAGTGAAGCAGGTGGTCATGAATATAAAACACAGCGGTTGGTTTCAGGACCATTATGAAGAGACAGCACCTCAGGGAGGCCTGATTCAGAGCAGGAGGGAGGAGGCAGGGACATGTAGGGTGGTGGCAGGCTAGGCTAATGCTACAGCCGTGCAGGCTCACTGTTACCCCACCACTCAAGCCTCAGTCAGCCAGTATAGGGTATTCCCCTCTGTCGTCTACTGTATCTGCAGCCTGTAGCCTCTGCAACCATGTCCCGACCAACTTTCCTGTCACTCAGTGTCAGCTTCACTCCAAGGCAGATAAGACTTTCCTTTCAATGGACGGTATCTCTTGCTGTTGCCAGCTTTTTGGTCTCAGTGAAGGGTATTCTCTGGGGTGAATGTTTGGGTTGATAAAGGTGCCGGTTTGACACCTGCCTCTTCCATTGTCTGGACAGTGTGTTCATGTGTGCATTGTCTGAGAGTTTGTGTGAGTCCTTAGGGTGTATGTCTGTGTGTATATGTCTGTGCACGGCTGTTTGTACTGTTTTGTGTTTTTACTCCCATGACTTGACCCCCTTGTAGTTTAAAAGGAAGCGGAAACACAATGGGAGCCCCTCCCTTCTCCTTCCTTATTTCTCTCTTCTTCTCTCTGTCACTATATGTCACTCCTCAGCAGATTAACTCACTCCTAATTCTCATTTCACAGGAAATAACCTATTTACTCTGTCTTACTCCGCTCCTCTCTCTCTCCTTGTTTGCACACACAGAACACGCTCACATCCTTCTTCACGCTTTCTTCTCTCTGTCTGCTTCTCTGTCTCTCTCCTCTGAACTGCACACATGCACGTCCACACTCACACACTCACAAACACACACACACACACACACACACACACACACTCCCATACACACACACACATACACGAAACACACACACAGAGCATACCATCAGGAGACTCACTGCACACTCATGCGCACACACTAACCCTTAAAGCCCATTAGCTGTCCAGCATGGATGTGGGGTACCATGCCATGCTCCATTCTGCCCCCTGCTGCCTGCATGCTGCACCTGCCAGTAACAGGTGTGGGATTCAATTAAAGCAGCATGCTCTCAGCAGTCAGTCCTGTGAGCAGGCCATGACTGTGGACTGGGCAAAGCCTTGAGCCAGCAGAGCCCTCAGATCCCTGTAGCTAAGAACCAAACCAAAAAACACAAACACCATGAGGACACCACTTTAGAAACAGCTGCCAACCATTGGCAGGGGGTGTTTAGATCATCAAAGTCGTACATTAACCATCACCATGATGCTGTCACATCAAACATCAAAACACTGCGGATCGTAGAAGACAACCAAAATGAAAAGTCTAAATTTAGCCTAAAGCTGTCAGCGCTCACTTTTAATTGCATTACCAGTCGATCACAAATTGCTGCCAGACACTTATGGGAGATATTTACTGTCATTTTCAGGAAAGTTCTGGCGCTTTCATCATTTTATACTGCTGCCTCATATTGACAAGTAACAGCTGACCTGTGCCTGGGAAAGGGATTATGGAGATAAATAGCCAATTATTACAGCAGTATTTCTCTGTATGTGTGGTAGTAATTGGCATGCCAGAGTATGATAGCTACAGCCTGGGTTTTAATCCCCGATAAGGTAAGTTTCATTAGCCATCTGGCTAGTTTGTAGGGTAAAGAAGTGACTGCGCTGCCTAGTGACTTCACTGGGATGATCATGACTACAAGATTTCCATCCGCACCCAAATAGGAATTAATCTATTAATCTAACAATCTCACATAATCCCAGATGGCTCTTACTCCAGCTAACCTGCTCTTGCCAGACTAGGATAATGCCTAATCTCAAGAAATACGCCTAATGCTTAATGCCTAATGCCTAATACCTCATTCATACTGTGGTCATAATAGCCTCTTGTACTACAGACTCTACTGCTAGGGTTTGGCTGCTCTGGCTTCCCGCTGCTACAATCACCCTTCATAGTCAGAAGGAAAGAGAGGGAGGCAGAGCGAAGGAGAGGCAGAGAGAGTTGGTAAACAGGAAGGCAGGCTGGGGAGCGCAGGTCAGAGTTAATGAAGCCCCCTAGGCAGGGTTTGCAGGGTGTGAAGCGTAGCCACTGTTTCTGTTTGGCTTTTGAGCGTGTGAGTGCGTGTGAGTGTGTGTGTGTGTGTGTGTGTCCTTGTGGCCTGTGTGTACAGCCTGGAGGCCGTTGATGAGCCCCTTTGACACCGGGCCCACCCAACGACCATTTCATTAGAATAAACCGAGGCTCGCTGAAAGGCAGCCAGCAGGGTTCATATGGGAAAGGAGGGAACAGAGAAACATGGAGGAGGAAGGCAGAGGATGACAGACTGTTAGTCTATGCTGCGCTGCAGTGTTGTTGTGATGATGAAGCCAATAGAGTACAGACTGCAACCAATTTAGGCCAGGGCTGCAAGGTTAGGCGCAATAATGAACAGAATCAATGTTTTGGGGGCTACACTATGGCGGGCACAATGTGTTGAGAGTAAATTGTATTGCAGACAGCAACAACTATTTTGGAGCTGTGATAGATTGTATTGCATTCTCTGTCTCTTACCTTTTATATTATGGCTGGTCATGATTTAAGTACATCAGCCTCCAAAGCTCTGAATCCAATCCTAAACTTTTATTATCTTATCAAGAGCTTTAATCTGGACATGATCATTGTGGATGTCATGAAACTCCAAATAGTGAAGCACAGTTATATCCCGAAATTCTGCTAATATAATATTTTTATATACAGTATTGTATCATAAAACACAAAAACTTTTACATTTACAGCGGTTAGGTTATGCTCTCCCTTATTGTACAATGTTAATTAGCTTGATGGGTCACACCAGTACAAGCTGATAACAACAACACCAGCCAAGGTGAATGAATCGTAGCAGAATGCTGTGAATTAAGCAGCATAGACCCTGTAGTATAATACTTCAGTGGCATGTCTTTTAGGTTTCCTTTCTTTGACTTTATTCTTTATGAGAAATTTCACCCATTCTCATCAGCGAGACCTCCAACACACTTGAAAGCTTTTGTGTCACGCTGTCTATACAGCTGCTGTATTATACGTCATCCAGTGGCATCAGAGCGAGGTCAGATTTACTATTGCTTCATGATTTTGTTAATATTTGAATGTAAGATTGGTGTTTGTTGTTGGATAAATGATCAAGAGGCAAGCTGTTCCATAGAGGCATTACATATTTATTTGCCTTCTATTGTACTGTAATACTGTAATCAGTTTCACTGTATCGTGGCAACAGATGAGTTGGATGTTAGCGTGCATATTAATACTTTTCCAGTAGGTCATCCTGCTGTAGAGAACAGGCTTGTCCTTTATTCTACCTTGAGGCAGAGTGTTCCTGGCTTTGTTTATGGGTCACCTACATGCAAAGCCACTGCTTTGCTTTCTGCATGCTGTTTAATTCTCTATTTACAGTAGCATTGTACTTTTGAGGCAGTGTCCTACTTCTATTGGTCGTCTTTTTCCCGCTCCAAAGCTTTCTGTTCCCGATAATACCTCACCCTTTATGGCCTTTATTTGAAATATTTCGGAGCACAGCTTCCGCTTATTAGCAATGCGCTCGTGCAGCGTCTGGACTGATAAAGATGTCATTTGATTGTGTTGTGACGGAGGGCTGACAAGATGTTAGTCAAGGATTTCATTGTTCGGCTGTCTGAAAGTGCCAGATTTAACCATTCCTCTGAACATTATTTTGCATATTTCAGTCACCCACGTTCATATTTGCAAAGCAAACACCTCAGGCGTCCCTGCTTTCGAGTGAGCAGTTTGGTTCGACAATGGAGCATGACAAGCCTCCTCCCCGTGAAGAGTCCGTATTCAGAGTATTTGTTTATGCCCGAGCTTGATTAGATTCCTGTTTGGCTGCCAGTCTCAATCCCTGTTGGACCCCCTCAGAAAGAACAGGCTAATTCCTAAGTGGCCTGGCGCTACAGATCACCAGCCACTATCAACAACAGTATGACAGAAGGCTATACGAGAAAGCTGGATTTCCAAAAGCCTGAGGTAACTCCCCGATCTCTCTATTATGATTCTCCTCCTGCAGCAGACTCCATGAAATATTCAAGACAGTTTGAGCCTAGACTGATCCGTCACTCTAACATTCACAGAGTGACAGTGTATGTGTGTATGTATGCATGTTGGTGTGTGCATGCATGTCATGCACTGTCTGCGTGTTTATTGGGATGGTATGCGTGTGTCTTGTCCGTCTGTGTATCCATGTGTGCTGCATGTCATCTGCGTCCAAATGCCCCAGCAGCGTCCAATTAGTTCAGAGATGCGTTCAATCATGAGGTGACCAGCAGGTGTCTGGTTCTGTCGCAACCCCGAGCCAGAGAGCCACATAAATAAGCTGGCAGAGGAGACATGGGGACTCCTCAGCTGTTTTTTTCTTTTTTTTTTTTCTTTTCTGTAGTGCCTCCAACTGCCTCTCTCTCTCTCTCTCTTGCTCTCTGTCGCTGGTACCGCTGTGATGTCAGAGTAGCGAGGATGCCAACAGCTTTTCTCATAGATCACCTGGCACGCCCAGTGGTCCCAGGCCACTCTCTCTGTCAGGCAGGGACACGCTGCGTCAACCAGCCAATTTACACTAGTCCCAAGCGGATGACCTCCACCTGTCTAAAGTAGACATCCTGTGTGTGTGTGTGTGTGTGTGTGTGTGTGTGTGTGTGTGTGTGTGTGTGTGTGTGTGTGTGTGTGTGTGTGTGTGTGTGTGTGTGTGTGTGTGTGTGTGTGTGTGTGTGTGTGTGCGCGCTAGGTTAGTTTATGGATTGTGTGTGAGAGTTCCCATGTATTTTTGTGTGTGCATCTATGTCTGTTTGGAATAGGGACTGTTGTTTGTGTCTGTTACATGTATGAAGCTGAGTTGCAGTTGCGGCGGACGGGGAGGCCTGGCCAACCTCACATCATTACCCCAGGATGCTTTTTTTTCTTTGAGGCATTACTCTTGACTGAGAGCCAAATTTGAGTCCTAATAGAACAAGCTCCACAATTACTGTTTTACCACCCAGTCGCAGAGCAGGGAAGCAGAGGCCTTTGAAATAAAAAAATGTACAATCAAATAAAAAATAGGCCAAGATAAATTAGATTAGAGACTACATCTAAGCCGCGGCAGCAGCCAGAAATCTCCCATTTATCATATCCAGACGCTTTCCAACCACAATGCTGATGTTCTACAAATGAGCTTTTATATGTTCCTTCATTTTAAATCTGATAATGTACCTCACCTCACTCCCCCCCTCCCCCTCTGTCCCATTCTCCTCCTTCTCTTTGTTTCCTTTTCAATTCTTAACTTACTTTTATCTACTCACATCTTCCTTCTGTCCCCCTCCATGTCTCTCTCCTGTTCTGTATTCCATGGTCTTTGGCCTTTTCCCATTTCCTCTCTCCCTCCCCTGCCATCTCCATGATATCTTTCATTTTTACAATGCTTTGTTGTCATTTTCTGTGTCTTCCTTTTTTCTCCCACCTCTCTGCTCCAACACCCCTCTTCTGCTCCAGTCTTTGTGTGTCCGGGAACGCTGTTGCGGGTGCAGGCGGCCAGTTCTCTGCAGGAGGCGGAGCACCAGGCGGGAGCGTGGTGTAAGGACCCGCTGCAGTCTGGGGACCGCCTGTACGTCATGCCCTGGACCCCCTATCGCACGGACATGCTGTATGAATATGCCTCCTGGGAAGACTTCAAACAGAACCGACCCACCACCACCTACAAGTGAGGGCGCCTCCCACTGTCCTGGATGATCAAATAGCATCTGCTGCTGTATTGATTTATTGGCTTTTGATGTGGATATGGATGGTGATAGCAGGACGGTTCCACTGTGGTGTCAGCTTGCTCGCCGTGAAGCCGTCTTGAAGGATTGTGTCGTGCAGGGTAGATAAATTGACTTGTTCTCTTGCATTCCTGCACCACTCATGTGATTCTCTGTCAACAGGTTGCCAAACAGAGTCGACGGCACTGGGTTCGTGGTGTACGACGGTGCAGTATTTTACAACAAAGAGCGCACACGAAACATAGTCAAGTACGACCTACGGACGCGCATCAAGAGCGGCGAGGCCATTATCACAAATGCCAACTACCACGACACCTCGCCCTACCGCTGGGGAGGGAAATCGGACATCGACCTGGCTGTGGACGAGAACGGCCTCTGGGTGATCTACGCCACTGAGGCCAACAACGGACGACTGGTGGTCAGCCAGGTGGGACAGCAGCGCGGCACAGAAGGGGATGAGATGTGGATTATAAATGCAGGAGTGGATTATGTCAAAATCTCATTTTGCTAGTCCGGCAAAAGGTCATATGTCACACATGAATGACTTACCGTTCAGGTTACACAAGTGCACTGACAAATGAGATGCAGAGATATTGTTGACCGCTTTGTTGTTGTCGTGTCAACATCATCTGCAAAAAGGTCAGGCCTAATTTCAAATCCTGTAATATTCAAAAACTAATCTTCACTGGTATGGTAAATATTTGATTGGTTTTTGTGGATGTGGTGGAGGACAAGGAACCGCAACCAGGTTCTTTCTGGCTTCAAACGTTAGGTTGTCTACTCGTTTGTATATCAACAGTTTAGAAGCATGTGCTCTACACATTGTTGTAAATACATCAATCCAAAGTCACATTAATTTGCTTTACTCACTTGGAAAAACTCAAAACATTTGAGTTTTTTTTTCTTTCATACTTTCATACAAGGTGGTTATTTGTTTCTTAACAAACGAAACTGCAATCAGGCAGCCTGTTCCCACATAATCAGAGTTTCAATTAATGTGTTGTTCCAAGAGACGGGACCCATTTATTATCACCATCTTTGACCTTACCAGGAAATTGTTTTTCAAACTGCATAAGTTAAACTATCCATCTAAAATATCAAACCCTGCATGAGCTATGAGAGTGTAGAATAATGGAGCAACAAAGTAATAAACAAGAAAGTGATCACTTCCATCATTAAGGAATTGTTTGGTTTCTGGGGAGATTTATTATTTTTCCCGCTTACCCAGAGAGCAACATGTAGCGGTCTCTGTTATGTCTCGACATACAGTTTGAAAGTATTTTGAACAGAAGCAGCTTTATGCAAAGGCAGAATATATATATGTATATTTCTCCTCCGAAGCTCACGCATTAATTACTTTTTCAATATTTTGACTAGTGCTTGTAAATCTTAATATTATTGTATTAGAAGTACAATTTGTGCTGCCGTAGGGTCCTGTAAACACGAGGACGATGGAAAATGTCATTTCTATTTTGATAATAAAATTAGAGACTTGATAGGTGCTCAATTTTGATAGATAGTTTTTTATAGTTTTGTATAGTTTTTTAACTGTTTTGTTTTGTTTTTTTGTTCTTTTTTTTAAATCTTTTTTTGTCTCCTTTAAAAGTCCAGTGTTCTAATTTCCATTGAGCTGCTACTTTACCGTAGACTCCAACTAATGGAGCGTCTGTAAGGAAGCTTAAGCTCACCATTCAAAAAACTGCACATAGAGAGATAAAAAAGGATATCAAGAAACCAAACGCTAATAGTCTTGCTCTTTTATTCTTGAAGAGTATGTAACTTTTTTATGACCTCTATAACTAAAATTCCCCCAAAACCAAAACCTCTCTTCAAGCTTCCCAGTATGATCATTTATACATTAAGCCTTGGCTGAGTGGCTGAGTTCAGCATCTCTTCCTTGCCTGTAGGTAAACCCTTACACCCTGCGCTTTGAAGGCACCTGGGAGACCAGCTTCGACAAGAGGATGGCGTCCAACGCCTTCATGGCTTGTGGCGTGCTATACGCGGTGCGGTCGGTCTACCAGGACGATGACAGCGAAGCAGGCGGTGACCTGGTGATGTACGCCTACAACACTAACCGTGCCCGCGAGGAGCCTGTCAACATCCCTTTCCCCAACCCTTATCAGTATATTTCCTCTGTGGACTACAACCCTCGAGACAACCAGCTTTATGTCTGGAACAACTATAACGTGCTGCGCTACCCGCTGGAGTTTGGACCACCAGACCCCACCACAGGTGAGGAGTGAAAGCACAAAGAAACACAGCAACTTTAGTTTTTTAATCTACAATTGTGAGATATTTTGCATCTGTAAATTGGTGCAGATGTATGAGGCTGTCACAAAAAGTATGTATAATTTACCCCCCAATTCCTTTCTAGATGACGACTCAAGAGTTAGCTGAGTTTTAGCTGGACTGACCCAAGCTGGTAGTGCGGTCTTATTGAAACTGATTTATTCCTAAATCTGACATTACAGTTGACCTCAAGTTTAGAATTACCATTGGACGTGATGGTTAATATTTGTAGACCCAGTTGTGAGCTGATAGGATTGTAAATTGAGTATCAACACATCTGCTGTTGACTCAGACACCACGGCAAATATTTTGAACAGAAATATTAGGAGTGCTGCAGAGAGTGGTCTACAGATACAAATATTAAGGATTTACATATAGAAAACCATTGTGTTTCTTTATCCTTATGTCATATTCATAAAATGTGAAATTATGAAGGAGAATCTAGAAATTTGTTTTTCTGTCATTTCCAGCATGTACAGTACATACACATACAAAAATGAGGCTTCTTGCTTGACCAGGGAACACACTCAAACAGCCCATGCAGAATGTGTTTGTGACTGTTTCTTATCTGACATTTGGATGCCTCAGATAGCAAATCATTGTATTTCCATCCACAGCCATAGTTACAGTAAGGCGCAGCTTCTCAGGTATGACTGCGGTAGCACTTCATATCAACTTCTCTGTGTCATGGATAATGAAAAAGTCATTCTGAAATGATAAGAGGGAGGATAAAACGAGAACACCACACTGCATTTTGGCAGTCCATCAATATGAGAGGGAGGTTTGGATGTACTGTATATCTGAGCTGCATAAAGGCCTGTATAAAGCTCGGATTATGCCCAGAGAGAGACGAGGCAGAGACAGACGGGCGGGAGCACTCACGGAGTTGTGCGCTGACTCCGCGTTTGATCAGTTAGGATTTTGTAGTTGTGATGTGTTGCTTTTATCTTCGCATTAGGTTTGGTTGTTAGTGATGGTGACTTCTCTGATACATTTGATCAATTATTTACTTCCCACTGACTTGTGATGATGCTTTCTCTCCATCTCCTCCCCTGCTTCTCCTCCCCTCTCTGGAGAGCAGGCTTTGAGAGGCTCAAAAAAGTATTTGTCACCCCAATTATTGCGGGGCTAACTTTTGAACTCAACTTGTGAGAGACAACGTACATTCATATGCATGTGTCCTTCGCTCTCTTGATCCCTTTTATTTTTTATTTTTTTATTTTGGATATTGCTGTTGGGTGTTGCTGCTCTCTAACAAATCCCTTACATCCTCTTATAACTTTCTAAATGTCTCTCACTCATTCTGTGCCTCTAACTCTGACTTCTCATCTCTTCTCTCTGTATTATTATGGGGTTACCTCAGGCCCTTTGACCACCACCCAAGTGACCACCACTCTTCCAGCCAGGCCGTTCACCTCCAGTGCCAGCCCCTCCACTGCCCGCCCTCTGGCCCCGACCTCACGCCCAATCGGCTCCATCAACAAGCACCCCGATCTTCGACCAATCACAGCCACTGTGCCAGTCACCCGCCGGCCACCTCGCCCTCCTCAAGGCCCAGAGCCCCACGTCTGCGAGGCGAAGCTGGAGCGCGGTGTCCAGTGGCCCACCACGCAGAGAGGAGAAACGGTAGACCGACCGTGTCCCAAAGGATCTCTAGGTGAGGACAGCTGCTGTTGTGTATTTTTAAACGTGTGCGCATTTTTTCCACTCCGTGAAACAAACAAGTATGCACGGTATATCTCTTCTGTGCATGTGCCCAAGTGATCAGCATGTTTGTACTCTCACACTTGTTTTTTTCCGCTGTTGTCTTCTCCTGTCCCTGTGTTGGTCCCACCAGCAGGCACAGTCCCCGTGGACTGGCAGATGAAAGCCCGTCCTCCGCAAATGAAAGGCTCATCTCCCACAGAAACGGAGCTGATTGAAAGTGGCAAATAATGCAATGAAAGGCTAGACAACACAAGTTTCACTTCCCTTCATGCTAGCTTCTATACCTCTGTACATGCAGCCATCAAAAAGCCCTCTTTAGTCACAGGGGGGAAAAAAAAAAGGCATCTCCCTCCATCTTCCTCTCCAATGCCTTTCAATGTTTCTGTATGTTCTCTCTGCGAGAACGGCAGTAACATTAAATTAGCAGCTGGCTTAATTGCCACATCTTGGCAGAGCTCTCAAACCCAATCTGTGGTCGATGGAGGAGGGAATAGAGGAAAAAATGGGAGAGAGGGGGAAAAAAAATCAGAGGGAGAGAGAGAAAAAGTGGGTATGAAATGCAACGCCACATCTGCTCTGATCCGTCTACAACTGTGAAGTGTTGAAGCATTGTTTTTGTCGTCTCCGCTCTTCCGTTCTGCTTCTATCGCTCTCTTTCTTCCTCTCTCTCTCTCTCTCTCTCTCTCTCTCTCTCTCTCTCTCTCTCTCTCTCTCTCTATCTCTGGTCCCACTTCTCGTCTTTTCTCTGCCTTGTCTTTGTGACTTGACGTTGGTTATTTGTGTTAGGAAGAGCGGATAGACCCCCTCTCTGGTTTTATCCCGGCGTGGTGTCCTTTCTCTGAACCTAGCTGGAAATGAGGGTTGGTGGAAGATGCTTCCCTTCAGGTGTTTTTTTACTTGACAGTGAGGGATCGAGCCTGATGTCTCTGGTGTGTGCCTGTGTGTGCAGAGTAAATGTTACGTGTGCATATGGTCCTTTTAAATTGTTTCCTTTTACAGCATGAAAGCCACTTCTGCCCCCTGCCATCTTCCTCCTCCATTTCTCTTCCCTCACTTTCTCACTGCCCTACGCTCCATTATTTAACCTTTTCCACTTCTGACCCATTTCCTCTCAGACTTTTTTCTCAACCTCCTCCTCCTTTCTTCCCTCTCATCTTCAAACACTTTTGAGTATTGCATTTTTAAAATTCATTTCATTCCATTTTTCTTGGGTAAAAAAAAAAAAAAAAAAATTGTGCTCATCCCTCTCCTCCACACTTTCCCCTTTAATTGCAGACACCTAATGCTTATTATCTCTCCATTACTCCCCCCCTCCCTCCTCTGTTTCTTCTCCCTGTGCTCGTCTCCAGGCATTGCTTCGTTCCAGTGCTTGGCGGAACAGGTCATGTGGAACCCGCGGGGTCCTGACCTGAGTAACTGCACCTCCCCGTGGGTCAACCAGGTGGCCCAGAAGGTGAGACCTGGAGCCTTACCCCCTGGCCATGGGTCTGTCCCCTTCCTCTGTCCCACTGCCCCGGCCATCCTCCCTGTCCACATCCACACACACATTAACATATCTCCAAGGCTGGCCTGATTAAAATACAGACTCATTTCAAGTGGCCCTTCATTACAAGGCATCTGCTCTTAATACTTAATTAACTCTCTTTTTTTCACTAATATACTTTAATTACAGCCAGTTTAAATTATTTTTAAGAATCAGGCTTCACAGCTTGCAAAGGCTGCCACTGTTATTCTGCCACTTCACTCTCTCCATCATAGTCTCATAATGCATTATACCTGTGCAGCTGCTTAACATCATGGTCTGTAGATGCGCAGTGATTTTAATTTTAGCTGACATTTAAAGTACGAAATTGTATTACAATATTCACAATAATAATTTACATTTTTTGCAAAGTCTATGTAATAGTGAAATAAGAGTAAACTGGTTAATGGTGGCTACATTTCTGCAGGAGAAACCTCTGATTATTCAACCTTGCAGACCCTTGACCGGCTTTCTAAAATGTTTTTTAAGTGTGTGTGCATGTGCCTGGAAGGGTAAGTAGCATCATGTTGAAAAGTAACATCATTGAAAGAATCCATTTTACCTTCTCCTTTTGGCAAAAATCAATTGCAATTGCAAAGTGGTTGCTAAGGGTGTGATTTTCAAGTGAAACAGCGCAAGGGAGAATAAAAAACTTGACAATTTGTTCTACAAGGTCCATCGTTGTTAACATGATACAAGAGGGGCAGATAAAACAGATCCTATTTTTTTTGGAGAGAGGTCTGGGGAAAATCTGACTATTGAACAAACATTATGCAGGTTTTTTTAGTGTTGAAATTAACACAAAACCTTTGTGTATTCTTAGTGTGCATGTGAACATTTAACAGTGTGAATTTTCCAGCAGCTGTGCATGAGCCCATCAAAGCACATCTGTTTTATCATCCTTACGGTATCACTGTATGTAAACACACACATGTTCATGTGTTTTCATGTGCAGATAAAGAGCGGTGAGAATGCTGCCAACATCGCTGGAGAGCTGGTGAACCACACGCGGGGTCGGATCCAGGCGGGAGATGTCAGCTCGTCCGTGCGACTGATCGAGCAACTGCTGGACATACTGGATGCCCAGCTTCAGGCCCTGAGGCCTGGAAACAAGGAGTCAGCTGCACGAAACTACAACAAGGTAGAAGAAATTATAAACACACGCATAAGTATACACACACACACACACACACACACACGCCCCTGCTATATTTAATTCAAGCATTAGAAAAGAACGCTGAGGTTAATGTGAATTTACCCCCCTAGTGCACATGCAAGGACCGGTGAGTTTTTAATTTACAGTTTTCTAGTTTAGCTGTTTAATTCCAGCCTTTGTTTTCTCCCTTCCAGCTCCAGAAGCGAGAGCGGACCTGTCGGGCCTACATCCAGGTAGCTTTTCTCTTTTATCTGCCTCCTTTACATGCCCGTGGAGTAGGACTGCTGTGTGACTTAAAATAACTGAAGGAAGATAAATCCTTGAGTAGACTCGGCTTGTACATGAGATTCCTTCGGCTCAGTGCTCTGTATTATGATTTATATTGCCTTTGGAGTCATCACTTATGGAATTTCTCGTTTGTGTTGAAGAGCAGTGTGAGTAAGCTTTGGTATATATCCTGGCAGACAGAATGTACAGTATGTATTTAAATGCTGGTGTAGTGTTTCCCTGAGCATTGAAAGCTGATTTGTAGTTTTTCTATTGCTGGTGGTGTACACTGTCTTTGAAATGTGGGTTCCTTTAACGTGGAAGTCATCTCTCTGTGACATAATCTTTGCTTTGTTGCACTGCGATAGAGCCTAATTGTACAATATTGGCACTGGCCTCGTTGTGTTGCACAATAAGGTACAATATCTGCGGCTCTGAGAAAATGTAATTTGATGATAGCATGGAAGGCAACAGTTTGTGTTACTACACCCTTCTGTGCTTTTTCAATATTTGTGCAATATCTGTGGTTCTGAGAAAGCTGTAATCTAATATGATGAAAAGGCCTTGTGTATGCTTCTTTGTAATGATGAAATGCGGCACTCTGCAGCACACGCTCTTTTGTGTGTCTTGACCTGTCTGCAGCATACTGTAATATGACACCGCATCTTCTGATCTCTGCTGGATGAAGTAAAGGCTGCTGTGTCGTATGTAACTGGACCATTATTTTTTGTCACTCATTGCAAACCAGCTCAGTGTAACCCCACTGATCAGAGGATAAACCCAAAAAAACACTCACTGCTGTGGCAGCGGGGCTCTGATGCTAAATTCATTTTGTTAACAGCAACGCTCTTTATTCCATACGGCAGTCAATCCTTCATTTTGAGAGGCCTGAGCAAGAGAATTACATGATTCATCAAGCAGGCTACTCCAATAAATTGGATAGCTGATACAACCATCAAAATTGCCATTAAATGAATTGTAAGTGTGAAATAGAATGGTAATATGTCTGACATAGCACAGTAATAAATGTAGTGCAGGGGAGTGGTGAGTTTCTAGGAAATTATAACGAAATAGCGACGACTTTGTACTTTGAAGTGCGCAACTAATACGGTTACACTTTACAACTCGATACATAAAACGAATAATTATCAAGGACCAAGTAATAAACAAATCAGGAACTAAGTGATAATTACAGACTAGCTAATTAATAGTTAATGGCACTTTTTGAGAACAGAGGGCAGACTGCTAGAAACTGTGTTAATGAACCATTGTCTAATGATAAGTTATCTGGATATCTGTGAATCTGCATACTAATCACTTTCTTATGGAATTGTTCTGTGCCATTTAGTGCACTCAGAATTGTGTACTAAATGGCACAAAACCAATAACGTATCATTACTGCTTTATTTGTGTCCCACATGTGCAATTGTGTGCCGTACTAAATGGCTGCTAGGAATGGGTCTTTATTTCATGAGTACTTTGCAGTGTTGTGTCTACTCAAGTGACAAAAAGCGACTGAATTTGAACTCATCTAAAAAGATGAAAAAATTTTATTAATCATCAGTTATTTCCTGGTTTCTTTTAGTACTTGTTCCTTTCTAATGACTGTTTTCAGTGACAGCCACTAACGGTACACCTCCTGACTGTGACAGGCGGTGGTGCAGACAGTGGACAACCTGCTGCGTCCCGAGGCTCTTGGGTCGTGGCAGGACATGAACAGCACAGAACAGGCCCACACTGCCACCATGCTACTGGACGTCCTGGAGAAGGGCGCTTTCCTGCTGGCCAACAACATGTATGGGAATCGCTTCTCTGACCGAGCGCCCAGCATCGGTAAGAAAACAGTATGAATGGCGGTAGTTATGGTGGGCGTATGGATGAACCACAGTGTGGACCGCTGTTTGCTACATCTCTCCAGGGTCTGTTTTTGAGTCTAGGACGGCGCTGAGGTAATTTTTTTTGCATGCTGTGTTTCCACCATCAGATCTGGAGGTGCATGTTCTAAACACAGAGATGGACCTGCAGGACCTGTCCTTTCCACAGAACTACGCCAGTGACAGCACCATCCAGCTTTCAGCCTCCACGATCAAACAGTACAGCCGCAACGGTCAGCAACCCCCACCCCTCCCCGTCCTCGCCCCGAGGACTGAAAAATTGCACTGTCCTCTGTAGCCCACTCCCTTATGTTTCCATTTGCATTTTCATGCGAGCTTAAAACAATCTGCATGCAGTTGACTAAGTTATTGGTTCATAATAATAGGCTAATCAGATTAACAAAAGCGCTGAGACAATTTCTTTTCCTGATGGTTTCTTAACAGCAGTCTTAATAGAATAGCTGGGAAGGCGTGTAGATTACAATCGGCCCCAGTCTGACAGAGCAATCTCAGCACTCCCTCTCTTCCCCATTCCATTCCCTCGCTCCGTCTCTCCGCCATCTTATCCCCCTCTCTCATCTCTCTTGTTTCTAACCCCCCCTTTCCCACCCCCCACCCCACCCCCCCAACCCACCCCACCCCATCATCCTCCACTCCACCGCTCCCCTCCTTCCTCCATTGGCCCCTCATCCCCTACCCTTTTCTGTTTTCTGTCTCCGCTCGGCTCTGCAGTGGGAACGAGATTAGAATGATTGAAACAAACGCACATGAAATATTCATATGGAATAATAAGAGATCTGTGAATGCTTGAGGGATGAATGTTCCATTGCCCTCCACATTAAATCTCGCTCTCTTCCACCAGTCAAAATGAAACGGTCCTTACCATCATTCTAACCTTCACTAACTCTCTCTCTCTGTCTCCCTCTCGCTCGCCCTGTCACTCCCCGCTTTCTATCTCTGTCACTCTCGCTGCCATTACCATATTATGCCCCCATTTCTGTATTTGGTCTTTTTCCCCCCTTCACTTCCCTCCTGCTCTCTTTCATCGCTCTGTCTGTATCTTCCTTTTCATAAAAAATCTGCCTTTTTTTTTTCTTCTTCCTTTTCTTTAATACTCCTGTTCTCACGTTCTCTTTCTTTCATTCACTTTCTCTTCATCTTTGCGCTTGTCTCTCCCTCCGCGCGCAGGACAAGTCAAGGTGGTGTTCATTCTCTATAAGAACCTGGGATCCTTTCTGTCCACTGAGAACGCCACAGTGAAGATGGAAGTGGACGGGCCGAGCCATGAAAAGAAGCGCCTGGCGGTCAATTCCCATGTAATCGCCGCGTCTATCAACAAAGAGTCCAGCAGAGTGTTTCTCACTGAGCCGGTGGTCTTCACACTCAAACACCTGGAGGTGACCTAATTCAGTCCTCATCATGCTTCATTTGCATTCTCACACATGAACTCTTCTCATCTTCCCCCTTTGTTGTTTTCCTTCTTCCGCAGCTGGACAATTATTACACTCCAAACTGCTCCTTCTGGAACTACTCGGAGCGCTCCATGATGGGGCAGTGGTCGTCGCAGGGCTGCAGGCTGCTGGACACCAACAACACGCACACCACCTGCTCCTGCAGCCACCTCACCAACTTCGCCGTGCTCATGGCTCACCACGAGCCCGATGTAAGTAAACAAGGGCGTGGCGGACGCACGGTTTAAAATGGAAGCCCGAGTAATTTATGCAGACGTTCATTCGTGCGAGTATTAGCGTTCGCTCACTCTCAGTCACACACCCGCACACATATGCACATTAATGTACCCTCTCAAGGCTGACAAGCTCTTTGTTTTGAATTTTCTCTTCTCCTTCTTTCACTCCGACATTCAGGGAGGCACACGCTTACAAATTCATGTCCTGCTACTTCTCGCTGACATTCACATGAATTTGAATGTCATGTATTTTTTTCAGGCCGCCTTGTCTCTTGTCTCTACAGTTTAGCTCCTTGCATATATTTACAAATATTAAATAAAGCAATTTTGCGTTTTCTCTCCCCTCCCCCTCTTCTGTCTATCCATCCCCTATTGTCTCTATTCGCTATTATCCCATCTATCTCTGTACTCCTCATCTCCCGTCCCATCCTTACAATACTTTGTCCTCTCTCTATTTGCCCGATTCTGCTGTGTACCCCCGCATATTCCCTGTCCACACTCTCAAACCCCACCGCTTTTGTTTACCCGACTCTATACGGACCTCAGTACCAGGGCCGGATGCATGAACTGATCCTGTTTGTGATCACCTGGGTGGGGATTGTCATCTCCTTGGTGTGTCTAGCCATCTGCATCTCCACTTTTTGCTTCCTGCGGGGCCTGCAGACCGACCGCAACACCATCCACAAGAACCTCTGCATCAACCTCTTCATCGCTGAGCTGCTCTTCCTCATCGGCATCGACAAGACAGAGTACCACGTGAGTTTGTAGCAACATGTTCGTCTGTTCCCAGCTCGGGATGTTAGGTTCTCGCTCATGAATAGGGTCTGGTTAGTTTTTTGTTTTTTCTTTATATTCCAACTTGAAAATAACATAGAGAGTTACAGTGTAGCACAAGTGACAACTTGAAAAGAGACTGTGGAGAGGTGGTGTGTTACTACATTACTCTATAAAACATTTACTGCACTGAGTAATGAATTACCACTCAATAATATGCACAGAGCCAGTCACCCAGGGGGCAGCTTTTCTTTTTTCCCTCTGTGAATGTCCAGAACTACTACTGTATTCTGAGCTTCTGACTCTGCTCTGGTTTCTTCTGTTTTTCACTCAGTTATATGCCTTGATCTTAACTGTTTCTCCTTCTTCATCTTATTATTTCCATTCCTCATCTTCTTCTCGTCCCTTTACTCTCTCCCTGCCTCAGATTGCCTGTCCCATCTTTGCTGGCCTTCTGCATTTTTTCTTCTTGGCTGCCTTCTCCTGGATGTGTCTGGAGGGTGTGCAACTCTATCTCATGCTGGTGGAGGTCTTTGAGAGCGAGTACTCCCGCAAAAAGTACTACTATCTGTGCGGCTACTGCTTCCCTGCACTGGTGGTTGGCATCTCCGCGGCCATAGACTACAGGAGCTATGGGACCAAGAAAGCGTACGTGTGAAGACAGGCCTTTTGCACCTGCAGATTGAGAAGTAGGATTATGCTATTCCCCCAGCTGGAAATGTAATATGCAGTGCTGTGTGAACGGCTCTTGCACCTCCCCGTGGACTGGCTTTTCTGAGCACACTTAGCCAAAGCCTGATGATTAGCCTTCATAAGATAATCCGCTGAGACAGGGAAATAGTGTGTGTGCATGCCTGCCCGTGTGTGCGCACGCGCATGTCTGAGTGTGTGCGTGTTTGTTCGTGAGCTTAGCTGCATGTAAAACTCTCTCTTCTCCTCTGTGTCACTCCAGATGCTGGCTGCGAGTGGATAACTACTTCATCTGGAGCTTCATTGGACCCGTTTCATTTGTTATTATGGTATTAGCTTTACTGTCAGACAGTATTATTCCCCTCTCCATTTTTGATATGACACAGTAAAACCAAAAGTATTTCCCCATGTTTGCTTTGTGAGGTTTTTGAAGCACACTGTAAAGTTCACTGCACATTTACTTGACTCTTCTTATCTTCTGTCCTCAGCTCAACCTCATTTTCCTCATGATCACGTTACACAAGATGATTCGCAATTCTTCAGCACTCAAACCCGACTCCAGCCGCCTGGATAATATAAAGTGAGTTCAAATTATTCAATGAGAGTCATACTCCCTGAAACTACTGTTGTTGTTGGTGTTTTTTTTTTTTTTTTTTTTTTTTTTTTCTCAAGGAAACAAATGTATGATAAATAAACCACACTGTCAGCTGGATGAGTCAGTTTCCCTGTGTGTCACTGATTAACATTTCTTTGTCCGCTTCCATCAGGTCGTGGGCTCTGGGGGCCATTGCTCTGCTGTTCCTGTTGGGGCTGACGTGGGCGTTCGGCCTCCTCTTTATCAACGAGAACACAGTGATCATGGCCTATCTCTTCACCACCTTCAACGCCTTCCAGGGCATGTTCATCTTCATCTTCCACTGTGCCCTGCAGAAGAAGGTAATATGATAAAAGATTAGTGTTTGGGATGCATGGATGTATGGATGGATGCATGGATGGACGGATGGATGGATGGATGGATGGATGTTCAGCACATTCAGTGTGTTAGATTGATTGCATTAAGTACATTTTGCTGTAGCCTTGTGATAAAAGCCTCTGTTGCTTCACATTGCATCCACCCTAAGTGTTTGTGTTTATGAGTGGCTTTAAAACATTCCTGTAGTGCTGGTGGTGACTTTTTTCTTCTTTTTTTTTTTTTTTACAGGTCCATAAGGAGTACAGTAAGTGTCTGCGTCACTCCTACTGCTGCAGCCGCACCTCCACCACCAGCTCCCACGGCTCCCTGAAGAACTCAGGTCTGCGTGCCAACAACCGCTACTACAGCGGTAGCCAAGCTCGCCATGCAGCGGCCCACAGACAGGTGGGGGCAGGATAGACCCACACATAAAACTACGGCACACACAAAGCAGTATGCACATACACAGTGCAGGCGCACCTGTGTGTTCATTTTTACACATCAATCAGACCACTGTTGAGTTTTAAAATTGTGTTTTTCTTAGAACAAATGAAAAGTAGATCTGCCTATGCGGCAAGATGATTTTACTTATTTTCAGCATAAATCAGCTTATTTCAGAGGAATTACTTTTTTTTTTGCAGCACTCTAAAAAAATAGTGTCAAAACAAAATAAATAACCTTAGAAAGGAGGGAAGTGTCCTCTCCCTGCTGCTATATTCTTTTTTGCCTTATTTAAAAGATCTGTTATGTAAGATTCTGAAGTATGAAATGAGTGTATCTGCGGGGGTTTGATTGCTGATCAATACCGATGACTCACCGATTACTTGGCGAAGCATTTGAATTTGTTTACTTAACTTACTCTTCAGCCCATAGTCACGTTGTTTTCATTTGCCAGTGACAAAGAGAAGCGCGGCGCGTGAAACACCAGTGTTGCTATACATTTTGTTCCAAGTGACATAACGGTATTAAAGCTTGTTATATGGTGATCTACAGTGTGATGTGTTCATTAGATGATTCTGGTGAAAATCTGCTCAAATTAGCCAGCTTACACACCTCTGTTGTGAAATTTCACTTTTATGTGTATTTTATTGCTGGCAGCCCCCGTGCTTACCAGTGAGTAGCTGACTCATTAATAAAGATATCCTTTGAAGTCCGTGTGCTATATATAGACACAGGCACCATACAAGACATCTGGAAGTACTGTGCATGCTGGCATATGTGTAATGGCACACACACACACACACACACACACACAAACATACACACTAATAGTGAATCCTCACAAACAAGCTTTTCCCACAATATAATAAGACGCTTCCAAATAACAATATCAGCTACTGCAATCATGTCTTGAGTTTATTAGCGCCCCTCATGATAACATGACATAGCTGTGTGCCCATTTACCCAACGCCTCTGTCTCTTTATCTGGCTTGTTTGCCTATTGTTCTTTGTGGATTAGAGCGAGCCCAACAGTTTTGATTACAGCAGCCCCACTGAGTTACAAAGTCTACCCGCCGTGTTTCTATATTTAACTTGTTGTCTGTTTGCTGCCGCTCACTGTGCTCTGCTCCCTCTTCCAGAGTCGGATCCGCAGGATGTGGAACGACACGGTTCGGAAGCAGACAGAATCTTCTTTCATGGCGGGAGATATCAACAGCACCCCGACACTGAACCGCGGTGAGGCCATACTCTGTTACTGCTCCGCTTCCCCTTCATTAAGTTATGCACGCTTAAATGCACACAAATACATATTCACATACATACACATTCTAATATATTACACAAGTGAAGACAATCGAACAAAAAAGAAAAACCATGAGAGTGTACAGAGCCAGGAAAAGTACCATTATTCAGTGTTAAATGTGTGTATGTGACAGTATACAGGACAAGGCCTTGTGAATAAGGCTAACTAATGATTCAGATTTCCTTGCAGCAAATGGGCCAGCCAGCAAACGGCAGTTAGTGGCAGCAGTAGCTTAAATTAAACATCATATGGTTGAAGGCTGGTTGGTGGGTGGGTGGTGGGTTTGAGTTTGCAGTGCAGTGGCAGCCACTGGTCAGTAAAAGCGCTTAGCAGCAGCAGAAATATATGAAGCCCAACGTCTCTGTTATGTGGATACGTGTGTGGGTGTGTGGTTGGTGTTAGTGAGTTCATATGCCGGTAATGCGCCATGTGTTGCTGTAATTAAGCCTATTCAAGTGTATTTTTGAGTTTGTGAGTCAATAATGTTAAGTTAACTTAAAGAAGGAGGCTATGTAGTCATTAGACCATATCTTAGTTCACATCTCTCAAGGAGTATAATTCCATTTTTCATCTCTCCACAAACGGTTTGCAGCCACTGGCAGAGAAAAGTCTGTTTTGCTTTATTTGTTCATTTTAATTTCTGATTTCCAGTTTTTCATTAAAAAAAAATTTAATTTGAACAAGGGTGGAGACAGACAATATATCATAATATATTTTGTCATGGTCTCTGTGGTATATTTTCCACATAAGTTACACAGAAATCTTGTTGGGTCAGGCCGTGTGTCATAAAATTACAGGTGTTGTGAACATCATTATGGCAAAATACTGCAATACAAGCCGGCGCTAGTTTGAACTCTCTCCTCTCAGGCTTTTGTGGTTGCATGGGATTAATCACATCCAAACACACCTCCATATCTTCTCTACGTGAATGTAGTGACGCATGCAGTCCCCTCTGAACTCTGCACAGCGCATGAATAGGGCATTGGGAATTATTAAGATAGTGATTGTCTCATCCTCAGCAACCGGTGGCGTCACCGATGCAGCCATCAGTGACACTGAGACGATCAAGGTTGGCTCAAGTTCCAGATTTGGGGTGGGGGGGGGGGGGGGGGGGGGGGGGGGGGGTGTTGATGATGACACAGAAGCAGTTGCTAAATCAGCCGTCACTCTCTATGCTAATTTCATCCATTTTGTTTTTAATGAACTGATTACCGTGTGAGCGAACAGGGGGTAATTATTCTAATTGAGGAGAGTGACAGGAGCAAGGCAGGGGGTGAGGAAGAGGGGTGCTACAAGTGAGCTGGATGGATGAGGTGTATGTGTGTGTGTGTGTGTGTGTGTGTGTGTGTGTGTGTGTGTGTGGTCGGGTGGGCGGGTCGGGTTTCTGTGGCTTTTTGTCACGAATCAGCAGGCCTGGAGGAGATGCACAATGTGGATCATTCCATGTTGTGCTGTCAAACACAAACAACTGTGCTGTGAAGCCTTTATTTTCTGTGCTTCTGAGAAAAGTTTGTCAGTTGGCAGAAAGTGGAAGACGAAGGGGAGCACGGGAGGGAGGGAGGGAGGGAGAGAGGGAGAGGGAAAGGGAGATATAGAGAGAGCCCCGCTATCATGGAGGAGTAATTAAAGAGGCCGAATCTGGAGGCGAGACGCTGCGTTGTTATCACTGGCATCTCGGATCTCTTTGATTTCTCCACTTCACTTCTTCATGAACCGCAATCTCTTCCTGACAATAGTAATGTGTCCAGAAGACAAGGCGCACACACACACACACACACACACACACACACACACACACACAGGCTCTCCCATGATTCCGCTTGCCCTACTTTTTCTCCCCACTTAAAGCTAGTTCCTTTAATTTTCTACAGGATATTCCTATGAGATAGTACACACAGGCAGCTAATCCCAACTAATTTGGTGGTGTTTGAAAAAATTCTGGCATGAGGAACTGAGAAAATGTGGTTGAGTGAGACAAAGCAGAGCAGGCCAGAGAAGGGGGGGGGGGGGGGGGTAGTTGTGTGGCATGCCAGAAAGATGGACAGGGGAAGTGTAAGAGGACAGAATATGACAAATAAATAGCTGTGTGTGAGTGCATATTTTATTCTTTTTTTTTTTTTAAAGAATTCCCTGCTCCCTTGCTATGTGATGAACGGTAGGCGTGAGACCTGAAGGTTGCACTTTGCCTTGGACTACTCTCCGTCATGCTGTCCTATTTTTAATTTCATGGCATTTCTGTTCGAGTTGCCTCAGGCTTGAGCCATACATGGGCATTATACAACATTCTCAGTGTGCCATTTCTTTGAATTATATTTGTCTTGTTGCGGCATTCACATTTCACTGTGAAATTAAGTGTGTTTCAATGGCTGCACCCTTAGACTACATAATGGCATGCATTACTGTTCTCCCCCACATCTGACTACATTGTCAGGAGCCAAAGGGGGAAAAAAAAAAAAAAGTATGGCAATGCTCCAAACAGTTCCTTTTCCCCCTGCAATTGTATTTTTACTCAAAGGTTACAATCAGCAGGCATAAACATTGAGGAGAACACTGTGAAATGCATTACTCCATAAAGTGTCGGCACAACAAAAATAACCCCATCTGAATAAACAGTAAATATTTTTATGATTCCAGATGTTATTACCGAGCCTGGAAACGTGAGTTTCAGAATATTGCCCCTATTGTGTGCAGCATTTCTGCTTGTGCTTGCTTTGCTCTTACACTTGAGGCAAAGATAAGAGCCTGTTTATGATTCTACTCATTTTTTTTCTTCATGTTTGTGTCTTGCAGCGACCATGGGCAACCACCTTTTGACAAACCCAGTGTTACAGACTCGCACTGGTACCTCACCTTACAACACTCTGCTGGCTGAGAGCTTCACCCCGCCCTCACCCGGTGTCTTCAACTCTACCGGTTAGCTCCTCGTAAACACTCCGGTCTGTGTGCGTGCAGTCTTGTCAGCACATGTGTGTGTATCCAGTATGCGCTCAGCTTGCTGTCCCTCTGTCTCTTACTCTGTCAGTAATTTGACATGTTACACACACACACCCATTGCTGTGTTTCAGTGCCTGCACATGTGTATGTGTGTGTGTGTGTGTGTGTGAGCGTGTATGTGTGTTGTGTTGTTTTTTTTGTTTTGTTTTTGTTTTTTTCAGACTATGTAGCTGTCAGACAGATTCACTAGGCTGAGCAGAACAGTGCCAAACAGAGCCTACAGCCTAACCAGCCATCTGGTTCGATCTTGAATCTTCATGAGAACAGCCACAAATTGATTAGAAGTTTTAGCTGCAGTTGTGACTGCCAGGAATCTTGAGGACAGTTGTACTGTTCCTGGGCAGAAAAAGCAGTCGGCTTAAATCATGACGGCCGTAGTAAGGGATCAGACAGCTAGCTCATTGGCCAGGCACAGTCCATCTGGATGTAGGTCGGTCAGGTGTGAGTGCTCACTGTAAGTGCCTGCGTGTGTGTGTGTGTGTGTGTGTCTGCTCGCTTGCTTTTATCTCAGAGTGGGACTCTTTAAACAGCCTGCTAGCTGTTTTATCACATTGCTGCATTCCCCCTGCACTCTTTGGATGCCTATAACTGCTGAATTAGACATGTTCTGGTAATTGCTCCTCTACAGCAGCAGTATTCACTTGGTAAGGGAGAACTATGACTGCGTGTGGCTGGTCTCTGGCCGAGTGTATCAGGCCTAGTGTCTGAGGACTGAAATTTAAGTCAGCGTTTCTGTTAAATATTTTAAATCCTCTCCGCACAATACGTCAAGCCTGATGGCCACAGGCCTGGCAGCCAAGACATTTTTAGCAGAGAGTGGGAGAGGAAGTAGGGAGAGCACTTCATTAGAATGTCTAATTACCCACACCACCAACGAATAAGAGCGTTGATTAAAGTCACACTACACATTAAATATTAAAAATGAACATGCTTCTCACTTTTTGGGCGACTGGCTTTTGCTTTGCTGTGTGATGGTAATTTGGGAGAAAAAGTACATCTTTGGTGTGTTGAAGGAAACTCGTAAAATAAACATTACTGCTACTGTACAAGGTATTGCATGAATAATGTATGTATCTAGGTGTCACCGGCAGTAGTAAATAAATATCCAGAGCATTTGCTTAGATGTTAATGTTGGAGGAATATGGTGTCAGACAAACAGGACTAAGTTTGCATAAATCCAAATTAATGTGACTGTGCATGTGTTTTTGTGCGTGTGGTAAGAGTCGGGAGGTTGGATGTGAGAGAGAGAGGGAGAGAGGAGAAAGGAGGCGAATGGACAGGGATATTTTTTATTCCCTTAATGGTTCCCTTTTGAAATGTCTTTAAAACTAATACATCAAGTTAATGTTGCATCATTAAAGAACACTTACTGACTAGTGTCTTTCATTTTATTCACTCCGCACGACTTTCTCTGGGATGCACAGGAACCTTCCGCGACCCAAGTGAGTGTAATACACCTCAGTTCACATCGTTGTCAGGTTACATTTTACCATTTCATATTTATTCTTTTTCTCTTACTGACATTTGAATCTGTCTGTGTAACAGCGGCAAACCCCTCAGTCTTCTGTCTCTCTTCTGTTTGTGTTTGGGTCCAGAGAGCACGTTATCTAAGGCCCGCGACCCCTGTGGGATGGAAACCCTGCCCTTGAATGGTAACTTCAACAACAGCTACTCCCTGCGCAGTGGCCCAGGGGGTGGAGGTGGGGGCAGCTGTGACTTCCTAGGTAGCGGGGGTGGAGACAGTCCCCCGCCCCTCCTCAATCCCCGCAGCTCAGAGGCGCTGGGCGGCGGCGGCATTCGACGAAACCTCTCTGATGCCGCGGCCTTTGAGAAAATGATCATCTCGGAGCTTGTGCACAACAACCTGAGAGGTGGTGTTGGAGGAGGAAGTGGGGGAGGTGTGGGTGAAGTAGGGGACAGGGTGTGTGGCAGTCTGGCCAGGGGACGTCCTCACGGTGGGGTTGGTCGGGGGACAGTGGGTGCCGGGCCAGAGCCATCTATGAGCATAGATGAAGATGAGGACTTTCTGAGAGACGGACGGCAGCGCACCCCGCAGGATGTGGAGCTACTTTATAAAGCTCTGGAGGAGCCCCTGCTGTTGCAGCGCGCCCAGTCTGTCCTCTACCAGAGCGATCCAGAGGAGTCGGAGAGCTATACGGCCGACCTCACCGAGAGCCTGGGCCACAGTGGCCACAGTGGCCAGAGTGCTGGGGGGCAGGGAGGCAACAGAGCGCCAGACTCCCCTGCCCGTGACTCCCTGTACACCAGCATCACCAACCTGCGAGACTCACCCTACCCTGACAGCAGTCCTGAGCCCCTGGAGGTGGTGCCCCGCTCGGCCCAGCCCCCTGAGGAGCTGTACTACAGCTCCGGGAGGCCTGCCCTTGGCTCTCGTGGGGCCCCCATGCAGACCTTCTACCAGGCCCCACCCCGGAGACCGAGTGGGGAGGGACACCAGGCTCAGGAGCCTGCCCACAATGAGGGAGACGGACAAATGCAGCTGGTCACCAGCCTGTGACTGGAGCCTGAAGGAGGAAGTTGGGGACTAATGTGATGGCCAGAACCGCCTCCTAGCCCGCCTCGTTCTCACATCTCTCCACTTTCTGCTTGTTTGGTTGCCTTTCTTTCTCTTGACATTTATTTAACTAACAGATGAGCAAACAGAGTGACCTTCAGGGGAAGTCATGGCTGACTCTGCAGGAGCAGCCTTTATCTTTAACCCTCCTCTGTCTTATGGAGATGAGCGATGGGTGTTTTTCTGCAGAGCATTCATCTGCTCTCTCCAACCCCAGTCCTCCCCAGTTCTTTTGGTACCCTAAGGCCAAGTCCAGCACTCTGAATGTACCAATCCACCCCCTTTACCTTCAAATATTTCAAAACTCTAAAACTTTGTTAAAGTTTTTTATGTAATTTCTCTTCAGACCTGCCTCCGGAGATGGGAATATCATTTTATATTTTATCTCATTTCCCTTTCTTACCATCCATAGGTCTTTTTTGAGTCATGATTTGATAGGAGTAGTTAGCTGTGGAGACAGGGAATATAGTACACTATTATAACCTAAAAAATGTCTCACAGAAAGCTCTTCATTGTTGCCAAAAATATCTTTTATTGAGCCAGAAAAAAAAAACTAGAACATTCACAAGGCAAACACACACACACACACACACACACACACACACACACACACACACACATACACTCACTCACACATACACTCACTCATCCAGAAGTGCTCATTACCGAACATCAAAAGTGAAAACAGTGCTCCATCTAAGTCAAACGGAGCAAGAGCTTTTGTTCCAAGCAGGCAGTGGGAGCTGATTCAGTGTAGTTGCCTTCATATTCTCTTGTGATGAATCAACAACGATGTACAGAAGTGGAGTAGAGGCAGAGACGGAGACTGAGGAGGCGTTGCACCACCCTTCCAGAGCAGGAGAACCTGCACACATAAGACTGGCCAATCCTCTCCACTGTTCTCTCTGGTTGTTTGCTTTAGGCATTTGAAAAGTTAAATGACTGCCTTGCCATTGTTTTTGAAGAGAGTATTCAATTTGTTGACTTTGGGTCTGCATCCTCTGAGGGGCGGGGGCTGCGGGAGCAGACTGGTGTCACCGCCCCCCTCCCCTGTACTTTGCTGTTAGAGCCTAGCCAGTTGAAGTGGACTTGTTTCCTGCGTGTGGCTGTGACAACCAAGACTGTAAACGTCGCAAACACACCGGTCGACCAATTGGTATAACCGTGTAAATAAAAACCACACATGAATCTACTTTATTCCTGCTATGTAAATAGAGACACCAGATGATCAAAAGCAACAAAAAGTAACAAATACTATGAAAAATGACTTCTTGTACTGCAACAAACAGCCAAAAGAAAAAAATAAAATGTTTTGGAGTTTGTGACCTGAATGATACACTCTATCTCTCTCCCCCGATGCTTGATCTCTCGCTCTTCTGTGCCCCAGCACTGTGCCATTCAGTGAAATTCCTTAGTGATCCGATGGAGAGAGAAAGCCACAGAGAGAGAGATTATAATGTGTAGTAGATTTTTATTTATACAAATGAAAAATGGAACAAAAAAAAAAAAAATCCCGGCACAGTTTTTATGTAATATAATCCATTACATGTTGTTAATGTTTGGCCTTTGACATTCCCAGGGTGGAATTGCCGAGGGCAGCAGGGGGTGGTGGTGGTGGGGGCGGGAGGTGTGGGCCAAGCAAGATAGATGTCGTCAAATGTCATGCTGTGCCTCACAGGCACGATAAGGCATTGTGGGGGAACGACAACATCCATGAAGTGATTCGGTTTGTTCTTGTATTATTTGGAAGATATAACCAGATTACATACTTTTAACAACATGGGTTTTAGCATGTATGATAATGACATTTGTTTTGCTATCAGAGAATATTGCATTTTGCTGTTTCTTGAAGATAGTTTCAGCATTACTCCAGCGCCTAATGTGACAATTCATTAATTTCCTGTGTGCATGTGTGTAAGTATGTGTGTGTGTGTGTGTGGTGTGTGTGTGTGTGTGTGTGTGTGTGTGTGTGTGTGTGTGTGTGTGTGTGTGTGTGTGTGTGTGTGTGTGTGTGTGTGTGTGTGTGTGTGTGTGTGTGTGTGTGTGTGCGTGTGTGTGTGTGCGTGTGTGTGTGTGTGTGTGTGTGTGTGTGCGCGCGCATGTGCTGTGCACCAGACTTTTGTATGTGCACACACATTTGAAAGGCTATTTTTTTGTGACGTGTCTTGAATGCACATCAGTTAAACAGGGGCAGGGGTGGGGGTACGTATTTCCGAGTGCTGCCATTACTTCTCCGCCTCAAATGGAAGTTGCTCTTGTCGTGGCGTTCAGGTACGAGGAGGACAGGAGAAATCAGACCGCCTCCAGAGACATGAGATACCCACATACTATGAAAATAACAAGCAGGGTTGACCGATCGGGAGGAAAAAGGTTTCCAATATGCCACCTTATGCAAGCGATACATTTGAGAAATTAGCTGTCAAGAGAGAGCTGCTCATGAAGCTCCTTTCATCCAGCTGAAATCTGTCTGACCTTCACTAAACTGAGAGTTTGCCTTCTTATACGGTTTATTTATAGGTATTTGTTATGGTTTATTTATCAGTTTTAATGTATGTTTTTGGAATATTTATTCACATTGATTTATTCATGGCATTGTTTCTGTTTTTTTGGGACTTTCTCCCTCATAAACCTGCGGCAAATGAAAGAGTGTGGCAAGTAGACGGAACGTGAGCAGAAAATAGATGCATCCTCTGCAGTGTGACATTTGGCTACGGCCTGACTGTCCCACTTCTAAGAGGACCCAAAGGACAGCTTTTAGCTGTGGCTCCTGGGGCTGGAAGAGAGAGAGGGTTAAAGACAGATAAGGGAGAGGGATTACAAGGATTTGCCGCCATTTATTCTTGTTATTCAAATCATTTGTGTAACATTATATGGGCCACGGAGTGCAACGCAGCTCAGAAAGAAGGCCCTTGTATCATCTCTTGAGCCATAGGGGGAACATGTGCAATACTGGTTTGATGGTATATGACTTGGATGTGGACCTGAACCAGGGAGCTGTCTGTGTTTACAAATGAAAAGACAGTATGCATATGTATTCTGCTCTGCTGCAGTGCTGGACAATGTGACGCACGGATCTCATGGCTCAGTTGTCGGGCACCGTACTGAGACAGCACTCACTGGTCAACTGAGGACAACTGAATGTATTTTAACAAGCAGGACAAAAGATAAAACAATTCACTCCAGGGTGGAAGTGTTAATGGGAAACACAAGACGGCCATCATCATCTTTATCCTCATCATTCTCATCACCATCACCATTAACTCCGTCCCTCCGTCACTGCATTTGACATAATGTGCTGATGCTGATCTCTAGTGCTCAGCTGGGACCTGCCCCGGGGAGAAACACTGTTTAGACAGGCACCCCCCATGAGAGGACGAATGTGCGTCACCTTGGGCCTGCTTCTCTTTTTTTTTTTCCAGCCCCAACCCCCCCAACCCCCATCCCATCTCATCCACATTTTAATATCAATCTCAATGGACTCCATTAGTGCTGCACTTCTTTGAGAGTGTTAATTTGTTTTGTCAAAAGCTTTGTTTACCCCAGATTAATATCTCAATAAACAGAGGAGTGCTGTACTGTGGTAAATGATAGTGATTATACAGTAGGAAGGTCTGGGGCCCACGCTGTCGGACGGAGGCTCACATAACGGGAGTTTCTCCACCGTTCAAAGCCCTCCAAACCTCTGATTATAAGAATAACACCGTGGGTACTCATTTACTGCAGTGAACTCACCCTCACTCTCTTCCCTGCTCTCTTTTTCCTTCTTGGTCTGCAAATGTTTAACACAATTCCCATTCCATGCTGGTGGCAAGCCTGGCATGCGTGTGCTTCAGTGGTTAGGAGCGAAGTTGTTTAAAAGGTGGGATGCCCAACCTCTGACACAGTGCTGTTTCACCCCTGCAGCTTAGTGTCAGTGGAAAGTGAGCTGTGGCATTGTTGAGTCTATCATTAGACAGCAGAGGTCCCAGCAGGCCTACTGTCCTTTCTCTTGCAGTTGACCCTTTCACACACTTTTTTTTCATTTATTGTTTTTTCCAGCGATTTGTGTGGCCTATATCACACCAGGAGGGCAGTTGTGGGTGGGGGGAGGAGGGTGTTCAACAGCAGCAGAGAAGCAGAGGGTCATTATGTCTGCAAAGACTGGCCCAAGAGGGTACGGAGCGGGGACAACATCAGCAGAGATGTCACAGATGTCACAAATTCATAGCCAAAGGCGGTGGGAGCGGGAGGGCGGCTGGTGGGGCGGGTTTGCAGTGAGCCTGCGCAGGGTTGGATGTGGAGATAAGGAGATGGATGTGCTGCTTTGTCTCACATGGCTGTTGGTGGTTTGCAGCCCAGAGGTTATCACTCTGTGGTTTAACTCGATCAACCTGGTATGTCGGCTCTCGTGTTCGCTCATAGAATAAAACAGATCGGCCTGTCGAGGAAGAAACATGATGTGATTGTTGTTCGGTCTAATGGATGCTTCCTTTAAAAAAAAATGTGAATATGAATCCACTGCCGCGTCAGCTGATTAAAGCAAGATTTTTGGAGTTCTAAGTAATGCGACAGGATTTTCCTATAGAGATTTTTAAAAAGCAAATGTAAACAATGATAAAGTAGTACTATTTTATTATTGGTCTCTTGTTACGTATCCACATGACTACTATACAGTACTTATAGAGTAGTTTTAAGAATATGTAGGGGTATGGCATAAACCCAGAGATGAGGATTGTGCTGTTTCTCTCTTTTTGTCTTGAATATGAATGGGGAGCTGTGCCAGCAATTCAGGCCAGCGGCCATCTTTGATGCACAGGGTGGGACCAACAACAAGAGGGGCTTTTAGGTAGAATGGGGTTCTCAATGCAATGCTGAAGATGTGAGGCCCATTCTACATAGAGACCCCGAGGTCCAAAACCAAAACAAACATATCCTTTGACACACAGACATATGTACAATACACTTATTCAGTCAGGTTCAGTAGTTTTATACACTGCAGATGTGGATCAGCTTTTTACATATGAACATCTGTCCACAGCAGGAGCAAGCTGAATCTGTAGGCATGATTTTTTTTTTCTATTTCGTCCTTTATCTCCGCTGAGTGCACTGTCTCTTAGAGTGGGGAGGAGCTGAACTGTGCCTGCATGTGCTTGTCCATGGCTATAGTGATCTCCATCCCATGATCATCCACAGGCCTGCCAGAAAAAAAACGCAGCCCCACAGGGTCTGCGTCTGTCGTCAGAGGTAGAATAGCTGGCTACAGCTGGTGCGAATGGGATATTCTGAGAATCAGCAAAGGGCTGTATTAATGAGCTCGTTACAGCAGAACCTGGTCAGTATTGGACATCCCCGACATGCTCATATTTATGGGATTATATTATTGGGTGCTAGTGGTTTTACATAGCAGGGTGTAGGCATTGGTAGGAACAATGAGAACTGACATTGTGCCATGTGGGGTTCTTCATATAGCACCATTTACAGAGCTTTCTGTGACTTTTCTATGAAATGGATAATTTATCATGTACCGCTGAGACATTTGTAAACTGAGTTTAATAATAACTCCTTGATTCTGTTTCTGTTTTGTTTGTTTTTTGAGCAATGATGTTCATTTGCTTTATTTGATTTTTGTTTTTTTCTCATGGTCATTGCTTTGACAGCTGTCTGGGCCAAAGGGGATGATTTTCTGTGAGTGTTTGCGTCATTGCAGGTCAGAGCGACCTTGTATCAGCACATATTAATAAAAAACTATTGAAAATATACTCCGTTCATGCTTCAGGATTTCTCTGCAAACATCTCAAAGGGGCTCAGTTTTGTGTGTGCGTACGTATGGTTGTGCGCTGATGCACAGCATAATTACTTATGTGTTTGTGCATGTGCCAGTGTGATAAAAGCATAACAGCACACAGGAATTATTAATCTTTTGCAGTGCCATAAGCTTCATTATACCCCATGATTCAAACTGGAAAAGAAAAGACATGTTTAAGCACTAATACGGTGGCTATGTTTTATTCATGGGCTGTCCTGCAGGTTACGACAGCATTGTGTTGCTCATCTGTGTACCATGGGAAGCAGGGGACTGAAGCCAAGTCACCCAGCACCTTCCTGAGTCAGCTCCCCTTTGAACCATACACTGTATGCATATGCAGATTTGACCCAGTGGTTGGGATGATGATTCTGCCAAACACTGGCCTGTGTCCAAAGCATACTACACAAGGTGATCAAAGAGATGCAGAAATAAAGCAAGCTGTCAGTTTAGGAAACAATACCCAGAGCCCCAAAACTCTTAGTGTTTGGACAGGGACTAATAAGAGCATCACGTACCAGGGAGGATGGGAGGACTGGTCCCATACTAATCTGGAGAAAGCAAGGCTTTGTTTCACTACAGTAACCCTGAGTCAGTATTAGAGAGCCCAGCTACAGTAATGCTTTCAACCATCTCATATGTATGTGTATGTACATGCAGACCTGTGGGCATACTCGCTCAGCTGGATTCAGCTTTACAAAGCATCAGTCAAGGTTAATTAATCATACGGTGTGGTGTGATCCCTGATGTAATCTTTTAATAACTGCAGTGTGAGTACAGCTTACTGACTTCTGAATGAAACACTGTTTGCTTGCAGCGGCCTATTAAGCCCTAGCAGCACACAACAGTAGGCGACCTATAGTACACTCCAGAGTAAGCATAAACATAGTGATCAGCCAGAGATCAGTTAGAGATAACAAACCTAAGTGTTGAAACTGCGGCCCATAGCTTCCCTTAAGCCTTCCTTATCCCTGATGTGGTATGATCAGAGTTCAGCTCCCGCTGATTTTTGTTCCCTTGACTGCTCATAATCCCGCTCACAATGGAGTGTGATTGGTAACTAATTAGTCAATATCTTATTATTATGTGCATCAGAGCATGTAGTATTCATGTGTAATTGCAGCCTTGCTGAAACTTTGCCTCTTCCTTTTTATTCATTTTTTTTTCATGTCCTTCTGTATGCTGTACATGTATGATGACATGTGATGATCCACCCCCACCCCTCACCCCTGCACTACCCATCCAACAATCCTCCTAGCCCCTGCATCCCTCCCTCATGTCCCTTCAGTGAAACTCCCCGAGAGGGGAGGCTCAGAGGCCTTGACCATTCAATCACCCTCTTTCCACCGGTGCTGCAGTAACACTTTCACACACTGACATAGCAAACATGAGCAACCAAGCCTCTAACCCCTGACACAGTCACTCTCCGGCTCTCAGTCCATCTGAGGGGTAAAAAAAACGTCTTTTTCAAGGTCATTGCACATTTAGAGAAGCTTAAAATAGAATCAGACATCGACAAACCAAGACTCACAGCAGCTCTCAGCAGATCCCAAGAGATAGAGGAAATAGATGTATTAAATTCAGCCTGAACCCCTGAGTGTTTGTGTGTTACTGTAATTACTACCATACATCAAGCCACAGGGGCAACAAATCTTTTAAGTGCTATAACATACAGCAAAAAACACTTAAATTATCAAATGATATGTGATGTACTTACTGTTCCTTTATTGGTTGATTCATAAATCAGAGCAATAACTATACTAGGAAATAAATCTATCAACCCAAACACACACACTGATTGCATAGAACAATAGCTACTCAACAGCACTATAATCATTTATTGAACCCAAAGAATATTTAGCTCCACCCACGGTGTTTGACCATAAAAAATACAATACGTAAAAATAGGAAGTACATTTTAGGCCTTCATACATTTGCAGCTATTTGAAGCTATTGCAGTCTGGAATAAATATGTGTTTATTGCATTGGCATTACTCAACAAAAGTAAGAAGAGATGTTATTGCCTATGTATCTCAGTATTGTAGGACTCATGACTATTCACTGCCCCCATGTGGTATAAAGCTGATACTCCCTGCTCTGTGTTCTGTGTTGCCTTCAATAGTTAAGACACCAAGGTAAAAATGACCAGGCAGTGAAATCACTTCAAAATTCATGGCAATAATTCATAGAATAATTTTTAATAGCTCAATATTGTAATTGTTACATATACAGTATAAATCGATGAACTATAAAGCAAAAGAAATGATACTGATTTCATAAGTGATAAAAAATATAGCATCAAATGCGGAGTGAAATGCAAGCAAGTGACTAATACAGAATAATTTTAGTCAGCAAAAAACAAAGGAAGTTACAATTTACAACTGATTAGAAAATATAAAAAAAAGTACATGTAATAAACTCAAAAAGAACAGAAAAACTAAAGAAAAGCTATTCATTTTCATTTTAATAATATAGAATATTTTATATAAGATATATCAGTTTATTTTATAAATATTTATTTATGCCATACATTACATTATATCTGATATATAGGTGCATTAATTAAGTTGTCTCACCTGTGTATGGGATACATTTTCTGACAGGTCCACCCATCCTTTCGTCAAGCCAAGCATTTAATACTCTCAGTAAAAAAAAAATCCCATCATTATTATTAGTATTATTTTAATGAGACCAGTGTCTTCCATTTGATTGATGAAGCTATATTGTGATAACTGTCAGTTAATGTAATCATTGTCTGATGTAATGATTACAAAATGTAACGTTCATCTAATAAGGCTTGTAAAAAAAATATATTTTCTAACACTGTGAAAAAAGACATGCTGATCAAGAGAGAAAAGCATTGTGGGAAAAGAATTATCATTTAAACAAAATTGCTTGACTTGATCCCAAAGGAGTTCCCAGTAAATGTACCCAATACACCGATAGTGAGAATACTTAATGTTGGTTATATAATACAGGTTATTATCATTATCATTATCATTATTATTATTATTATTATTATTATTATTATATTATTATTATTACTATTATTATTACTATTATTGTTTAGTATTTATTTATATAACGTTCTTCATCTTGGGTGTAGACTCCACGTCAGTGTTCTGCAGAAAACCAAAAGGAAAGCGAAATCAAAAGAAAAACAACACAAAAAAATATACTAAAGCGGGTATGGAAAGCTTTCTACTTACTGGTGCAGCAAAGCACCTGCTGACCTGGTCTGGGTCAAAGCCGCACTTGTTCACAAAAGCTTCGGCTCCACCTGTCATGTCAGGACCTTGGATGTTAGCTCTAGAGACAGAAACAACAAGGAATAGAGACGTGAACCTAACAGCACAATTGCAGCAAAGCCTGGTTTGTGCTCACTTTTCCGAGCACATGTCAGACAAGTTCTGAAAGTTCAGACTGGCCCTTCATCTTTGGGATGCGGGTTGGGGGGAGCAGTTCATAAAGTTACTCCTGACAGCTGTCTACAGGCCAAATGAAACAAGGTATGAGGGAGACTGGAAATTGGAAAGCAACAGAGATTTGTCTTTGGGGACAGTTATGAGTGCAGAGTGACAGAGAACCAGTCTCACCGCTCATTCGGCAACAGCGACTCTCCTTCTGCCTCATGATCTTCACGACCACAATCACCAAAATCATCACACACACATCCACTGTGCATGTCTGTGACCCTGGAGAAGAATTCACAGCCATTATTATGAGGATGGGCAGAGAAAAACTTTCTGTCTAGTTTTATCTCCATTCGATTCTTATTTTTTCCTTTTTGTACCTTTGATAAAATTAAAGTTAAATTTGATTTGATTTGATTTGACATCAGTTTGTAGTCATCAGCTCAAGTTACCAAAACTAATATTAGTATTGGTAATTGGTAGTTTATTTTCATCTCAGCCTCACACTGATCTGCATCTGATGTTTCTAGCTTTAATCATGTTTTATCACTGTGGATTCTTTTTCACTTTCTTTACTTATCATTTTGCAAACATCTGTAACAGAAGCTAATACAACCTGTGTAATTACATTATGAATATAAAATGAATAATAATAAATTATAGAATAAATGATAAATATCTAAAAATGAACCACTAATAAAAAAGTGATTAATCTCTTGGAGGCAGAAACATAAACATACACATTTTCAAAAGGACACATTCTCAATTCACATCTTCTAGCAACTCTTTAAAGTGTGTTATATAAGCTATGCAAAAATGTGCAAATTTAAAAATCGCTTCAACTCTATTGCAAGATAGTATCCACCACAATTTAAACTGTTAGATAACAGACTTACGTCACAACGTCACTTCCTCCTGGATCATCCCTCAAGTCCCTGAAGTAGACATATACAATAGTTATCTAATAGTAATAATACGAATTGATAATAAACACACCAACAATCCGTCCAGTACCAACAGTTTACCTGTTCATGGCTCTGTCAACATCAGGGGCTTTTATGTCGCCACTGTAAAACAAATAACAGTTAAGAATGGCACTACCTGTCCAGTTAAAGGGACACTTCCACTAAATCTTTCAAGCAAAGCTGGTTACAGGCACAAGAAAAAGTCAGCAATTCTCATTCTCACTTTTCAGTTGACTCATTGTTCAAGTTGTGGTCCAGACCGTTGTTGTAAGGACTGTTGCCATCAGTTTTAGGATTAACACTATGGAGACAAATGCAGCTTTTTCAGATAACAGTCTAGACTTCCTTATTATTATTTTTTTTAAAACACACTTTGATGGTTTTGACAAGCACCATGTTTTTGTATGTGTGTATATAGATGTTTTCATGGCAGCCTAACCTGTGAACATGCACAGTTTTTAGAGTGTCATCTTGCTCAGGATCATTTCCACCACTTCCCTGTAGATCAGTGGCAGGAGGTATGTCAACCAGGCTACAGTGACAAAGAAAAGATGTAGAAGATTAACAGAACTTCAGGGATCTGTTCTAAAAGTAACATTCACACATAAAAAGACTCACGTAGTCTCTGCTGTCTCTGTTAACTCTGCCTCGGAATTCCCCTTTCTGAGACAACAGGAAGTCAGTAGGTATCTACAGAAGCAAGTCAGTGTAGATGATCTGTGCTGCCCCCTGAAACAAGAAAACAAACACTTCTGAATCCATGCAAGATTCTGTGATATCTACGTGTATAAATCACATTAATAGTTGATTGTTGTTGGACACAGAATAGAACTCACTTCATGTCCTTTTTCCAAGTAATGTAACACAAAACAAGCACGATAATCCCAATGATCCCAATGATCCAATGATCCCAATGACAAGCTTTATCACACCAGCTGACACAGACAAAATGCAAACATGTCATAATCAAATATTCATTTGAATTATATTTTTAATGTTGTGAGACATTGGAATAATTAACAGAATGAACTTCCACTCACTGAGGCTCCATGGTAAATCTGGCTCAGGATCCTTTATTTCCTCTGTTAAAAGTAAAGAGGTGAGATACTTGTACATATAATGTATATATGATATATATGTATACATACAGTATATGATCAGCGTTGAAAGATCAGGGTCAATAGTGAACCAGGCATTCACAACATCTCATTGCCTTACCAGTAATTTTAAAAAACACCCAGTTCTCTTTCACAAGCCGACCCTTGAAAGGCGAAAGCAAAGTTGTGAGTCAATATTTCATATTTACAACACAACAAGCCAGTCTGACTTCTATAGAATGAGTTCATATAAATACTATGAGGGAAACTCACCATAGAAATGAAGCATTTTACTTCCAGGTCTCTGCAGTCTCTTGTAACAACTGAATAGTTGTCGATGCTTTTCACCTCATCCGAATATACAGGTTGTTTTCCAGGCTTGGCAATAGCAATCAGAATCTGTTGGAGTACAGTAAGAAAAGGATTACTTTCACTTTCTCTTTCCTTCTGTCTATTTCTTAAAGACCTTGCTAACATTACTTTGTATAACAAACTATGAGCTATAACAGAGTTTGAAAGCTAATCAAAATACCTTGTCATAGAATGCAGATATCTCAGATCCAGCAGGGCAGTCATGTGCGAAGTTAAAACCATCGCCATTTTTGATGTCAAAGCAGGAAGTGTTTCTTTGAGAATAGTCTTTGAAACATGAGAATTATACATTGTATCATTAACTAACTTTTTTAGGCCTCAGAGAAACATTCTTAAATGGTAACACAAGCAGCATCAAAAAGTAGATTAGACTTAAACAGTGTATTAACTCAGTGTTCAGTCAACAATAAACCCAGCAAAAAAAAAGGAAAAACAGGAAAGAAATATATATGCTCACAAAGGTCCATCTCTTACCTATTGTGGTGGCACCCGATGATATTATCACAGAAGCCAAAACATAGATTTGAAGAGTCATTTTGTCGAAGGATAGTCAAAGGTAAGAGTGAAGGCAGCGTCTTCCGTGTGGGCAAACAAAACGAATGAGGAAGAGCACTGATACAGGAAGGGGCAGGCTTAAGGTTTATACTGCTCTTGAACTGGGCTACGATAATGTGATTTATATTAGTTTCAAAAGATGTTTTTCTTCATCTTTTATGAAATCAATTTATACAGTATGGGTAACCTGCGGTGTAATTTTACAATTTTGTTCATTTATTGTTTTTCTTACTGTGGTCACATAACTCCACACATACCTTCTATTGAAACAGAAGGGACAAACAATGCAGTCCCCTCTGTCTCTATACCAACCAGTTTGTTCATTTACCAGTCTTCCAATGAAATCTGTCATATATATGTAAATATCATCATATTGTTTTCTCCCTTCTTGAATAAACAAACAAAAAAGAAACAAACAGAGGAACAACACAACGCGCAGGACTTGACTAGCTCGGAGTCTGTCCTTCAGTCACTCATCACAGATTTTCACTCAAATTATCATGAGGGACATATTAATTTCTTAAGTAAATATAAGTATGTATACTGGTCTTGCTGATGAAATATTGCTCATATTATGAAAAAAACACCTCTAATGGATTTCTAATGTACCCTCACCGAGCACTTTATTAAAAACACCATGCTAATAATGTGAAGGTCCTCCCTTTGCTCTCAATTCTTTGTGGCATTGATTCCACAACATGTCAGAAACTGCTGCCTAGATTCTGCTCTATGTTGACATGATTCAATCACATTATTTCTGCAGATTTGACAGCTGCACATTCATGCAGCAAATCTCCTGTTCCTCCACATCCCAGAGGTGTTCTACTGGATTCAGACATGGTGACTGAGGAGGCCACTGAAGTTCGATGAACTCATTGTCAGGTTCATGAAACCAGTTTGAGATGACTTTTGCTTGGCGAGTTATCATGCTGGAAGTAGCCATTAGAAGCCTTTTTGGCCATAAAGGGATACATGTGGTCATCTACAATACTCAGATAGGCTGTGGCATTCAAACGACAAGGGACTGGTGTTAAATGTGCCAAGAAAACATTCCCCACACCATCAAGCTACCACCACCAGTCTCTTTTTCTAGTCTTAAACTGTCCAGTTTTGGTGGCCCAGCCACCTCAAGGTTCGATGTTGTTTTTGAGATGCTTCTCTGCTCACCACAGTTGTAAAGAGTGGTGGTCTGAGTTACCATATCCCTTCTGTCAGCCCTGACCAGTCGGGCCATTCTCCTCTGACCTCTGGCATCAACATGGTGTTTCTGTCTGCAGAGCTGCTGCTCACTGGGTGTTTTTTTTTTTGTTTTTTTACACCGCTCTGAGTAAAAACTCTAGAGACTGTTGTGTGTGAAAATCCCAGGAGATCAGAAGCTTCAGAAATACTCAAACCAGCCCTGCAAAGTCACAGAGATCACATTTTTGCTCCACTCTGATGATTGATGTGAACATTAACTGAATCTCCTGACCCATATCTGCATGATTTTAGTCATTGCACTGCTGGCTCGTGATTGGCTGATTGGATAATTGCATGAATAAGCAAGTGTACGGGTGTTCTTAGTGAAGTGGTTGGTGAGTGTAGTTTTGCGTGTGGAACACAAGGGGAGGCCCTTGTCCTATGGGTCAGAGACTCACAGATAAACAGCTAGCCCTGGCTTTTAAGATCACCACAAGGTTTTAATTTCATTGGAGATCAAATGAGAATAAAAAGGGGAAACACATAATGTATTATACATGTGGTCTGAAAGATATGCACAGGGATGTGTCAGAAAAACACATCCTTCAGCCCACTAGGAGTTCTGTATTGTGACAGGATGTTTCCACTACTCAAGGTGGATGCATTTGTATTTATCCATGTTCACATTTGTGTTGCGTATTTCCTCCTGTTATCTTCAGAGACAGCTCGTAGACAGAGAATGGCAGTCCTCCCAACTTATTCTAACCATTAGAGAACAGAGGAAGAACAAAGGCCTCTCAGTACTCTGTCATTTTTCTTTCACATATACACACACACACACACACACACACACACATGCACAGTGCAAAGATAAAGCAGAAGCTGCCATGGTGCAGCACGCTTCATTTACACTGCATCTTCTCTGGTCCACCGAGAAAACACAGACCATACACTGTGTCACTCAATACGGGCCCCTCTCTATCTCTTCAACTCTGACTACTCCCCTTCCTCGATCTCTCTGCCCCTCTCTCCTTTGCCCTTCCCTGTCTCTCTTTGATGGCAAGAGTCCACCAGCGCAGATGAGTAAAAATGTGCTTCCCAAACATACTTTCAGGTTTCCACCTTAAATATAATTTATTGCATTGGATGTGGGAGTAGATCAAGTGACAGAGAAGCCAAGTATATTTACTTATTAGCCGAGTTTGGTGTGTCTAACCAGCTTAACATTGCATCATTCCTGAAGGTTTCATCACTCCTTGGCTAAGGCCTCAATGAAAAAAGAAAAAACACTGTGTGGAAGTGGGCTTGTCCAATCATCTGATCCATTTTCCATAGATATCAAGTGACAGTGGGAGGCTTGGATATCCGACCATGCCTCTCGTTATCCTCAGAGCTTCTGCATAAACAGAGGAGAGCAGTGATGACGCAGGACAGCCTGAAAACACACACAAGGCTAGGAACATGCATGTCCCACGGTCCACACTCCCACAAACACTGTGCGTCTGTTTCTGCAGCCTGGATGAAGGACTAAATTCCAAACAGTCCAAACAGGACTTTTAGGGTAAATAATTACAATTCTTGTTCTGTTCATAAGAGCAGTGATGAGAGATAAACAGCTCTCTTCCTGTCTCTCCCCTCCAAATCTTTCATTCTCTTTAAAGAGTTTCAAAGGTAAGAAGGACGACTAAATTAAATCCCATAAAGTTTTTACGGTTCATTATTATGAACTCAAGTTGAAAACAAAAACTGGGTGCACCATTCAGGGCATGTGAGTTGTGGAGTCAACACTGAGGCAAAGCAACACCCCGAGAATCCTGAGTAGCTCTGAGACAATAGTGCTGGCTGCTCCGTGCTCCTCCGTAGCTCCACAGCAGTTTCAAAATACACCCGATAGAAAGCCAACCGCGACCAAAACAGCATATACAAGCCAGATATGACTCCTTTTAAGAAAACAGTATCATGTTCACACTCTAAAGTGTTTTTTTTTCCTCCAGTTACATTATTAATGCAGAGACCAACATCACAGGCCTTTACATTGCATTCACCCTGAATCCAAACCTTGTGTGATTGAACTGTAGCTAGGAAAAACATCAAGTCACTAGGGGTGCTTTCAAGTAAATGGTAATAAGCATAATCCCTCACTCTGAGTACAAGGACCAAAAAGAGAGGTGAGTTTAGGGAACAGAAAATCGTGCTGGGACTGTTACACAAACTTTGGTCCGTCCAGTCGGCTCAGTATGAAGCCCAAAACCCCCACTGGCAAAGACTGGATACCACCACAAGGGACAGCTACACATGTCCAGCACAGGAAGCACACCAACACCAACACACATACAGAAAAATATGTAGGCAGTAATCACATTCATCTGGGTTTCACCCAGCTCACACACAGTATAGCGATGTGCCAAGTGTGTTCTGTAATACATAAACATTCAATTATGCTATGCGGTTACATTATGGCAATTATATACCAGAATATTCTTTGCTAGGAGTGGAGGTGTCATGGGAATATATGAATATACGAAGGGCTTCACACAATACTGTGTACACCCCCACCCCATCTATACCTCCTACACACATATCAAAGCCCCTAACTCTCCGTCTCATTTCCAAAACCACAGCTCCCCTTTACAGAGCGTGGTTAGCCTGGGCACAGCAACCTGATCCTGCTGAGAAAATCTTATAAAAGGAAGCAAATAAAACAACCCAATCACAAACACCTCTCCTCCACAGAGCCAAACATGAAAGATCTGCTGACAGAGGGCCTATCAGTGTTTGAATAGAAAGGCTTGGTGTGGTTGCATCATTTACATTAGGCTATAACTTGCAAACTGCCACGTCAAGGAAGGCACTGCACAGTATGATGCACAGCAGCTTTTGTTCATATGCTGCTGAGACACATGTTGCGCAATATCATAGAGCAACTTGGACAAGCTCTATTAATCTTTTTTCCAGCTCAATCTCCTGAGAGGGATCTCTGTCAGAAAACAAACCTCTCTGTTTGAAGCATGGCCTCCAGTTAAACTTCTGCCTTTCTCTCTCTATTTCTCCCTCCTTCTTACTCTGTTTTCTCTCCCACTTTCCCTCTCACTCCACTTTTCTTCCCCTGTCATCTCTCTTCCTCCCTCTCTCTGCTCTTTACTCTCCTTTGCCATTGTCCCCCCCACTCCCAGTGTTTCTTTTCTTTGCTCTCTTCATTTATTTCCCCCCTGTGATTTGTTGCTGGCATAACTCTGAGAATTTGGCTGGGCGAACCCAGGGCGAGCGTGTCTTGTTACAGCAGTCCAGGCCCTCTGATAAAGCCCTACATTGTGAGGGATAATCCCTGAGAAACAATTGAGATATTTTTTATACCGTGCCCTTTGTTATTTCTGTAGGCTCACACGTAAATATACACACAGCATGCACACACACATACAATACAACTCAATTCACACACTCCACTATTTGTTCTGACACACAAACAAGGACATGTACAAGCACCGGCATGCACTGCACACTAAATGGACTCATGAGAAAGTATGTAAGAAGTTCACATCAAATTACCCATTTGGTTCATTTTCTTTTATAAGCTGCTCACTATGCATATCCAAGACTGTCTCACCTGAAGCTATGAGTGACATGATAGGAGTTTTAAGGGATGGGGATTTGTAAATGGGGAGTTGCTGCGGTGCTGTGAGAATGTCGGTTAAGTCAGTGCGTCTGTCACTGTCATGTTTTGTCAAGGCAGCCCTTCTGTAGCTGTTCACACTTGACTGGGTCCTATTGTTAAATAAACAAAGCCTTGTGTTTGGTTGTGTTGCAGATCAGTGAGGTGATCCGGTGCTCACCTGAAAATTAAGAGGGGGAAAAAAAAGCAGAGAGGAGAATGGAAAAAAGAACAGAACAATGAGACTGCAAAAAAAAAAAGATTTACATTTTAACACACTTAAAGACTTCACAAAAATGTGCCAGCCATTTTCACAGCAGACAGTCAGACATGTGATAGCATGAAAAGCACTGAAAACATGAACAATGGCTGTGTGCCATTTAGGTGCTCAAGTTCGATGGCCCTGGTACCTTACTGGGACACTCAAACTCAGTGGAGCCGTCATTAGGGTTATTAGTGCCACTTGTGACTTTGCTGCTATGACAAGTGAAAATATCTGCTGTGAAAAACTCCTACTGTGTGCCACAATCTCAATCTCCGCTTTTTCTTCCTTTGATGTAAGGCTGACAACTCAACCGACTGCCAGTACATAGATGATGGCAATTCATTTATTTTAAATCAATTCACAGCTTCATTACATGCTATAAACATATATACAAGCTATGTAAGCTTTTGCTATTGCTACATAGCCAACATTAGCATTAACAGCTGTTTACTTACCAGTCTAGAACAAATGTTGTGAGTTTAGCATCAAACCTCATTTCTTTACTTTCTTAAATCTACTCACTTTTCTTACTTGTCTCCAGTTGTGGAAAGCAGCCCTTTTATTTTTCCTCTGTTTCTATCACTTCTTTTCCTCTGAAGTTAGCATGCTAACCAGGTAGCTCCAGCCCAGTTGGCCCATCTCGTCACTGTGACGTCCAGTCTGTCCTGAAGAAATAGTGTTTCTCAGAGGGCATATTGTAAGTTTTTGTACTGTAAATGCAACAATGACTGAAGCTCTTTGCAAAGTAATGTACGCTGACATATGGCAATAGCAAAACTTATAGCAAACAAATAGCCCCTTTAATGAAGTTATTGTTTGAATTTTGAGACTAGATTACTTACTTGTGAATGTTTCTTTTTTTGCAGCATGTCAGCTCCTGCTGAAGACAGCTGTTCTGTGTCTAGACAGGTAGATGCCTCTGCGGTTTCATGCTTGGGACTGCCTCCCTGTCACGACCATCATTCCTCATCTTCCAACAGGAGGTGTCCTTCACCGGCTTTTCCACTGCTGCCATCATCTGTCACCACGACCAAGGGGAAGGAGAAACATAATTACAGGGCAGAGGCAGCCATAACTCAACCCACAAGCTTAACACTAATAACAATAGTAGCCAGCAGCTGTAACTGTCAGATTGACATTGTTCAACAATTACACCAAATTACTGTAAACAATCCATCGTAAAAAACTGTTGTAGTCCACCTGTTGCCCAGTGGCAACAGGAAAAAGACCAGATATATCCTGCTAAATTAATAAGACAAAGATGAGCACGGGCAACAGATTTAATAATGATTTGTTACTGTTGTTAAAGAGGATATCTTACACTTATTGTTATGTATTTATATATATATATATATATATATATACTTATTGTTGTACATATTACACAAGTTCTCCTTGGCAAGTGATGTTAGTGGATCGGTGTTACACACACAAATTACTCGCTAGTTCATCTCACTTATTACAAGGAATCACAGGAATATTACCGGGTGTCTGCTGTGTGCATACTCATTAAACTATTGGCACTAAGCTATGTGCAAAATGATGATGAAAGGATATATACACTGACATACACACACAGGAGAGGCTTGCACTGTATTTAACAGTCATCTGGGCTCCAGCAAGCACATTTCATTGGCTCTCTGTGCTTCAGTATTGTAAGTGTGACCTCAGCACCTGTGGTTCTTCAATTCTCTATGTTATTCTAGCCGGTTCCTGTCGAAGACTTAGTAATTAGGACTGCACTGCACTTATAGCACCATTGTTACTATAGACAGACACACACACTACTGCGCTATAACTCTTATATACTCACTCTTACGCACACATTTACACTCTTTTATACTCACATTGGCTTCATACATCAAGAAGGAGACTTGATGTATGAGGCTAAAACAGTGAACTGAAACAGTGAACAGTGGCCACAACTAACAATTACAGAATAATGGCACATTAAACCATTAAAATGCTTGGCTTTGACATGATTCAGTGCAGTGTAACAGTGATGCAAGAAGAGCCACAAAGTCAGTAAATAGATGTCAGTTATTCAGTGATATCTATCTAAGTTTGCTAAAATTAGTGGTAAAACATTGGTCATATCAGACCAAGTAAAACTATAGCCACTCCAAATAATAAATTTAATGTTTGATTGTTAAGAGGAAGATTGTGTTATTGCTTCTTTCAAAAATGACACAGTCTCACTATAAGCAAGCCTTCAGCCTATCAGCCTATCAGGAGCTGAAAATGTGAACTAACTCATTTAATCACACTTCCTTCCTTTCCTAATAAACATTCACCACACAATCTCTGCCTCACACTCACAATCACTTTCTCCTCCACAAGACATAATACTCACACGCACAAAAACAATGATGTGCTCACTCACTCATTCCACTATTCTACCACATAAAACCTTCATCCACCATTTTCACACACTCAGCTGGTCTATCTCACATACACACACATCATTTCTCTCTTTAATTTATTATAAATAACATCAATATTTCTCACACACACCACTATTCTATCGCAAATGTATGGTATATGTAGGCAAGAGTGATAGTATTTGTGGGGGAGAGTATAGTGGTGTATGTGTTTGATTATGATGGTATGTGTAAGGGAAGGAGTGATTCATGGTCTAAATAGCCTCTTAGACAGACACACAGATGTAGGTATGTGCATAGTCATACACATTTAAAGGCAAAACCATGTTAGCCTAGTGGGCAAAAAGTCAGATTCAACACATACACACAAATGAAGACACATGCATACACTGACCCAACATGTTTTATACACACTGCTAATGCCAACTCTATCCTCACGACATGTCTCTTGGGAGATCTTCTCCTCAGAGCTGTAGAGTAAGCAGTGAGGTCAGTTGTATACATTCAACTTTATGAGCTTGACTTGAGTAATATATTGTAGTTTGCTTAAGTGATGAATGGACTGTTTTCATGGCCCCCCCCCCCCCCCCCCGTATTAACATGGGCTGAGTGTCATGTCACTATTACATTACAACAACACGTGAATGTGTGTGGCTTATGCTTGTTGACCTTGGAACTCTGGACTGTCCTCCCCCCTCTCTGCTGCAATCGTCACCGACACCTCACAGGTCCTAACTATTGTTTTTATTCACATGATCTTGTTTTCGCATTCCAGTCAGCCATCAGCAGCCTGCAAGCTACGGAGCAAACATGAACACAAACCCACGCAGACAGACAAACACACACACAAAATCTCTAATCCTTCAGACCGCACAATATAAACAAAGTGGTTTAGTATCCCTATCGACAACATGTCTTGTCTAGGTCTGTTTAGATATGCTTGTTTTATTGGAGAATGTTACGTCAAATCTTTACCTGTCAGTTTAACCCTTGTGCCCAGAAAGATTTTTATTTCGATATGTTTACTTCTGGTTTGTTTTACAGGTGACAGAACAAGAAGACTGGCTGAGGTTGCCTCATCCTCAACAAAGAGAAGCTGCGGGTAGCAAAGGTCACCCTATCCTAAAACATTCAGCTTGACACTAAAGTAAACACACCACACATTATGGCGCCGTGTCTTATCAGGTAACCTTCCATTGTTTTGTGCTTTCGTAACACTTTTTCAGCCTCACAGAGACAATAATATGACCTCTACGGTGCTAAATAGTGGCTTATGAATGTGTCTTCTGCTCCATTAGCTTCATGTTATGATTGGCTGAGCTGCAGACAGGAGATCTTCAAGACAACATTTGCATTTCAACAAACTTTGCACATATTTAAATATTTGTCCCCTGAGGAAATGTTCGGCTCAGAGCAAACAGATGTTTAATTATTCTCTTGAAAAGCTGACACGAAACTAGATTCTTAGAAAATGTCCTGTATCCTCTTTATACAAATTTGACACTCTTGTAACAGACACATTTCTGAGAATGACTCTCCCAGGGCAGTAAGGTATATCATATTACTCGCTTTGATGTTCATAGAAGGACTGACTTGAATGTTGCTCTTCATATAATGTTCAAAAATAGCTGATACTCAGCCTAGGCTGACCTTCACAGTATGTACTGTGTGCTGCACTACCTGACAGAGCCTTGATTTGCTACGTTATGCTGTCCTGATCAGATAGCAAAATGACACTGCCCTCATCAGATAGTATGCGCACTATCTACATGTGCATATGTGCTGGACTGATAAATTAGGTATGCATTTACTGTTGTGTATGTGAGGAACTACACGAACATCAGCCACCCACACACACACACGCAAACAGCAATGTCTCCACATTTGGCAGTGATTGTGACCCTGCTATCCACTGTTCTTTGAAGATCAGTTTTCTGAGGTGATCTCTAGGCTCACTCACTGAGCCAACACGGCTTGGCACATCCTAATCCCTGAAGAGCAGAGAGAGAAGACAGGGGAAGCAAGAATATTCATCTCACCAGGAACATGCAAACTAATGCTTTTCACAGACCCATATCAGGACACAATGTGCCCACTTGCTGTCCTAATGTCTGCAGCCAGTGCATTCACTGACTGTCATTACTGTGGGAGATTTAGAAATATGCACAGCAGTGAGGCTGGGGGAGCAGGCCTGAACTTGAGCATACTAAAGAGCCCATTAATCCTTTTTAATTCTATTAAGAATTGGACTACAGCTGGATAAGAGGCCAGCAGAGTTCCAGCGACTACATCTATAATGCCTTGGAGACCCACAGTGAAAAGCTCTTACTTAACAAAAATTCATATGCAAGGAAATTTCTTTTCCTCTCCACAGCTGAATCAATTTACAGCCTTAAGCAGCTTTTAGTTGGTAGTAAACAAAGATAGGGTGAGTTAGGTGAGGGCTGTGCAAAGAGATATCTTTTACATGTCCATCAAAAGGGCCAGTTCATCACATAAACAAGGCCAGAGTTTCCCAAATGGAATTTGGCTAAGCTGCAAATGCCGTGATGATGTTATCAATGTCCGACAAAAAAAACATGTATGATACATGTGTCCTTTCCTCAAACAGAAAGAGCTATGCAGGTGAGCTACGTGCCTTCCTCAGCACACTTATCTGTGTGTTGATTTGAATCAGGACTCCCTCGCATCCGCCCTGCTATTTTTGCACCTGTCCAATTTCACAAAAATCATAATCTTATCAAGGAATTCCCCAAAGTTAAATATGAGTAAAAGGGAGAAAGTGGCTTTAGTTTTCTCTCACAGTGAAGCGTGTAGACAGTAATGGCTTTCACCTGTTGAGATAAGGGTTCAAATACCCCCCCCCCCCCCATTCTAAATGACCACAGAGCAAGGCTACTGTTCCTACTGTGTGCACAGCCACAGCAGTGTAAATAGTGAGGCCCATGTGCCTGGACCTTAGTAATCTGAGCACACAGAATCTGCCTCTGCTTGTCGACCCTGATTCATTTTCATTAAGGCCAAAGGGTTAGTGAGGAGGACACCAGTCACAGTGTAAACGAGATGTCATGTTTGACAGGGTGTGTGTGCTCAGCTCAGTGGAGCAGCCAAGCTCTCGCTCAGCTCAGTCACACACACCAAAACAGAATACAATAACAAGGAGTGAAGCAGGCACAGATAGACAAGAACCTGTCACACAAGCACAGGCATATACATTGTTCAGGAATGAAATATGTCTCCCTAGTTACAGTATTATGAAACAAAACAGGCCTGAAAACCACGATCGCATTCCTTCCCACCCTGACGCCCCACACCCATCACCCTCACTCTCCCCAATCTACCACCCCATCTGTTCTGCCAACTGCTCCATTACTCCTTCCCTTCATTACTGGACCACTTTTCCTGCTTGTCTGTCTCCCTTACCTCAGCATTATGAACACACCCATTACTGCAGCTCTCTCTCCTTCTCTCTGTCTCTTGCTCTCTCTGACTAATCTGGGCTGCTTTTTATTCTCCTCCCTCAGCCTGGAAGTAGATTGGAGAGAGGGAAAAAAAATGAAAGAAAATGCCTCAGACGGTACAACCTGTATCTTTCTAAGCATCTCCATGGTAGCATGACCCCCTGAAACAACCCATCATGCTCCACTGCACTTGAAAAGGACTGAGAGTGGGGAAGGGGCAGACCGAGGAAGGGTGCGAAGGGGAGAGAGAGAGAGAGAGAGAGAGAGAGAGAGAGAGAGAGAGAGAGAGAGAGAGAGAGAGAGAGAGAGAGAGAGAGAGAGAGAGAGAGAGCTGCAGTAATGAAAGAAATGAGGAGCACACTGGAGTGGAAGCTTCCAAACACAACAAGAGGTTAAATCACTTATCATTTCAGTGTTTGCATTTTGTTTCAGCCCATACAGAGGCTGGTATCCTGTTTGTAAAAAAAAAAAAAAAAATGAATGGCTCTACTGTATGCTGACTGACTTTCTGACTGTGTGTCTTGGTAGGCATGAGAGACTGTGGTGCATTGCTTTTCAGTTTGCTGACCCCTAAAAATAACAGACGACATAAGAAGTTAAAAACATTCAACATTCATTTTATTGGTTTGGTTTTTTGATTACAGTGGTTATTTCTGCCTTTCTGGCATTCACAGACAAAACAAACATGGAACAATAACTGAAAACACAAAAAATATAGCTTTCTGATAATATCCGTGGCTCAGTCTAGTAGTTACAACAGATACAATAGTAAGTCTCCGTACCTGATCAACACAAATGTAAATACAAACATAAACATGTAAAAACTGTCCAAAACTGGAACTAATACTTTTGAAATTCTGTGTAGTTTATAAAATGACATAGCTATTTACATTCAATTTGAATAATTATCATCTCAAGAAAAAACAAAAAAAAACAAATATAGTGTATGAGTCTGACATTAACAAAAATAAACACTGATTATTTAAAATTGTGATAAAATATATAATATTGATTATAATTAGAAGGTTCCATTATGTACGTTCAAGTGCTATTAATAAAGATGCACAGGAGGGCCGCTGGGGTCACACGACCATGTCAGCTCTCCTGTCACAGAGTGGCATAAATCAAGGTGCAGCTCAGAGATTGGAGTCCAGGGGCAAGAGTCAAAGGTTAAAAAATTCAGTCAAAACTCCGCCTCTGAGACACAGTCAAAAGTGGTTAGTACAGAAAAGTGGCAGCGAAGAGGAGGAAGTTAACCTGATTCCTCTTTGTCACTGCCTTGGTTACTCACAAAAAAGAAAGATAACATTGTATTACAGCACAAATACTGTCTTCTTTGCTTACATATAGGTTATTTTTTAGTCATAGTGTTGTAGGGCAGTCTGATTAGAGCAGTGACACATCAGGCCACTGGAAGGTAAAAACGGTTAGAAGTTGGAGCCAGTGCTTGTTCCTTATCGCTGCTAGTTCTGTAACTTTGTACAGAGCTGTCTTTACATCTGAGGTCTGATGGTCTCAGTTCACAGCGGCGGGGTAATGTCTTCCAAAGCTGAGCAGAGGATCAAAAACAAAGAGGAGGCGGGCGTTTTCTCCTCTCTCACCCAAGACCAAAGAGCGAGCAGTTCTGCTTTGAAAGCGAACCAAATGCACTGACCAAATGCCTCCATCACAGAAGAAAACAAGTTCAGACTGGCAACTATCAACATTAGCAGCTTCTAAAAATCCTCTTGAAAAATAGACTTTTTATTTTATTTTATTTTTTCATATATAAAAAAATATTACTATGCAGTTCTTTTCACTGGACGGGTTTGACTCACAGTCATATGTGCTTCTTGTATTTCACTGTATCTTAGATTACTGTGTGAATGTATGTTTTGTATGTGTAGCAGTATGCCCAAAAGAGCAAGCATGTGTAGACTTTTAATTGTGTCCCTCTCTTAGAATAATTCCCTTTCTTAAAAACTTACTCTCCCTTCTCTCTGCTGCTCACCTGCGCTATCTGACATTCTCTCTGTCTTTCTGCAGTCAGTCTTCTCTTATCATCTGATTCCTGGAATGATTGCATGTGCCTGCTAACAGACAGTTTGCTGGCTGCACAGTGGACTCTCCAGGGACGTGCTAGTGGGAGACAGGTCTGGACGGGCGCACGGCTTAAACATGGAGGAGATGTAGAAGGCCTGCGGGCACAGACATAAAACATGTCAGGAAATATACACAGACCACACACACTGTCAATCACCCATTGTTTATAAGCACCAGAGAGATCAGAGTGGGAAAAACGAAGGCGAGAGCCTATTGTGTAAGCTAACTCAGTCAACAGAGAGCAGAGAGAAACAAATCCCGTGAAGACAGAGATAACTGTTGTTCTAGACAACTATTAAGACAACAGTGATTTTCGACATACCACCCAGTACGCAGTGAGCCCTCCTTGGATGAAGCCTGTGAGGACATCGGTGGGGTGGTGACGGTAGTCAGAGATGCGGCTCAAGCCGGTGTAGATGGCGATCATCAATAAGAGGAACTGTATTAGTGGACGCAACAGCCGAGCTCCTCGCCACGACAACCGTGCCTGCAGGTAAAACTGCAAAGAAAAGAATAGAAATATTTCTATTATATTGTTACTGACTTGATCATCACTACAGACACGTGAATATAAGCATGAGGGTTTTTGTGTGTTAATGTATGCCCCACAAACATAAACTGATAATTATGTCTAATGATTCAAGTTCTATAAATGCAAGCAGAGCCCTTTAAGCGAAACATAGACATCCACTCAGTCTGCTACCCAGAGGGGGAAATAGAAGCTTGGCAAGAGTCCATTAACACTATCTAAACCTCATTTCCTCCTTTTGTTCATCCTCGTCGCCTGCATCAGTGCTACAGTGCAGAATGGATGTTTGTGTCTGTAAAAATGGGGTCACAGTGCAAGCGTGATTCAGATGCAGCGCTCACTTTACGAGGTGGCTGTAGGTCTGTCTGGACCCGTCAACCACTGGGGAGCACGTGGCCTACATTCCTGCACTTAGACCGACCCTCGCCAGGTCCCTCTCTTCCTCCCCTATCCCAACTGAGAGCAGGTGTCACTGTCCCTGCCTTAAACTCAAGCAGCTGGCCACGGTGCGGGTGGCATGTAGCTACAGGTTTGACGCATTCTCTCCAGGTTGTCTACAATCTGCTGAAACACTAGCTAGCAGCAAACTTGCATGCAAGGCTGTGTGCTTGTGCCTGTGGTGTGTGTGTGTGTGGAGAAAGAAACAATGGAGTGTGATGTGGAGAGGAGAGAAAATAAGGTTAACAAACACTGAGGCCCTCGGTTTTCTCAGAACACTTCTTCCCTTCAGTTCTATACCCTTTTATTTCTCTTATTCAGTCTCCCCCTACTCATCCTTGTCTATCTCTTTTTGTTCAGAAAGGAGCTGCTTTTCATTTACACTTCTATAGTGCACAAGTGCAAATAGAAGAGGCAGATTTTCTTTTCTTCTCTTTTTTTTCCACAGCACCATCTTCACTTCAATTTAGCTGCACACAATAAAATATTTAAGTCACTTTAAAGCATAATTTAAGGGTTAAAGAGGTGGAATACCTGAGAAAAATTAATATTTTATGGAAAATAATGCGCTTTTGTCTCCCTCTAACTGTCATTTCTCTCCCACAATGCATCCATGACTACTGGGCAGTGTGTGAGAGAAAGAGAAAGATGAAGAGAGGGGTGGCTGGGGAGGGGAGGAGGGGTTTAGAGGGTGTCTATTGCTGAAAGAAGCCTGTCGATCTCTCAGCAGGCATATTCAGCCCTACATCCCCCCCCTCTAAATGAGACCCACAACAAGGCCTCCACTGTCTGCGTAGTCTCTTCATCTATTCATGCTCCCCGTGGAAAACATTCTCCCTCATTCTCTAACTCCCCCACCACCCCACACACCCTCCCTGTCTCACCAGCTCTTTTAGTTTGAAGCAGGAGGCGTTTGGAGAACTGCTGCTCTCAAAGATCTCCTCCCCCATGATCAGGAAGTGTGAATATATTCAACAGCACATGCCTTGATGTGCGTGTTTGTGTATGTTTAATTAGCTTATCTAGTTAATAGTTGCACACAGTGTTCTTGGCCTCTAGGGATTGATGTTTTCTCTAATAACTAAACGAAAGTGAGAGCTATAATATTCCCCCATCATTGTAAACACAGAACCAAATACTGTAATTATACCACACAAGCTCAGCTGAATGGTGAAGGTCACATTCCAGATGTGTGTGGTTGAGTGTGTGTGTTTGTAAGGTAGAGGTGACTTACTGCCAGATAGAGCATGGTGTACATTGCAAAGGAAGCATGGCCAGAAAAAAAAGACTTCCTGAAAGAGAAAATCAATGAAACATGCCAAAGGTTAGATATTTACTATTCTTTTCAAGCTAAAATTCAGCACACCCCACCCTTAGCAAACACACCAAATCATTTCTGAGCAAAAACACACACCACACACACCACACACCTTGCCTCCTCCACCATCTTCTGATTATGCTGCCTGCAGTTGACTTGGGACACATAGCTGCCTGGACTGCAGTTGATGGACGCATAGGTGATGTTACAGACAGACAGGAAGTTGGGTCGCAGACGCCCCACACTTAGTTTGGCCATATTGGTGAGAGACTGACCCACACAGCAACCAAACAGGAAGCTTCCCAGCTCCTTGTACAGGCATGACACATAGCGGTTTCGAACAAAAGCCCGCGAGTGTACACCTCGGAAACGCACCCGGTAGCATTCACCCAGTGCAATCTGAGAAAGGAATAAGACAAGAGAAACGAAAGTCATACCACAGAGCCGCTTGTTTTACTCTTATTACAAACACATGCATCATTAACCATATTAAATTGATGACAACTTTAACTCAGTGTACTAATATTCAGCAGGTATACTGCTTACCGTTAGGCCAGTGATGGCTATACCGCCAGCGATGAGCAGGCTGTCAGGGATGGCCTCTCTCTCCACGTAGGGATAGGTGATACTGGAGTCTCCACAGAAAAAGCCTCTTTTGTACGGAGTCACTGCCTTCAACTCACATGCAAAGAATGGGATGGAGGCTGATGAAATGTGGGGGAGAAGGGGAGGGGGGAGGCAGACAAAAAACAAAAGATGGCTTGATGAATGTCTGTGAGCATGTGGTCTGTGCAACGAGGATCACAGAAACGGCAAGATACAGAGATAGTCGGTAGCATAGACTAACATAAAGGAGGCCTTCTCCTGTCTCACAGGAGAATGGCATTGAGATACAACATGACTTCCAGATCACCGGGGGATCAAGCATTCCACACATGGCTGCTTCCACCAGAGGAGCAGGGAGAAGGAGAGATGATGGACATCTGAAGACAGACAGAAGGGAATGACAGTTGAGAATTAAGATGAGGAAGGAGGAAGAAGATATTAGAGAGCATGTTGCACAGAAAATTTCAGTGTGCAAAAGGGGACAATAAACATTGTGAGAAGGACAAGGTATAGTTTAACAATGACATATTGTTCTACTGAAAAGCACTTACTTTAATCAGTCCATTTTATCTTACATTAACAACTGCCCTACATATCTGTTCACTACACTTCCTGGTTGGTCACTAATCTGTATCAGGTGAGAGGGGTCAAGGTCTGACTCACTTAAGCAAACACACCTCACAGCCTGACGGTGAATGTTCACTGGGTAAAAGTTGTGCAACATTTTAATGTTGTCAAGAGGATGAGAGGGTGTTTGTATCTCCTACAAATGAGGGCTGAACTGCATTGCTTTTATTCTGTGTTGTACTAATGTACTAATAGCCAATAGCCCTGCAAAGGCCTGTCCAGCCTGCTCCATTTCTCTGTCCCTTATCCCATGTCCCCTTGTCACCCCATGGAATGCAGCGAGAACATGGGACTAATCATTAACCTCTGTGCCTCTCCCTGTCATCCCAGGCCTGCTGGTTGGCTGGAACGCACCCAGGCCAAAACACTGCTCCTGCCAGGGAATCTCTCAGACTACGTGACTGAGTAGTGCACAGGATACACACTCAAAATCAGGCCAAAAGGAACAACATATAAACACACACCCAAACATGCAAACAATAGAATGCAAACATGGCTTTAAGTGCAATATATTAATAATTTTCAACCAACAAAGGACAGGATATGAATACCTGACCTAGGTACGGTAACTGTGTCCACATTGGCTTTGTTTCAGTTTTAGCTATTATTCTGTGTGATTGCTATCACAACCATTAGGTCCACTAATAAAACACCCATATGATTCGTTGAGCCTCACCAAACTGATAAACTAGAATAATAATCTATAGATTTGTGGCTATCAGCTATAATAAAGACACAACTCTCAACTGCTGTGTGACTGCAATGTACCTGAGATACAGCCAGACTGGATATAACTGAACTCGAAAAAGTGTGCATTAGTGACCTCTGTACTCAAAGTCATGCTGCCCTAACAGAAAGACAAAACACAGATAAAAGCCAGCCCACTTCTATTTTTTATTTTTTTAAATGTGCCTGAGTAAGGAAGTGAGGGAGGGAAACACGTTGCAGGCAGATAGCAGCAGCTGTGACGCCAACAAAGAGAGAGAGAGAGAGATAGGAAACACCTCTCATCTGACCCACATCTCTCGCGCATCTCAATCCGTCGCCACAGTCACGGGCATCTCCTCACACACACCTACGTAAATTCAGCTAAGTCACGCACTAATGTAGCTCAAAATAACACACATCTGTACGTGACCACATACAGGTGCTGTTTGTGCTATACATAACCTTATTGTTAGGTACAGTTACATTACATGTCTTTAGGAACAGAAAACAGTTTGCTGTGCTTCAAGTCATTCTGATTGGTTTTATATTTACTAAGACGGTTGGAGTACTAGATTAAGTCCATTTTTCCTGTTCATTTAAAAATAAATATCCGGTAGGAGGGTTTCCTGGATCATTTCTGCCACCTGCATAAATTGCACACACATCTCTTAATCCCCATATCGTAATCCCTTTATCTGTGTGTATCATACCTGGAGACCTGCAGAGATATGGTCTGGTTCATGTCTAGTTTAAAGTGAGTGGGTGAGTGGGGATTTTTTTAAATTTGCTTCAAATGAAGTACACTCCATTTTAAACACGTTTTAACTGAAAAAAAAAAAAAAAAAAGACCAGCTAACACACGGTCAACAGTTGCAGACTGCTGGCTTGGTGTCCTCCTGGTGTCCATGTGTGTTGAATGTGTGACAGGAGGGGGAACAGAATGATTGTGCTGCAGATTAGTATGTTTGTGTGAATACTATGAATCAAAATGGCAAAATTATCAGTATGCATTGTATTCAATGCATCAATGTACTTTTAACAATGAGAGTAATATTTAATAATGACCATTGATTGGGGCAGCTTCTTTCATACTGTCTTTGATCAAAAAGTGGAAAACTTATAATGAATGTCTAAGTGCTTTGTAAGCCATTTTACACAGACTCAGGCATGCCTTATTTTCTCTGAAATGTGTTTTTTTTCATAAATCATACTTTTGTGTTTTTTGTGTGCTCAGATTTTACATCAAGTACAGCATTTGACATCTATTTTGCCATAAAATTACTGGTTTTGGGTTTAAATTACGTCAGTTTTATAGGAAACAAAAAATGTTTTTTGCTTTCCATACCATCCATTAACAGACTTTCTTTGTATCCTCATCAGATTCCACAATATGGCCAGGCCTCTCTAAATAATCAATATTTAGCTGCATTGACGGAGAGGTAATGGACAGATTCTCCATTAAGGCCTAAACACTCTGAGTTACAGTAGGAACATGGGCTTCTTAAGGGATCATTTTAGATTCATATGGTGGTCTAATGGGAATAATGAAGCTCTCAGCCAGTTAGCAGCATATTCTATTACCTCAGGCCTGCCAGTACTGATGGCTTGTCTTGTTTTCCTGTTTTTGCATGAAGTTCATGGACAGGCACGGCACCAAAGGCCAAGAATCAAAGGTCACTCCAGTGACAAACAAAGTTGTTTGCAAAGTTTCCCAATTAAACAAAGCCACAAACTTTACCTTAACCTGAATAATGTGTGAGTAAGCAGCCAGTCTCAGTGCTGTACAATAAATCAAATATGAAACAATAGTGCTTGAAATCATATGCAAAGTTACTGAGTATCTGTGCAATCCTATACAAATTACAGGCTCACAGTCAGCCGCTATGCTTTACAACTACATTAAAACAGTTTTCACAACAAGACAAAAACACTCTAGAGACCCTCACATCATCTGTCAGGCAGCTGTGAGCAAACCTCTGCACCTGGCCAAGACATGCTCAAAAGAGAGCCAGGCCAGGAAGGCCTGCGAGGGGACCCAAAAGGAGGTGGAGGAGTGGGTCGGCTCCCACAGCAAGGCCAAAATGTGCTGCTCGCTGGGCCTGACACTCAAAGCAGGAATGCTTTCAAATAGTCAAAAGGGACAGAAAGAAAGGAGGAGGGGGCAGAAGAGAGGGAGGGAGGAAGGAGATGAGGAGGAATGAGAGCAGAGGGGATATGTGCCTCACTCTGAGAAACTTTTCTGGTTCTAATTTACACATCTATGACCACAGCCCAGAATGAGCTCACTGTGAGAGGAGAATAACAACAACCAAAAGCAAGAAATAAAAAAAAAAAAAAAAACCTATGCAGAAAGTGATTAAAGACAGTGTGCAAAGAAAAGAGGGTAGATGGTAATTATTCATCGACATACTTTCAGGTCATATTGCTGAACATCTGCTGATCAATACATAAACTAAAACTAGGCTGAAATGCATGGCCAAAAGGCTAGAAAATTGACAAATAGGGTGAGGGCAGTAATGGTAGGGTGAGAGAAAACTGTAATGATGGAGCCAAGAGAGATGCTGCAAGGGTTTCTCTATGGAGAACAGCAGACGGAGGCGATTAGTGGTGGTTCTGGAATGTGAGGGTCAGAGATCTGGGCTCTGCTGGGACCCGCTCTGTAAACACAACCCCGCCTCGACCAGCAGAATACCCCCAAATACACATACAGACTCAACACACTCACATACACATAAAAACCACACTTGGATGCAAACAAACCAAACCTGCAGCCACAAAGACTAACAGACAACCAAACAAACCGCAAAAAACCCACTAGCACCTAGAAAAAAACACTAACCAACCAAATAAACCATGCTAGAGCCAGAAAACCACATACAATCAAACAATCCTAAAGAAAAGGAACAGCCCATTCACTATCACAGACCTAAATGAACTCGTGTGGATGCTGCTGCTGCTGTAGGACAAACACCCTGTGCATCCCAATAGATTAGCATGACACACAGCCTAAAGCTATATCTAAGCCACAACAAGGGCCATCTGTGTCATCACACCCAATAATATCTGACTGTACAGGCTTCGTTCTACATTTGCCCTTTGATAGGACTGGAGGACATACAATTAGTGACCTGTCAACACAGGTCCATCTGGCCTGCAGCTTATACTGGGCTGGGCCTGAGCTGTGGAACCAGCTTGCTACAGCACCCTTCAGGGGTGGTCCACCCTCGCTGGGCCTCTCATCCAGCTTGCATGTGCCAGTATTTCCCAACAAAATTCTGAGCTGCTTGTTTACTTTCAAGTCAACCTTGCTAAAAAATAATAAGCTAGTGAACTGACTTGTGAAGTGTTGTAATTTGAATCTTTGCGAGCATGATAATCCCTGGTAACAACACTATAAGTCTGCCTAACATGCTCATAAACAGTGGTCAGCAGTGGGGCTGGGTGGGCTTGTACGATTATTTGTGCAATAATGACTTTAACTGCACAAAGCTGTCTCCATAAACTGGCCATGATCTGCTCTTTTATCTAATCACTATTCATTTAGAATCAGATACTTTGAGGGCACAGCCAATTTTTTTTTACATTTCAGCTGATATAAAAAAGTCTTTGTTTAAAGAAGCAGTCTGGGAAGAGAGTGCACACCATCACACAAGCTCAAGCACACAAAAGAATGAACACACACACCACTGTATGGTAGGTAACACTTAAATAGGAGGTGAAGTCATTCGCACCAAGGCGGTGATTATGATTGGCAACCATAAACTGCAACAGACCCAATTACTAAGTACTGTGAGTGCATGTGAGTGTCCTAGAAGGTGGTTCTTCCTGTTCTTCCTTGGTGGCCCAATCCAGGTAGTGGAGAGGTGGAATAAGGGTGAACAGCAGCCCCCTGCACTGACACACACCCATTTCTTTTCCCATAATTTGCTGGATTGTTGTTCTGGGAGACTGATCTGTTTTGTCTGCCCTGCTGGCAGCACAAAGAGATTAATCAGCGAAGAACAAAGAGGGACTGAGGAGCCACAGAAGCTCTGGATCTTTGTTAACCATCTGCTATCATCAGCATCTGCTGCAGCTGGACCCCATACAGCCTCTTCTAGAAGACAACCACTGCTTCAGTTATTATGGCGCATTACCCTTCCACCCCCACACCCACCTAAAAAACATGTTTTTGTAGGCAATAGCGGGCCTTCTTCCCTTTTCTCGCAATATTTTGATCAAATCAGCTAGTATCCGATTCAATTGATTCAGGCACACAGGTTTGTTCTGTTTTTAAAAGACACACGATGCATGTATCCACCTCATATGCAGTGGGAAAAACGGCCCAGAGAGAAACAGTGAGGCAGCTTAAAGTACTTCAGTAGCCAAATATGCTAATATTTATTGAAGCTTTTGGTGCGCAAAATCAACAAATTCACAGAGCAAAAGAAAGCCATGAGAGTGTGTGAAGCAAAATGATATTTTTTGCGAGCTGCCTTTATGTTGCTTCACCTTCCACCATCGCACCATCGTTGCTTGCCCCTTCCACTGTTACTGTTGAAGCTGGCCAGTGGAGACATGCCTCCCACAGCTGCTTCTGTTCTCTCCACACTTCACTGACCTGTTTCCTGGAGCTCGGCTCTGGAGTTCAGGGCATGAGTGGTGAGGTCTGAAGTGGGCTGTCTGTCTGCCTGTCTGATTCAGCAAGAACATAAAGGACCCGCCACTGTGGTATGCACCTTGAAAACTTTAAAGGAGTTATCTGGTGGGTTTTGCGGTGAGAAGGTAAGGGTGTGCGCAGTGAGGTGAGGGCTGGCAGTCTGCAATGTGAGAATGACACAGGGTTGTGGTTTAGACTGCAGGGGAGGTGTTTGGCATGGAGCGGCCTGGTTGTGGTGTTACTGTATGTATGGAAAGAGTTGAGGGCTGCAGGGCTGTTTTGGTTTGGTCAAAAGAATATGCAGTTGGAGCAACTTCTGAGAGGAACTTGAGGGGATGACGGGAGTAAAGACTCCAGCAGGTGAGATGTGACACAATGATAAAATGTTCCTGATGATGTGTAACCATGCCATGGTGCCAGGAGGGGGGTGTCTAAGTCTCCAAAAATAGGAGGAGAACGAGTCATTAATTCTGACAGACACAATGCAGGGCTACAGGTTGTATTCGGATACAGGTACATACAGTACTTTGATGGTAAGCCTCTCCAGACCCATTCTAGCTAATGAGCACTGAGGATTAGAGAGCTACTCACATCTTTATTCACTCATTACGGCTAATACCTATGGACCACCCTGGGCACTTATGGAACCGTCATCGAGAAGAAGATTGCAGCTGTCTCATTAAAAGTTAATTTGAAGCTATTTGGTGTCTGAACCTTTCCAGTGCTTCTCTGAATAATACTTCCTCACTACGACATAAACAGACAGCTGTAGATAAGATCCCTCAGGCGCCCCTGGGTCTGACCTCTGACCCCTACAGTAGACCCTCAGCCCCTTCTCTTTTTCCATGCCTCATTCTACTCTCCCTCCCCTTGGGTGCTTGCCGACTCAGGCTCTCACTTGCCCCTCAGCCTTCAGGCAACTGAGACGTCTCTAAGGCCTGAGCTGGCTCTGGTGTGCTAATGGGTGAAGGAAGACATATTGACAGCAAAGTACAGTGAATGCAGCCATATAGTCGGTCTAATGAAGGGCGCAGCTAATGAATTCCTGAACTTTTGCAGTGCTTTCAAATGGGAGGGAGATGCATTAGTGCACTAACGACAGAGAGTAAGCAAGATCACTTCTTCCACTAGCTAATGATTTGACTGAGCCATTTTTAATGGCTCTCCATCTGTCAGCCTCAGAGTGACGCCAATGTGTCTCATAACTTTGTGTGTGTTTGATCATGGCCTAAAATGCACAGCAAAACAGCACCGGCGAATATGTCAACAAACAGCACGCACATGGCAGCTGTAGTAGGGTGTCTGCGTTAGCAGTCGCGATGACGCATACGCAAACAAACACCCACACCCACACATAAGCACGCACACACACATAAATACACATCCATAATTTAATATTCCTGGCCCTGTACACACCAACATGCTGTGACGTGTCGGCCTCTTGCTGTCTCACTCACTTGGCAGCTTTCTCTGCCAAAAGAACAGAACCAGGAATCTTACTAACATAAACCCGCCACCCGCCCAAAACACACACACACACACACACACACACAGACATAAAACACACACACTCACACACCTCGCTATGTTGCTGGAACACCTTCAGTCCCAAAATAGAGATTGTCTAAAGAAAAGAGGAGAAAAAGAGAAGGGGGCAAAGGCAGAGATAAGCTGGAAAGACTAATCCCTTTTAGAATTCAGATCACTCAGGTAGATACCTATCCTCTCCTAACCTAACCTCTCGTCCTGGCATGCTGCTTCACGTCTAGAACAAAAAACACACTCGCACACAACAGTGATCAACAGATTCAAGTTTTCTCTTTGTAAAGTATCCAAAAACTAGTTCTGTTTTTACTATTGAATCGATCACTTTCTTGTTTTAAATAGATAAATGTATGGAATTTATCAACAGTGTGAATAATTTTTCTCTATTGTATTCATTTAACCGAGCCTAAGAACTTATGTATATCCAGTATGAAACTGAAATCTTTCAATTAACCCCTATAAGAAGGTCAAGTCTAGTGGCAATTGTCATGTTTCTCTAAGCTGTATAAGCTAATAATGGGGGCCACTTCCAATCATTTCCCAATTACTCTTAAGAGAGGCAATAACTGGCTTTATTGGGGTGATGACAGAGTACAGACCACCTGTGCAGGAGGGAAACAGAAGTGCAGTCTGGGAGGCCTGTCCCTGCATGCTTGGTAGATATGACAAACACCCGACACCTCCTGACCTCTGGTTGGCTGGACACTAGATCTTAGATGCAGCCACAGGGCACAGATTCTGTCAGCTCTGTCCTGGTCAAACCCCTACAGTCCCTTGCATACACTTTAACACACAAGCAAACACTTGAACAGATTCAGGCATTTGCATTCTGCAGCTTCCATGGAGCTTACTGACACTGAGCTCAACCAGAACAATCAATCTCTGTGAAGCATCCATCGTGTGCATGTCAGAACAGCCCCATAAACAACGCAGCCTTATTACTAAAATACGACAATGTTAGACAAGCCCGGTGCTGACTACGAGTATGATCAGGTAACCTGAGTCAAAGCCTCACTTAATGACATCAATATCCTAGCAGTCAACAGACAGATTTAAGCTCATTCATAATGCCACACAATACTACCTTTATGTCATGACTTAAAATCCAAAGATAACACTAATACACATGGAGAGGCTGTGAAAACCTCAGAACACTGTGGAATCCCTCTTCAGCTGATAGCATAATGAGCATGGATGCTTCAGGGTAAAATTCCACAGTTACAGTGGTGAATGAGCCCCTTTACGGAATGAATAATGCCAGCGGGTCAGCCGTCTGAGAGAATCCGATGATGGCATTTTTTAAGGAAAATTGGGTTAGTCAGAGATAAGAGGGTTTAGCTAAAAGAAGGGTTCAATTCATTTCCAATAAGTGATGACATTCAGTGCCAAATGCCCACAGATGAGTCGGGGTCAGGCCTCTGCTGATAACTGCCATGGTGGTTATCAGAGATATGCAAGATGCAGTCAGACAGGCAGGAATCTGTAAGTAACTTAATAGCTAATACACTCTACCAGTGTAACAATACATCATATTGTACTGTATTATCCAATATTATGCTCTGATTTTAGTATTGTTTAACTATTTGAACAATTCACTACATATTGTTTATTAGGTAATGTTGAGGTTATTGACCTCAGAAAACAACTCTTTTGTGTTTGATATAAATGCAAAGCAACATCTGTGTTTTGTCTTATTTTTGCTGGAGAGAAACGAGACTAAATAGGTCAGGAAATCTCTAAAACATTCAACCCTTATTCTGAAAACACAAAACAAGGTATTTTACTGTACTCACAGTGTCAATCAATTCAAACTAGGACCTCTGTGATTGTTACATTGCTAGCAAGAAGGGGACTTCCTTCAAATTTACTAAAGTATATTTCAGTCACAATACCAGCTTACTCTATAAATCCTCTAAGTTGTGTCCACCTTGAGGCTAAATGATTCAATCTCAGTGTTAAGAGGAGGGGTCAGGGCACACAATTTAGTGAGAAAACAAGTGGCGCGCTCAGTGCGTGTCATAGGAGGAGAACTGAAAGTGACCATTTCCTCCATCGTGCTGACTGATGCTGGGTTGCTCGCCACTTCCTACACACAGAACAAAGCTGCTGAGGAGTATGCAGAGCAAACAGTTAATAGCATACCTGCAGGGGTGAAGAATAATACTGTAATGAAACTAACTGCCTCACACTGTTGTTTTGTTTGCCGGACTACTTCCTATGCTTTAACTGCCAACAAGGCTGAGACCTGTCGGTCTGCCTAGACGGGTTCCGCCTCTCTCGTGCTGCAGGTCCAAATAACTACTCACTCACACAACACAGATGCTCCCCTCCCTACCATAGTCATAGTCATGTGATATGACAACATGAAACTTATGGAATTATATTATGTACAAGTATCTCACTTCACAACATGATTGGCAGTCCATGATTCATTTCTTTGCATGCTAGCATGGAAATCAAATATATCGAACATCCATCAACCATTTGTTATATTTCTATTGAAGAAACTTGCAATAATTATTGGTATTATTTTATCACCCAGCCCTCCTGGCACTTCACAGGGGTATTCCTATGTTTTCGAACCTTCAATGAACAACATTTCAGTTGGAAATATTGTTCTTTTTCCTCCCCTATATTTCAGCTGTAGACACAAGATTTATAGCTATTTATAGAGTATATAGTTTACACTACTTAGACATATGAATCACTTATACCAAGCATCTCAACACTGCCTTTATGTTGGCATATCAATTATTTGATACTGTGAAAGGAATTCCTGTGACTTAGAGTAATCATTTTTGAATACCTGATAACATGTTAATTGAATACTTATTTAATATAAACATCAATCCATTATTTTAAATGGAATATTTTAACAGTTTGGAATTTGGTGACTAACTTTTTTTTTTTTTTTTTTTTTTTTTTTAATTTGGACTCTTATACTATAAGCTATCGTTAAGATGGATAGTAGAGCTCCAAGGATGGGTAGTTTATTCAATTAGTTGAATGAAAAAAAAGTTCATCTCCAGCTGCTTTGATAATCATTTAATCCTTTAAGTAATTTTTTGAGGCAAAAATTACATTTAATGGTTCCTACTTCTCAAGTGGTAGAGTCACTGCTTTTCTTGGTCTTACTTTACTGTAAAAGAATATTTTTAGGTTTTGGACTGTTGATCAGACAAGACATGATGTTAAATTACATCAACTGGTGCTGTAGGATATTGTCATGGGCATTTATATCTGTGTTTTTGATGTTTTAGAGAATGATTAATCAGTTGATTTAGAAGATTTTCAGCAGATTAATCGATAAGAAAAAATCATCTTCATATGCAGCCCTTACAGAAAGTGGTAATTATGACTCATCTAACAGTCATTATTATCTATAAACAGTTTGCCATTTATCAAGTAAAAAAACAAAAAATTGCAAGATGACTTTTCTCCATTATAAATTGAAAACCTTGAGGTTTTGTGAGGGCTGGTACACAAACTAATCAATATGATTTTGTACAATAAAATGTAAAAACACAATGACTGATGTTCTACTTCATGATTAAAAGAAATCATTTGTCACAATTATCTTATTAAATCCAAAGTATGTATTTGTAGAGTCATTCATTTTGACCACTACATCATGGTTATGTCACTTTCCCCTGAGTTGTTGTCCACATGTTGTTACTGATGTTTCTAATTTTCCCTTTGAAAACTGTTGTTTAATTTTCCAGCTGAGCGCTGTAAGTTGTTTGTGTCTGACATTCAGTAATCCTGCAGTGAGAGAGAGACTGAAGCACTTATAGAACAGAGGTAATTTTCGGCACGAGAACACAAGCACCGGTCATGTTTTTATCAGAATTCCCACGTTCTTCTCCCGGGAACTTTGAGGGTTACCATGGGAACATATTAATTCCTGGGACAACTCTGCACCCCCACCCCCCTCCCTCTGCCTTCTGCCCCCACGTGCACCACGGGGACCGAGCTGAAAGTTTTCTGCTCCTTTGAACAGTTTCCATTTGACTCCTGGAAAAATGCTTTGCAGCTTCGTTAACTTTAACAAATTCCCATCCAATGTGATTTTTCCCTGACGAAAACCAGCGTCGTTTCACCTCCTCATAACCCCTGAGAAAGTCAATATGATTTACACAGCTGCGAGTATGTGGGCACTTGAAAAAATATCTGTACAAACCTTTGAAACAACCAGTGATAGTGGTATACGGTACATTCAAATAGGAATTATGGTCACTTTCTAATAACACTGAAGTGTTTGCCTGAGCTCAAAACCATTCATGTAAATTAAGTATATACAACTATTCTTACCGACAAAAAGACATATTACATCCAAGCCGACAAGCATCTTTCTCTTGGTGCAAAATGAGCTCTCCTCCTCAGTTTGGGTGAGGAAATGCTTCCCAGCACCGTTCTCCCTCCCTTCCCCGGTCCCTCCGCTGTCAGCTAACCGGAGCTGGAGCTCCGCGTCCCGGGGCAGCGTGTTGCCGTGGGTACCGGTGGAGTTGAACTTTTGCATGTCTTTAGCTAAATAAGCTACTTACAACTTGTTTTTCAAAAAAGTAGTTGCAGTTAGTCCGTTTGTCGCTGCTGTAGCTGGTAAATGATGGAAATTCCCAAACTTTTCAGTCCGTCCTTCGTCGGTGCAACAAATCCATGTCAACGAAGGTTTGACAGCAGCAGCCCCCGGTCAACCAGCCAACCGACAAGCTAGATGAGGTAACGTTTCACGTTTGTTATTAAAAAAAAGTGCTGAGACAAAGAAAGGTGGGAGTTAATTGGAAACAGGACGGACCTCAAACAACTCAGTTAAATCACAACAAACTTCTCCTAAGTGGGAGCGTGTTTTAGCCCACAATATGCTCCCAGCCGACCAGCGTTCACGTTTATGTCACACAGAACTGGTTCAAACTTTCAAAATAAAGTTCTTTCTTAATTAAAACTCGGTCGAGTAACTGTGAAACCACAACTTTGGTCGAAAAATCGTATTATTTCCGGTGTAATGCGGTTTGACTTGACGCAGCTGCAGATCTGAAAACCTCTCCGGTAAAAACCCAACAAAAATCAACGTGTAGCCTGACGATCAGGCTGTAGCTCAAAACGTGTTGGATCCACCTGACAGCTGTTCAGTGAGTGGTCCTCTCCACTGAGATGTTTCCTGTCCCATTCAACTGTCCCACCCATGTGAGGACACGTCCCACATACACATCTTCAGCCCCTCTCTAGACTAATAACACAAATTTAGGGAATTTTGTTTTCGTTTTCACAAACCCAACAGTAAAGAAACATCTGCAAAAAAAAAAATCGAATCTTTTTAATATCGACTTTTAATGAAAGAATTAAAAGTGCCCACGTGTGACCGGGTTCGACACTATTATCATTTTTTATAATTTTCATTTTTTAATAAAATTATATTTATTGTTCCATCTATGCCCTTATACATGCAAGACTGCCTGGCAAATTTTTTCCACAATATTGACTCCTGGTGTTTGGCTGTCTGCCAATACACTAGACAGATAGACCAAAGACAACCTGAACACATGATATGAACTGGAAAAAAATCTCAGGAAACCTATACGTTTATGAAAGTTAATCGAATTCAGGTGTCTTGACTGAATCAATTAACTACACAGGCCGTTTGATTTCTCAGTGATCAACTCCTAGTAGTTGTTAATGCCTCGCTCACCGTGTGTTTTAGAACAGAGGTTTCCTGCCACCTGGTGTAAAGACAAAGGCACAGCTTCAGCATGATGAGACTGTAAAGACACTGACTGCTGTTGTTTATTGCAAATAAACAAGGGTGTAGATTTGTGTTGAATTTCGATATATATGTAATATATGTACATGTGACGTAAAATCATGTTTTTAAAGTATAGCCTATTTATGTAAAAAATTACATATGAAACCTGTTAGAAATTGAAACAATATCATATATTGACATACATTTTTACCTAATAGAAAAAAGAATTTTTGTATTTTTATTTTATACACTCGTTGCATAAATATATATAAACCAAAGCCTGTCAGTATATGTTCATATTATATATGTAAATATGAAAGATAGACATGTATGTTTAAATTTAATAAGAAATTATTAAGAATATACAATCATATACAAACATATAAAATTTTAATAAGCATGTTGTTTCAATAAAGTTGCATTTGCAGTTGCAGAAAGTCATAAAAAAGTAATAGTAAAGTATGGCATGAAAATGTTTGGATACAGTAAGCCATAAAAAGTCATAGAAAGTCATAAAAACGTCAAAGTATAGTAAGAAATTAAAATGTCAAAACATGTCATAATATAGTGAGGCATAAATACATAAAAAAAAACATTATAAGGCATAAAAACTTCAAAAAACATCAGAGTATAATAAGGCATCAAAATGTCAAAGAATGTAAGTAAGTAAGTAAGGCATAAAAAGTCATAGTATAGTAAGGCATGAGAAGTAATAGTATAGTAAGGCATAATCACGTCATAGTACAGTAAGGCATAGAAACATCAAAAAACATCATTTTATATGAAGGCATAAAACATAACATTATATTAAGGCACAAAACTGTCAAAAAACAATGTAAAATAATAAGGCATAACAAGCCATACTATAGTAAGGCATGAAAACAACAAAGAAAGTCATAGTATAGTGAGACGTAAAAATTTGAACCTCATAGTATAGCAAAACCTAAAAATGTCAAAAACGTCACAGTATAGTGAGGCATAAAACTTACCATTATATTAAGGCGTTAAACGTTATAGTATAGTAAGGCATAACAACGTCAAAAAACCTCATAGTAAAGTAAGGCATAAAAATGACTAAATAAATCATAGTATAGCAAGGCATAAAAACGTCTAAAAACGTCAAAGTCTAGTAAGGCCTAAAAATTTCAAAAAACATCATGTTATATGAAGGCATAAAACAAAACATTATATTATATAAGATTATATACATGACAAACTTTTTGTTGTATTATAACACATAAAAGCATCAAAGTATAGTAAGGCATAAAGACATTGTGGTACAGTAAGGCATAAAACTCATAGAAAGTCATAAAAACATCAAGGCATAAAAAGTCATAAAAAGTCATAAAAAGTCATAAAAACATCATAGTATAGTAAGACATGGAAATGTCAAAAAACGTCATAGTCTAGCAAGGCCTAAAAACGTCAAAAAAGAGGGAGAACATGCAAACTCCAAACAAAAAGGATCCAAGAACTGGATTTGAACCTAGAACATTCTGACTATAAGGATACAGCTCTAACCACTGCACTACCTTGAGACATGAAAGCCAACCTGTTGTATTCTAAAGCATAAAAGCATCAAAGTATAGTAAGGCATAAAGTTGTTGTGGTACAGTAAGGCATAAAAAGTCATAAAAAGTCATAAAAACATCATAGTATAGTAGGACAAAAAAAATAAAAAAAAACGTCATAGTATAGTAAGGCATAAAAACGAGGGAGAACATGCAAACCCGAAAAAGAGAGGATGCAGAGGAAGTCAGAAAAAAAAGTCATATAATATTTAGGCATAAAACGTCTATGTATAGCAAGGCATAAAAACGTCAAAAAAGAGGGAAAACATGCAAACTCCAAACATAGAGAATGCAAGAGCAGGATACGAACCCAGAGCCTTCTGACTGCCAGGAATCAGCTCTCACCACTGCACTACCTTGAGACATAACAACCTTTTTGTTATATTCTAACACATAAAAAGCATCAAAGCAAAGTAAGGCATTAATAGGTTGTGATGCAGTAAGGTATAAAAACTCATAGAAAGTCATAAAAACATCATAGCATAGTAAGACATAAAAATTTCAAGAAAACATCATAGTATAGTAAGGCATAAAAATGTCAAAAAAAGAGGGATAACATGCAAACTCCAAACAGAGAGGATGACTACAAGATCAGGATTTGAACCAACAGCTTTAATCACTGCACTACCTTGAAAGAGGTTGTGGTACAGTAAGGTGTAAAAACTCATAGAAAGTCATAAAAACATCATATTATAGTAAGACAAAAAAATGTCACAAAACGTCATAGTATATTAAGGCATATAAATGTCAGAAAATGTCAAAGTCTAGTAAGGCCTAAAAATAAAAAAAAACATCATAGTATAGTAAGGCATCAAAATGTCAAAAAACATCATAGTATAGCAATGCCTAAAAATGTCAACAAATGTCATTGTAAAAATGTCAAAAACGTCACATTATAGTAAGGCATAAAAACGTCAAAGAAGAGGGAGAACATGCAAAGTCCACACAGAAAGGGTCCAAGAATTGGATTCAAACCAAGAAGAAGAATGGTATAAAAACTTCATAATATAAGGCTAAAAAATCTCACAGTACAGTAAGGCATTAGAGTCACCATTAAACCAAATTTGCACGTCTTTGAACTGCGGGAGGAAGACAGAGTGCTCAGAATGAGCGCACAGAGGCACTGAACATGCAGGCTCCACGCAGAAGGGCCCCAGGCTCCAGGTTCAAACCCAGAACCTTCTCACCGTCCCATAAATAAATTATTGTATAGTCAGGCATAAAAATTATTACAGTGCCACAGTTCAGATAATACAGCATAAAGCATATTGTAATTAGTTATATAGCCTGATACTTTCTTTTTGTCTTCAATATCACGTCTCACTTTTTTCTGTATTATTGATTTACATCCACTAGATGGCTGTAAATCATCATTTAATGGGTGAGAAAGTCAGAGGAAGTAAATATCGTGTATATCAACAGTAGTAATTGAAGAGTGGATCTAAGATGGGTGGAGTCACAATGATTATGTGTCATCACCCTCGGGAAATTCTGACCTGATTTTCTATCCCTCTTTGATATTTTCGTTGCACCATTTCCTCTATTAATTTAGTATTGAAGTTGTCCATCTTCACCCACACTAATAATGTTGGAGCATCGGCCATCTTGAAATATTTGTGACACTGGGTTTCCTCTGTGCCTCTCAAATGAAACTATGATTCATTCAGGTTCATACCATTTGGCTTGGTATTACAGCACCTGAAAATGCCAACTAAGCTACAAACAGTACAAAAACAATTCTATTTCTCACTGTATTTCCATCATATGTGTCATCACAGGCCACAGGATTTCTCACTACACATGACTGGATAGTGCTGGTTCGCAATAACCAACTACTCTTGCTTTTCCCATCCAATGTATCAAATGATAACCTACATCCTGTCAGCCATTATTTCACTGAAGTACAATCCTACTAAAGTCAGTAACAACTCTGGGTATGTTGTTTGCTACTGTGTTACATGACCATCGCCATTCATATAGGTAGCCTACCGCAGGTATCATTTTGTCTGCTCCTCAGTGTGATGACACATACCTGAACCAAAGCCCATCCTGTTTTGCTGCCATGAAACTTTCCCCCAGTAAAGTACAAACAGAGAAAGTGAAACCACATTTACTGACCTCAACCAGAATTTAGACAGAGGTGGGAATTTTCAAGAAGTGCAAATAATAAACATGTGATGACATTTTGTGAGTCCCACTACTAATTGTGACATTTTGTTCCTCTGTTATCTTGCAATGCCAGATGAGATAATGATAATGATGCTTATGTGCTTATTTGTTTGTTTTAATGTAAATACATGATTAAACATGATGATTAAACTGTTAAAGGATTACTATTTTATTTTCCAGATATGGAATTACATAATAGCACTAACTTTTACACATTAAGGATGTAATATCCTCCCGGGATGCAATAGATTCTCAAAGTTGAATGTCCATAAATTTAACCCTTTTTTATTTTTTATAATTTTATCTCTATAGTTTCTGGTCTTTTTTGCTTTTCCCACAAAACTTTTAATGGATAAAAACTGTAGAGGGAAAATTCTGTCAAAATCTAGCATCTCAGACTAAAAGGTTCAATAATTAAATCAAAAGAACTCTCATTCACATTCTGTACATTATCCTCCACCTGATGAATTATAAGTTCATGACTTTATTCTACCATATATAATATAAAGTCATGTTGAGAAAATTTGGAGCAAAAACAGCAAGGCAGCAAAAAAAAAAAAGTGATCATAAAATCTTCATAATGTCTCATCATAAATAAGGAACTGAATGATTCATTTTGAATTGAATTTATGTCAGAGTTCTTCAATCCTTCCCTCTCTCCCTGGTAGTGAGTCTTGTTCCTTCTTTTTGTGTGAGTTGTGGTGAGTAGAAGAAAAGGGCCAGCCCCAAGATGCAGATACAATCTGGGCTTGCTCTTTGACTTCAACACCATAGTAACATACGGGGGAAAGTACCATTTGGATTTGTCTTTGTTCTATAGATACTCAGGGCACGGCATAACACAGTCACACATCAAGACATCCTCATCATACGCACACACTGAGCTCAGGAAGCAAACACACACACACTTTGCTTTGGTGCACAGCAGAGCAAACTCAGGACTTGTACATTCGTCTTCCTGCTCCTCCCAGGCTCAGGCAGATCTGAGCACTGCCATCGGACTGACGATGCCACAGCATACCCAGCAGTCCCTGATCCATGTCCTCCTGTTGTGGACCACCATCCTTTCCATTGTTCAAGTTGCATTCATCATCTTCTTCTTCACAGTTGGACATCGCGGCCTGGTGAGACAGATTGAATTTACAGTCTTAAGGTCATTAACGATGAGATACAAACTTTACACCGTAAACTTGTGGAACAGGTTTCAATAGGCCCCTCACTTTTAAATAAGTGAGACAGTACAGCGCATAGAAGATGACTGTAAGTACTGGTATGTTAAAATACCTGAGCAGTGCATCTGTTCTTTCTTGTGGTTTTGATAGTAGCACAGCAGGTGACAAAGACACTCCTGCCTGTGGTCTACAGCTGCTTACCGACCCCATGACTCCTCAACAGTGAAAGCTTGACTGTTTTAATCAAGAGTTGATACAAAATGACACAACATAGACAACAATGATTTATAGAAACTACATGATTAGCATTATGGTTGACTACAAATGTGTTTAATTGTTTAGAGTAAGTATTTTTACAGGAAAATGCTTCTGATAGATGGTGCTTTGTGTACCGTTTTTTTTTATTTAGCATTGCCAAATTACAAAACAAAATACCATTACAAATACCAAATAGCTTTATTTCACCCACAATTTGATCAAGCTTCATTCACTAGCACTTAGAACCCTCTTGTAACATTTATTATAAGCATATTTTGTGCGTCTGTTTCCTTCTCCAGTCTCAGAACAGTACGGCTGTAGCAACAATGCACACAATGCAATTCCAGGCAAACAGTACACCTTCGGTAAGATAACCACAGATTCAGAGTTTATGCTTTTACTGTTGACCTGACTGTTGTCTTATATGTTATGAATGTAATTAGGATGACATGTTTTTTTTTTTTTTTGAAACCCCAATATTCCAAACATGCAAATCCTGCAGGCCAGGCAGATGTATCTCACATGACTTCCATTTCTTCTTAGTTACTTATGTCAGTCAGTCTAACCGCTCTCCTCATCTCTTGGAGGAAGCACAGTGACGTCATTGCCACATTCGGGGAAATGCCACTAAACTGAAATGTTGTCTCTTCATTTTCCCTCTGAAGATTATGCATGATCTATTCTGTTCTCACATTTAAGGTGCAGGAACTTGTCTCAGCATCATGTGAAACAAACAAAAAAAAAAGTAGCTTCTGTGTTGCTGATCTGTGTGTCACTGTGGGAGCCATGCTGGCACCACATTTTATGTTAATATTTTGAGATTAATAGAGCTCTTTTCTCTTTCTACAGCCCACCTCTGAGCCCGGGCTTCTCTTCGGCAAAGGCAAAATGCTGATCTTTCAGGCTACTGAGGGTAAAGCTGACCTATTTTAAATATTTCCATACTCACAATGTGTGACAAGTAAAACACTGTACATAACAAATCACCATTTACAGGCTGTTGGAAGTACAGATAATGTGCTGGTCAGAGAGAATGTGTAATTCCAGCACATATATTTTAATCACATGTAATTTCATCTCTAATTATGGCACACCCTCAGTTGATACACGTTTGCTTCTTGTGAAATCATCCCTCAAAACAGGATATTCAGAATGATGATTCTAAGAAAACAAATACACAACTAATAGCAACTTTTCTGTCACCCACAGAAGCCAACAGCACTAAATGGTTAGCAAAGAATCCAGATACAAACTTGGCCTCAGAGAAAGGAGAAGTTCTGACGATAAACAAGGATGGGTATTACTTCCTGAATCTTCAGGTGACACTGTGTTCATGTAAAGAATTGCATACGGTCCAGCTGCAGTGGAACAAAAAAGTCATTGTGCATGGGTGGATCAATAATAACACATGCAGCACAGGCCTCCTCGGCAAGGTAGAAGAGCTGTTTGCTGGAGGGACCCTGGAGGTCATTGTCAGCCCAAAAATGTGTATTAGAACCGCTGAAGCTCTAACCCACCTTGGTATCATCTACATGCGCAAGCCTTAGATGCAGCGCTGATACAAATCCTTGGCGTGTTCCAGGGCACCTGTCCAGCCCTATAGAACAAAATGACCCTGGTCAGATGCAAAGATGGTAGGGTGGTGTACTGGGCAAAGTCTCACCCCTTTAAACTCTGCTCTACTGAAAAGAAAGATCCACCCCAACAGAATTTACACCGATTCAATGTCCAGTTATTTTGGACAGTAAACTAAATATACCGTATAGCAGCTCCAGGATTGGTCTAGGGTTGATGTCATCACTACAAATCTGTTTCTCTATTGTTGTGTTTAATGGAAGACTTTTTCAAATTCAAACTTTAATACTCTGCTGTATAGTCTATAGAAATTATATATACAAATATACTGTAGCTTTGTAGGGATTGTATACTGCATAGATTAAAAATAGTTTAGAAAAACACAGTTGGATTGTTCTCTTCTTGTTAGTCAGGCAAGCCAGTAGTCCAAATGAACCAGTCTTATGTTTATAATGCATTTCTTTGTTGGAGTCGCTTACATTTAAAATGTGTAGTAGTTCACTCCGAGAATGTACTATTCTGAAGTGCAACATCTGGCAGAAAGCCAGACTGTGTTATTTGCACAGCTTATATTTGCTACTTACTGATGTTTTGAACTGTATGAATTACATATTTATGTTGTATTTATTTATTATTTGGACATACAATATATACAGTAAGCAGGCATATACTGTATTTAACAAAATTTCATGGGCATGTCAGCCAAAAACCAATGAATGTATGTCACTGTGTGACAATGTGTGTCATTGTGTAGCATACATATAATGTCAGTAAGTCTCTGGAATGTATATACAGTGATTTCTTTATTAAATTGTACAAACTGGACAACATGGTTGGTAATTGTTTAAGAAAAAAGTTCAAACTGATAGATACAATGTATTTGTTTAAACATGATTTTGTTGAATTCTTATTTCTTTTCATAATCTGTAATGATTTTAAGAAGTTCATTTCTATTTTAATATTGTAAAAACAAGAACCACAATTGCATATGTTGGTATTCTATTTTCAGGATCTGGAATTCGAATGAAAAGTGAAATGACTTGACGGAACTAACCTCCAGTTCTTCTTCACTACTTGTATCACACATTATGAGACGCGAAATCACGAGTCATGGTGGTTTATGTGGAAAGTTTCATTTGTTAAGAGATGTTGAAAGAAATATTTGGTTTTGTCAATGATTTTCACTTGTGCCCCTGATAACGTGTGTACATCAGTGTCATTATGCATCCAAAATAAGTGTTGCAATTGTCCTGGAAACCTTTAAACATGTTTTTACATCCGACTACATCAACATAACTACTGCCATGTAACAATTTTATAATTAAAAACTATATCTTCTTCATACTGTCTCCTATGTCCGGTGTGTTTAAAAGCCCCCACATGGAGCTAATGAAACTATGGATGAATGAATGAATGAATGAATGAATGAATGAATGAATGAATGAAACTACTTTGATAAATTACAGCTTTTGACTGTGAGTCATTTTCAAGACCCTGGAGAAAAAGTGAAAGTGAGAGGGCATAAGTTCATAGTGGGACCCAGCAGATCTTGAGTCACTGATAGAAAGATATAGCGGGACCCTCCCCGCTCTATGCTCTCGAAGAATTTGCCCTCCAGATTCTTAAGAAAACAAACTCACAGTTCTGCTCTTTCCCCAAACATCAGACAGCACATCTACTGACCTACATCAAAATAATAGTGATACAGTAGATAAAATGTCATTGGAACATGATATTAGTCATTACATTCAAGACACATATTTTCCAACTTACTGAGGTTTCATCTGAAAGCTCTTCTTTTCCAAACCTCAGCTTCAGAGTCCCATATCTCTCACCACTCGCTCCATTAGCTGCTGCCACCACAGCTTTCGATTACACCAGGGAGAGGTCCAAGATGTTGAATTCAGATGCAGAGAACAGACCTACCCAGTTACCACCCACTCTGTCTCATTTATTAGAGGCATCTGCATGGGTTGGTTTGTTCCTACCCTGGCTTTCCACCGCCTGATGTGAAGAGTTGTGTATCCACATAAACACGTGTGGCAGCTACTGTGAAAACTGTCATTGCCGCTTTCCATCATTTGCACCCGGACGTCACTGTGACATCTTGTGTGCATTGTCAGGCATGTTTTTTAACATTTGGCCACTGAGTAACGCACACGTAACAGTCACACTCAGTGACTGTGAGTAACTGATAGTTAAACATTATAATACAAGATCTGCCAAAATCGAAGATGATTTCTGTTTGACAGAGCAACATCATAAATCAAACCACTGGACTTTATACCTCCATGAAGAAGGACACTACAAACTTTTAAGCATGTGAGCAAAAGGTTTGGATTTTATTTTATTAAAGACTCAGCAAAATGAACCCCCTGCTTCCAGATAATTCAAATATCAGCACTCCACTGCTTTCTACTTGATCTAGAGGCCAACACAAGGGGACAGCATTTAGCTGTGTACCAAGCCCACCTCTTTCACTTTTGCTTTTCTTAAAAAAAATGTTGCTCTAAGCATCACATATAGGAATAAAAGGGCTTCTAAGTGCAGCTTGTAGTTTATTTCCAAAGTTGTGAATAGATAGATGGCAGTGTTCTGGAGAGATTGAAATCCGACAACACAGCCTGGCTTTATCAGTGGAAAATGTTTGTGTCATACATTGAATTGTGAATAATTTGTTTGCGATAAGACATTTATAGAGTACACTCCTCCCACACAGGTTCTCTGTAAAAGTCATGTCTAGACCGAAGTTTAACGTTGAGAGAAAAAAGCAACGGCGGCCCCAACCACGAAGCTGATACAGCTCCCCCTCTTCTGCTACTACAGTCTCTCACACTTTGCAGGTCAGCCAGCGCTGGAAGATAATGACTCACACATGTATGAGAAGCATTCACAAGGCCATACAAAAAAATCTGAGTCAAGGCCACCCATGATTTGACAGACGATATGTTTACTTACTTAAACCTTAAACCCTGGACCGTTAGTACAGTCTCCACTCAAAATGTTTTACAGAGTTTAAACAAAACTCACAGTGCACGCCAAGGGAAAATGAGTTTGAGGCTCACTGAATCTACACACCCACCTGTGTACAAACACACACATACAGAGAGAAAGAGAGAGTCCTGCCACAACAGGTTTTCACCAGTCATTACTCCCAGGTCTGGGGTTGGAAAGTGAGTCAGGCAATCTGCCACTGACACCCCCCACCCCCCACCCACCCCTCACCCCCCACCCCCCAGCGGCCCCCACTGCCACTTCCTCCCCAGTTTACAAATATACAACTCTGTGGGTGTTTTCAAGAGCTGCTTCTTCGAACAGATACAGCTGAAGGGAAAGCGCAACAGGGACTGCGTGAGAGAAAAAAAACACACACACACACACACACACACTCACACACACACACACACCAAAGCTTCAAAGAGTGATGAGGCTCTTGTACAAGGGCATGTCCGCAAGCACGCTTGTCACCATGGTGATGAATTGAAAACATTCATCTGTAGCATTACAGTGAGTAAGCATGCTGATCTGAATGTCTGGAATGCACATTATGCACCTTCATCATAAAAGTCCTAAGTGTAATACTGCTGCTGCACTGTAAAACCAATATTGCAGCATGAACAATTTGGTGGCTCACCAGCAGACATTTAATGTGTCACTATGCTAAAAAAAAAAAAACCCTTGTGACTCGTGGTTGGACTGAGTTGGTGTGACTTTCAATGCTACTGAGACCACTCAGCAAAGGTTCCAGCAGCAGCTCCACCTGACAAAGCAGGAAGTGAGTTCACTCGAGCTACATACCAGCTTGAGGAAAAGGCTTGAGACAACCAGCAGACTTTTCAATCATTGTCTGTTTATTTTTTTTTATATTGTGCAGATTATTTGTACATAAATACAGCAGAATTAAAGCAGTCTTGTCACTAAAGGAATAAATAAATAATGTGCAGTATGTATTAAAGCAAGAATGAAAAGAAATGTGTAAGGTTACATTATGTTTTTGATTTTAGCATGATGCTTATGCTTATACTCAGTAGCAATACAAAATGAGAAAAACTGATCTATGTGAATATACAAGTGAGCATATAAAAAGCGCCTGATTTGTTACACCACACTTCTCTTCCTGGTTATGGACCTGCTCTTACATTATTATTATTATTATTATTATTAATCCCTGAGAAGATTCTATGACATGTCTTATCCACTATTTAATCTTATTCCAAACTTTCAGATTCACAATGATGGTGATAATGATCAATGTGATGTTTAGATCATATATACACCAAAGATGTTCTCATAGGCTTTGTTACGATCAATCCTTGTGGTGTTGCTGACTATCACATAAAGAGTGTCATCTTTGTAGAGGTGAAACACTCCACCCAGGTAACTGTTGGATCGCTTCGAATTTGAGGAGTATATCCTGGACTGCAGGAGGGGGATGCTTCCCCCTGCGTACCTTATAGTATGCCTGGTGACGGTATGGTGAAAGTTACCATTGTCTTTGAAGAGAATCTTTGAATAGACATAGTAATAACCCTCCTTCTGAATGATAAGACCGCCATCTTTGTAGGTCATTTCATAGAGGAGAGGGTCTGCAATCATACTCCATGCCATGGTCTCTTGTTTATGAACTACATCATCTCCACCTGGAAAAAAACAAACAAACACGACAACAGCAACAATGTGAAGTCTGATTACTTTAAAACAGACATCATAAATTCACCCTTGTGAAAGTAATTTTAATATTTTCTTGTTGTTATACTGAAAATGAAAATTATGGTGATGGATATGAGAACAACGCTGGTCTCACCTGTCAGATGTGCAACTGGTTTGGATGGAGAAATACCGTACCTGGGCCATATAGTGGGAGCATCATCACCTGTGTGAGGACCAGACACAGTGTCTTTAATGTGGATTAAGTAACTGAAGATATTTACCATTTGAGTAAAAAGTGTTGAGACATACCGCTGATGATCTTAGAGGATGATGCTGAGTCAGCCTGCAATGCAAACAACAAAAAAAAAAAACTCTCAGTCGTGTGTACGTGTGTTTGTGAGCGTGCACATGCAGGTGCAATCACTACGGGTGGATGGTGGATAGGAGACAAAGTTGTGGAAATAAGATGTAAAGAGCTACAATCTCTCCATGTGCAAGCAGATCTTCTCAAAGTTCTCCACATCATAAAATCTACATTGTAATTAAGGGAAACTTGTGTTTTTTCTATGGTTTTATCTTTCTGCATATGAAAGTAGGACAGGTCTGTGTTTCTGGTGATGAGCAAAAGGTAGATAACACAGGAAATAGACCACTTCCTTTTCTTCACCGTCCCCTGCCTCTAAAGTACGTACATACCCTTGTTTGCAAAACAGTGTCAGACCAAGAACTGTATGTCCCCCCAACCCCCACTGCCATGACGGCTGCCTTCACACTGTGCATCAGACAAGGACGGGAAACTGAGTCACAGACATACGGAAAAAGCACTGACCATCCAGCATCATGGAACATGAATCCTGCATGCTCCTGCCCCTTGGGGACGTCAGTGGAATTCTTCATAAATGGGCCGGACATTAAATGTACTTCTCCATCTGTACTCCACTTTCTTCCCCATAATAGTGAAATCATTTCATCGTCAGCAGTTTTCAGAGAAAAACAATCATTCATATTTTTGTTTCTGTCACGAGGGTCCTTTCGGTTTACTGATGACTTTGCTTCACAAAGCAGATAATTGTTGCGTAAAAAGAAGTCCTGAGGTGCGGGCCTGCTTTTGTTTGACAATATGCTGAAGACATGATTTTTTGCCCCAACCAAAACTCCATCGTGACAATATGGGAAAATCCGATCAAAAACTGACTCCTGGACAGAAAAAAATTTCCATTTTGATTATAGAAGTATAGCAGCAATGCAGAGCACACAGTTTCCTACAGATAGCATATGACTCCATGAAATACAGACATGAAAAATGGTCACTGCACCTGTATTTCTTCCTTGTACTGTATATTTAATCAATAAAACTCACAATGTTGAAATTTTTACAGCTGTAAAGTAACTTTCTCATCACCAGCACAGTCTTTCCTACTATTTCATGACATCCTTTTATATTCCATGGTCACTCATTTTAGTATTTTGCAATTTTTACCTTAACATGACGCAATAGTGTCAATATAAATTTAATTTACTTTCAGTAATGACGTTTGTGCATGAAAATAAATACACAAGACTCATAAAGAGTTAGAGAGTTCTGGGTAGAGCGTGACTGAAAAAAGTAAGAGTAAGAGTAAGACAAAAAAAAGAAAGTTGAAAGTGAAAATGAGCTGTTAAAACTGAATGAACTGAATCAGATCTTGTGAGAGCAGTGACATTCAAAACGTAATGAAAGAAAAAGGAATAACTGTGAGATTCATTTTTTAGGAAAGCACGGGGATGGAATAGAAAGTAGAGAGCGGATACTCACAGATTCAAGTTGGTAGAGACGGTAGATGAGGCAGGCTTCTATGGCCATGCCACACAACGCCAGGCTCACCAGCATGAACATCAGGGTCTGTGCTGCCCCGGCGCGCTGTTTCTTCTGTCCCACCCTGGGTGGTAATGGAGGCCTCGTGGCGTGGCTGTCCACCACAAACACAGAGGGATGCTTGGACATACCTACAGTGCTCTGTCTGTAAACGAAGAGAAAAAGTGTGTAAATATCCTCCAGAAGTTGTAAGAAGGTACAGCTTCAAAGGGGGCCGTGGAGACTTGAGACCCAAGAGACAGAGAAGTGTGAAGAAGTAGCAAAATGGGTGGGCTCACTTGCGGTTGGTTCAAGTAGTGATGGCTCACGAGTAGTCAGATACAGAACAGACTCAGATATAGAAACCTTGAGATATATCACACCTTTGGAGGCCGTCAGAGATGCACCTGTCTGCACTCAGCAACTGCAAGCAAGAAAATCGAACTGTGGCTAATGTTAATTTTTATCACACTGATGCAGAACCTGACCGCCGATCAGTCAAGGTAGACGGCAACAAGTGGGAGACACAGCAAAACGCATTTAAGCTCCCCTTTACACCCTCCCACTTTACTGTAAGAGCAATGTTGAAATAACTCCATTCACACTTCCTCTCTTGCTTACACACTATCTGTGGCTTGTCTCATGGTCTGATGACAACAGTTACAGTCCAAAATGTATTTCATGATTCAAATCTTAACCACTTATCATTTATTATGCAAAAAGTTTAACTTTATGCTTTGTTGCAGGGGACAGTGCAGAGCTGTGAGTCATATGTGGTGGGCTCAGTTTGGTGAATTCTCTTACGATACATTTTAGGGTGTAAGTGCTAAGCTTATATAAAACAGATTATTCACCTCCCAAAAGAATTGTGTTTTTGTGTGATAGATGGAAGTGAACATAACATTTGCGGCTACAGACCTGTGTTAGAGGTTCTTTCTGCTGTCTGAGCAGGAGTGAAGGCTTTGAAAGAGGTGGATGCTTACATGTCACAATACTTTTTATGATGTATTTGAGAAGTAATGCGTCGCTTCTGTTAAATATGTTTCTCACCTGGACTCTTCTGACACCAAATGGATAAATAATTAGGATCATCTTGGTCCAACTTCTAAACATTTGGGTGACATTTAATAAAGTTGGGACTGCATGGTTGTAGCCTATATGGTCAGATCAGTGTAGGGGTACAAGGTCACAAGGCCAAATGAACTGAACTAAACACACATGATGTGATGTCACCTGACCTGACCTCCAAGTATTGTGGTGGCAAACTGAGGACAGCGACTCTGTTGTTGATTTCTGATCATATATTAGATGTGTTCTTCATAGATAAAAAAACAAAAACAAAACACATACAAACATGATATTTTTGTGAAACCCCGTCACTGACACGTACCAATACCTTCAACCATGTCAAGGCTATGGCCAGGTTTTAGTATGCTTTTATCCACAGCTCCACCTATAGGATGTACAGGACATGACAAGGCTACATATGTTAGAAGGTATTATTACAGTTCAGAAAAAGAACATTTTTTATACTTGTTCACAAAAAGCAAAAGTATAAATTCATATGAAAAGTTTTAAAACTGTGATGAAACTTTGAAAAAATAAAAGATGTACCTTTGCAGGGCACCTTGGTATCTTCTGCTTCTCAGTTTTGCATGTGGACCTCTATTGGTCGACAGAGATAGTGACTCCACTCATTCGGCTTTGATCAAGGAGGCAGTCACTCTCAGTGGCTCTTCTCCACAGTAGGAGAGAAAGTAACATACAGAGAAGTTGTTTTATTGTGCTCTTGTAACATAAGAGTTGGTCAAAGTGGAATAAATGGACTATGCACTGTGTCCGGAGGACGATGGATCAGGATGTGTCTGCACAGCTGTGTTTGCTGGCTTGTTTCATTCTGACTGTGGACTTGACTTTGGGTTTGGGGTCAAATCAAGACATGCAATTTACATTTCTGTTACCTGCTGGCAGCACTGAGTGCTTTTACCAAACCACCATGAGTAACGACAGCATGGAAGTTGAATACCAGGTGAATAAACATTTCTCTCTATCTTTCTCTCTTGTCTGTCTTGTACAGTGACAGTGTAATGTTGAGTCTGAAGTTTTGAAAAGCTTTATTAAAGTTTGTGAGTCATGTCTAACTGAAAAACAAGTGAACAGACTGTGGACTTTGTTCCTGCATGCAGAGAGATAAGGGCCTCCACTGCTGCTGTTGCTGAAGACGCCTGAGATAAGACTTAGAAAAACTCAAAAATGTCTGCTTCCACCCACATTGCAAAAACACGTTTTAAAAGTATTTAATATCCATTAGGGAACAAGCACAAATATGTATTTACATGATGATATTGTAAGTGCAAGAAAAAAAAAGGTGGCCAGCAAAATTGATTTCAAATAAATGTCATGCACAAAATACAAATACGCACTTTTTCAAACATACAGCTTCAAATTCAAAAGCACACTTGTCTTGAAGTCACTCATAATGTGTAACCGGCCTTGAGTGACTTTATAGTCATGACCTTTGCTTTGCTACCATCACACCATAGTCTGTGTAGGTGTAAAGTCACAGTCGAGTCGGAGAGGAGCCTGTAGGATCACTGGGGCATCGTCACCTGTGCAGGTGACACATGACGCTCCCAAGGCAGCTGCGCGGATGTGGAGGTCTGATTCTGTATCTCCCGCTGCTTCATGATGTGGAACTGCACTTTTAGACACAACATGCCGACACCAGGCCTATTGCAGCCACACACAAAAAAAGAACCAACAAAAACAAAAAAAACAAAAAAAAAACAAAGCTCCTCTTCTACTAGACTAGAAGACTAAGTGAGGGCAGTGGTGAAATAAATAATTTCTAGACTCAGACACCGAAACTGTTCCATTATTATCACCGTGTGAGCTAGGTTGCTGCTCAGTGCACTATCAGGGCTTTAATTTAAATTTCAGACAGCCATTTGCCCACATAGTCCGATTAAAGCTAGAGCTGCGAGCTGCACGTCTCGAATGAAAATGAGAAGATAACAGTAGATAGGAGAATTGAATTCTAGGTAAGCTGAATATTCTGCATGACTGACCTCTGTCCCCGTGTGTTAACCTCTCTCACAGGTGATAGCCGGGTCAGGCCTTGATGTCGGCTTTGCCCTCATCTCACCCAGCGGACACCGATTGGTCTCTGACTTCAGGAAATCTGACGGCATGCACATGTGGGTCACATAAATGCTTTTCAGCAACTGCCTCCTTTTGATGTGATGCTCAGACCCCGCCATACTCTTTGTTTGTATGGAAACCGATTAACCAGAAAGTGGAATCAGGCATTAAGGAAGTTCACATCCCTGTAGTGAAATAAGGGAGTTGATTTCAGATCTGTTGTGTACATGTATTTTCACCAAGATTTTGTAATTACACTCTATTATTCTGTCATATCTTAACAGTGAGTAGTTTGAACCATGATATTGTTGAAAGCAAGTGAAGTTTTTTTTTTTTTTTTTTTTCCCGCAGGGTGGATCCCACAGAGGATGGGGACTACCGGCTGTGTTTCGACAACAGCTTCAGTAAGCTGTCAGAGAAGATGGTGTTTTTTGAGGTGATCATTAACAGTCAGAGCAGCACAGGTAGAGGCAGAGAGGAGTGGGCAGACATGGCCGCCACAGAGAGCATGGCGGAGTACAAACTGGAGGACATCAGGGTGAGAGGGAAACACAAAGAGCTATTACATCTGCTGCAGCTATGATTTCCCTCCAAACAGCACTTGAATTATCTGAAGCCATTCTTTTTGATATCTCTCTCTCTCTCTCTCTCTTTCATCTCCTCCTCTCTGCTGTTCTTTTCTTCCTCCTCCAGGCCAGGATGGAGTTTGTGTACCAGCAACTGGAGAGGAGCCGCCAGGTCCAGACTGTGCTGCGGGCCTTTGAGGCGAGGGACCGCTACCTTCTGGAGGACAACCTGTGGCGGGTGTCCTTCTGGTCCTGCCTCAACCTGCTTGTCATGCTCACTGTGGCCGTCACACAGATCTACACCCTGCGGCGCCTCTTTGACGACACCAAGCGGACCCGCACATAGAGGCAACAGAACTGTTTGTTTAAGCTCCAGCCAACAGAGTGCAGAGAGTGTGTTTTGCACTAAACCCTCCACTAACATGAGCCCTGTGAGCTGAATTTAAAAGGATAGTTCACACTTTTGATTCATCATGCACTGGGAACTTTTTATTTGTAGGCACAAAGTGCTTGGTTGAATCTTTTATGAATTCCAGTTATACACACAGACACACACACACGATACCCTCAGCACTGATATTTGTTTATAGTGTCAGCTAGAAAACCGAAGCTGTTCTCACTGTAATGTTGTTTTATTGAATTTCACTTATTACATTTTACATTGTCATTTATGCTTTATCAAACCAGAAGCTATAGCAAAACCAAATAATATTAGAAACCTTGCCTCATACAGTAAAAAAGATTTTCTTTCTTTGGATGCAATTGCACTTTGTTGTTAAGAACATACATAACGCAATAGACAAGATTTATTGTGCATTCATATCACTACCACTCTTTTGTCTCACACTAGGCCTATTGAGGAACTTGCTGGGTCCGCTCAGCTTCCTGAGCCGTCGTTTACATTTTCTTTGTCATAAATCAAGCACTTGAATGGCATTTTTCTTTGTCATCACAGAACAGATGCTCCAATAATAAATTCTCATGTTGACCTGCTCCTGTCTCGGCTCTGTATCAGGTCATTTATCCCTGAAAGTTAACGCACACTGTATCTGAAAAAGCAGTCGTCAGTAGTCTTCTGGGGAACTTTGTGGTAAAGGAAATGGGAACTATCTGCATTGGATTCATGTGTTAAATTTAGAGCTAAGAACTACTGTATATAACATTCACTATAGGAAAAAATAACTTACTTTGGTTTTAAGTTTAATGCCTCAGTAATTAATAATGCACATCTCACTGTCAGTACTGAAGTGGGCCTGTAACAACATTGCTGGAGTTTTTTTGAGTGAACTTGAAATAAGATATGTAGTTCTGCTGTAGTCCTGCTGTTGTCGTGGATCGAAGTCATTTCGCGTCCACTGCAAGCCGGTCGAGGTCACCACTGGTTTCGGCGGGGGGGCGGGCGCCTGTTCAGGAACAATCAGCCAATGTTAATGTCTTAACCATGCACTCTGACAGGTAACGCTACAGGATCCAGTCATCAGAACAGCGAGGGCAATCGTAATGAGGCAGTCTCTGTTAGTGAGAGGGCTTAGAGCGACCATCCACAACTCTCACTGGATGGTTAGATGAGATACATAATTTATTAATGCAGTAAGTCAAAGGGAAATACATTTAAGATTGCCTTTTGCAACATTTTATACTGGGGGAGATTTGAGCCCGCACAGAACTTCTTATTAGATGTTTGGAAACATGGGATAAACCTTTTGTACACTGCCTGTAATATAAAATATTCAACCATCTTAGAAGTTGTTTCATTTTACTGCTGAACAAAATTGAATTAAAGCTGATATATTTTCACTTTGACATCAGAGGGTCTTTTCCTGTTGATCGGTGTCAAAAGTCACATTAAGTCCACTTTGATTCAATGCTGTGAAGGGAACGTGAAGACTTCCAAAGTGGGTGAGTTCTTTGCAGTGAAAATGTTGAATCAACCCACGGACAGCCACAAGTCTACTACTACTACGACAAGGTGTTCATTCTTAAGTTCATCATTTTACATATGTTGAAAATGCATGTGCTGAGCAACAGTAACCATTGTATAAGTATAAGCTATGCCTCTCTACAGCAGGCTGCCTGACAGTAGAGGGTTGCCATGGGAACAGGTAGTGGTTTATGTCAGTCTGTATTGGTTTTAGATGTAGAGAGAGAGAGGCGAGTGAGGAGAGGAAACCCAGGAGGGGCTCGACTTTATCAGGGGGAGGGGGAGAGACAGAGAAAGAGAGAGAGGATCACACAGGACACAAGGAGACACCAACCACCAGAGCCAGTCCCTTTATTGTACACAACACCTCTTTATTTACTCTCCTTTCTAAATTAGTTCATTTTGTTTATTCAAATCAATTAAATGCTACAGAGGCACTTGACAAGGGTTTGCAAAACAAAAGAAAAGAGATTTTTTCAGGTTGATTCCCAACCCCTTCCACCAGATCCAAACAGGGGAGGGAAAGAGGAAGGAGGCAGGGTACAACCTAATGAATTACAGGGCATTTACAGTTGGGGCTTCTCAAGGGCAGGCTGAAGTGACAGGTACAGGCGATTTGGCCAATAAGAACTTACATATTATCATCACATGAAATATTATATTTTGTGTGGAAGCTTTAATGTGAATTCTATTTAATACAAAGATTTAGATTCATTTTTTTCTGTCTGGCACTGTCACTGAAAGCCACACCTGTTGAGAAATGCAGGGAAAGAAAAAGCACATTCTGTCTCAAGAGTCTGTGGTTTGGGATTTTTGAATTTTCTACTTCTTTTGTCTTGTCATGTTGGCTCATTAAGTTTCTATCCTCTGTGGTGAGAAAGGGGAAAAGTCGAGACAGCTTCTCAAGACAGGATGTGCATTCATACACCACAACTCCCACCACCCGCTCACCATTTCTACTGATCAAACCAAAACTGGAAAACATCCAAGTAACCCAACGTCACTTCCCGCCTGACCAGTTTTCCCCTGAACACCTAAAAATATTCCAGAAAATTGGTTTTAAATGGTCAAAAGAGCAATCAAAAGATATTATCAAATAATCACAGCTGTGTATGTTCAGCCCCAAGTGCCCTCCCAACATACACCACATTTACACAGCTAATCCCTGTAGCAGAACCCCAATTAACAGTCCAGTAGAAGCTGGGGGGCATATAGTTATACAGAGGTGATACAACTGCAGCCAAAAACATTTAAAGAAATAACAAATGCCCAGGTTATAAATAATGCATCAGGAGATGACCAATCTCTTTTTCCCTACATCCAAAGCTAATGAAACGACAGTGTTAGTGCTTCCTTTAATCACACCTAAAGTTGGATTTTAACATGTTGGGCTTTGATTATAATTCCATGTTTTTGTTGTCACCCCTGCAATTAAATGAAATACAAGTGCTAATTCCCCGGTATAGGCCAGCTATATACAATGATATTTTTTAAAGGCATGGAAGCAGAACTGATAGCAATAATAAATGTCCTGGACAACTGAGCCCAGAAAGAGATGTGCCAACTCCTCAATGCTTAATACCATCTTTATTCTCTACATCACAGATCCGTCCTAATCTACACACCCCACTGCTTCGCTGAGTTTTATCCTCTCTGAGAGGAAAATGTACTGTGTGCTGTGTTCTATATGAATCAGCTAATCCAGGAATGAACAAAGTCTACCCGAAGGCTGAAGGCCTCATTGGGGTTCAACTGAGACTAAAGGGATTCAAATTCAAGGCTTTAACAACTCGGAATTAGTGGAGAGAAAGCTTCCCGCAAAGTGCAGACAGCCGTCAGTCTGTCTCTCTCTCCCTCTCCTGGGTTTTCGTGCAAAGTGTTCTGGTAACGGACTACAACATCCCTGTTATGAGTGGCTTGTTGTAAGGCTAGATGGGTAACAAGTGCTAGGATTATAATGTTCAATCTGGCTGACATCTTTCTTCATCTCATTGTGGAAGGATATTTTACAGAGGGGGGAACTGAAGCTACTCTCTCAGTCTCATACAACCCTGCCCTGTATCTTTTTATGCTTTGTTTTTTGCTGAGATTAGGATTTCATTTTTAAAGCTACATTTGTGACGGTCATTAAAAAGGACAAAGTCACTCAAATAAAATATCACAAGGGGGAAAAAATGTAATCGACACCACCAAAATAACAACAGTGATAATAAGCTATTGTTTTTCAGTATGAAATCAGTTAGGAAATGAAAACCAAGTAAAACATTATCAACAGGTTAAGTGTGTATATTACACAGTGATGTACACATGGGCATCTGGGCCAATCTAAAAAGGTGGAGGGAGGGGAGAGGAAAGCCAGCCTGTAACAGTTATTAAGTTATTTAATGGGCTTCTGGCAAGAACTTGTCAGAGGAAATAAACCAGTTATTACAATTAAGAAAAAAAGCTCTTGGACTGAATTCGATACATCGTCTCCTACTGATAGAAGCTAATGCACCCTCTGATCAGCTGGGTTTTTATTTTGTATTACACATTTCCACAGCAGTCAAATGTAATATTCAAGTGGTTAAGGGCTTTCTTTCATTTATGTGCACTGATAAAGAGGGTATTAGCAGCTTATTAACATTGCTTGAATAGACATTAATACAGCTGAACGGTGCACATTATGCACCGCTATCAGTCAGCCCCTCCCCTCAAGCCCCCGCCCTACAGTGTGCAGATACACACACCCACACAAAAACACACACACATTGGTGGGCTTTGCCACAGGTCTAGTCTAGCAGGGAGGGCTCAGCAGGGCGGATAATGGTGGGCCGGTGAGAAGGAGCGCCGGGGGGTCTTCGGCTGCAACGGGGAGAGAAGATATAGAACAAGGAGTGAGACGTACTCACAAAGAGAAACTAAAACAACCCGACAGAGGGAAAATAGGGAAGGTGAGGACAGAGGGAGAGTGGCAGACAGAGAACTAAGAGTAAAAGGACAATGAATGCAAAGAAATGATACTGAATGTAGAGATAGGAGAACTGGTGAGTGTGAGAAATAAAAAACGATGCCTGTGACTCTTCAAAGACAGGGGATGATGAGATGTTAGTGACAAAACGTTACTAATGCAATAAAACTACGGTAAAAACACATAAAACAATGGTTATCACATCATAAAAGGAAGTCATACCTGGGTACACCGGGTGGGACACGGGCTGGCCGGGAGGGGATCTGTGGGGGTGCACTGAAGGGATCCTGGCTGCTGTTGTAGGCGTTGATGGTTTGGCCTGGGCGAGAGGGGATTGGTGGTGCACCAAAGGCGGGAGAAGGGTTGAGCGGAACTCCAAAGGCGGGGGAAGGGTTCATGGGTGGTCCTGGTGTTGCGCCCCGAACAGTAGGCGGACGGCTGGGAGGCGGGCCTGTTGACGGAGGCGGCCTACGCTGAGGGGTTGGGCTGAGAGGAGAATATGCAAAAATGAAACTGACATTGTGACAATCACAGAAAAGGTCTCATTTATTCTCATTTTATCTGTGCCCACTCTGGGAAAACTCAGGAGTTGTTTGTTGCTCTTTTTTTTTTTTTTTTTAAATTCAGGTAGGCACACTACTACTAGGTGAAAAATATGTCTATTTCTCACTGTTTTTAATTGCATATGAAAAATCTGCTCACTGTCTGAAATTGGATATGTCTTTTTATTCAGTATTTTTCAGCCCTCTCACCTGGCTTCTTGGATCCAGGTGTCATTTACGGGCGGGGGTACAGGGGTGGAGATGGTGTTGGCGCTGATGTCGCCTATAATGTGCAGCGCCTCCTTGAGTGCATGATACATGCGCAACATTTCGTCTCTACGCTGGGCCTGGTCAGCTGACTCCTCCATGAGGCTGTTCTGATCCCCAGATGAGTAGAGGTAGGCCAGCAGCTCTGAGTGGATGAAATCCTTCGCCTGAATGGAAGTTTAGATTATTAAAAATAAAAAGGTGGTGGCAATTTACTTCAATTAACACAGAGAATTTTTAGACGTGGAGCAGCACTAGCCAGAAATGAAATGATCACGAGCTAGAGATGGAGGGGTGGGGGTAGTTTATAGATTGGAGAGACAATCGAGGAAATATAGGTTGAGACAGTGTGTGTGTGCGTGTGTGTGCTCGGTGCGTGTGTAGCTGCAAGACTTCAAGTGAGCTCACTGGAATAATAAAACATAATAAATGGACAGTGGCCAAAGCTCTGTGAGCATGCATCATAAACTCTGTTAATTAGTGTCTTCAAGTTTATGACCTTGTGTTAACATGAAATATACGACCGACACCGCTACAAAAATGTACAGGAAAACTAAACACTATTCTTCACAGCTCTATGGTGCAATGACATTTAGACTTAATTACAGAGCAGTTCATTTGAGCTTAGTTCAGTCCACTGGTTTATCAGGTACGCTGAGTGTATTTCTGAGTAATACAGGAATGTAGGGTGCTACATTTGCTGGAACAATCAGCTCCGTGAAGTATTACAATATTAACTCTTTCGGTCAAGCAAAGCACTACAAAATTGGGATGTTCACATTTTCAGTGTCAAGGTAGAGATCCAGCAGTCAGCAGAGCACACAGGCTTACACCGTGTTAAGGTAATGGACTCAGATGAACTCTTTCACTTTAAGTCTGTTTCAGAACCCGCAGACACTCTGTTAATGGCTTGTGTCTCGTTGCTACGGACTCACACTGTTGATCATGAGATGCATGATGGTCTTGGGCACAAGGTCTCTGATGGATTTGTTGATGATGCCGATGTACGAATCCACCAAGTTGCGGATGGTTTCCACCTGACGCTCCAACTGGGGGTCCATAGAGAATGTATCTGCAGGAGCAGCCTCTTCATTCTCTGTCTGATGACAATGACACACACAGGCATCAAAAATGAAGCATAAATATACTCATACATACATCTTTGTAGTTGTTCTGTCACCGAAGCGTGAAGAGAGAAAGACGGAGGTGCAATTAATGAGGCAATATTAACCAATTCATGGCTTTTAATGAAACAAAGTAGCACCCACATACCTGGTCCTTCTCCGGATAAACCCCTGCCCTGAGGAAGGATGCTTTCCAGCTGTCCACATCCTCTTGAGAATCACACGCCAGTTCTATTTGGCGAAGGTCCTTGTACACGTTCCTGCAAAGATAAACAACAGAGAACACAAACGCGTGTGAGTGTGTAGGCTAACCCAGTAGACAAGGATATTCATGCACAAAAAAGCAGAAAGATAAGGTCGATGTGCATTCAGACTGGTTGAAAAACATAACTCTGACCTTTGTTCTGTGTTAAAGATTGCAAAGATGTGCTTTGTGGACATAAATCCTTTCTCCACATCTCTAATCTTCAGGTTATCCAAAGGCAGCATATACTTCTTTTCTTTTTCCTATCAAGAGACACACAGAAGAAATGTTTATTTACAGCTGACACATAAAAAAAAAAAAAACCCACTGAAACCTGTAACATGTAGCGAAGCTTTATCTTCGCAGAGTGAGTTTATATTATAGTAATGGAAAAGAAAACAGAGGACAGCAGTTTTGACACTTCTCCACCAATGAGTAGATACAATGGAATTCATTTCCTCTGTGTGGACGACCACCAAGCTGGTGAGATGGAGAAATATATGATGACGGAGAGGAGGAGGAGGAGGAGAGGAAGAAGAGGAGGAGCATGAGGGTTGTCTGGGGGGGATGGGGTGCCAGCTTTCACTGTTAAGCAGAGACATCTGGAAGCATTTATGTCCGCACTAACACAGAGCGGCGCAGGCCCAACAGTTACATCACTCACAGTTCCACACAATCCCCTGCCCCCCACCACATGCGCACGCACACACGCACACACGCACGCACGCACGCACGCACACACACACACAGGGCCAAATACTTAACGGCACGTGCAAAGACAAACAAACATACATGAGCCTGAACGAACTGAAGAAACACGTATCATGAGATTTGGGTGTGTGCATAAACACGCACTCATATAGACACAGACAACCACTAAAAGATACAAGAAGACTCATGTGGACAAGCGCCTACACACATGCACTCTCGCACACACACACACACACGCACACACACGCACAATATCACACCCCCCCTCTGGCCCCCGTAACCCAGTACGATTTCCTGCAAATTCCAAAGTCAGATCCCGGCTGGAACATTTCAGCCCGCCTGCCACGTCAGTTTGCCTCCACCATCCTCCCTCTCTCGTTCTTTCTTTCTCTTTGCTTTTTCCGACCGCTGTAAAAATTTACCATTTCCAGTTAGCGTTTGGGCGCACTGAGGCCACTGGACTGGAGTTCATCTTTGGCAGTGGTTTGTAGTGCTATCTTTTAGTGGTCTTTTTATTTCGCAGAGGAATGGCTCTCATTGAGGCCTTGGGAAGAAGATCAAGCGGTGAGTAAGGACATTACAATGCTATTAATGCTTTTTATGCAGTTATCATCATCGGAGGTAAATGTTCAATTTAGTTAAATCAGTCTTTAGAATTTTGCCTAAAATGAAATTATCAGTGAAACCGGATCATTTGATTTTAGATCACGTAAACTTTATCCATCACTGCATGTCTTTTGTACTGAATGTTACTCTCCATGTCCTGGAATAGAACCATTAAAAAGTCTATAATAAAAACAAGCAGCTAAGTTTGCTGATTATACTGTAGTTGTTTAGTAAAGGGGGAATACAGTTCAACCATGTCTAGATTTAATTACCTGAATGATTTGAAAGTAATCTCATAAAGGTTATATTTTTATATGTTTAATAAGATAAAATGTATTGCAGTTTTAACAGCATTTGCCGTAATTTAGCAGCCGTTTCCATGTACATGGCTTTTTTCATATGTGCAGTTGTTTCACTGAGGTAATGTTTGCTCTCTCTGTCCTCTGTACTACTGTCCTAGGGTAGCGACCTGCAGCTGCAATGACCTCAGGGTCCTTCCTCCTATCTGAGTCCTAACCCCCCCGCCTGCCCAGTGTTCAGACTACCTGTTCATCAGGCTACAGCTGAACAGTAGTCTGCACATTGGTTAGGCTGGGCTGGGACGCACACACCTCAAAACTACAGTGGCTGATGGCACCAAATCTCCACAGCAGTGCCAAAGACAGTATGTTCATCTTTATGCATTCCTGTGGTGCTGTGTCATCTATCTTAGTCCAGTGAAATGCAGCATTGGAACAGAAACTCGTCTCACCTCCTCATCTTTGTACCAGGACAGGGACTCAGCAGTCAGGACAAACCAGTACTCCTTGGAGCCTCCCTTCATGATGCTGATGTTGATGGTTAGCCAGCCTTTCCTAATCACCTGCACAGGGGGGAGACCGTGTGGAAGAAAGAGAAGGGTGGTAGGGAGAGAGGGGTACCAGGAGGATGGAGGAAAACAGCTTTATCAATCAGGTTTACGCACTGGTGACATGAGGGCCCCATTAAGTGTTGCACCATTAATACTGCGGTGTGACTGACACTAATTAAATCTTACCTGCTTACCTGCTAGGTCACTTTGAATTTGGTTGTTTTTCTTTTATCCTTTTTATCTTAAGATTAAACATTTTTACATCTCAGTCAAACATTACTTAAAAATGCACTACAACACAGAAGCATGGATTAACGGTGAAACTTAATGAGTAAAAAGCACGGAGTGACCATAGAACAGTCATACAAGTACACATTATGTGTGTTAAATTGCTAAATGTGTGCAGAAGCATCAGAAGGTTTCATTGAAAACACTGAAGATTCTTTTTCACTAAACAGAAAAGAATCTTAAAACCAACAAACAGGACCAGATGGTGTCCAGACCATGCAAGCCCCAACAGAGTCTGAGACAAAGGTCGGCGGTGGTATCTTAGTGTCAGTGGGTCAGTAAAAGCTAACCTATGTTAGCGGAGTTATTAAGTTAAACATACTCGGGTATACACGAGAGGGGTTAAATACCTGGATGAGTAAAAGATGGGGAGAAGTGACTGTTAAAGACAGGAGTAAAGGAGGAGAAAAGAAGTGCAATCAAAGAGATTAAATGCGGAGTCTAGTAGTCTGATAGAGTTAGCAGGGTTCATGGAGGGACAGAAAACTACACAGCAAAGTGAGAATTTGAAGTGGAGAGTTGGAGAGGGAGGAAATACATCAGTCTGAGGCCGGGTTGAGTGAATCACTCTAAAGAAAATAAGCCATGCATTTTAGAGGAGCCCTATTCACAACTGTCTCTCCATTTTTTTTTTTCCCTCCGAATAGACGCTCAGGCATTTCAAGTACAATAGGAGGAACTATCTGTGAGAAGTGTGCTCTTGTGCTAATGAAAGCTAAGTAAAAATGTCAATTTCAAAGCCTGCTTTAGACCTCTCTTGTGAACTCCCTCTCCATCCAGCAGAGGACTGGAGTGAGTTATGGAGGAAAAAAAAAGGTTCATTAGTTCAAAAGAGCCAACATAAACATGGGAGAGGAGGCAAGCACATAGAAGCTAAATTGGTAGTTTGCCTTGGCGAGGAAATAACTTAAAAGTTTTCAGAAACAAGGAGTTTCAAATCCCCTGTATTCAAGTCAGTTGGAATTATTATAACCAAGTTGACATTAAGAAAGAGGAAATGACATGAGTTTTACAGATTAGATGCTTATGTGATGCTTTTTCTTTCACTGCCAGTGTAAGACAACTGTGATATAATGTTCGACCCGTTTCTGTAAATGTAAGTGATGCTGTGGTTAATTAAAAAATTGTTAGATTACATCTGAGCTTAACTCCATGGTTTCAAATGGTTGAAATGAAAATGATCAGAATGAAATGTGTCAATTTAACTTTGCCTTGATAGTCAGTGACTTACAATTAAAATAAATGACACTAACAAAGAATTTTGATTTAAACAATGAAATATATCCCAAAGCCATGGACCAGTCACCATATTAAATGATAAGAAATTTTGATCAGCTCTGAGTACAAGAATATCAATTAGAGACTTGGAGACAGTGATTTTTTTTGTAACAAACAGAAGTTGGATATGAACTTAGTACTTGGTAAGAAAAGTATTTCAACATGCATTTAATCTAAAGAGAAAAAACAAACACTACAAATTAAAAGAAAAATTTAAGGAATCATAGAAATAATGCGTTTTGTGTGTTTTTTTGATTTGATCGCTCCCCACTCCCTCCCCATTTTCTCCCCAGTGACATTTAGGATGATTCTCACAAGGCAAACTTTCGAAGCACCATGCATGAGGCAGCAGCAGAGGTATAAAACCAGAGACAAGTCAGAACTGATGCCGTCCACAGTCGGTGGTGGGTGGAAGATTTGCCTGTATCTCTCTGTGGTTTTCTCATGGTGAACAAATAGCAATTCTACAAAAGAATCTTTTGTGTGGATAAAATTATTTATATGTCATTTTACATATTTTGTGGAGTAAAAAAAGTAAAATGTTAGTAGCAACACAGATGTACAATTAAAGACAATTACTGTCGTATTAAAATGAAACCAAGGATTACGAGACCAAATGTGCCAGGTGTTACTGTGAAGACAGTCCAAATTACTGGTAACTGCTTGCTAGAATTGTAACTGATATCACTTTGATCAGTCTGGAGACTCTACCTTCTCCTCGTGGGCCTCTCCCAGTGCGCCAAGCTGCAGGGGGGTAGAAGATCTTATTATGGTGAAGGATATCGACTCCTTTACTTGCAGGAGTCAAATGTTTATCCTGTTTACTCACAGCAGTCTTTCTTTTCCACCCTAACCATATTGGCTGACCTGTGTGTGATGGCCTCAGTTCTTCTGCATGGCCTACCACTGCTGCCCCCTGGCAGGGTGTGGTTTAAATCTGTGGGGTACTTACCAGAATCTCACCCTGCAGTAATAGGAAGGGTAGGGGGGAATTAAAGCAAAGGGGGGCAGTATAAAATCATAGCCAACAGAAATGAGAAAGCAAGCAAGCAAAGATGAGGGACAGATGAGAAGTAGGAGGAGGGGGACAGGGACAGGGTGACAGGTGGAAGGTTGGAAGGAAAGAACAGGTTGGAAAAAAAGGGGGCGAAATTGTGAGAATGAAAGGTTTGAGGGAGGAAAAACAGTAGGAAACAGGAAATCCATGAGACAACCAGAGAAAAACAGATGAAGAGCAGCAGAAAAGAGAAAGACAAAGACAAAGAGAGGTAGAGAGGGAGGGAGAGAGACAGACAGACAGAGCAAGAGAGTTACATGCAATTAGAATTACTTCAAGTATACCACAATTTGGTTATGTCATATTTGTAGCTCAGTCGATAGGTGCGATGTCCATGCACATTCTGAATTTCAATACAAAAGATGCTTGTGAGTTAATGGGTAGGCAACAAAACAATCAACAAAACTCTGTGATTAATTGTTGCTTTGCCGTAGAACAACATGCCTGGGTCACATGCAAACAGCAATTAATAACAGCCATGGAAACAAACGCTCGTTTCAGAGAAGCAGGGAAGCAGGGTCTTCTTTAAGTTCACTAAGGTAACTCTCCCCTCACTGAGACTGCAATCTCGAAAAAGCCGATTAGCAGTATTATAATCGTTTTTCAAGATCTAACAAATGCACAATGAAATTCAACAAACTTTGTTTAAATGTGAGTCTGGATAAAACAGAGAAGGAGAAATACCATCTTCACAACATTGCCTGGGTAAAATCAGAAGTCAAAATAATGTACAGGGGATTTGTTATTATATTGTTAACCATTAGATAGGTCGGGATAGATTAAAGGCTGTGGGCTAAATAATTGCCGGAGTCAGTTTTATTCACATGGTTGATTAATAGGCAAGTTAAGGGAGGCATCGGTCAGGGGAGATTAAATCTGGGATTGAGCTGAGTGATGAAACGTACCTGGTTGGGTATGGCCCTCTTTTTGTTAGCAGCAGTGTTCCTCTGCTGGGCGCTGTCATCACACAGAGATGGACAGAAAAGATAATAAATATTGATAACACCACACCAAAACAACCTGTTTGAAAAATTCACACTTAATATTCATGTGGCACTTACGTCTCAATAATATTCTGATTATTTTCAACATGTTTTGACAGGCTTTAGTCTTTTATGTAAATCACCTGTCTGATTTAAACAAGTGCAAATTCAAGGTTTTGCATGCTATAATTGTTATTATTATATTACTGTATTACTACACACGTAGAGTGAAGGTGAAGAGGTGAGAGTGAATCTTGATAATAAAAGCTTACTCTCACAAACATACTGTGCACACAACCCTATATCGTTTCTGTCAGCCCACCTGTTGTTGCCGTACCCTGGGGGGCTACCATCATCCAGCCTTCTGTAGTCAAGACTGAAAGTGATGTCATGAGAACCGTTACCTCCGACACATTACAGCAATCCACTTGCCATGCAGAGGCTCGGCATAAACCCTCACACACGCACACACGGCGGTTTGCGTTGTTACTTAGTCAATGGGACGACCCACACACTATAACCGCTACACTAGGAACTACGTGAATTCAACCACGAACTCTAAACCACTTAGAGATATAGCACAAAAAACCCCCCCAAAAAACAGTGAGTGCATTGCAGTGTGCAAATGAATTTCCACCAGCAGCTACTAGTAAATGCAGCGACACATTAGCACCGTGGATCTTGTGGTGTGTGAGCTGGTTACTTTCCACTGGTACAGTAAACATTCTTTCTAGTGGCAACCGGACAGCCTGTAGTAGACGGGAAGTTTATCAGTTTATCTATCGAGCAATCAGCCATGCTTGATTGACTTTGTTTGCAGGGGGAAGTGATATTGCTGCATGCATGGGGGGAGAGGTAGAGGTATTGTAGTGCCCAATTCCCCTACAGGGAGATGCTCATGCTCTGATGTGGCTGGATCACTAACTGGCATGCTACATCACACTGATGCACCTCAGCTTACATGTGGCTAATTATAAGCAACACTTTGATTCATTGGCAGTGAAGTGGCGGGGGTTCTGTCAAGTTTCTGAAACAGCATCTGGGTTCCACATGTACTGATGGCCGAGAGTTACAGGATTACCAAGCCTTTCTTTTGTAAAATCTACAGAATCACAAGTGCACCTCAGACAACAGGCAACATGTTGTTAATCAGGAACACAATGCCTGTGCCGAGACTGGGGTTGCCAGCAACAAGCTGTAAGTTGGCCTAGAAAAGGTGAGGAGAGGAGGGGTACATACTTAGCAAAGCCTATGAAGTCCTCATGGTTGGTGTTGATGTAGGACAGCTCAATGTCAATCAGCAGCAGAACCTTAATTAGAGGCAGAAAATCATGATTAGGATGGAGAGGTCTCAATTAAACACCGCTTACAGTCAGTCTCACTTCTGATATTTCACACTTGTGAAACGAAAGTAACCATGACAGATAACGTCAAAAATCATATTTAAAAATAGCTGGACTAATTACTTTCCACTATCTTCTATATCATCAGCGCTGCAAATTGCAACTGTGGTGGAGCTGAGAGTACGTTTTTACTCAAGTTTCAGTTCATTTAACCTGCTTCACTTCCTGCCTGGTAGAGCAGTTACCAAACCTAACACTCTCATTAGTCTTGGTTTGTGTGGAGTAAATGCTTCTCCACCCCAACGAGAGTGAGGTTCTGAAATGAATACATAACACATTTTGGAAGATGATTAATTCCTCTTCTTGTCATGTCTTGAAGTCATTGAGTGACCTTAATTCTATAGCTGCAAACTGCTGTTCTGTCATTTACTGTATCTATAAGAGGATTTTGCGGTGTTGATGGTGTTGCTGACATTGTCAAGTTATCCAGAAACAAACTGAGTAAATCATAGAATAACTATTTTCCTATCGTGACCCAGAATTATGCTTAGCTGTGATGTTGACACAGAACAGGCCGATAACAATCTGTTCAAAACAACTTCTTTTGTTTCAACTCATCTTATCATATTATGCAGAACTGAGCCCTCATTATCAACTTTTTCAATAACATATAAGGCTTTATTTAATTTTCTCAAGCTTGCAGACTTTTAGGAAGTTTCGAGATCTACAAAAAATCTTGATGATAAATACAATAGGAAGCAAAAGCAAGAAATAAAGGCTTATCAATACATGACATGATGCTGTAAAATTAAACAAAAGTTCATCCAATAATATATTTTACAGCTTATAATGTACAATTTATGCTTGATTTGTGGGCTAAACAGTCCGCAAACATTCACACAAATGAAGAAAATATTTAATATTTTGTTTATGCTCTGCTGGTAAGCTAGCGTGCTGAAATGATACCATTACTGGTAAAGAATTGCAAGAGGACTGTCCAGCTCTGTCCAGCAATGGCTTTATGAGGTTTTACCGTTCTCCATTTCATAAATGCTAAAGCTTATCTGATGCTTGGAAGGATCACACCATGCACATGTTTTTTGTCCTAATGTTGCAGATGGAGGATCAGCATATGAGACTGACAATCCCAGATGACACATTATTAAATATCAACGATAGATGTTCAGGTGACAGTTGCCAACTTCACCTAATGTTGCATCTTGTCATATTCTCCTTCCCCACTTGAACGATAACTTGGGAGGGCGAGCTCTATCCCGTCATCGTCTCCACATCATATAGGAGTGGAGCTACATATGAATTGAAGACAGTAGCTCCTACTTATTTTCTCTGCATATGAAAAACATTAACATGAAAGGTTGACCTGAGTTCACTCAGCGTGCAGAGCCACTGGTCTTTTTAATCAACATCCTAGCAACTCACTTGGTCCTTGGTCTTCCCTTCTCTTTCTCTGACATGGGTGGTGACAATCCTCTCAGTTTCCTCTCTCAGTCTGGGGTAAGAATTGAGCTGAAAAGCAACACAACACACAGCTGCAGCACTGAACGCAGAAACGCACACACACTTACATATGAGCTTGAGCTTAGTAAGACTTACCAATAAGTATCAGAGAGAAACAGGTGTAAGAAGTGAGAATAAGTAAAGGACAAAGAAAAGGGAAAGAGATAGTCAAGTGACATTTCAGTGTCACACATAACAACTACAAACCAGCACACACACACATCACACTTTAAATACACAGTGATTGTTCTACAAGGGAGTAAGCCATTTACCATCAGCTAGGGATGACTTCATTGTTTTTAGAACATCAAAAGAGGAACTGATTATACTTTAAATAAACTGAGGAATGACTAACTTTGAAGAAATGTCAAAACATTTTCAACTGTCATCTGTAGCTGATGGTAGAGCTTTGGTAGTATTTCAGATTAGTGAAGACTGGATGAGGGAAGGGAAAAGTGACAGAATGAGGTGAGTCAGAGGTAAACCTGAGAGACAAAGGGGAAGAATGGCTGGAATACGGAGTCGATGTTGAATCATTTCATGGTGTGCAGTGCTTTTCTCTGTCCACAAGATGGCAGTGGAGCACCGTTGCTATGGAAACACTTCATTCAAGCAGCTACTGCATCCACAGAGCCAACTAGTAGTTCTATAAGTATCATCTCACCCGCCCATCACATCACTCCCTTTCCGTCCGGTTAATAAGATAAGTGAATGTGAGTCTGCCGTGTGGGTCAGTGAGGGAGTGTAGCCGGGCCCAGCTCCGCTGAGACTGACAGACCAGGCGGGGTTTTGGGCGAGGATAGAGGGAGGATGCATTGTGGAGGTGGGAAAAAACAAAAACTTTAATGAGCTGATTCTGGGGTCAAATGGGGGCTGGCTGGTGGAAATTTTAAGTTGTGCTTAAAATTTCAGATGTGATTTCTAAGTTGATGCTCAATTTGAATGGTATGGAGACTTCCAGAAGTGGGGAGGGAGTAGGGATGGGACAATACACACATTTGAGTCACTGGCGATGGATGGTGTAGTGACAATGGGGACTGGGGCTGATTTCACTGGGGTGACCATTGTATTGGGATGACAGATACATATTTAGAGAGAAAAGGAAGCCCTTATCCTTTCATGCTATCATCCCAACAGGTGTGTCCCTGGTTACCTTAACAGCACACTTCATGACGAGTGCGGTGAGTTCGCACACCACAAGGTCCACACATTTGAGGCTGGGCTCTTTGAGTTTGAGGATCTGCTTTTTGACTATCGCCTCGAAAGCCAGGTCAGGGGTGAAGAGCCCTGTTCTGAAGGGTCATGGGGTCAGATTGCATTTGGTTGTGGTTGCAGAGAGAGGAGGAGACAGACATTAAGAAAAGAAGAGAAAGAGGACAGGCAGGAAGGAGAAAGAGAAGAAATAAAAAAGAGAAAAAGTCCTTGTTCAGTTAGTCATTTATAGTTGCTGACAGCAAAATCAAGCAGTGGGGAGGGACAAGCCACAGGTTTTTCACATCCTCATCCCTGACTTGCCAGTTCCTCTAAAGCTAGGTCAATATGGTAGAAACTGAAGTCACCTCCAACTCGAGGCCAAATTACATTTTACAGCTCCTGTTTTACTGGCTGTGTGTACTGAGCTGTGAGACCTGCAGCTTGTCCAGGAGAGACCAGAGATGCTCAGACAAGTCGAGTCCCCGAAACATCTCATATCCACGACGACACGCCACCTGTCACAACACTCCACAACACGACAGCGCTGCCTGCACACAGGGCACACGGGGCTGGGATGGGCTGAGGGCGAACCGCACAGACTTTTCTCTTTCTTTAAATGAAAGAACTAAACTGATGAGTAGAGATGTTAATGGGAACCTGGCAGCTAATACTCTGTGTCAGAATACCCTCTGCCACACCCATGGTTGCCCCTGCCCTATGTCTCGGCTGGGTCGGGAGATGCTGGACACCTGCAGTACCTTGTTGGTGCACTGCCTGACTGTGTTGATGAGCTCCTGAATGACCAGATCGATACATTTGAGACAGGGCGTTTTCAGCTTAACGATCTGCTTTTTCACGATGGCCTCAAACGCCAGGTCTGGAGTGAACAGCCCCGTTCTGAGGATTCACAGAGAGACAGAGGCACAGTGGCAGACAGATGGGACAGTTAACACACATGTAGGCAAAAAAAACAAAACAAAAACAAAAACAGATGAATAGACGATGATTGGGTTCACAAAACGACAAACTGGTGACTGAAGAGATTTGAGGTTATGGACAAAGGGAAAGAAACAGATAATCAACACACTGACGGCCACAATATGGGGATTAAAGATAAAGCGCCAGAGATGGCCAGGTGTAAATGTAATTAAGCACAGAGCCACAAAGGCGATATGACAGACAGAGGAGTATCAATGAGGAACACACAAGAACAAAAACCCAGTGGACAAAGATACATGTAACACAAAACCTCGTAATAATTGAATGCTTGAGCAGACAGAAACAGAAAAGGAGTGGGTGGTGTTGCAGTGAGGAGATAAGGGGATCGGAAGAACAATGATGGGAAGTAGCAGAGAGAAAAATATTGACATACAGCAGAAAACACTTTGTGAATACACCACACTGAACTGATACTTTTAATTTGTGATTGTAAGGCTCGATTATAAATACTTGAATTATAGTAGAATAAAAGCTTTGATGGAGGGAGAAAGGCAAAGCATGCTGGTATCTCATGTAAAGACTGAATACAGAGGTCCACTGAGCTCTGTGGGTGTCTGTTTTTGGAAGTCGGGTAGGTTTTTCCGTCTCCACTGCACTTGCCTGACACCATGGACGTTCTTGATCGCGTGACTGATTTCTCGCCTTAGCTCCTTCTCATCAAACACAATCTGGGTGACAGGGGGAAAAAATGCATATTATAATTGACGATGATAACAGATCTAGCAACTGTTTAATCTTTGGGAATACTCCTACAGCCAAAACACTTTATCACTGGTCTTCATGACACACTAACCTTGACCAGTTCAAAGGGGAAGCGTTCATGGAAGAGGCGGTTGATCTTGGCGCCACCTGAAAGCTCGTTGGTGTCCACCTGGTCCCCGGAGCCCTCAATGCACTTCTCAAAGTCCACACCAAACTGCTGCACCATCCTGATAAGAATGAAGCACAAAAGACACGACAGCCAGTGTGAATAATCTCCTTGCAGCTACAGCAAGAGCTATCCTGGAAAACGACAGTGATGCTACAGCATCAGTAAAATGTTTATTTCAAGTCATCGCATGATAGTTACTGATCTTATCTTGGCGGTTTTCCCTTTACTCTGAAACACAATGAGTGATATGTGAGAAGTTTCACCTCAGTTAACCTCAATACGACAACGCATTTAAGCTTCATTAGTAACTAAAAGCAAAGCCATTAATGTTAATATTACCTTTACACAAATGAATGAATACTATTACTTTAAGGAAAGTGATATACTTCACAGTCAACAGCATAAAATCATTAAACAATATTCTATACTGCTAAGACTGAGAATCCTAACTTGCAAATCTCAGACACAGTTTCCCTGTGCATTGGGCATCCAGTATATCTGTCACATGTGCGTCAACCACCAACTATCAACTGTAAATACTATATGTATGCTGCATCTTTTATGAGGAGGGATTTTCAGATACACTCACTGTAACAAAGCCTTGGTCTTGCGTGTCGGGTCATCTGGACGGAAGTTCTTGTACTCCTCCACCTCCTTCTCCAGGGAGAGAAGCTGACTCTGCAGCTTACTGCGCAGACCAGGCAGGGTGTCTCTAATGTGGTTGGTCAATTGCTAAAGACAGACAAAGGACTGTTAATGACATGGCGGGGGGGGGGGGGGGGGGGGGGGGTTATATTTTACAATTGAAAATTAAACAAAAATAGAGAGGTGATAGCAGACCTGGTTGAGTGTCTTTTGTAGATGTGGCGTGCCCATACGCTCTGCCATATGTCTGTAGGCAGGGTGGGACAGGAAGAACTTCCTCTCTGCAGCCAATGCAGCACGAATGTCCTTCTTCCCATCAATGTCTTTCTGACTGCGGTTCACCACACCGATGTAGCCTGCACACAGAGACACAGTCACTCAGCGGTAAAGCCTGTAAGTGCGTTTCTGTGTGGGTGGGTGTGTGTGTGATCCTCACCTCTACGTAGTGGCAACAGTTTATTTTCAAGGATGTCCTTCGCATCCGTTCCTTCATCCATCAGGTCCAGTTTTGTTATAACACCAATGGTACGCATACCTGCATAAAATTATAAACAGTAACTACATCACTTCAAACACCTCTCATCATCTTTTGTTTCCTACTACATGTATTACAGAAGAATACAGACAGAGAGGACAGCTAAAGAGATTCAGCATTGAATCTGCTCTCTGACCCACGAACTACTAGAAAGCTGCACAGGTACCCTGTGGGTCCACCTCCTTGGCGATCTTCAGAGCGTCTGAGTTGGCCAGGTCAGTGTTGGCAGGGGTGACGGCCAGGATCAGACAACTCTCCTTAGTGATGAATTGCATCAGCATGTCCCTGATCTGTTGCTCGATGTCATGGGGCTGGTCTCCGACAGCAACCTTAGTCATTCCCGGGAGGTCGATCAGGGTCAGGTTGAGCACTAAACCACATGGACAAAAGTCATAAAAATGAGAAATGAAACCACGAAAGCATTTTCTACACATCTAAACAATATGTCATTACTCATTCAGGTAATGCGTTTCCATTTTTTCCCCCAGAGAAAGCTATTTATTGCCTTTTTAATTCAACACATCATTTACTTGATACAGCATTTGAATGGAATGGAAACTAAGGTAGTGATGGATGTGAGACCAATAAATGCTTGATTAATCAAAAGCATTCTCAATGAAAGGGCAATCACTGTGTTAAGAAAATGCAGCCTCTTCATAGCGTTGTTCATATGTTCTTTTACATAGCAAGCTAAAGTTAAATACAGTCCTGTGCTTTGTGTCAACTTCATTTTCCTTCCTATTAAAAAAACCAACAGATATCTACCCTATCACCCTCAATGTAACATGTTAATGCCATCTGTGATGGGAAGGGAAGCTTTCATCTTGTTTACAAAGATATTTTTGCTCTTGTAAAACTAGGTCTAATTTTACCCCATCAAATACTCAACATCCTTATTACTCACAAGTGTTAAATCTACTGAAAGAAACAAATATGAAAATGTCAAAATTTGACTGTGAATTCCCAATGACGGCTCCAATAAGGAGATGAATAGATGTTTGTGACAGTCATTCAGTGAACATCACAATAATGACTTTTAGCTTTTACTAAAAACAACACTGGTCCAAACCACAACAATACAGTTTTTTTCTGATATCTTACAAGGCTCTCATTTTGTAAACAGCTCTGACTGGGCTATAAAGATAAAATTGCGGTAGAAGTATGATGATAAAAATATACACAATTAGATTTTTTTGAAATTCGATAGGGAAATTGTTTATGGATAAAATAGACAAAATGACCAAAGGTGGAGTTATGAATCTAAGACATTAGAGGAATACATATGATAAACAGTGAATCTCTGATGGTTGACAAATCTATATTGTCTCATGATAAATATGGTTATACAACATGAAAAATGACGTAGAGGCCAAGGAGCACAAAGTGTTTATGTAAAAGTGTTTTACAATAAGACTGTCCATTACCGTGTGGGGAGTAGACTCTCAGGTTAATTGGGACGGGAGAGATGCCTTTGTTGGAGCCTGTTATCCTGTCTGTCTCCGACTCAATTTCCGCCCGCACTTCATCAAAATCCACAAACTTCTTCCCCTTGCAATGCAGGAATTCAGCATATTCTACACAAACAGGGACAAGGTGAAGCACAGGAAGGGAGGGTAGAGGGAGAGAAAAGGACAAAGGGGAAGAAATAGCAGGCAGAGAGAGAAAAAAGAGAATATTAAATTAAAGAGATAGCAGACAGGGTGCGTAGCTTGAGGCACTTTGACAGAGAGGTCATATACAGGGCAGTGATGAAAGGAGACAGGGATGTGGCTGTGCACAGGACAGGCACACTCACCTGCTTTATTGTTGACCAGCTGCAAAATGAGAGGTCTGCGGGTAACAATGCCTGATCCACGTGGAAGAAAGTCCCTAAGTAAGAGAGACAGACAGAGGAAGAGGGAGAAAATCAAACAACGGGATTGTTGGGAGTAAAAAGGGGGGATATGTAAGGTAAAACACGGGGAGTTCAGTGCAAAGAAAGCAACAGAAAGATAAAAAGGCAGAAAAAAGAGAAAGAGACAGGGAGAATGTTCAATTATTCATTACATTTAATGTCCATTTCCTCGCAGCGTGCCCTCTAGTTAATTGATGGGCACAGGGGAATTTCACGCCCCCAACTTGTTTCATAACAAATCAAATGTGGCAAAGTCATTTTCTCTCACCATTAGAGCTATAAAGATCAATTCATACACTCCCACTCTTGGTGTTATGGGGAAAATCCCTAAAATATAATTCACAGATGTTACATCTACCTCATTCTACACCTCAGTTGACTTGTCATGAATTTGAACAAATCTCTTCTCATGTTCAAACAGACTGTGATGATAATGTTATCCAAGGACAAATCCTAGAGCTGCTGCTCCACAGACAATGAATAATGGAACAACTACTAGCACACTGACAGCACCCGTGGTGATTTTACTACGATATAAATACATTTTTTGACATTCAACTACATTCAGTCGACACTCATTTTGATATAATAGCTCAAACAAAAGCTACAGGATCACAGACTCAAAATGTCACTTCATGTCATTGTCAGTCTTGATGAAAAGATCTCAGAGTTGGGGAGGAGGAAAAGCACAATATAAATTCTGTTTCAGGGTGGACTTAATGATGCTGTAATGTGGTGTTTTTCAATAGATGAACTTGTTCTGTGCTTAACAATTAAGGTGTTCAATTTACTGCCTATGTAAAGGACAAGTGAGGCCCATGGTTTCAGCTGCCACTTTTACCTTTTGTGTGAACCTAGGCTGTGTCAATACCAGAGATATCCATGCTATCCATACCTAGATAACGGCTTAACCACAATAGAATCAGGCCTGACACTTGTCACCGCTTTGCTATGTGGACATTCTCGCCCACAAACTTAAATAATGCTTAGTAATTGCACAAGGTGATGCGTTGCCCAAAGCAAAAATGACAGTAAACAAGCAATGGAAAATGCTATTGGTGCAAGAGAGCATTATTGAGACACTAGCCTACAGGAAATCTCACAATTGGCTTGTGTGTTGCTTTTAAGGTGACATGGTACCTGAGGAATTTTTCACCACATGCTCAAAAGTTGCTTAGTCAGCCCTCAGACCAGGCTCCTCCACCCAGTCTTTTGCACTCCCCTCCCATTCGGGTGGGCCCCTCTGCTGCTCTGCAAACATGCTACATCTGGTGGCAATCACCGGCCCTAGTCCTGGAACAATCTTAGCAGGGATGAGCATGTCACTAACCCACATTCTCCTTTTCCTCCCTGCTGCCAGACCTACAGGCCTGAGGGGACTATGGTGGTGCTCAGTCGGCCTGCTGACTTCAGACTGGAAGCAATATGTCAGCCACAGGACAGGAGAAAGGAGAGGAGCTGCCATATAACATACTGCCAGCTATTCCTAGGTTGTAGTCCTGTGGTGAAACAGTGCGGAACATTCTGGATGTTCCTTGCATCAGCAAAAATCCACAGGTCTGTGGTTCAGTGCTGGTGCTGTGTCATGCACATAATGTGGAGCATGCAGGCATTTGTTCACAGGGGCGACAGTATAGAAAGCCCTGGATGAGAAATGGGAGCATGGGAGCGAGGGACTTAAAACACAAAGCCACTATAGGCTGAGGGAAAGGATAGACAAATTAGACTGGATGTGGAGAATGGTGGTAAGATGCTCAGAGCAATGACCTCTTCAAGACACTGCTAATGTATTGATGCATCTCTCCAGTTATAGGTGACTCACTGGGATTTCAGCAATCAAATGCCGTCTCAATGGCTCAACAAGTGGTCACTGGTCAGATACACAGCAATAAAATATAGTGCCAATAAAGGTTACGTGAAAACACATACAAAGAAATTGTTAAAAAAGAAAGTACTTTTGCAGAGACACAACGCAGGGACAGAATTGAAACAGTCAGTCCTAATACACAGAACTGGATAAACAGCAGTGGCATATTGAAAGGAAGCAAGAGGCCAAGATTCCATTATTGATGCCCTGTAAATGATAGACGAGGCTGAGCAGATTGTGTATCATTTCATGCATTATGGATGGCCGAGCAAAGAGCATCAGTCTGTGAGCCTCCCTTCATCTAAGACAAGAGAAAGCAAAAGCAAAGGAGAGTAGAGCAGGGGGAGAACAAGAGAGCCAACGCCCCTCCCCCTACCTGCCCGCCCAACAGCCTCCATCTATTACAAACTGGCAGAGCAACTCTGAGGAGCCATACACCACAGCTGATCCTCCTTTTCATCGAGTCTACAGAGGCCTGGCAGGGGTTTTCAAACATGGACACCAGTGTGTGAAACTCTGGGGTCATAGTATGCTCTCACTGGAGGGTATAGTACACAAAAACGTGTTTGTGGTTTTGTGGGACATATCCTGTGGGTCTGTGGTGCGGCAACGAACATATAATTATGGCTACCCACATTCCCGCACCTAAGTCTGTCACTGTGGGTACCAAGAGGCATCACTAGACAGCAAAGCCTCTTCAAGCACTTCCAAAATCCAGTTGCTTAGTAGAAAATCCCTTTGCTTTCTGCCACTCAGCTGTTTGTACTTCTTCCTCACAGGGATGTCCACAGTGCTGCATGCACACATCCAGACCTGCAGACATTTCTGTTTAAATTCCTTTACATATCCATGCCGCCATCATGGAGTAAGTCTGCTGCTACAGAGTGAGGCTGTCACATTTAATTCATGGTCAAGGATAAACTGTTCATCTATCTATCTATCTATCTATCTATCTATCTATCTATCTATCTATCTATCTAGTACAGCTTTAAAATTACGACAACTGTTCCACACACTGCTGGTCTTTCTGTACTCTACTTGCAACAGATCTGATAATAACCTCCACCCTGGACAGCTTGCAGTGCTAGATATGACGTCTCTCCTCTAGGACAAAGACTTCATTTAATCATGATCCAAAACGTGTGTTAAACCATAGACAAGTCAGTAAAATAACACTGAAGAGTAAAGCTGAATGTAAATCAGCATTTAAGTTTACTAAATTCAAGTTCTTACCACTAGCAGCAATAATTTTCATCATCTTTTAACCTTTTATGAATCTGATTTTACATTATTTTGGTGTCAAACACTGACATAATGCTTGTTTACATATTGTACAGACAATTTTAGTGTATATAATGTATTTGGTATATGTTCAATGTGTCAGCAAAACCTAAGGTCCCTTTGATGCAAATCTAAACAAGGCAACGACACATAACACACCCACACCCCACCAAAAGACAGAACATTCACAAATATATGAGGCCATTGAGCCAGAGTGATTTGATTAGCTCGAGCAAAGTATGCAGACCAGGCAACCAACGTGTTCTGGTCTCCAGTAACAAACATGGAGGGAACGGCGGCCCAAATCACATCAACAAGATGGGTCACACAGAACAGGGGCAATCTAAAACCCGCCTGACATGGGTGGGATGAAAATCTGAATTGTGTCAACTGTGAGACAGTAACTACATAGCGAATACAGTCTTCTCCTAATTTCCCCTTTCACTCCATAGCAGATATACAGATTATAATGGCCGACAATTTGCCAGTGAAAGAGAGTGAAGCAGTACGTTAAGTCACTTGGCACCCATCAGATCATGACATCAGCATGGAATTCAGGCGGGAGACAAAAAAGGAGGAGCATTTACTCTCTGTGAATCATACAGTCTATGACCTGAAGTGCGTCTCTTCCCAGCACTAACTCACTCTGTGTCTATTGTTGTTGGTGCCACAAAAAGGGAAAGAGGGATTATTTTCATGCCTGGGGACACAGAGATGAAGCAAGCCTTTCACACACAACTACTGCTCACCAAGGAAAAAAAACTCAGCCACTCGGGAAACTGCAGAGCAACTATTACTGACTTTAATAGTGGCTCAGTGCTCATGGTTAAAGTCTGTTGTCACAACAGAGAATTTGAAAATCAATTATCCTACAACACTTAACACTCATAGTTTTCTGTAATAAATTACATAGTAAAGGGTTTAGGTATTGGCTGCTCCTGAGCTCAAACAAACCCTTAGATCAACAATGAGTCAGCTTAACATGAACACGCCTGTTGCTATAGCAAAGTGCAGAAACTCCCATGCTCTTCCAGATTAAAGTAAGACTCAACCTTGTAGTTACGAGTTTGACTTCTACTGTTCCACCTTGTCAGCCCTAAAGTTCACCTGCACGGCAACAAGCATAGAGATTAGCTGCTGTAATTTGTATTGTGTGAAAAAGCCATGGTAAACATCTAAATGTACCACTCACATGTTCATAAAAGGATGAGCATGCACATGTGTAACCATGCCACAGCATATCAGTAAAGTGCATGTGTAATTTTTGAGCAAATGGATGTATGTCCTGTCAACTAGCAGAAAGTGGAAGGCCAGCACAGGCAGTGAAACTGAGGTCACCATGAAATGTTTCATGGTAATTACATCTGATGTGTGTTAAGTGTTCTCACATTGCAAAACCCCACTGATCTGAATTAATGTGCACTGAGTGGCAGTCTAATCTTCATGTGTGTTCTTGCCTGAGAGCAGTTATGACATGCTCTCGCCAATGTGTTTATAACCAAAGGCCTGTCTGCATGCCATCTTAATAGCCAATGCACTTCCTCTTCTCTGTCAGCTGGCCTGCGTGTATGTGTGTGATTGTTCGATCCCTATGTGGGTTGGGTTACACATACACACTGAGAGTCTCGATGGAAACCTGCTAAACAAGCTGCTTTAGAGCAAGCTTGGTTTGTTTCTTTATCTGCAGGGTGCTCTCATTCACTGCTGATGTGGGGGAAGACAACAGGACCAGCCTGTTGAGGACAACAGGACCAGCCTGTCTAGGAGCACTGTCGCTGAACCTTCACATCACAAAAAATGGAGAAACACCAACCCCATTTCCTTGATTTCTACAAAAACAGTAACAAGAAGGCAAAAGAGGAAGATGGTAAAGGAAGTTGTGTCTGCTAAAGATGTGAGCTTGCATTTCATGTCTGAATTTTTACAAGACACTGTGCTTTGAACTCAAATGTGGTGCATTATATAAACCCTTCTTGAGATAAAGTCAGCTGCAAAAATCCACACCTCTAAGGAAAGGAGATGACTCTCTCTACCCTACTAGCCCTCCAAATAACATATTTGTGCTCCCACATCAGACAGAATAAGCATGCTAATCAAACAACAAACTCTCATGTGACCCAACAAAACTCAAATCAACAGCTGTGAGCTGCAGACCAGGTTACATTTACTGGTGAATGCAAATCCTGTAGGACTTTCTGGGTGTGGCCTGTAAATATAAACAGCGCCATATGAAAAAGGTTTCATTTAGAACTAAGGGCAAAAACTTGGATAGCAAAATAAGATAATCTGCACTATGTTTACTGAGAATAACGTTCCACGATGTGAACTTACAGACACAAACCTTGATTTATGTCATTTTTATAAAGATCTTGGTTTGTCATGTTCAAAATGATAGGATATAAAGAGGGAGACAACAGATATTTACTCACAGTTGAAAAAGGCATTAATATTGTGCAAAGTATTGGCAATGATCACAGAGACAATCCAAAAGCAAAGTACATTTACTAATATCTTACTTTTATACCCATCATTATTTGAAGATTGTCTTAAGTCCTGAGTGCACAGAACTTCATATATATCCATTTATATTAATCTCCTAGGCTGGCCCACTGGTTAGCCACGTACAGGGCGAAATCTACGTCAAGTTGTTGAACCTGCAGCCACTACACACTATCAAGCTTTACGACAAGTGCGTAAAATATTATTGACGTTACATCCTGGTAGAGTAACTAACGTTTAGCCTTACGACAAATGGCATTTCCACACATATCTTACCTGCTGAACAATCAAAAACATAGTTTGAGAATGCTACACTAGACAAACTATGTGATAATTGCAAAGCTTAACTTCATTAGCGTGATCATACTCACTTACCTGCCAACAAAATTTTCCAAGACTGAGCTTTTTCCAGCGCTCTGTCCACCGACCACAGCGATCTGAGGCAGGTCTAAATTGCAACTCTGGCCAATGGAGCTGAAAGCGTCTTGAAGCTTGTTGATAAGGGGAATCAGGTCTTCCATGCCCCGGTTCCCCATGGCTTCGTTAGCTCAGAGAGCCCCCTCAACACAACGCAGACCAGAGGCTAACGCTAGCCGCGCTATCTAGCTAGGTAACGTTAGCTTAGGAGCAAGGTGCTCTCGGGTTACTCTGCTGAGTTCCGCCGCTTCAAACAGCTCGGGCTTATACTCCCTCTTGAACACTCAAGCTGTTACCGGTAATTCAACTTACACTAATAACATTTCGTATTCTCTTAAGCACAATAACTAAATACTCAATCAGTCGAGACGGACGGAAAACTCGCAAAACAAAACTTCCTCTACACAAACACCATCCGGTCAGAAGAGACGACCGGTGCGTATACACCCGCCTCTTGAGAAACCTGCGACCCTATTGGCTGATTCTACTGCCTCTCCACAAAACTAAGCCTCTGATTGGACAACTAAAAGGCGTGCCTTTCACTCTGATCAAATCGCTGATTTCAGATTGGTCAAGGCAGCCGTCAATTTTCAGCTGTCTCGCGTCATATGTTCACTACAACATGGCTGCCATCGTAGAATGTGGAGCTGATTCAAATACTGCAGAAAACCACATGTCCCTAAAGAAAGCTCTGTCGGTTGCTTCTCCCCTTTCTCTGCGAATCATTGCTGAATGCTCAGTGACGAAAGCAAGAGCTTGTGATCTAATACTGCCACACTCCGCCGTCAGCACCCCGGTTTTCATGCCAGTCGGTACTCAGGGAACCCTGAAGGGAATCACTGTCGATCAGCTGGAGGGTCTTGGATGTCAGATTTGTCTGGGGAACACATACCACCTGGGCATGAGACCGGTAGGCGACACTACTAATATCAGTCCGCGTTTTCCTTATGATTTATTAGGCTTTAATAGTGGCTGTACCAATTCATGACATTTTCTTTAGTAAATGTGTTTTTCCATTTCAACTCCTCTGTATACAGGGACCTGATTTGATCGAGAAAGCCAATGGTTTACATGGGTTCATGAACTGGAAAAGAAATCTTTTAACTGTGAGTGTGGCTTTCCTAAATAAATAAATCATAAATGATGAGTTGAAGGCAACAAGAGATGTTCGATGTTAAGTAAGTAAGTAAGTACAAGAGGTGCTGTTGTATTTTGTGGTGAAATCTTGTGTTTCACTTCCTCTTCATACAGGACAGTGGAGGTTTTCAGATGGTGTCTCTTGTTGAACTCTCAGAGGTCACTGAGGAAGGGGTCAAGTTCAAGTCCCCCTATGATGGAAAAGAGATCCTTTTAAGTCCTGAGAAATCCATCAGCATACAGAACAGTCTGGGTCAGTGTTACTGGACAAAGACTTGGACCTTCCCTTCAGTTTCCAGTGGCTAACAGACAGCCTGTCCATGTTTCTCTGTGGTTTTCCAGGGTCAGACATCATGATGCAGCTGGATGATGTTGTCAGCAGTACTGTGACAGGACCACGGGTGGAGGAGGCCATGCACAGATCTATTCGCTGGCTGGACCGTTGCGTAGCAGCTAATAAAAATCCACACAAGCAGAACCTTTTTGCCATCATACAGGGAGGGCTGAATGCAGACCTGCGCAAGGCTTGTCTAGATGGTAAAAAGTCCTGCTCTTCTGCGATCCTTTTACCATTTTGATCTTCTCCCTCAATCATCATAAACTGGAATTGACATGAATCCTGCATGGTTGGATCATATTTGGATAGAGTCACAGCTCATATTTGAATGCCTTCAAAGTCCATTTATTTTAAATAGAAGAAAGTTTACACAAGATGTTTCTCCACTTCATATACCTATGAATGTAAATAATCTCCTGATCAAACAGGTGGGTAGCTTGGATAATAACAATCTTTTTCAGTGTCAGGATATGATGAGGAATCCAGTAATGCCAAAATACTTACTGTCAAATTCAAAGGCCATAAGCATGGTCCAAAGATATTGGCAGAGAACTGCATTTTGTCAAGCACAACAGAAATTCCTACACATAGTTTCACTGAGAGACACTAATGATAAGGGGTCAGACTTGTGCTTTAGATATCTTATCCCCTTCCTGTAGAAATGACTCGGCGTGATGTCCCTGGTTTTGCCATCGGAGGCCTGAGTGGAGGAGAGGAGAAGGATGACTTCTGGCGGATGGTCACGCTGAGCACCGACCACCTGCCAAGAGAAAAGCCTCGATACCTCATGGGTGTGGGGTATGTTTGTGTGTATGCAGTAAAACTTCCACTAAGAACTGCACTGTTCATTGGCTATGATGTTATTAATTGACATAAGAATTTGTGTGATCCTCACATGCTGCAGATATGCTGTGGATTTGGTGGTTTGTGTCGCCCTGGGATGTGACATGTTTGACTGCGTGTTCCCCACCCGCACTGCAGTAAGCTCTCTTTACCTCACAGACTGAAAAATCCCTTTTAACTGGTCATTGAGCAGTTGTGGTTCCATATCAAGAACTGATTTCAGCTGTTATTCAGGCGATTATGTTTCTTTTCCCTCAGAGGTTTGGCTCTGCCTTAGTGCCTTGGGGCTCTCTCCAGGTAAAACATAAGCAGTATGCCAAGGACTTTCAGCCCATAGACCCAGACTGCCAGTGTCCCACCTGCAAGAGGTAAGTTGAAAACATTCTCTCAACCTGGAGGTTTGGCTCACATAATAAGTCTTGTAGGTTGTTCCTCTTTGGTTTGTCTTTTCTTTTTTTTTTTCTTATCACGACAGAAATATAGATGTATAAAGCACTGTAGAAGATATGTTGTAAAATGGTAGTTGTGGAAGAAAGATGTCAATAATTGGCCTGTTTTTTGTTTCAGACACAGTCGAGCTTACCTGCATGCTCTGTTTAAGAGTGACACTGCAGCCATGCACCACATCACCATCCATAACATTGCTTACCAGGTGAGTGCTGGAGGTCATTTAGCAGAAAAGTTAATATAATTGCATGACTCCAAAATCAAGATAATCAAAATAAAGTAAAAAATCATTCAATTATGCATGTGAAAATACAGGAACAAAGTAGATTTTGTTGTACACATTTAACTCCTACTCTCCACCTTTTGCATTGCCGTGATGAGAGTGAAGTTTCTGTTTTATGGTGAAGGAAATAATATATAACATTCAAAATCCTTTATTAAGCTTATAATGGTAAGTATTTGGTGACTTTGTCAGAAATGTGTAAATTCAATTATATGTTTTGCCACTTAAGTCGTAGTTGGTGGTGCTGCACTGACATTCCTTATATTGAGAGGGCAGAATGTTTAAAACGCCTCTCAATATAACGCAGTCCACAACAACACATCAGCAGATATGCCCTTATCCCATATGACTTTATGGCAGAACAGTTGGACACATCACATTACATAATAATGATAATAAATTGTCCACTGAGTATGTTTTTATCCATTTCATTGTGAATTTAAAAAACATTAAAACTATTTTATATTGTTCTATATTTTCATTTTAAATTAATTTACTTCAAATTACCGCAGTATTCTTAATTTTTTTGTGTGATTTTTTTTATTTTGCTTTAAAAGAGGTGATAAATCCCAAAACTGCTCATAACCCCCTATTTATTTATGAGTCCATTAGTTTCCTGTGTGTGCCACATATATGAAGTGTTTCTTAATATGTGTCAGCATTTAATTTCTCTGACAGAAATATAACAACAAATGTTGAACTTTACAAATATATGTGATGTGATTTTTGTCTTCACCTCAGTCACATCAATTAAATCCTTCAAGACTCTCCGCGCCCCAAAATGGCACAAATTTGCTTTGCTACTCTGGCATTATCAGAACAATGAAGCATCTCCCTGTGTGACAGATCTGTCCCAGAATACACTGTTCATGTTAAGAGGGGATAACAGATACTGTCTGTCCATGTCGGTTGGCCGGTTGGGCCGTCACTCTACCACTTTGATCCAGAGTGAAACGTTACGACAAGTATTTTAACTGCTGTGAAACATGTACATGTCACCTCTCAAATGTTGCCATGTCAACTAGTAGCATGTAAACACTCTAACTGTATACTCTGAGGATGCTGTCCTGACCTGTATCTGACCCGTACACACTGATGGTGCAGGAGAGAAGGGTGATTTTCCACCGGAGATCATCACATTATTTTCTCCTCAATTAATCAACCATCTCTCATTGCAGCTCAACCTGATGCGCTCCGTGAGGCAGAGCATCGTGGAAGGCCGCTTCCCTGAGTTCATACGGACGTTCATGAAGCGAATGTTTCCGTCTCGTGACCAGTACCCCAGCTGGGCTGTGGACGCTCTGGCCTCCGTCAATGTTACCCTGGAATAGAACTCAGAGGGAAACTATTTCACTTTGAATAGAGATAAATGTCAAACAGTAACTGAAAGATTTTTATATCTTTTAAATGACCTTTTTTATGGATGATTGTTTTCTACTCTTTGTTGATGTTTGTATTTGCGCCGCCCGTTTTGTCGGCGGTGAGGAGAATGGCTTTGGATCGGAAGGGATGAAGCCTGATTGTCCTTTACGGCAACCTTCTTTACTCAGCCTCTGCAGATTGTCGTCACAGTACACATTATGATAATGTGAGACTGAATGGGGTTAAAATGAGGTTTGAAACACATGAACCATCTCCTCCGATATGCTCAGACACTTTTTGTTGTTACCATGGTTACCCAGCTAGGCCCACCCACTTGAAATGAAATGTTTTGCCTTCCTGTCAACATCTTTGTAGTGTTTTTTTTTTTTTTTCTTTGTGACTGAGCGTGTTACAGAAGTATTTCATTTTGTCTAAATGCACAAGATTAATAAATGCATCTGTGTTCTGGGTTTTAATCTAGATCCTAACTGACCAGTAGTTGTCACGTAACTGTTTGATCAGATAAATGGACCTGGCTGGCTACAGATTGTGTGCCTGTGTCATGATGACCACCAGAGGGCAAAGTAGACGAAACCAGTGACAGTAAAACAGAATGATATCCAGTGCATGTTTCCTAATGGCTCAAACAGCAGTTCAGCTGTCTCAGAGTTAAAATAACACATGATTACAGTTAGATTAGGAATATGAAAAACACTGAGAACAAAATTATTCACAAACCAAATTCTGCATCTGTCTAAACAGTGTCAAATCATTCTAAACATCCATAGTCTGTTTTTCTTTTTCTCATCAGTTCAACAGGCAATAGTCCACTCTGACCCCCTGAGTGAGGGTTTTGTCCGGATATTACAGGGGTGCAAATTAATCAAGGCTCGTTTGTGCTCGATTAATATTAATCATTGGAAGTTAATTTGAATAACACCTGTTGTCCGGGGCTTTGAGTCAACAGCCCTCTCAAGCATCACATTTGAATTTCATTACTGCTTCTGTTATGACCACAGGCTCTACAAGATTAAACCCGTGACATGTGCTGAGTGGCAGACAGACTAATATCTAGCACAGCAGTGTAGCATAAATAGAAATGGCGAGTTTGGTGCATAATGAGAGTAGTTTACAAGTGGTTACAAGCTTAATTAAAAAAACATTCATGAGGGGAATTATGCAATGCAATGGTAATAGTGAGTCCATAGTGGGTTTTTTGTGCTTTTACATTATGATAACCCCCATTCACAGGAACTTCTATTTTTTGAATGTGATGACTGCATTGCTTGTATTGTGTTTTCCCTCGAATATGTGCTGCTTCCGCTGTGGGTTTTGATTATATTCAGCATATGGATGCTTAGACAAAAGCACTCAGAGCTCATTTGGCAAGCCGTGCAAAATCGTGTTAAGTGTCTGAAAATGAATGTGCACGACCAAAGCTTTGTGCTAAATAAATTGGATGTCCTCTCTATATATTTCAGGCAAGCCAATTCCCAGCATGCCACATGTGCTGCCTCCTTAAATTGACTGTAAAAAGAACTACATATTTAATAGAAGCCCAGTTGAAATAAGACCAACTGCAGCTCTATGGGCAGAAATAATAAAAAATACATTATTCGACGTTGTAGAATAACGACTGAAATGCGCACAGGGCTCCACAGAAGTGTGATGGACATTTCTGGGGATCACGTGCGTATGTGTGACAGTTTTATTATCATTCATGTTTACAGTGAACAGTATGTTGTTCATGACGCAGCGCAGATGTTGATGGAGAACGCATATCATTTATTATTCTAGATATATTTTAAGAGTATTGTTTTTGTCATTGTTTCTTTTCTTTTGTTGTTTTTACTATTAATCCTGAAATGAAAAGTCGTCGCAACAGTAAGCTACAGTATTCCTCAACGGTTGGTTAAACATTTGCAGTGAGTGCGTCCATGCGGAGCTCAGTCAGGGAGGATGCTGGTGTTGAGAGAGACCAACCAGTTGCTCTCCAGCTGTCACAGTAAAAGTGGAGCCTCCCCTACGCACCGACGGATGAACATCCTCGACCTGTTGCCTCGGCTGGAAGTAAAGTGAGAGCTGCATTGAAGACGGGTGCGAGAAAAGAGAGAAGTTGGTTTCTTCTGTTTAGGAGGGAGGTCGAAGACGATACCATGAGGTGTATCAATGTGTTCTTTATTAATCTACGTTTTGAATAGCAGAGGGAAGAGGAACGGAGCTGGATTTGGGGGGGTCCACCTCCTCGGTGTGGAGGTGCGGTTTGCCGTGATATCTGTCTCTGTCTCTGGGGTCTGAGGAGGAGGAGGACCATGGTCGAACTGGAGAAGGAGGTGCTCCCGCTGCCCCCTCGGTACCGGTTCCGAGACCTGTTGCTCGGGGACTGGCAGACCGACGACAGGTAAAGATGCAGCTACTTGCACCGTTTACGCACGGCGCACTGAAGCCTTTGCGCATCTGTGCGCCATGAGGACATCGTATCATCTTGTCTAAAAAGTACTCATTTGTTTTGCGTTTGCATTTTCTCTCTGTCATCTCATGGACTCAGGTATAATTATGTGTTGGGGTATTTTACTGTCAGCTGTGCAGCTCTGTAGGGGTCCTGCAGCAGGTTTACTAATACTGCATAATAATGCAATACTATCACACAAAAAGCAATATACTACTTAAACCCTATAAAGACAAAAACAATGAAAAGAGATCTAGAGACTAAATATTAATTCTGGAATATTTATTTCATTTATTTTCATATATTGAAACATCAAAAAAAAATCTTCTGGAGGCATCCACCAGGAAGGAAATGAAGAATGAGCAGGTAGACCTGTAGTAGGCCACCATGTTACTTGACTCCTGCCATAATTCCTGAGATTTACAGTGAACCATCTGCCACCTGGACAGGCAATTTAAAGTGGGTGTTCTAGGTAACTGGCAATTGACCTTTGCTTACACTCCATTTACAGGGCTGTAGGTTTGACGTGATATGCATTGCTTAATTTGAGCTATTTCATTATGCTGTCTAATGGAAAACCTTAGCCTTCATTTCACGCGTGGTGTCTCCTGTTGCTAGGTGGAAATGAGGACCAAAGTGCTTGTGGACTTGAGTGGGTGTTTCGAATCAGATAATTGGGGAAACCTGCCACTGAAAGCATTGGAAGAGATGACCAATTCAATTCCAGCCATTGTCAGGATTTATAATGGGAACACACTGATACTTAATTGTGCATGACATGTTACCATAGTGGCCTGCTCTGTCAATAATGTTCTTCATATCATTGAAACTAATAATGATTATTATTGAAACCATCTGGTATGCCACTTTGTTGTTCTTTTATTTGATAAATCAAACCATTTTACCATGAGACTGCATCCCTGACCTCTCAAAGAGTCTTATGTTGCACAGCTGAAGCCTAAACAGGCCGGCTCACTCTGGTCGCGCTCCTCTGGCCTTCTGTAATTCGTCGGCTACTGTCTAATGGCTAATGTTTCAGAACCAGAGTGCACTGTGATCTCAGTCACCTGATTACAGATGTTCATCTTTTTGTTCTTGGAAGTCCATGTGCAATTACGAGACTTTTTATAGTCCTCATCCTCTAGAAAAGGTGGGCAAAAACAATAACTGCTGCTGACAACACAGTGCACGACTTCGCCAAATGAATGCCACAGAGACAAAACAGGTGTACAGTAGCAGTGTGGCTGTGATGTATTCGGTTGCTGAGGCAGTTGGAAATGACCCCGTGTGTCAGCGCCGCAGATGTGCTGTGATAATCTCTAAACACACGATACGGTTGAGTGTTTTCAGGGATATCCTGGTGTCGATCACTTTGAAGGCTCTGGAAGGCGCTGAGGTTCCAATTAAACTTGTGTGGGCTGTGTGTGTTACATTTATTTTGTCACACTGCAGAGCTGTAATGTCCTTTGCACACATGCCTGTTTCATATAGGTAGAGCCTAAATGAGCGATAGTTTCTAGCATAGTAGAAATGGATGTATGTGCAATTATGTATGTATTTTTTTGCCACTCTAGCTAAATATGTGTGTACGTGTTTGTGTGTCTGAGCATTCATGTTTGCGCATGCTTTCATATACAAACGTGTAGACACTTGTGAGAGAGAAAGAGCAATTGTCAGAGGGTCAAGTTGTTGATCTCTGTGCCAGGGAGTATTAGCTGCAATAAAATGGACTGATTAGAAGGAGAGCGAGAGCAGTGATTGATAGTGACAGAAAGCTTAATTATGGCTGAATCACACAGAGTTTTTCTGCCATGGTCCATTAATCTGGGAGTAGCCTTTAAGTAACCCCACACCACACCACCCCCAAACCCCTAAAAGAAGCAGACACTGCCGGTGGCCACAGGTGCACAGATAGCTCCATATGACAGCGTCCCAGCTCAGACATACTCTCACACGTCAGTATGTCAACATGTGTACGCATAACTTATCTCCCTGACACGTATGGTTGCACTCTGGGAAAACATATATTACCAAGTAGTATAATCCCACTTCTGTCACCCTCTGAGGGCCTTCTCCCCATCCTCCCCTCCTCTCAGCTTGCATCCCCCACAGGTGTGTGTGTGTGTGTGTGTGTGTGTGTGTCTGTGTGTGTGTGTGTCTGTGTCTGTCTATGCACATGCTTTTGTGTGCCCATATGTTGGCCTCTTTTAACCCTCCTCTACATCTTAGTTCTGATTGAAGTGCCCCTAATACCATGCTTTCCCCCTTTGAAGAGCTCTCCTGCAACTCAGTGGAATATGTTTTGTGGGAGCCATTGAGCGGCTCTCAGGTGAGGCAATTTTCAGCACAGACTTTTAAAGACGCGGATTGATTTAATAATTTATTTCACACATAGAGATCTCCTGTCCTCCTGGTTTACTGCTATCTATAGAGCCTCCACATTTTTTTCTTTTTCTTTCTTTCTATTTTTTTTCTTTATTTTTTTTTTACCTCTGACAGTAATTGTATTGTTTTAGTGGACCTGTGTCCTGGGGTGCTGTAGTTTATGTGGGTGGCAGGCTTCCCTGGCCCTCGTGTGTATGTTCATGAATATTTTATACTTCAATTTGACACTGCATTTTGTATTGAAGCAAGATATGGCTAAAATAAACAAAAGTGCAAACATATCAAATAAAAGTTTGCTCTGCACAGACTGAAACAAGCCCTCTCTCTCCCAGACACTATTTAAACAGGGATCTGCAGTTGAAAGTTTGGTAACAACCACCAATTATCGTTATCTGTGTGTGTAGCTCCCTTAACTTAAATCCAGGTTGTGCCCGGTAATTGATCAGTAAGTGAAAGTGTGCCTTTCGTTTGCACAAATGTGTCAGGGACAGAGAAGTATGAGCATGTTAATGCCACTGTTGTGATTACACACACACCATTTATATTTTCTGGCAGTGAGTCAGAAGCTTCTGTTTTCAGGAAATGCCAAATGACTAAACATTTAAATACAGATCTTTTGCAGGCTGATGATAAGGATTTCAGCAGTCAAAGGAGCAGTGTGGTTTCCACTAAAATGAACTTGATATCAAGCCCTGAAATTTATTTATTTATTCATTTATTTTGGCTGATATTAACATTCATCTTTGACTTGATGCAAGTCTTCTCACAGCCAGGTTAAATCTGTTAAGTAAGCCTGTTATCTGTCTCTATCCTCAGCACTTTTCCTTGACAAATTAGCTTGTTTTATACATTTTCAGAATACTCAAAAGAATGATTTTATGGCTCAACGCATAGCAGTTACTGTGTTTCAAGAATTGCACGGCAATCAGAGTAGATGGCATATTCATAACAGGCCAAGAACACACAGGATTCCCTGTACAGCTCCACTTGTACGTCAAATTTGTTAGAAGTGAAATGAAATACAGCAGAGCCTCCATTGCTCTACAATAGAGCGACTCAGCAGGGGCTTTCCTCAGAGTCCAGGATTACGATACAAATGACAGCCTTTTGTCCTTAAAACAATCTCTCATTGGCAGTCGCCTCCGCATCTCCTCTCAATCAATTTCTGTCTCAGTCTACTCTCTGCCACCTTCCCTCTCCCTATGCTCCTTCTCCCTTTTCCTACTCTTTAATTCTTCCAGTCAAGCCATAATCTAGTCAGACAAATGTAGAGCATGATCCATCAGTAATGTCAATATTCGTGCCAGTTTTTACCATGCTCCAACTTGGACACGAGAGTCTTTCAGGCATACTTTCAGAGCTCACTTTCAGTCATACCATTTACAAGACGGTTTAGAAAGCTGAAGGCAATCTCTGTCAACAACAGTAGAATCCTGGATGTATTACACATCATGTCTGCAGAGCCAGAGCTGGCATAAAGGGAGGTTATTAGCAATACAGATGGCTTGTATGATGAAAAAAGCCACTCTGTGAAAAGGTGATTTCATCAGATTTGGAGCTGGGTGAGAGAGAGGTGGTGATGAGGGAGCAGGCAGACCTCATGAGTTCTTTCATGACACTGGTGCACAGCCTCACAGCTGTCCCCATATTTTTAAGTTAACATCTAAGTTAACTTAAAGACACTCAGTGGCTGATGAAAATTAATTGGGTGCGGGTGGGGGCAGCTCTGTATCAGAGTGGGCTATGCTAATAAAACCAAAGCATCAGGCCTGACGAAGGTCACTTCCTATTAATTAAAAAAAGCTTCTAAAAACAACATCCTAATTAATACTGGCAAAGAGGAAAGGTCTCCAGTAGGGAAGAACATTAAAAGGTACGTCTGTTTAAGAACAAATGAGAGGGCATGGTGGGAGGACGGAGGATGGAGGGCTCACATACAGTCTGAGCATCATCCTGCTGCAAAGAATATTGTAACATGAGCCGCTGCTCTTTTTTGCGAGAAGGCTGTGTACAGTACAGAGAGGACATTACCTGAAGGCAGACTGAGAGACACTTCAGTTTTGTCACACTGCTAGAGTTTATTAAATTTGATTCTTTGTTCCTTGTACTCCAGCAACCCCTGTATCCTGTGGCAAGGTGTAGACAACCTATATACATATATATATATATATATATATATATATATATATATATAGTAAAAAGACACAGAAATGTATTAGATATATATTAGATGTATCCTTTTTTTATTGTTATTGTTACAGCATTAAGGCAGAAATAGCCCAAGGCTGAAGAGAGAACAGAGTCAGTTCAGGGTGTGTCTCTGGTAGTCATCTTGAACCACGTTTTTTTTATTTTTAAAGATTTCTTTGCCACCACTGGGTGTTAATAAGTTAGATGCTGATGCAGATGATGAGTTCCCTAACCAGTCTTTCATTTCAATGAGCACTGTCAACACTTAAGAGCCTTCCTGCTGTGGATACTAACACAGCCATGGGGCTGACTAGCATGTGTCTGAAGACTCCTGAGCTCTTGCGGTGTTCGATGTTGCCGGAAGGTCCTTGTGGCATCAGATCGGGGGCAGGGAGCTGCTGTGCCACGACGTTGTGGGGGGATCACAAACACAGTTGCCCAGTAATCGCAGCTCCCCTATTCCCAAACTGAGTTAGCTTAATGCACCGCAGGAGTTGTCTTTCCAATCCATGCAGCCCCAGAGACACCAGAGACAGGCAATAGAGAGGGTTCCTTTCATTTACACTCCTTTTGCGTTGCGCACGTCGACCTCAAAGCAATGATTTGAAGACGACTTTGAAACAGATTGATATCTCGTGGGTTTGATCGAATCTTAAATGTCTGCGCAAATGTGAGGCTAATGTAATCTGAAGGGCCGGGTAGATAGAATGTCATTGGGTGGCTTTCAATAGAGTTGTGCACCAATTGAAGGCATATTATGTTTCATGATTGGCGGATGAACGAGTGTGTTTTAAATCACTGGTAATGGGCCCAAGTACTGCTTTTCAACAGCTGAGAGGAACTCTTTGTCTTCCACTGAAGCAACAGTTGTGTTCTGGTTCAACTTCAGGTAAACAAATGGATCCATGTGAATGTGTCAGCAGATGCTCCCATAAGCAATAAGTAGTGAATGATAATTTCAGGAAAGGATGAGGCAAGGCTGGTTACGTCAGGGAGCAGGGGGGGTGGTGGGGGCTGGGGAATGGCTGGAGCACTTCCACTGATGATGTATGGAAAGTTTTAATCCATGGAAACCCAGAGGTTGTTCAGGAAATGGCTCTGAATAAAAGCTACAGCGCACATTTACTTACTGTCATTATACTGTGGAATGCATTACATATTTCTTGTAAGTGATGATCATGTTGCTGCTGTGCTTTTGCCCGGGCAGCTGAGGTTAGAGATGGAGTGATTGCTGGAGGTGATAGACAATGGGAGATGAAATAGTGGAGAAATCAGTCACGACAGAGACCGGTTAGGTTTCTCCTTTGGTTACACAGATAAAGAGACGGGCAGAGAAAGAGACTCTTTAAATGCCTCTGTAATTATTGAGTTACTATAAAAGCATTTGCTTGTTTCATTTGAGCGTTAAAATCAATTTATGTGTCAGTAATGAGTGCTATTAAAAACATTTGCTGTTTTTTGTTTCATATGACCCTTCGGTCAGTTTGAACCTGTGCATTGTCAGCCTTGAAAGAGAGATGTACCTTTCACCAAAAGAAAAGGATCTTTCTGTAGCGGGAAATATGTAGCTACACATTCTCATTTTTCCTTTCTTTTTCTTCCTTTTTTCTTCTCCACCTTCCATCAACACACTCTAATTTGTGAGATGGTTGTGTATCTGGGTCAGGGACAAGCTGTCCTGTCAACTATTGGTTGAATGAGGCAGAGTACACCTTGCCTCACCTAAGCTGCTACAGGGGCCTCATGGTGATGTTCAATTTATTTGCCTCTTGTCATCCCATTGAATTCCCCCGGCCCTCATTTGTAGCCCGTGTATATTATTATTGTATGTCTTTGTCTGCTTTTTCCAGACTTTGCTCCTTTATCTGTGGCCTCTTTTTCACAGAGGATCCCCTATTTACCCATTCGTCTTGAGCAGTACACTATGCTGAGTAATAAACTTCAAACTGGTTTATGGGCCATGGGATTTTTCCATAAAATGGTTCTTCAGAAGCCACACATTTCTTTCATTTGATGGGAACAGCTTCTCTAAAAATAACTATAATAATTTCTACTGGTGCACTTATGTCAGTCTCCTTTTATAGGTTAAACATATTTCCATTCATCTTGCCCCTTGACTTTTCTAATCTGTGCATCTTAAAAGGTTTGTGAAATATGCCAGGACAGTCGTTTGTCTTCATTTCCATATCACAGCAGTCTACATTTCTCAGTATAGACCAGGCTGCAGCCTCCAGCTGAACTTATGTCCATATTTATGATTTTTTTTTCTAGATTTATTACACTGTGTTTTAATGGATTTTTTTTTTTTTTTTTAACAAAGGCATGCAATTAATTAAACTGACCAACCTTGATATCATCGATTTTACAAAAGTCTACACGGTAGAATTTTTCTCATGGTAACCATATTTCTTGTTTTGTTTTTTTTGTTCAGTTTTTTGTCTACTTCACTGGTATGAATACTATGTCTGAGTTGTGTTTAGAGGTTGTGATGAGTAAGTGCTGTGCACACATAGATTTGGGTTTCTGTAGTCTCCTCCACTGTGTCATTAGATGGCCAGTGCTGTGTCATTATGGAGTACAGGCATGGGTGGAAGCAGCAGGAGAACAAGGTTCATCTCTCTCTCTCTCTCTCTCTCTCTATCTCTCTCTCAAAGATCCTCCTCCGCATGTCCCCGTCTGTCTGTCTGTCCATCCGTCTGTGTCTGTTAATTTGTCTTTATTTTTGTCCGCTCTCTCTCTCTCTCTCTCTCTCTCTCTCTCTCTCTCTCTCTCTCTCTCTCTCTCTCTCTCTCTCTCTCTCTCTCTCTCTGTCTCTCTCTGTCTCTTTCTTTCAGCCTTTTCAACCCTCAGAGTGTAACATGCAAATATGCAAATGAAGATTCTCTCCCCACGCTCGGGTTTGAAATGTTATGCCATGCCCCCTTTCTTCATGTACTCTCGTTTCCAGCTGTTAAACATGCTGGCTTTGCTTTATTAAAGCCCATGAGATGATCTTAGTTGCCTGGCTCGAAATAATTAGTTTGAAAAATATGTATTTTGAATGAGGAGCAGAGAAGAGAGTGAGACAGTCCTCTCTGGGGGTTATTTTCTCATGGTAACTCTTCAACGTTACACTGAAATAGTTGTTCCTTAATCAAGCGACATGTTTTTTTTCAGTGTTCCCAAGCAGTTTTTTCTCAACATTGATTTAGAATTTATTTTCTTCGTGCATTTTGGAGGGCCTTCAGGGGGGCGGGTATGTGGCTATAGCCCAGAGGTGCCATCGTGATGTGTTTGTGTGTGTCTTTTGTTTTGAAATAATGCTCTTTATGTGTTTTTAATGTGTTTTTCTCCCCCATCCTCCCCTCAGATTAAAGATCCAAACTCTCAATCTATCCTACAGCTCAACTCTTTATTGGGCTATATTTCCACTTTGCTTTTTGTCCTCTGTTGTACACTCAAGTGGAAAAGCTCTCACTTAGAGAAACACATCAAGGACAAAATGACCTCTGAAATTAACCTCTTCCCCCAGGAAGCTCGCAGAGCTCAGGGAGGCTTTAAGGACTTTGACGAAGAGAAGGAATGCAGGGATGGCTAGATTTAGGAACGTATGTCACTTTAAGTGTCCTAAGGTATTGGACTGAAAACACTGTCATGGTCAGACATGGAGGTGCAGCGCCTGATGGATTTGGTTGTAAAAAAGGACATTAGCTTGATGGAAAGCGAACATTTAAGCACTTACCATTTTTTGTTTTTTTATGATGATAATAACCTGAAACTTGCCACAGTGGAGCTTTTCAGAAGAAGTCAACACATGAGCAACAAGCTTGTTGGAACCTGTGCAGCTGTGGGAAATCCAACGAAATGCATATATCTAGTTATATTTTCATCATTTTGGATGTGTACTGGAATAGAGGATGGCTTTAGTTCTTTATAGATGGTTGCAGCGATGGTTGATTATATCATCATTGTAATCAACCAAGTAATATTTGATTATAATTATGATGATGATTCGCTAATTTAATGTGCATAAGTGTACACTGTATGTGCCAAAACAAGGTTGCTGAGAGTGATCTTTAGAGGAAAGGAGGTGTCCTTTGGTGCTGCCATTTTCACTGGCAGTAGTCTGGCCTTGCATTGGATGTAAAGATTTTTCCACCACTAAGCTATAAGCTCTTGTTGAGTGTTTAAGGAGAAAACATCACATCTGCCTTCAATGAAGTCTTAACTGCCTGAACCTTTTCAGACCCTTTCTCACAGGATGCAAACTTTTTATATAGCACTCACACTATTTTTTCTCTGATTGGCACAGTTATTTCAATCTTGTTAATGAATGATATAATGACATTGCAGGTCTTCTGTTACCCCCAACCCTGCTTTTTTATATGTAATAATATTTCCTACAGGAACTGATGAAAATGGCACACCGTGCTTATTGCCGCAGAGGTATTGACTGTTTGATTGCTGTGTGTAAAAGAACTCATGCAGTCATATGCTCAATTAGCTCAGTACGACTAAACACGCACAGACTTGCACACGCCGATATATACACACGTAATACTTACTTACTTTCCCCATTGTCTATGACAGCAAATACAGCAGGGCATCACATCGTCGCCAGCAATTCATACAGTCATTTTCTAATCAAAAGATGCAATTACACAACCTTGGGCTTTTTTCTTGAGCCTGAGGAGGTCTGTGTATCTGCATGTTCCCCTGTTTTCCATCATGTGTGCAAAAGCATTATCGTCAGCAGGCGGCTCAGAGAGAGAGGGGAGCCGTCAACAAGTTGGAGCGGGGGGCTATCGGCTCCGATGGCTCAACACACTTGCTGTACTTGTGTTTGCTCACATCTGCTCGTGTGAGAGGGAGGGAAAAGACAACGAATCCTGTGTTGCCATAGCAACACTGAGGAAAGTCACCCCCACACCCCCCACCCCCCCACCCCACCCCCCCACAACCCCCAGCCCCATATGTTGCTGGGAATGTGGTGTGTTTTTGGTTTTGATCTGTGTGAGCATATAGAGTCACTCTGGAACCCTGGGAAGACCACCACCCTCCCGCCCCCTCACCGCCACCTCTTCCTCTTCCTGCAGACAGGAGAATAGATTGCAGTTGTTCTGCCTCTCTTTCATCTGTCCATGTGTCTGTGTGCTGTGAGGAGACCACCAGTGAGTCAGGCCTGTGGTTTTTCATCCTCAACCTGAGTCATCCACTCTTCCCTCCATAGCATGAAAGAAGAGCAGCTGAGAACTCTCTCCCGAGGTGGTCAGACAGGAAATACAGTCATCCCTCTGTGTGTCCTGTTATGTGACTCTACACATCTAAGGGCGTTCTCAAGAGTGTGTCTTTGTCATTTTCATCATATCGTCCATGCCAGATTGGCCTGTGAATGGTCTAATAACCCTAATGACTTGGTTGCAGCCAGGTGTGTATTTTACGCCTGTGTGTGTGTGTACAGTAAACGTGTGTGTGCGTGAGTGTGTGTCCCTCTAACAGGATGGTGCCAGAATGAAAAGGGAGAAAGAGCAGTAATTATGGCCTCCCATGTTCAGCAGAAACATCAGAGGGAAGTAATTTGTTGCTCTATATTTAATCAGTGGAGATAACGAGACTGACTGCAGCTGTCTGGGCCTATGGGCAGGCGGACAAGCAGGAACACCATTTCCTCCAAAACCCATTAGTCTTTAATGCAGCCAGCCACAATGTCTTATTCCCATACTTTTCATTGTTCAAATAATCATTATTGCCCTTTCTATCTCCAATTTGCTCAACTGTACACTTTTTCTTTGTCACCCTTATTCAATGCTCTCTTATCGCCCAGCCCTTCACTTGTTTTGTCTTTCTCTTCTGTCCCTTGACTTGACTCCATGAAAGAAGTATTTTATCTCCTCAATCACCTGCACCGCCTCTTGCAGACTTCTCCCTCTTATCTCCAGCTCTCTCTCACTGTTTTACTGCCCATCTCTCCATGTCTCTCTCTCTCTCCATGTCTCTCTCTCTCTCTCTCAGGGTGCAGGTAGAGTTCTATGTGAATGAGAACACTTTCAAGGAGCGCCTAAAGCTGTTCTTCATCAAAAACCAAAGATCCAGTGAGTTGTTTGGGAATCACGCTTTATCTGTCTGTGTTTATTTTTGAGTGATTTCCCCACCTTTCTGTCTGTTTTGTTTCCACATGAGTTGGCTCTTATTTTTTGACTGAAGAGATGTGTTTCATTTTAGTTTGTGACGTGCTGTCACACTTGCTCTGAATTTCATCACCAGTTGTTCAACATGCCCACTTTTCCTTTCTGTGACTGGTTTACATGTCTGTGTACTGATTCAAAGTATCTTCGGACTCATTAATAGATATGTCACACCTTTAATTTCTCCCACACAACTAAAATCACTAAAATATTTATCCAGAAAATCTTAACTCAAAGTAGAAAGAGGTGTATATGTCACGTTTATTTTGCACTTAATTAGGTTAATATTAACTGATAATTATAGCCCTCATCCTTTTTTTCTTATTAAGGTGGTAATCACTGCTTAAATAACATACTGTAATAGTAATATAACTAGAGATATAGAGGGATACAAAAATAACCTCAGCCTCTGCAGACAAGATGAAGTACTACATTTTCTGCTACGTTAAGCCAACCATTGTCAGTCAGTCATGAGTGCAAAAGCTTTATCGAAGAGACGTGATGAGTCAGTCTGACTTTTTGGTAGTGGTGATAAATGGCTTATGAGCGGCTGTTCGTTTCCAGGAGCTAGTCTGTGTGTTCACCATTTGTGTCATGACTTTTAATACGTTTTTTTTATTGTGACTTACTTCTAAGAACCCTACAGGGTTTTAATAAAAAATTTAGTTTTTTTTTTTAAATACAAATTCAGCAGCTGGCTTTTATTTTTAAAGACTGAATGTCTTCTTCTTTGTGTTGCAGGTCTGCGAGTGCGAATGTTTAACTTTGCTCTGAAAGTGCTGAGCTGCCTCCTCTATATTGTCAGAGTCCTACTGGACAACCCGCAAGAGGAAAGACAGGACTGGTGAGAGCAACATTGATAACACGGGCTTAATGAGGTGAAACAAAGTCTCTGCGAGTGTGGAGGCCTGATAGCAGGAACAAGTGCACCGGGTCAATAAATGAGATAACAGTGTGTGCACAGAGTATCTCGTAAAAGGAGTGGATGTGAGATTATGGCCGGAGAAGAGAGGGAGGTGGATGGATGCAATCTGGAAAGTAAACTGATATTTGGACCGAGCAGAGGGTCTGTCCAGTTTTAGTTAGAGGAGTTCAACAAGAAGCTTTTTTCTTTAGCCATTTTTTGTGTGTTTTTTTTTCCCCCAATGCAGCGTGAGCGGAGTGAACTGCACGAAACAAAATACATCATCCCGCCCCTGGAGTGAGTTTGACTGGTAAGCATGTGAGTCTCTAATTAGGAGAGATGGCTTTGGCCTGCAGACAGGGACAATGAAACTGTGCACCCTGGAGGAATGGCATGTCCAACACCGGCCCACCGGTCCGAAATGTTGTATAATGCAATCAATGAAACTTCACTTAACTGATGCAATTCACAATGCTGATATTGAGCATTACAGATCCATTCATTTATCACAATCCAACTCTATGGATTAGATGTCAACGTAATATGTATGTAGTGCCTGTGCAGCCTAATCAACAGCGATCTAGTGGAGATAAAGTATGTAATATACAGCAACAGAGAGAGGGAGAGAAACCAGGAAGTGTATGTGGACTTCAGGCTACGCCATGTCTCCTGCTCAGGGACCTATTGATCTAATTGGTGGCTGGTGACACTGGCTAAGCTCTGGCTCCAAATGAATAAGGAGCCTGACAGAGTGAGCTCAGGAAAGGGACATGCCACCTCCTGCTCCAGGCAGCAGACTCATAGGAGCAAATCAGAGTGCAGGCAGGCAAGCAGCCAAGCAGCTATGATAAGCCCCAGGGTGTCTTTGGGAAAAAAAAGGGAGGCCTTTCTCTCACAATAACGCTGTAAATTTCCATTTGACTGTGTGAATATTACTTTTCTCCTACAATATGAGGGTGCTGGCAGCTGTGCACTCCACTGATGTGCAGTTGTAAACAGCATAATTAAATTTAATGCGGTGATGGGAGTTGTGTTCATGATCCCCGTTGAGATTGTCATTGTGTTGGGCCTAACCGAATTAAAAATATCTTGTCCGTCTTTGCTGGCACGGTCTAATTTTTGTCTTTCTTTGCAACATTTCACTCCTCTCCTCTCTGTTCCTTCTTTTTTTTCCGCTCTGCAGGAAACTGATCATCTGGGTGGATAGACCTCTGCCGCTGTGGGCACTGCAGGTCAGATAGATCAGTACAATCCTGTGCAAACAAAGCTTCAATCTGTTTACACACATTTCTGCATACATGAGTGCACACACGGGCACATGGCAAAAATGTCTGCATTCCTTTTTATTGGTTTATGGGCAATTAATTCACGCCACATCATTTCAGGGCTTGAATACATGAAGTCAGATCATTGTACTTGACATGTATTTACACTTTAAGTATGATTACACACACTTATATACATACACACAATCAGACACCAGGCTGTCTGTTGCTTCACTTAAACCTGTTCCCTCTGAAGCTCAATCATCAGCACGCCCACTGATTCCTCCCACGCTCTCCTCTTCCATCTCTGCGACTCCTAATTTCTCTCTGCTCTGGTCTCTCTCTCTATTTCGACTCCTCTCGGCTCTCCCTCTCTCTCTGTCCGTATCTCTACATTTTCTCTCTTACTCTCCCACTCTGCTCACTCTCTCTCTCTCTCTCTCTCTCTTTTTGCAGGTGCTTGTGGCTTTCATCAGCTTTTCAGAAACTATGTTGCTCGTGTATCTGAGCTACAAGGTGAGTTACCCCACACGACGAAGTCTGAAGCCTTTTGTGATGTCCACATGTGTGGCGTGTGTGTGTGGGTGTGCATGCATTTGATATCCCTGAGAGGGAGGGGAGGGGAGGGGTTGTTTGTCCACTTTGCACTCCTCTGTGGGTTCTCTCTTCTAAACTGAAGTTTTCTCTCCTCCCCTGATGCTGCTCCTTTGCTCTCACATTTGAGAAGCACCTCAGCGGGCCTTGAGGCTTCTTCAGCACCGTCCTGTTATTGACACATCAGAAAGACTTTAGGGGGAGGCCCCTGTGTTGCTGCAGTGGGGGGCCGATCCATCAACGGGTTGCCCTGCCTTTGATGTACTTGACACTATAAGCCTATGAAGGGGTCTCTCTGCAGATTACTCTGGAGGCTAGAGGCCTTAGCATTTAGAGCTGACTGATTCCTGTGGACATGCCCTGTGCCTGTCCACCTACACTAGTCAGATTCAGGTCAGCTATATGCAGGCGTCAGACACATAAAAACAGCCACGGCTGACATCTTAATTGAATGGCAAAGCTTAGTGGAAACTAAGAAATGCTGCTTCTTTCCTCAAAGGGCACGAGGGAGTTATATCAGCTTCATACATCCCTCCAATCTGTTCTATGGTGCAAAAGCTGATCAATGTCTCTCCTTGTTTCTGCTACTGGGCCTGTTATGTGGTAATCCCCTAAGGTCGCCATGACAATAGAGTTCCCTGACCCCTGTCTGTGGTTTATGTTTCCAGGGCAACGTTTGGGAGCAAGTATTACGTGTCCCTTTCATTCTGGAGATGATCAGCGCCGTTCCCTTCATGATCACTGTGAGTGGAAGGATATGCGTTACTGAGCACTGACAGCATGGGGAGTCTCTCAGGCAGATATTTGTTTTTTTCTTCTTTTTTTTTTTGGGCTGTCAAGCACCACATTCCCATCCCCCTCCCTTCACTCGTTTAACACCCGCTGCAGTCATACAGAGAGGACATCTCCACAGACACAGGCTCACACAATCCTGTTTGTTTTTAAGAGATCCTGTGACAGTGTACAGTGTGTTCAAATAAAAGTGACTGATGCTTTCTCCTCTTCGCAGGTGATTTTGCCCTCCTTCAGAAATCTCTTCATCCCTGTATTTCTCAACTGCTGGCTGGCCAAACACGCTTTGGAGAACATGATAGTGAGTGAAGCATCAACCTGTCCAATTTTCCCATCATTTTCATCTCAACAGCTCTGTTATTTTGTTGGCAGGCCGTCGCCCCTCTCAGCCTCTGCCATTTCAGCTCAACAGCTTTATCTTAAACACTCAAATCAGTCACTAAATATTCAAACCTGCAACTTGGGTTTGGTAATGAAGCTTTTCAAATCCGCTGCTTCCATCTGTTCCATCACATCATGCTAACTAAGCTTGTTCTCTGCTCAGAATATTCCAGCACTTTGCCGTGTTCATCTCATTTTTAGTGCATTTTTATATTTCATCCATCTTTTTCCTACTATTCATCAACCACATTTACATCCTCACTTTACACTTTAACAGTGCAGAACTTGTGTTGTTGTGGTTGCCACACATTCACTCGTATCTCTCTGTCTGTCTGTTTGCAGAATGATCTCCACAGGGCAATCCAGCGGACGCACTCAGCCATGTTTAACCAGGTGGTGATACTCATCAGCACGCTGGTCTGTCTCATGTTTACATGGTGGGTATCCTCACTGCTGACACTGAGCTGAGAAGGAGGGTGGGGGGCAACGGGGAAAGAAAAGAGGGAAATGGAGGCTGGACAGGAAGTGAAGGGTGTCACAGCCGTGGACAGGGTGAGTAAAGGAGAAGGAGGATGCGATGGACGAGCAACAGTGTGATACATGCAATAGGCAAAAAAAAAAAGGCACAGGAGAATGAAAGAAAAAAGGGGCTGCTCCCGGAGCTCGGAGAGAGAAAGACAGAGAGCAGAAAGGTAATTGGTAACTGTGAGAGTGAGATAGAGCTCTGGCGATTGCCTCAGTGCAGTGGAGGATGTGTCAGCTCGCGGCATATCTGATGTGACAGCCTGAGCTAATCCAGGAGATCCTACACACAGCATGAATTAAGCTCTCTGACCGTTTCAGGGTTGACATTTGCCTGTTGACTCATCTATCCCTTAAAGATCACGATAATACGCACAGCTTGCGTTTGCACACTTAGATAGACAAATATACAACGAAGGCGCTCAAGCGTGCATCCACCCTCATCACCACACATGTAAAGTCACACATGTATCAACAAGCGTGAAAAGCCGCTCTCTGTGTGTAATTGCTCCCACAAGGCACTTACACTTCATCCAACACGTGGAGTCTTATTCCTTAGTGATTCTCACTTTCTTTTTCTTTCTTTCTCCATCTTTCCCACCCTCCTGCCCACCTCTTTCAGCATCTGCGGTATCCAACACCTCGAAAGAGCGGGCAACAACTTGACCCTGTTTGACTCGCTCTACTTCTGCGTGGTCACCTTCTCCACAGTGGGCTTCGGAGATGTCACCCCCCAGATCTGGCCCTCGCAGCTCCTGGTGGTCATCATGATCTTTGTGGCGCTCATCGTGCTCCCCATCCAGGTGGGAAACAATGATGATAACCTTTAATACAAGGATTATACTCACTTGCGGACACATACAGCTGCGGACACCACAAACGCGTAGTTGTCTTTAATCTTTTACTCCACAGTAGATCATTGACTACGTATTTGGTGCATGCTCACTACAAATCACACAAAAATGGCATCATACATGCAAGAAGAATTACTACACATTTGGTTGTAGAGGTGAATAGAGAGATGAACTGTGGAGGTGATGGTAGCGGCCTCTCTTCAAACTCAGCGTCCATATTTGTTTTCCAGCGCATGCGCAGTTGGTGCCCTTGTTGCGTAGTGGTTACGTCGATATCCGCACCAGAGCCTCACACACACCATCCGATAAATAAATTTACATTACACAGACCCTATAGCAGATTGTGAAAGTATAACCCTGGTGTAATGCCACACAACAAATATGACATCACTATGTAACAGAAAACTTAGAAAGTTTAGTATGACCCCCCCTTGTACAATAATGTGATGAGTCATTGCATCCTACGTAGATTTACAACATTATTTTTATTCAGAGACCAGTGAGAGTGTCTTTCTTACTCTCTCAATTCCCCGAATCCCTCTCCTGTCATTTAGCTGCTCCGCAGAGGGAAGCTTGTGACGGAGAACGACAGGGACAGGGTTTACACACATTTGTGCAGGGACTGCTAAAAACACGTTGACAAACATGACAGTTCCACCTGTATCCTAATGATTGTCCTTCATATTTGTGCAAACCTTTTATCCCAGCGGTACCTGTGTGTGTCTAACAAAAGGTGGAATTTCCTCTGTGTGTATGTGCTGTACCTGCAGTTAGAGCAGGGAATCTAACACACACACATACACACACACACACACACACACACACAATTCATGACTAATTCACAAGTGATTTGGTTTACTGCCAGTCTTGCCTTGTTGTAAATTGGATTTATTTGCAATGACACTACACAACTTTGATAGCTTTAGGTATTAGGTTTAGGGCTGCATCCTACATCCTCCTGATCAACCAGCTATTGAATGTAAAGGTTTGAACGAAAACCTTCACAAAAATGAGCATGAAGATACTTTTGCAGAACTTTCATGAGCTGACTCATGAAAGAAATGGCGGTCTGTGCATCACCAACATGGATGCCATGTCATCCTCCCCACTCCCTCTCCCCATCTTTCATCCATAAATACCCTTTGACATTTAGAAACTGCCCCCCCCCCCCCCCCCCCCCCCCTTAGTCCCAACCCAAACCCCCTACCCTGTGTGTGTGTGTGTGTGTCCTGCCACCACCGGTCTCCAGGCTGTACAGGGGAGCCACAGAGCACATCAGGATTCAACCACTGTCTTTTTCTTATTGCTGTCTCGATTGGTTCCTGTAACTGAAAACAACACATTACAGCACAACAGGAAATGCCCCTCCTGAAGTCATTTTGTGTCATTTTGAACCTTAAAAGGATATTGATTTGAAAATAAGATGAAAAGTCAACCATTTAGGTAATTTGTTCCTGTTAATTCAGTTTCACCAGTTTGGAGACTTTACTCAAAAGAAATCTGGACACACTAAAATAGAGATTCGATTGTTACATCACAAGTCCACAGTTTGTGCTATTGAGAACTGGCCGTACACAAATGATTTCTGAATGCAGCTACGTTGTCACACGGATGTGTATGATGATTCTCGGCTTTAACGAGCTGACATTATCACTCAGCACTAAATGGAGCAAATTTATCGAAGGCAAAATGATGACGTCCCAGACAAAAACAGCACACGACACAAACGAACTGAGTGTACTGAGCTCCGTTCATGAGCGAAATGTGTGTGTGTTATTACCAACAGGAGTCGCAACACCACTTAGGTGTATGAAAGCGATAGTTTGGATTATTGGGGAACTGTGTTTTTCCTACTTACATGAGTTGAGATGAAGTTGAATCATTATGGTTCTTGCCAGACCAGAATGAGGAGAAAAATAAAAATGTAACTTTCAGTGTTAATGAGGAGAGAGGTGCATGCTGGGTATTCAGAGAGTGAACAATAGAAAGCCTCTGCCACTAACTGAATTTTTAACTGAGAGCTCATAATTTGTGGTTTTTATTTCACTCACCTTACCCAGGATTGAAGTCTAGATAGTAACACTAGGGTCAAGATATGATTTTAAAATGACCCTCTCAACAAAAGTGTCATGTAATTTAAACAATTTAAACAGTACATTATCTTAAGATCGCTGCTATTTTTTTTCACCATTTTCTGTCACAGACATTTTTTCTTATCTCTGCCTGTTAGAAAAGGGCATTTTTTACTGTACAGTCTGCAGCGGTAAATACATGATTTATGTTAATTCATGCTAACATTTAATCTAATATATTCAGTGTAAATGAGCTGTGTATATTTCAGCAAAAATCTTTAAAATCATACTCTTTCTTGCATCTCTTCAATCTGAAAAATTAAAACACTTCCCACCACCCATCTATCCACCTGACCATTCTCCTTACTTACTTCACTTATTTCCATTACCTACCTTCCCCTGGTAATCTCTGCTATCACAACCCCGTTCAGCCACATCCTGAACCAAACCTCCACTTATCTTAGTTCCATCAAAACACTCTCCCTAATCAAACGGAAACACTGTACAGTATGAGGCATTGTTGTCTTTTCATATACCACCTGGCTCCGCCCTGCATTTCAGCCGACTTAATCCAATTTCCGTCTGTTGAATGTGATGGATGCAGTTCGAGCAGCTGGCCTTTCTGTGGATGGAGCGGCAAAAGTCCGGGGGGAACTACAGCCGCTACAGGGCGCAGACGGAGAAGCACGTGGTGCTGTGCGTCAGCTGTCTCAAGATCGACCTCCTCATGGACTTCCTCAATGAGTTCTTCGCTCACCCCCGCCTACAGGTCTCTTCCAAATGGTTTTCAGTAGGACAAGAGGGTGTTTGGGGGGGGGGGGGTCTTTGCGTGCGATTCTGGTCTGTAATCCTCTCCAGGAGAACAAGCAGCTGAGGTTAAGGCAGAAGATTAATTCAGCAATAGCACAGATCAAACTGATATCTTATTCATGTAGGAGCAGATGTGTGTGTTTGGTTGAGGGTGAGTCAATGTGTGCATATTTCCTTGTTCAATAAAAGTGTGTGTGTGTGTAGGACTATTATGTGGTGATCCTGTGCCCAGCAGAGATGGATGTCCAGGTCAGGAGGGTCCTTCATGTACCCCTGTGGGCCCAGAGAGTCATTTACCTGCAGGGGTCTGCCCTCAAAGACCAAGACCTGATGAGGGCCAAGTGAGTCACTGTGACCAAAACTACAATAATCCAGAATCTAGCATTAAGATATTTGTCTGATTTTAGACATGTATTTACTTCAGGATGTCTGTCTGTCTGTCTGTCTGTCTGTCTGTCTGTCTGTCTGTCTATGCCCAACATGTAGATGCTGGAGCTCATAATTAATACCTAAATCACCTACAGGCTGCAGTAACAGCTGCAATTACAGTTTAAGCCATATTGCTTATTGTTTACCCCCTGGCTTCTGATAATACAGCACCTTAAACTGGCTTTGTCACAAGGAAAGAAAAGGAGCGAAAGCCTGTTTGTTTAATCTCTCTGTCTCCTCGCCTCCTACCATCTCATCCATAAATGGCGTAGGCTTGAAAGACACATTGGTTCGTTTGTTGTTCTATTGTCTTGCTTTTTTTCTCTTTTGTCCTCTCCCTCAATAACATAACAACACCCTCCTTGCTGTGTCTTCTCCTCTCATCACTTCTCTGACTCTCTCTCTCTCTTTCTTTATTCATCTGTCTCTTTTGCTCCGATGGCCACATGCTCTACTAACTGCCTGCAGGATGGACGATGCTGAGGCCTGCTTTATCCTCAGTAACCGGTTTGAAGTGGACCGCATTGCTGCTGTACGTCCCTTACTGCTTTGCTGTATCACCATGACTCCTCACACTGCAAAACATCCACATTAAGTCTTCTTGCTTGATCTTATTTTGTTTTTCTTAAACCAAAAATGAAAAAAAAAAAAATCTTGTGGTTGTATTTTTCTGGTGTGAACTGCTTTTTTTCAGAACATCACTTCATAGAAATTCATTAAAGCAGGATTTCAAACAAGTGGATTTAGCTCACTGCGCTGGCTGATTGGCTTGTTGCTATATTTTCTTTTACGATTTTCCACTAAAATATTAATTGCACAGTAAAAACAACTGAAACTGAGAGTCAGAGAAACCCAGGCTTGACATTAAAATGACACTATAAACAGGCATGTGTGAAAAACAGCATTTTTCTCAGAAATCTCTAAGCACGAAACACCAAAGCAACTTTATGTGAAAACATGTGGAAGTGATTTCATGTAACATCAAATCAAATCACCTATATGAAAAGTGTGTCAAGGTAGGGAACCAAAACTTGTCATCTATTTTAAGAAAGCTGACACTTTGGTCCAAACTTAAACATCTCAACAACTATTGGATGAATCCCTATCAATTTGATTTTTCAATGGGACATTCATGGTCCCAAGAGGATGAATCCTATTGACACTGATGATCCCATGATTCATCTAGCACCACCATTTTTGCTCTTTAGTTGAAATGTTTCGAGAATTATAGAATGAATTGCTATGAAATTCGGCTCAGATGTTCATGTCTCCCGCAGGATGAATTATAATGAATTCTGGTGATCTCTCATTCATCAGGTCAAAATTTTAATGTGTTTTGTACTTTGTTTTATGATAAATACCTACAAAACTCTTTGAGATTACCATCAGCCTCAGTTGCACCTTCTATTTAGTGCTGTCTAGCAGATGTTAGCATGCTAACACACTAAATTAAAATGGTGAATGTAGTAAACATAGCTAAATATCACCGTGTTCGCAGTGCCGCTCTGAACGTGTTGGCATGCTGACACAAGCCACTAGGCTGCATACTCTCTCTTAACAGAATTTTTATTGCCAGTTTTACTCAGTTCCCTCTCCATGGCCTCGCCACATGTTTAGTGCAGCCTTGACTACTTCTTCCAAGATATCAGAATTGCATTAGTCTGAATTGTTGCGAGGGCCCTTCAATTGCTCTGTGCCGTCAGCTGTTTAAGAGGATTATTAAAGAGGAGCTACAATCTGATGCTGCTAACGATGGATTTCTACCTCTATTTCTCTTTACCTCTCTCTCTCTCTCTCTCTCTCTCCCTTTCCCTTGTTTTCATTCCAATCCATCTCATTCTGCTCTGTCTCTAATTTTCTCAGGATCATCAGACCATCCTCCGAGCCTGGGCAGTGAAAGACTTCGCTCCAAATTGCCCCCTCTACGTGCAGATTCTCAAGCCAGAGAACAAGTTCCACGTAAAATTTGCAGGTAAGCAGTGGGAGGGAAGTCAAACACACTGGCAGTGACTTTAGGTGTCAGCTAAAGGTTTTCATGTGCTGTTGGATGCCACTACTGCTGTTTGATCACATCGGGACGCAGGAAATAATGGGATGACAGCTGGTGCCCAATTTGTTCAGCTTTTGACTGGAATTGTGTTGTCACTCGTCATGATGGATGATTAGACAAACATTTTTATTCTGCGACTGCAGGGTTGAATTCCGCCGACATGGGAAACTGAGCTGTCCTGTCTGCACTTTATTTCCAGTGTGTGTCATCAGCTCTCGTGTCCCATTTTCCACCTGAGTTTGTAAGACTTAAAAAAGTGTGCCAGTGCAGCAGCGGGCCTCTCTGCCCTCCCACCCGTGAAGAAGTGCCGGACAGATTGGCGGCGGCTTGGCTGTAAGCCTTCTGAGGGGTGTCTGTGAGTTCTTACATTGCCTTTTGGAGAGCTTCCCTTCTTCTCCTGCTCAACAGAAGACGGCAGTCAATCATCTACGAGTGAAAGAAGAGGAAATAAAAAAACTCGCTCTCACCCTCTCCTCTCCTCTTCTCTCTCTCTCTCACACATCCCTCTGCCTACAGCCCTGGAGAATGTCAAACTCAGTTCTAGCTCGCCACCCTCATCCCAGCTGTCTCTATCAATGATTAACGTTTGACTTTGCTACCTTGGCAAAGAAAATCCCCTTCTTTTGATGAGTTCTGCTGCGTTAACCTGGCACTAAAGCTGCCCCTGAAGGCAATCCTCTCTTGCCCCTGCAGTGCTGTTTAAACACGTCACTGCCACAGCCAGGCTGAGGCCTTTGTTATTAGGGAAGCAGGAACTGTTCGGCAGAAAGATAAATTCATGTTCATCCATGACAACGCTGGCTGTATTATATGATTATCAGTTAGTCGTGCGGGGTTAAAGCTCAGGCTCTTGTACTGGGAGTCACACAGTTCTAACATGTATGTGAATTGCACGGTGTTGGATGAAATACCCGACAGCCACTCACCGACACAACAGCCTTTCAGTGCTGAAACAGAAATTCCCTGCAGAAGTATAGTGAAACTTAAAGTGCCTCTTTAATCACTCAAAACAAATGACTCTGAACAAAGCAAAGTTCATAATCAACTGACTTTAATGTCCCTCTAACCCTGAGTCGCTGCTGGTAGACTCTGATAGCAAATCATCATGCAGTCGGTCACATGGGGCATTACTGTAAGTGCAGATGCCATGTTTTGACACCACTTGGAATACACTCACTAAGCGCGAGTGTGGGAGGCATTAATGAGCAAGAGATGCAAGATTTAATTTGATCCGCAGGAATAGCGTAATAACAGCCCAGCGTTCATTAGAAAAAAATCTGTCGGTATGATGCTGCAGCAGAGCAGGAAACCCTGAGGCGTTCGAGTAACCAAACCGAACTGGGTACAGCGTGTGGATTGATTATCTCCCCAGTTTATATTTTGAACAACAATAGCACGTCGCCATCCTGGCATGGCATTGATAGTAGCTCACTAATAAAAACAATAAGGGTCTACTGATTTAATTAGCCCAACCGGTGGACCTGTGTTCAGGTTGTAATATCACTCTGGAGAGGGTGCAAAGAACCACATTTTCACACAATACCACACACAGAAAACAACTTGTGGCTTGAAGAGACGAGTCCAAAAACCTGGATCTTTTAAGCCTGGGCAACAAAAAGATACAGTGTGTGTGTGTGTGTGTATGCACAGTGTGCCGAGGTTGGTAATTGGTTTCTCTCCTGGTCTGGGTCCAGGCACCTGAAGGGAATGAGGGCATAGATGGAGGGCTGTGGTGGAGGGTAAGCAGAGAAGAAGACGGGAAGCAAAGGGATCACAGTGGTGAAAAGAGGTGCAAGAAGGACAGTGGAAATTGTGTGTGTGTGTGTGTGTGTGTGTGTGTGTGTGTGTGTGTGTGTGTGTGTGTGTGTGTGTGTGTGTGTGTGTGTGTGTGTGTGTGCAAGAGCCAGACAGAGAGGAATGTGTGTGTGACAATAATGAATGCTGTTGCTGCGTAGATACAACCTCAGTATTTTTGTCTTTTCCTCCACAAGCTTCAGATGCCCAACGCTCTATAAAAGCTTCGGCTTTGAAAGAAATTCACAGGCTGAACAGCAAGGGGCTCCTGTGTGTATGAGTGTGAGTGTGTGTGTGTGTGTGTGTGTGTGTGTGTGTGTGTGTGTGTGCGTGTGAGCTGCATTATGATGTACTGTTCTTAGCCGAAAGAACATTGGTACTTTCTTTCACTCGCCCGGCTTCAACACACACAGACCCGACTCATTTACTGCATTTACATTCAGCTGGCCTCATGTTACTCAGACTGGCAGCTGATTGAGTTTGATAATTCATGTCAGGCTCTGGCGTTTGTCACCAATTATTTTCCTAATGCAGAGCACATATTGTTCATTTCGGACCCAGCTCGAGCCCTAATTTGCCTGTGTGCTCATCACTTAAGATAATGCAATCAAGAATTACAACAACAGGGGAAATAGATGCTCCCTGGGCCTGATTCACTGATTGGCTTACTGCAAACATTAATCGCTCTATTGGTTTTTCCACTCTAAGACGGGGCTGTGTGTGTGTGTGTGTGTTTGTGTGTGTGTTTGTGTGTGTGTGTGTGTGTGTGTGTGTGTGTGTGTGTGTGTGTGTGTGTGTGTGTGTGTGTGTGTGCGTGTGTGTGTGTGGCAACAGGTCAATGAGAGACTGTCATCTGTTCAGTTCAGATCGGGTTGCTCACAGGCAGGGCTGTGTTCAGTGTTCGACGATGTTAGTCAAAGGTGGTTCAATAAAGCTGACACTGAACCACTGGCCTGTTGCTATGTCTTCCCATCACCTCCAAAAAAACTGCGAGGTGAAGCCACAGCGGCGACATAAAATTGATCCCAAAGGAGGAAAACGGGGGATGTGTCTACACAGGGGGAGGAGGATGATGGAGGATTTTTTGACACGGTGTGTGTTTAACTAATCTGTGACATACAGATGGAAATGAAACCAAAGCGTGACAGTCCAGTGATGTTCCACCACGAGCCTCCAGAAGATCTGCAGTGCTCATTGTCATAAAACTTTGCATTGAACGCTACTGGAGGGATGAACAGCGATCTCCTAAAGGACATTCCCTCACTTGGTATTTTGCTGATGGTGGCAGAGAAAGCTTTCTAACACATCACCTCAAAATCTCCCAAACCCGAACCCCATAGCTGTTTAACCACCTAGCGGACCCTTTAAAATCCCATAAAGGCCCACTAGAAATCTTCTCAAGGACTACTAGGACCTCAACTCCAAGAGCCCTCTAAAAAAACCTCTACAACCTCGTCCTTGGCCAGTACAACCTCCTAAAGAAAATCCATAACCTCCATAAGTTGAAAGGCCGAATGGTTGAAATATCTTTATAACCCCCGAGGGGTTATTGTTGTTCAGCCAGCAGTAGCCAAATAGATCACAAACAATAGCATTCGACTGCAGTAAAACAATGACTCACACAAACACTCACAGAAACAGTACGTTCACAAAAACAGTACATCAAATAGATTCTAAACAATAAATATAAAAGAAATCCAGTGCAATAAATATCACAAATTCTTGAATAAACAAAGTGGTAAAAAAGTTATTATTAGTTATTTAAGAAACCAATAACAGCAGGGACAAAATAGTTCTTAAATCTATTAGTTCTGCATCTTCGCAGTCTGTACCTGCGACCGGATGGACGCAGTATGAACTCCCTGAACAAAGGGTGGCTCAGGTCGGCCCAAATTTTCTGGGCCTTGTTCAGAGCCCTGACTAATATACTGTAGGTAGGGAATAAGTTTGTATGAGCCACTGTTTCTTGGGAATATTTCTCCCAATGAAAGTGAAAACTGTCCACCTTATGGATTATTCTGATTAACCAGGACATTGATTATGCAAACACACGTTACTGTTGAGTTTCTCAGATTTTGTTTTTCAGTGACTGAGCCACCGATGAAACGTGTAATTAATTCACTGACGGTCAGTTAGCAGAAAAATAACCAATAACATCTCAGATAATTAGTTTGTCTGTTTTTTTTGTGCAAAAATGGCAATTAGTCACCGCTGCCACCGCGACCTTCTCAAATGTTCTGTTCTTCGCTGTTTTATATCATGGTTAATTGAATATCTTTGGGTTTTGCACTGATGGTTGGATATAAAAAAAAAAGCTAATTTGTAAAAATCACCTTGGGCTCTGGGATTTTTTAACTATTGTTTGACAACATAAATGATGAATCAAAAGAAAAAACAGTAAAATAGTCATTGCAGCCCAAGCTTGAGCACCACAAAAGAAATTCTTTTTTCTCTATATATGGATAAATACCACTGGTAAGTAACGTGCGTTTTTGTGACCTTAGTGAATTGACCCTTTTGAGGGACCTGATTGACTGTAGACCCTGACCCATTCATGTAGATTAAGCCAGCTTCCCCTGTCACTCACCCACACACACGCATACACACCAAGGCCATTAGAGTCTTTTCCAACAGCACATTCATATTCACTGCAGTGTTGCTCGGCTGAGAGTTGAATCTTTCATGGAGCACAATGTTACTGTTTGTGTTTTGCCGAGGCGTACGTGACCTCGGTCCCTGTGACCATCTTGTGTCCTGTGTCTGCAGATCATGTTGTGTGTGAAGAGGAGTTTAAATATGCCATGCTGGCTTTAAACTGCGTGTGCCCTGGTACCTCGACACTCATCACTCTATTGATCCACTCCTCCAGAGGACAGTGAGTACTCTCCTTTTATTTCTTTTTCTATTGGATTCTTTATGTCTAACAGTCAAATATACAGTCGATATAGTGAACGAAACCAGGTGCTTCTTTCCTCCTCAATGTCACTCTTTTTTTTTTTCTTTTTTTTTTTTTTCAGAACGGCACCCCAAGAAGCCTTCAAGCAACGTGTAGGAGCCTTTCAAGCCCTCAACAGGTAGGATGCATCTCATCCGTATTCACACCCAGGCATTGTGTGCCACATTTGTGCTCAATGTTCGCCCCCAAATCCCCTGTCAGCTGCCATAGTTGGCATGCTGGGCTCTGTGATTGTGTGTGGAGATTTTGCAAAATAAAAAAGAAGCTTGTTATTTTGGAAATGCGGTCAGAAGATTCATTTATTCTGATCAAAATCGCAAAACTTTTCAGTTGTTCTAAATGGTTTCAAGTTGTTTGAATTATATTAGAAATACATGGAATACAGAAAAACCAGGGCGTGTGACATCGGTAAACTGCAGACAGCATGTTATGTTTATGAAGCTTTACACAGATCTATAGGAGAGAGGATTAAATTCGAGTGAGTCCCTGTTTTATTTGCTGGTGCATTTACAAGTTTCAGTTCATTGCTAAAGTTGAAGCCTTAGGTTGGATTAGACAAAAGAAAGACAACAACCTAATCTATGTCAATATTGTTTCTGTGCTTATAGGTTTGTTTCAGTAGTGCTTGTGCATAAAGGGAGTACAATAGAACTATTTCAATATGGATAGCCAAGAAACGTAAAAAAGATAAACTCTTTGATTATATGTGAAATGCATGCATTTATGTGTAAAGGATACTAAATGAAATACTTAAGAATCGGTGACCAGTGACTTCAACATTCAAACGCAGGGTGTTTCATAAGTATGCTTCTGTATCTGGACTGGTGCCATTTGGTTTGTTGGCTGTGACAATGCTACATGACTAGGATTTGTAGTCCTCCTCCCCTGCCGTGCACTTAGCTCCTGTAAACTGCAAATTTGCTCTAACACTTGTTTATATAATGCAGTCTTTGTAGCCGGCCACCCACTCTCACACTGCCCCCACAACCTTGTTTCCTGTTGTCACCTCCTTTAGCCTCCGTGTGTAAAGCCTTATCCCCCTGAGAGAACTGTTGCCCAGTTAACTGTATGAATGTGTGCATCTGTTCATACGGGCTGGGTGTCCTTGCCTACATCCGTGTGCTGATTGAAGTATTGATCAGCAGCTCTGACAGGGATGCTAGATGTTACCTCTGCAGCCTTGAGTGGCAAAGCCTCTGATGTGGCCCTGGTGCTGAGCTGGACGCTTTGTGTCATGTGTTTTAAAGGTCAATAGCCACATAGCCAATCAGTCCTCTTCTTCTGTCTCAGGGAGGGCGGTGCGTGCTCGGCGGACCAGTGGCACCGAACCTACCGCCGCTGCTCAGCCAATGAGGTGCATCACATTCGCCTGGAGGAAAGTAAATTCTTTGGGGAATACCAGGGCAAGAGTTTCACCTTTGCCTCCTTTCATGCTCACAAAAAGTAAGTCATGTGAAAAGGGCCAAGAAATGAGAACACACACACACACACACACACACACACACGCACACACCAACCTGCGCCGAGCTGATCTTTTCTCTGTGGCTACAGGTATGGAGTGTGTTTGATTGGAGTACGCAGACTGGACAACACCAACATCCTGCTGAACCCCGGTCCCTGCCACATCATGGGGGGCTCGGACATATGCTTTTACATCAACATCTCCAAAGAGGAGAACTCAGCATTCGTCAGGGGCCGGAGGGAGCCATCATGGGGTGGCACGGGAGGAAACGCCAGGGGAGTACACCAAACCATCTACCATGGACTCACCCGTCTGCCAGTCCACAGTATCATCGCCAGCATGGGTCAGTCAGATGGGCACGGGCACAAATACGGCGTAGCATTTACACACTGACCTTCCATTTTCTGTGTTGGTCAAACGTGCAAACCCGTTATTAAACTGTCCTACACAGCAGTTGCCAGAATTATGCAGTTCTCACATTTATAACCAATCTGAGTGACTAAAAATATGCATGCTTTTACAGAGGAATTAACATTTATCTGATTATAAGTCACATTTGATAAGAGCAACTGCCAAATGAACCGAAATGTCAGATACGGTGGTTCTACAAACACACCACCTGCTGGACAACAATGAAACTGCCAAGCTCACTGCTTTTCAAAGCTCTCACTGCTGTATGGTTTTCTGTGCAGATGCACCATGCATTGTATTTGAACTTTTTGCTCCATCTCTGCCTTGATAATCGCTGTGGTTTTGTATGTATGTTTCAGGCACAGTGGCCATCGACCTGCAGGACTCCAGCGACAGCAGCCCGGAAGGCCAGGACCCGGGGAGCGCGGGGCTGGGCAGCGGAAGAGGGAGCAGGAGCAGCTCCAGGACGGAGGTGGGGGGCGCTAACACCTTGGCCCTGCCTGCCATGGGAGACTCAGCCGAGGAGCGACGGCACAGCATCGCCCCCGTCCTGGAGCTGGTAGATGGAGTCAACAACCCCACCTTTGACCTGCTGGGAGACCAATCAGAGGACGAGGCAGGAGAGGAGGGCAAGGAGGACTGCGACAGGGATGAGAGTGCCCACTGGTGGGGCCGACAGTGCGAGTACGTAGTGAGGATGCTGTTTGAATGTTGACATGTGAGCTTATTCAGAGGTAACTGTGGGCTTGTGCCGCAGGTGGGTGAAGGGGTACCCGCTGAACTCTCCGTACATCGGCAGCTCTCCTGCACTGTGCCACCTCCTTCAAGAGAAGATGCCTTTCTGCTGCCTGCGTATGGACAAGGTATGGGATTTAAATGTCATGCTGTCTTTATTTGACAAATTCACATCGCCGTCACCTTCTGCTCTCTGTCTCTCCTAGGCTTGTCACCACATCCCTTTTGAGGATGCCCGCTCCTACGGCTTCAAAAACAAATTGATCATCGTGTCTGCGGAGAGCGCAGGGAACGGTCTCTACAACTTCATTGTGCCTCTGCGGGCCTACTACCGACCCAGGAAGGAGCTCAACCCCATCGTGCTGCTGCTGGAGAGCGTGTAAGGACACATGTGATGTGGCGCATGATGGTAAAACAGGTTACTCCTTAAATAGCCACTGGAGGAGAAGATCTGAGCTTTTAGAGTTCACAGTAAACATGATTTGTGAAATGGTGAATGCTTTCAGGACAAGGCGCTCCACAACCCCGCCTGTGTCGTGTGTTTTTTTTTTTTGTGGCTGGTACACAAGCACAGTCAGCCAAATGAGAGTGGAATCCAATAAAAAGGCAATAAAATGCTGAGTCACTCCAGTGTAGTGCTGATATTTTCAGCTTTCTCTGAAGGCAGTTTGGCTGTGTTGTATTTCTCAGGCTGACTGAGGTCGGGCTAGGGGTTGTGGGGGGTCCCTCTCTGTGTTTCTCTGTTTGTCTCTCTTCATCATGGCATGTGTGCATCTCTACTGGTGAGACTCTCAAGCCCATTTGTGTTTTGATTGGTTCAGACCTGAAGCAGACTTCCTGGAGGCAATCTGTTGGTTCCCCATGGTGTTCTACACAGTGGGCTCCATCGACAAGTAAGACAAACCAAAGCCATAGGCTATTTCCATTTCCTTTTGTCTTCCTCTTTTTCATCTGCTACTATTTCCTTAGTCTTTATTCATTCAGGTGCTTTTTCGCCTCCCAAATGACATAGATTTCTCTTTGAGTTATCCTTCCTGCCCTTCAACACGGTCGTATGCTTTCTCATCTCACTCCCTCCAGTCTGGACAGTTTGCTTCGATGTGGGGTGACTTTTGCCGACACCATGGTGGTGGTTGACAAAGAGAGCTCCATGATTGCAGAGGAGGACTACATGGCTGATGCAAAGACTATCGTCAATGTCCAGACCCTCTTCAGGTCTGCTTTGCCCAAACTTGCTCTGCAATCTCACACATTGGCTTAGAGTGAGTTGTTTTTTTGTTTTTTTTTGTTTTTTTCATCCATTATCTCTGTGCTTCTTCTTCTTCCTCTCAGACTATTCCCAGCTCTTAGTATCATCACGGAGCTCACGCACCCAGCCAACATGCGCTTCATGCAGTTCAAAGTCAAAGACCATTACTCTCTGGCTCTGTCCAAACTGGAAAAGGTAAAAGCTTCACACCCTCACACCTCCACTTCATTTCTCCCTCATTTCCTTCAGAGGTCGTAATGGTAGAACAATGAGGAGAAACTCAACCGACCGTATTGCATTATGAAAGAGTGGATTTAGACATACAGCCATTGAAGGGCAGCTCATGATGCTTTGTTTTAATGTGATAAGCTGCACAGATCTTTTGTCACGTCTACAGTAAAGTTTCCAGAGAACACTTGTAACTGATTATAGCCTTTGTGCCTTTTGTTCTTTACACCGCACTGCTACTTGCCTTTTTAAATGACTGCTGTTCACTGTGTGGCAGCTAATGAATTCCCCCCGCAGGCATCAATAACATTTATCAACAAATCAGTAAATTAGTCTCTGTTTGACACCACATCTTAAAACGAATTTCGATCTGGCATTAGCATTATTATGAGATGACTGTTTGTGAAGTTTCTAGCAGTGTTTCCTCACAGCAGGAATGACCTTTGCTGGATATCCAGCCTTTCCCTCGCGTGATCATGATCATTACATTAATATGCAGGTCAAATGTAGTGGGAACGCTGACCAGGATATAAGAATAAAAGTATTGCCTTCAGCCCAGTGTATTCTGGGACAGACTTGAGCCATTGACTTTGTAAATAAATTCTAAAATGAAAAAATACACTGTTGGGGCGTCGTGTAGCGTAGTGGTTTAAGCAGGCGCCCCCATGCTACAGTCCTCGCTGCAGTTGGCCCCGGTTCGAATCCCGCATCGGACGGCCTTTCGCTGCATGTCATTCCCCCTCTCTCTGCCTCCCTGTTTCCTCTCACTCTCCACTGTGCTGTCCATTAAAGGCATAAAAAAGCCCAAAAAAATATACTTTAAAAAAAAAAAAAGAAAAAATACACTGTTGATGAAGCTTACAACACATCGTCTCTACTACCTCTGTTACATCATCTCATCTCTTCAAGGGCTAGTGTAATCCGTGTGTGTGTGTCTGTGTGTGTGTGTGTTTGGTTGTGCGTGCGTGCGTACGTGTGTGTGTGTGATTGCTCTGCAGAAGGAAAGGGAGAAAGGGTCCAACCTGGTGTTTATGTTCCGCCTGCCCTTCGCTGCAGGGAAGGTGTTCAGTGTCAGCATGCTGGACACTCTGCTCTACCAGGTATCTCAAAGATTCCTCCCACTGAATAACAAAAAGAAATGCTTCTCCTCAGTGTTGCAAAACGCCAAATGTCATCTATTCTTGCCGACTTGTTTGCTGTGCTGTCCCTCCAGTCATTTGTGAAGGACTACATGATCTCCATCACCAGGCTGCTGCTGGGTTTAGACTCCATGCCCGGCTCAGGTTTCCTCTGTGCAGTAAGTAGCTGAGCACAAATTCAGTCTGTGCGGACGGCCGAGTGCCTCTGAGGCTGATGATTGTTTTGTTTGTTTTCTAGATGAAAATCACAGAGGATGACTTGTGGATCCGCACCTACGGCAGGCTCTACCAGAAACTGTGCTCCTCCACTGGAGACATACCCATCGGCATCTACCGGACAGAGGCCCACAAGCTTCCGGTCTCTGAGGTCAGCTGCTGTTCTGATCTAGTTTTCAGATTTGTGGCCAAAAATCAATGGATTGAAGTCACTGGACTGGCTGAGAAAACTAAACAGGACATCTGTAAAGGCCTGGTAGACCCCTAGCGGCTATAATGTTCATTACACCAACAAAAGAGAAGGAGTTAGAGGAAGAAAAGAAAAAAACACTGACAATTTTTGTTAAACTTAACTAGCAGAAGCGCTACAAATATAAAGACATTAAAGTCCACGTGGTTCATTAAATTCCCAATTGTTAATATATTAAACTAAACACACTCTCAAAAGATTTTCTCTTTGCTCCCAGTTACTAAAATGTCTCTCTTTCATTGACTACAATAACATTTCTGCACGTCCCCTTATAAGGTTCGTTTAAATAGAGTCATTTTCTCCAAATGCTGATTGAATTTGTCCATGTTTTGCCAACAAATAGATGCAGAGCTATGAAGACACAGTCGGGTCTTAGTTTTGACATGTGAAACAGAGGAGCTCCACAGGCTGCAACAGTAAAAAAACAAATGCACAGTCATATCATATATTAAGAATGGTGCAGTGGCGATTAACAGTTCATTCATTTCTTAAAGAAAAACCAGGGGTGCGATGGTTCTTTTGGACTATTCAGTACATGCAGCAGAGTGTATCTTGTTCATCATTCATTTCTACCATGATAAGAAAGTATTAATTCCTCCTCATTGTGAGAAATCAGAGTCAGTACTGGTGAAGAATTTAATAAAATCTGTGTGATAACAGGTTGATTACACCACGTGAGGAAATGAAAGGTTTGTGTATGTGAATATGCGGTTATATGTGTGTGTCTCAGTCCCAGGTATCCATCACAGTGGAGGACTACGAGGACACCAGAGAACCCAGAGAGCCCCTGTTGTCCCGGACCAGCGCACACCGTAACTCCACCTCCTCTGAGCCCATCTCCACCTCCTCCCACTCCTCCGACCACCCGCTGCTCAGGAGGAAGAGCATGCAGTGGGCACGGCGGCTGAGCAGGAAGGGAGGTCGGGGCTCCAGCGGGGCCAAGGGGGGTCCGGGGAGTGCGGCAGAGAGGATCAGCCAGCAGAGACTGACCCTGTTCAGGCGCTCGGAGAGGCAGGAACTCAACGCCTTAGTGCGAACTAGGATGAAACATTTGGGCCTTTCTCCAACTGGATTCAGTAAGTCTGTGCCACTCCGCTCCTGACCTCAAGTACAGAACTACTGTTACTAGTTACCATACAAATTAATATTTACATAAGTAACACACAATAAGGTTATAAAATACAATGTCTCATTAAAAATTAGACCAACCTTTTTGGCTTATGGCCCCTTTGGCCCTTACAAAAAAGCAGTGTCTGGTTGGCTGGACTCCTTGTTTCATTTCAGATGTCAAAGAGATTAAATTCTTCAATGCTTAAGATCCAAAAATCCAGCAAAATAATACATAACTGTGTATAAAGGATTTAAGACTTGCTCCACCTTGACAAGCTGCAATAATAAAATGCTATATGTATATTAATGTATCAGTACTAACTATCTAATAAAGTTATAAAAAAATAACATGCCATTCATAGGACACATTTTTCTTTTTCTTTTGGTGCATGAAAACATTTGGATCTTTATTTGTAATGGAGTATTTCTACATCGTTGTATTGGTGCTTTAACTTAAGTGAAGGATCTGAGTGCCTCTTCCCCCACTGTTTGTTTACTGTCTGTTACTCTCTATGTATTCTGCCTGTTTCCATTTTTATCTAAATTTGTCTTCCTGTCTCATGACTCACTGTAACGTAACCTCTATTCTGTTTGTAGAGCACGGATGTAGCACAGCCTGCTGTATATCCTGTGCCTATTTTATTTCCTGCCCCACTCACCTCTGTTCTTCCTGTGTCAGATGGGATGACAGACCAAGGGAACAGACTGTCGTACATCCTTATCAACCCTTCTCCAGATACCAGACTGGAGCTTCACGATGTCGTGTGAGTACACAAACATAAATGTAATTGATAGCGCTGTAAAATGAGCACACCATGAAAACTATAAAATATTACAGGATGCTGTTTGCTGCTCTATCTGCAGATACCTGATTAGACCAGATCCCCTCTCTCTGGTACCCAATCAGGGGAGCAACAGGAAGTGCAATGCCGGGCTCTCAGAGAGCCACAGGTTCGATACGCAGGACAGCACCCATCTGTGAGAGACTTAAAAAAAAGGAAAAAGAAAAAAAAAAAAAGACAAATATACTGTCATACTGTCAAACCACTGCCAGAGAGAGGAGACACAACAACACACTCTTGAGGGAGAAGCAGAAATGAAGAACTGGTTCTACGGGGTGGAATTCAGCCCGACGGCACATTGCCTTCATATTTTCCTCCACATTCAGTCTAGTTGAACTCAGAGGTGCCGGACATGCATGGACCTTTTCTATAACGATTGGGAATGTTTTATTTATGCACCTTCCTATTTTCAAAGCGGAGAGCTGCGGACACAGAAGTGCATTTAATGAAAAACTGTATGTATTTATATCTGTGTATGTGCATGTTATGTACTGCATCATGTATGTGCGGCGTGTATGTATGCGTGTACTGTATGTATCTGCAGGTGCGTGAACGAATGTGTACATGTGCTTATGGATCAAGAGCAAGACACTGCCAATTTTATGCGGACAGCCAAAGGAATCTGCTGCCAAATGAAAGTCAAGGGATGTATTCTTTGTGTCCTTCTCTTTGTGGTAGGCATGTGTCGTCACACTTAATGTTGTTTGACGTATCTGGAAGTGACGCTACAGTGCAGACATCCTGTGAAGTTTTCTCTCTTTCTTTTTTTTCTTTTTCTTTTTTTATTTGGTCTTCATAAAGCCCTTTTGAAACTGTGTACCTGTCGCTTACACCCTCAAACACACACATTAATTTTACGCTCACCAGCAGTGGAGGAACCCAAAGAGCACCGGTCTCAACAAGGGACAAAATCAGACAGCGAGCACACATGGTCAGTGCAGGGCATTTTTTCTTAAAGTCCCGCTTTCTCTGCTTCTGCCAGTCGGTGTGAGCCGCCCAGCCACCAGCTTGCTTTTGCTGACATGCATGTTAGAGATGCAGGGGATGGACAAAATAATATACCGTGACATAATAACCCTGCAACAAATACAGTACAACCTTTGTAAAGCTTATAATTGAACCTTTTTGAGAGTCAGAAAGGTGTTGATCCAACTGTCAACCTGTTATAAGCTTTACAAGTAAATATTCGCCGTATTTATTGCACACAGCTATAAATATCCACTTTAACAAGTAATTAGTTTGTTATTTTAGTATAGACATATATATTATAATTTGGGACTCAATCAGAAAAAAATCTTGTTTCTCTAAAAACAAGTGAAAAATGTGCCAGTAGAGTGAAATCATTCTGCTTGTTTATCTTATGTCATAAATTTTCAATTGTTTAAAGAAACATGAGATTTCAATATGCTACAGTATTATTGATATTACAGTGAATCACTTGTTAGGGTGGACATTTATGCCATTTGTTTACCAAGGATTTGCAGGCCTCTGTAAATCTTTTGTCAGAAGTTCTGAACGGGCCGTTTCGCACAGAAACGGTGCAGCCATGTGGTGGGAGCGCTAACCGGCGCCCCCTGCCAAACACCACTGCTGTAGCTTCAGTGCCATTAAAACAGATGGAAATATGTACATATTAAAGTCAGTCATTATAGCTTGTCATTGCTTTATTGTTGTTTTGGTGTCAATTTGTGCAGCTGTTAAGCGGAATCTTCTCACAACCACTTCAAGCATTAGATTCATGGCATCATGTACCGATTGGCACATGTAAAACCGCTTGACATCAAAGGTGTCACATTGTTTTATTTCCTAAATGAATCACTTGATTGTCTGACGCAGTGTGTCTCTCCTGTGGTTTACCGAGGTCACAGTTATTTCTGCTTTCATACATGAACACTGTGTGTGATTCACATTAAATGGCTCTAATTCATTTCCTGTAATGTCCCCCTCCCTCACCAAAGATCACAGGTGTTACACCTGCGTGACTTAAATAAGTCCAACATGTCTCTTCATGTGTATACTGTTAGGGTAAGATTGTGTGAACAAAACCCAAGGTGTGTTTTTAACCAGGGGTCAGCTCACTAGACATCTTTTCTGTTTGTGTTGCTTTACTCAGAGCTTTGAAAAATTGAACCATTCTCTTCGTCTAGCATGTTTAAACATTATCATCATCATCATATTTATTTCTTTTCTTTGCTGCCATGAGTTTGCTTTTGCCCGCTGGAAGTTTATTCACTTCCTTTTACGGAAAGAATTCATCTAGAACTCAGCTCTCTGTATGCCTGACTTGAATAGCGGAAGAATGAACACACTACGTGATATGAGAGCATGGGTGTGGCCAAGATAAAGACTCAACACTGAACAGAGCCTGAATGTAAGGGCTCAGTTGGAGAACTGTGCAAAATGAGGCAGAGGAAATGGCGGTCCAAGCAGTCGGTGTGAGGCTTGAGTCTGGGGACGGTTAAGCAAATGTGGTGGAGGCCCCCCGTCCAGTGAGAAAGCTGGATGCCTGTTGCAGGGACCCAGAAGGGCTGAGGTGAGAGTCTTAACCTCCTCTGTGCCTCAATAAGCTCAGGGATTGGTGCAAGAGTTGGTATGACTTACAAGAAGCAAAAATCCTGCATAGATAAAGATGAGTACAAGTGTGCAGGATTCGTTTTTGCATCATCTGGGTGATGAAACTGTTTTCTCTGTGTTTACAGGTATTTCAAATACTGGCAAAGAAGCATCACAACATCATTCGCATCAAGCTCTGTTCCTCTGTCATATTCTATTAACCGCTCCATCCTGCTCCCAAGTCAAGGCTGGCCTCGACTCTGTGAGTAGGCCTGTCTGACTATCTGCCGTTGAGCGCAGCTGATGCTCCACTTTCTTTCTCTCTCTGTCAGATGCCACTGACCTTTGTGGCTTAAAACGGTTTGCCTAGCAGGTGTGCTTTCCAATGGGGACCGGGGGTCTCACCGTGCTGATTAACAATGCAGGGTTCCTGGCCAGAGGCAGCCTGCAGGACACCGGTCCTGAGGACTTGCAGAAGACCGTCAACACCAATGCCATGGGCCAAAATGAGGAAAGAGGAGGACCAAGTGTTGTAACTAACACACAACTTGTAATGCTGCATTTTTTCAAAATAAAAGAAGGAAATTGGGTGGCGCCAAACCACTATTCGGTGAAAGTTTCCAGTTCCCACCCTCCGACTTCCTCTCTTCCTCTCAGTGGTCATCATTAGAATTTTGTGCAATAGCGACGGCGAGTGAGATGTCTGAGTTTTCCAGCAGCAAAGCAGCCGTCCTCAGCATCTCCTCACTTCTGGGTTCATCAGAATCCTCATATGCCTGCTTCCCAGCCGTCTTCTATCGCATCAGCAAGATATTTACAGACAGCCTGCTGTCACTGTGCCCTGCTACTCAAAGGCCTCATCTTACAGCCATCCAGGGGAACTGTTCACCCGTCACCCCAGCTGCTCTGTCACTGTTCTTTTCTCTGCTCCCTCCTTTTCCTCCCACTCCTCTGCTCGCAGGAAGGTTTGAACACACTGAGACACTGACACTCCAGAGGAGCTGTAGAAGGACGAGATCCTGTTTTCTGAGCTGCACCCTGGCCACGTACACACTGACAAGGGTAGGCAGGAGGTGAGTCAGCAAGTTTCCACTGACCTCACTGGTTCATCCCTGAAGTATATACAGTGAAACAATGTGGAGGAACCAGAGTTGACTCTGAATGTTTACTTTATTAACTGAGAAGCACAATATTGACGTCATGTTGTATGATTTCATATTTCACACACAATGGTTAAATGTTTATGCAGTGACTTTGTGATTTCTGAAAATAGCAAAGAAACAGCTGCAATATATGTGCCAGAATCACAGTCATAAAATGTCATCTTCAAATCCAGTCCACCAGGATCACAGGATTACAGCCTCCAGTATCTACCTAATTTTCTTATTCTGCTTTGTGAAATAAACGGGCGCTCATGCAGACACTTGAAAGCTGCATTAGAATATTGATCGGCATAAAATGGACATGTAATGCAGGACTGGCTTTTTTTACTCTTGCATTTAGTTTCAAGTTGGTTTTAAGCCTTTAGACTTTGCTGTGTCTTTGCACTCATAATTCTCCCATGACCTTGCTTTGCCACCGCTTTTTATATGCTTCTTAGTTTTTTAACTAACAGTGAGATGAATTCGAGTCCTGTGCGAGTCTTCATAGTTGTGTGTTTGTGACCACCAGGGGGAGATTGATGCTCAGGAGAGTGTGTGCAGGGGATGCTGAGCTTGATGGCCTCCCTGACTGAGAAGCAGATGGAGCCCTTGTGGATTATAAAGGCAGGTCCATCCCCTGGAAGCTTTAAACAGCTGCTTTGTGCTTCGTTAACTGCAGTCAATCACTAAATGAACCCCTGTGAAATAAGCCAATTATTGTTCTAATCACTCAGTCGATGCTTATTTTACACACCGACATCATCTGCTTAAACGATTTGATACTCATGCATTTATGTTCTCTATAAGGTTTTCTCAAATCACCACGTCGCACTGTTCCACACAGCCACTTTGACGGGGCAGATCTTGAGGGGTTTGGGGTTATTCCCATTGATGTTGGCTCCGGGGCAGAAGAAGGGGTACATCTTCTCAGTGAAGAAGTCGTTGAAGGTGTAGATGGGCGTCATGCTGACCGGGTTGGAGAAGATCACCTCTCCGGAGTCGTAGTCCAGCTGCACCCGGACTCGGGTCAGCTCCCCCTCCGGGTGAAGCGGGGTGCTGGGTCTCGTCATGGCCGAGTACTCGCCCTCGTAGTGCGAGATCATCCAAAAGCCGCCCTCGGGACAGCCAGAAATGCGGCCTTTCCTGTCGATGGACTCCTTGACCACCCCGAGCATCCAGTCCACCTTGTCGCCAATGTCCACTTCCCAGGCGTGGCGGCCCGAGGTGAAGCCCTCTGAGCCCAGCACGAACACAAAGTGGCCAAAACGTTCAGGATTGTCCGGGAGCTGCTTCAGGGATCCGCTGTTGGCCACACTGGTCAGGTCTGAGGAGAGAGACAACCAAGAGTAGGCAGTGTTGGGGTCCAGGGTGATGGGTGCTAAAAGGAAAAGAGAAAAAAAACAGATGAAGGAAAGCGGACGATTTCCTCTCAAAATTCAAGGCACATCTCTAAAAAGGGCTCCACAATTAAAAGCAACGATATCAGATTTCACACACACACACAGCCTGTTGAGTGCTTACTGTACTGAACCAGCTCCACCATCTTCTCCCACACGTGGTACTTGAGGGAACTGACGTGTTTGGCCACATTCATAAGAGCACCTGACACTTTTTCTGGATCCTTCTGTGGGATCTGTGCCCTGAGAAGAGAATGCCATGCAGGAGTATAACTAGAAAGCTCAATCTACTTATAAAGTAGATACTGCAGAAGATTAAACGTGTCTTACCTTTTCTTCGTATTAGCATAATTCTGAAATCAAAAGAGAGAGTTTTACAACCGCTGCAAGGTCAAGCGAATTCAGAGAGAGGAAAACATTTCGAATCCTCTCACCTGAAGGAAGAGAGCATCACTGGACGCGATCTCGTTCTCAATGGCAATGACGGCGTGAGAGAAGGTGAGGATGTCTCTGGTGATGCTGTCGGACTTCTTCTTCACCAGCTCCCTCTTCTCCTCGTCCTCCTGCTGCAGAGAGGCCAGTCGGGCCGCCTCCTCCCTCTGCAGAAACTCACGGAGCTGCTCAAACTCCTCCTTGATCTCCTTCTCTGTGGCCTGAGTCTGGTTCTAGCAGACGTGGGTCAACAGGAAAATATACTGAATGTAAAAAAAGCCTTGTCTGTGTCGGCTTCTCTTTATCTACATCCCCTTTGGGATTGTCAAAATAAGAGCAATAAGGTCATTACTTTTGGATTACTTGGATTTATTTTTAGATTATGTCTTGAAATCTTGATTAAATGTGTTCCCTGTCCATACAAGGAGAAGAAAATAATCATAATATCATCATAACCCTAATACAACCCTTTTAGGATTCTGTGGGTTCCATTATTTATCTCTGAAAGCATCACTATGATATATCTCTTGGACTCAGTTCATTTTTGTACCAAACACTTAATTAAAAATCCTGTAGCTTAAAAAAACAAACAAAAAAAAAAAAACATCTCCATGGGAAACTATGCGTCTTAGGGAAACTATGCGTCTTTTATAACACCTTGGCTGACATGTTTATACACTAACAGTGGGCGGCTCAACTTCAGTGATCATGCAGATCCTCTAGTGTTTCGTGGATCTTTGTGTTTATTGATACCTTGATGTGGACAGTTGTGTCATCACACTCCTGCTTGGCCTCATACAGGTGACGCAGGTTCTTCTTCAGAGGAATCAGCTCTTTCTTCAGCTCTGCCTGAGGGGTGAGGGCAGAGAACGTGTCAAAATGTCACAGAATGTTCATCCTAGAAACTGGCAGCTGAAAATGATCCTAACATCATCTTGATGACACTGAGCCTAAAATGGGAAGTGTTTCTGATGTTCCTGACTTTGCACAGCTACTAAGAAGGGATGTCAAGTATAACCACTTTTCTGAGTTTCAGAGCAGTGATGTGAAATTTTAAAATGTGGATTATAATGGTTAAATCCCTCAGTGCATCTCAATTAATAACTGTAAGCAGGTAGTCTTTTTAAAAGCCTGAGGGACTGCAGACAGACAAGAGCAGATTACCTTGAGGTCCTGCGCTCCCTCTTCTAAGGGACACACTCTGTGTCCTTGGTGCTTCTTGGAGGTGTGACACACACAGCACAAGACTTCAAAGTCATCTAGACAGAAGAGTTTGAGAACCTCCTCGTGTGTGGTGCACTTCACCTCCACCATCCCTGCTTCCTCCCCTGTCCACCCGGCCACCGTCCCAGCTGGGGACGTCTTGCGCTCCTGCTCCTTCAGGAAGGTGTCGGCCACGTTCTTCAGGGCCAGGCTGACCGTGGGCTCTGTCAGGGAGCATTTCCTCCTGCAGACGGGACACTCGCGCCTGGCTTTCTTCTTGTTCCAGAACTGCTGCAGGCAGGCCCGGCAGAAGCTGTGGCTGCACTTGAGCACCACAGGTTCCTTGAAGATCTCACAGCAAACAGGACAGGACAGTTCCTCTTCCAGCATGGAGCCTGAGCGCGAGGAAACAGCCCGCGGCCGAAGGGCTAAAGCTACCTTGGGACTCTGGAGGAAAGAAAGTTTCCCAGGTTGAGAGGAAGCTCGTGGGCGCAACGCCATGGTAGGTTCCTGTTGGCGGGACACTGCTTTTAAAGCTGTGGTTGTTCTGTTCCAGAAAGTGCACTCTGATAATAAGGAGAAGTACTCCTCTCTGACTGTAGTCCACAGAGTAATCTGAAGACAGTTTATGAGCAACCAGGGTTATAGATCAGCTGGGACTTGAAGAACTGGTTTACTTCACTTGTAGTAAATACAGGACATGTCATCAACCCTTATCTGCAAGCCACACCAGGGCTCTGTGAAGCAGGACTCCAGCTGAGTCAAGAGGGATGTTTTTCTTCTTCACAGAAGAAAGTGTGCTGCGGAAGTGCTCTGGCAGTTTTTAGTTTAATTTTGAGTGACAAGAAGAGCAGATGCAGGAGGTAGAAGCTGGGTATAGTAGGGCACTGGTGATTTTACAGAATTCAAAACAGCTGCATAAAACTCTGCTGTTGCACATTTATAATCTAAAAATACTACAAAACATATTTTGTGTTGAACTGGGACAGATCTCTTCACTTTACCACCTTCCTTGATTTACATGTGAGGCCTGCAAATGACCCTGCTGAGCTTAACCAGCACTATCAAGTCTACTAGGGTAGATCTTATTACATTACCTGTGATGGCCTGCTGACACTCACAGTGATTTTGCTGTCTCGTTAAATGTCATACATATTTCAGGAGGACACAGGAGGGGGAAGACACACACGCGCGCGCACACACACACACACACACATAATATTGCAAAACAATCCAGCAGATCACAGCATTCTCTCTCCTTATTCTTAACAGCAGAAAACTTAACTCCCAGTGTGTGTGTGTGTGTGTGTGTGTAGCAAAGACCAAACAGAAAGAAAACTGCCATGTTGATGTTATTATTGCATTATAATTGGACAATGACAACAGTGTAATACAAAGCCATCAAAATAATGTCTTCTTCTCAGTGTTACAGTGTTCTAGCATCAGTTTCAATACATAACCCCATTTAGATATTCATTAACTGTAAAGAATGAAACAAAACTACAAAATAGCTTCATACATTTGGATATACTGTAAAGGTTAACACCAAAGGATTTTTTTTAAGACATGTGTTTACCTACGCAGAGTAGTGGGTGCGACACTGCCTGTTTTTCCTCTGCTGGACACATGATGGAAGTAGTTTGGTATCATTCTGCTCCAGTGACAGTATACTTCATTTTTCAGCACCATCATGCACCAGAATCCATACTTCTAACAAAATGTATAAAATGCATGAAATGAGAAAAAAATAAAGGCATTTTGTTCTTAACAAATCCTTTTTCTTTTTTTTTTCCTTACACAACTACTCCATCTCATGCCTCTCTCTTTTCATTAATACTGCTCTCTGTAATGCTTCAAAACCATTAAGTAGTTCCAACACAATCAAATTCTTCATCACACACCTTGTTTTAAAATAGACATCACATCACTTTATATAAAAACACTAACTATAAAAAAAATCCACACAATCCACAAACCTGGAAACCAATCTGCTTCTCACTCCCACATATTGACCTTCAGTAAAAAGGTCAATTAACACTGATTCTTTTTTAACACTGTCAAATGTATGAAAGTAAGGAATGTGCTGCTGTCTGCACAGCTGACTTCATTACAGCATGGAGTGTGTCAACAGTGGGCAAACACCACTGATCTTTAAGTCAGGAGCTACAGTTTACTACGACCTTTCTGCAACCATATTGTTTTCTTTTACCATAAAAAAAACAACAAAAACAAACAAACAAAAGAACAGAAAACCAGCAGAATTCATGATGAAGATAAAAATATAACAGCACATGCTTGTAAAACCGATCCGTAAGAGTAACATCGAGTGTTTCAGGATGACACTGTACTGTGTTTCAGGGAGGCCGATGCCTTGTACTGTGCAATAACTGTGCCGCTCACCAGGTGAGGTACAGTGCAATCTCTGTTCACGTCTATTGTTGGTTTACAGCGCAGTGCAACAGTGCAATGTGGAAAAAAAAAAGAAAAAAATCACATTTTTTTTTTTGCTAAGTATCAAATATCTACTTTGTGTTAGCCGTTGTCTGTCATTTCTCCCATATTAGAGACTTGTGCTGTACTTGTTCCACTGCCAGCAACTACAACAATGACATGCAGGTTCATGTGATGCGGTCAAAGGGAATGCTCATCAGCGTGCTTGTAGTTTCTGGATAAAGCCGGAAGACAAATAAAAGCACTTGGGAAGTCATCACAGACACCTTCCTCTCCCATTAACTGGTATTATCCTCTTTGTCTAGGCAGAGTCTCCCAAAAGGGTACACTCTAAATTAAAAATAGTAGGAGTATACACTGGAATAAAAACAAACTCATGACGGTAGTGTTGTGTTTCCTAGTAGTGCTTAAATGTTGTGGGCGTCACGCACGCAGAAGTTGTTCTGCTCCATTAGTTTCTGTGGTTACACCCGCCCAACCTTAGCATCACCGATGGCACCCCAGACGTCGAAAACAAATTCATCAGGGAAGGCGAAATCTCCCAGGGTTTCATCTAAAGCCTCGGCAAACTCATCAGGGTTCTTTTTGTCCTTTCCCAGCTCCACCATGGTAGCCGCTAAGGGAGAGAGAGAGGTCAGAGAACATTTAGTGAACACACTAGAATTACTGTCTTGCAGTTGTTTGCCTCTGCTAAGCAGTTAAGTTGCAGTTTGCATCCATGTCTGTCCAGGCTCATATAATATATGCAGTGGAGACTTGGAATGAATTTAATGAAAGGTTTTAAGTGTATTTCACCACAATTAGCATACGAATTCTTGAGTTATGGACAAAACTGTGTTTTGTGAGGTCACAGTGCCTAAGTGCCAATGCCTCAGGCCACGGCTGTTGTTCTTTTTTTGTTCTTTTATCCCTTTTATGTTAATTTGTCTTTCAAGGTGATAATGATAAAATGGCTTTCTCTTTCAAACTGCAGAACTAAAATCGTGTTTTGCTCTGTGGTCAATGAACTAGCAGCTCTGCAGGCTGCAAATGTTATAAAATTGTGGCCCCAGTGTTCTGTGGACTGGCCTCTTAAGAGCCAATTAAAAGCTGATTCATATTTTGAGGTCACAGTGGCTTTCACCTTTGACCACCAAACTGTAATCAGACATCTGTGCCAAATTTGTAGAAGAAATATCCTCCAGGCGTTCCTGAGATATTGCATTCATGAGAATGGGACGGATGGGTGGACAACCAGAGAACATAATGCTTCTTGTACCGGGGTTTGGGTTGTTCGTCCATCCAGATGGACCGCAAATAACACTAATCAATTATAACACCATTAGAGCCAAAACACACTCGCAAAGACACACTTACCAAGCTCGCTGTCTCTGATGCCCATGTAGCTCTCAAGCAGGTCGTCCACCTTCTCAATGGCCTTTTCCTCAAACGCAGAAGGCTGGAGGGAAAAAAAAAACACAACACACAAACTCAGCAAATTATAAACATTTTTTAAACAGCACAAAAACCTGTTATTAGTCAACAGGTGTTGTAAACACACTCACCAGTTCTTCCACAGTAGCAGGACCTTTAGATCGCAGCCGGAGGGTTCCTCTGCCAGTCCCCAGCTGAACCCCTGATGCCGACCTGGACCCTCCAGACCGCTGGCTGATCATATCTACACAAAGCAATCAAACATCCCATCAACACTTTGGACAGTACTAAAAAAAAATGGCTTCCTTCTTCATTGTCAAGCTGTGACAGTGCTGAACATCATGCCCTGTAACACTATCACCTACTCTTTAGATAAACTCCATTTCATCCATTTTTTGGTGTGATCCTTTTCAGGCTGTTGCTTATTTTAACTGAAGAAAATGGCTTAATATATTTCATGTTTACTATGAGCAGCAAAGGCACTTATTTCAATAAGTTAGGCTTCTGTCTTTTATGTGGTAAGGTTTTAGAATACTATAAACTATATATATTAAACTACTATGATGACTGAAAATAAAGTTTAAAAAAAATTTAGTATGTCGAATTAAACGCTATAAAATCTAAACTTGAGTGCAGCCTTCATAGCCACAAGTACGACATAATTACCTGCTATTAGTGGAGTATGAGAGTAACTCAGAGTGCATAGTGATTGTTTCAGGTAGTGCAGATGAGGCTCTGACTTAAGAATGAGAAGCATGTTGTGCTGCCACACCACAACACTGTCTTACATATGTCACAATTAAACTCATCTCTCAGATGACTTAATGTTTCCTCCTCCCACACTTACCAAAGGCCTTGAGAGGCTCCACCAGCTTGATGGTGAACTCCTTCCCTTTGGGCAGCTCCTTCAGCATTTTGGCCACCTCGTAGTGTCGGCAGCCTATCAGGCGATGGCCGTTGATAGACTCGATCATATCGCCCACGTTAATAACCTGAATCTGGTGGATGACGCTCCCCTCACGGATTCTCTGAAAACAGCAAATATCAAATTAACAAACCAACACACTACACATCTTGTTGTGTTTTCCTTAATACATGTAATTTATTCTCATCCTATGTGCAGCTGTTATGTCTATGTTTAGTCCAGGGTCATGTCTCTCCCTGTGGACACTTGACTCAAAACAAATCAATTTCCTAGGACAGTTCAATGTTCCTCACCTTGATGAAAGCATAGCCAGCTCCATTATCAGTGATCGTCAACCCTAGTGCATCTTCCCCTTTGAACACGTCTATTTCCTTCTTTTGGCCTTTAATGTGGGCAAAAATAAAGTCCTCCAGTCCAATTTGACCTCCCAACAGTTTATCCATGTCCACCTTGTGAGTGTTCAGTGTGCAAAACATAACCTGAGGAGGGACACAACAAACAAAGCTGACATCTTAAAATGTATTGTTTTGTCCGACCGAAAGTCCAAAACACAAAGATATACAGTTTACTACGATATACTGTATGACAGAGAGAAACAGAAAACAGTCATTTGAAGCTGAAGGAGCTGCCCGAAGGGAATCTTTAGCCTTTTTCCAAACATTTTCAATCAAATAGTAAAATAATTTATCTGTCGATCAGCAAAATTGTTTTAGTCCTAGTCAACACACTCACTCACCTCAGATGGTGGTATCCCAAAGGCCTCACCAATCTTGGCATAGAGTTCCCGGACATTGCTGAAGCCCTCTATACGGCCGGTAGGGCTGCCGTGAGCGAGCTGGGTGTGGAAGATGAGGCGAGGTCTCATGCTGCTGGGTGGGGGAGGCAGACCTTCAGAGGTGGCACCTTCTCCCAGCCCGACAACACCCCCATCTAGGCCATCCATACCCGGCACATTGAGACCTGCGCGGATGGGCTCCGCTTCCTCGTTCTCCACTAACGGGGACGCCTTCTTCCTTCTTCCCAAACCAAGAGGCATAGTAGTCCTACAGGGAGAGCAGAGGGAGTGGAGGGGAGGAGGCTGCTCTGGGGACTTATGCTACAATCCACGCCAACATACACCTGTTCAGCCAAATCAGTGGCAGGTCTGTTGGAGGTTTATGTCACAGCTATAGTATGGTCCTCTAGACCAGCTAAAGAGCTGTCTTAGCCAGGCACTGTCAGGGTTTACACATCTACACATCAGAGCAGTTCACATAACTGAGTCTGTAAGGTCCAGCACCCTGCAGTGGGAGGTCTTCAGCTGTAACACAGAAACAGACACTGTTCAATATTCATACATTTACCAATGCAATGACATATCGATTGTACAAGCAATTTAACCCAAAGTAATATGTAATGCTGTGAACATTAAGAAATATTATAATTAGCATAGCTCTTCCTTAAGATTATACCTTGCTAATGTTAGCTGGTAGCGCTGACACACTTATCTTTCACTTCTAGCAACACAAACAGACAACTCTCATGTAGCCAGCAACTTAGCATTTAGCTACTAAAACGGAAGCTAAATCACTGTCTGTTGATCCCGCTAGTAAGTTATAGATTTACTATTTCTGACGTATGGAGGTTAGTTAGCTAGATTAACTGTGATCAATGGATGTGGACATGAGGGAGTAAACACGGCAGGCCGGTCGTTCTTACCGGAGCAGGAGTTTTAGCCAAGTGTCGTTAGCTACCTCTTCCTGCTAGCTTAGCCAGCTAACGGTGCTGCTGTGAGTTGTTAAAAATAACGTTACGTTGGCAGAGAAAGTCCAGTATGTTTTGTTGCTCCCCTCCGGACAGGTGGGCTCATCCAGGGGCAGATTGTAGGGTAAATTAAGTATGTCTGTATCGGTATGCAGGGGTAGATTTATCTTTCTGCCTGCCCAGCAGGGGTGGAACAAGGACGCCTTCAGGGTTCCTCGTAAACCGCACTTCTCAGTGGAACGATTGTTCTGAAGTCGTAACAGTGTTGGGAGAAGTATTCAGATCCTTTACCTAAGTAGAAGTACTAACACCACATTGTAAAAATACTCAATTACAAGAAAAGGCCCTGTAGTGGTAATGTTGCTTAAGTAAAAGTACTAATACCACAGTATAAAAACCATGGGCGTAGGTTCCGTTTGAACATTGGGGGGACACATTGAGCTGAGGGCTCCGGGGTTTCTCCTTTTATAAATTTTGAACATCAAAAAGTCAATTTAAATACAATCAGGTACATTTTCATGCACCATTTTGTGCGATTACTGCATCCATTTAGGGTGGAATTGTCATTCATGTAAAGGAATACACAAAATTCAGCACCAGGTGACTATTCAAAATATAATACAATATAATACAGTCAAGCTCTCAAATTCAAATGTTCCAAGGTGTCAACAAATCACAAGCTGTCATTCATTTGACTCTTTGGACAGCTGCTGTGCAGTTTATGCGGGATTAGTTTGTCTGCTGTTATTTTAGCTAGCAAAATTGTATGTTATTGTTTTGTTATTTTACTTTTACTTACTTAATTTTACTTTTACTTGAAATACATTTTTTAATAATTAAAAGAAGAAATTTCCCACATCTGAGAAGCTGGGCCTATTAAACGTTTAGTACTTTTTGCATGTGGATGACTTAAATTATTATCAAAATAGCTGCCAATTAATTTTGATTGATCAACAAATGGTTTCAGTTTTACTTTAAACTGTTGGGTAGTTTAATGGATAACAAAGCATCATATCTTAAAATCCTAATTCTTAAAGTAACTAGTGACTAAATGTGTCAGATAAATATAGTGGATTAAAAAAGTAAAATGTTTCCCTATAAAACACAATCGGGGTATACTAAAGTACATGTACATGAAATTTGTACTTTCATACCAAAATTTTTATTTTAATGCCATGTTTGCACTTTATTTTGTACAGTAGTACATAGTTACATTTCAAATCTGAAAAGCTTCTCGGTTGAGAGAGTTGATAGACGTGAGTATACACTGTCCTCTGGCGGTCACGGGGTGTAAGTACTCCTGACTATTGTAAAAGTTTTATTTTGAAGGTTGTAGCCAGAAGTGTATGCTGCAGGGAAACCCATGATTATAAATTAATTTTGATAGGCTGCAGACGGTGTACTTGCAGTGCAAGGCTCGTACTGTGATTATGTGCACTACTAACAGTCTTTAAAAGCTACTTTGTTCATCAAAGAGAAAAAAGATGCAATGTCTGATACTGTATTTCTCTTTCTGTTACTATTTGATTTAGTCAGTCGCATGTGTAGTTATGACAAAGATATAATCTAGAATTATCCTGCCTTAATTGCAATGTCACTAATATCAAGGCAGACACATAGCCATAGTCACACTTCCGGTTAAAACCTTCAAAATAAAACCTTGACCATAAGCGGGCACTATACATATGCTTGTTTTAAACACAACCACTAATGCAGCTGTTTGAGTACAAGAGGTGAATCTTACTTTTTTTTTTTTTTTGAGAGATATTTGGCGATGGCAAAGAAAATGCTCTTTTTATTAATTATATTGAATGAAAAATAAATAATAGATTAGTACATCAATATAGACAAAAATATCTGATGGTAACTATCTATAGTGGAGAGCATAAATACAGTGATATTTGACAGAAGGGTTTAGGGAGGAATACTTTAATTGTTAAAATGTCTTTAATAATTAAAACATACAGGATATAATCAATGAGATATTTGCCGTTTGGTTTGCCAGTTTCTTTAATGTGGAAATGCAAATCATCACAGCATAGGAAAGATCTATTAAAAGTTTTCATCCCATTATCAATTCATAAAAGCTTTGTTGTGAAAAATCATAACATCCTGAATCACACCCTGAAGAATTTCAAAACTACATAAACGAGAAGTAAAACAAAAATAATGCTTACACCTTTTTCCCTTAAAAAGGAAAACATTTTAAGAAAAAAAAACAATTATCCTTTTTTAAAACAAAAAAGTTAAACATTACAGAGATTACACATCTCTACATTCATGTTAAACCACATGTTTGTGTTAGAAACTTAAAACTCCAGCAGGAGCACGATGAGGCAAGTAATGACCGTCATGAAGTTTGTTTCGTCTCTTCTGACAATCACATCAACACCAAAAATACTTAAAATGTGCAAATGAACCAACTGGTTTACTAACTTCCATCGTCACGACAGTCAAAGCTACACAGGGCTGAAAGAGACACAGAGTTCAATACTGAACTGTGAAACTAAATATTTCCAGACACTGTACATCTTGGAGCAAATGCTGTCAGGTATGAGCTATAAGAGAAGGTATGATATAAGACAGAATAATCAAACAAAAATATATTCAGGCCTTTAAGTCAGGGGCTTAAACTTATTTTCACATCTCAATCTCTGAAAGAGTGATCCTGGTACCATATTAATGCACCAGGGTTATACCCTGTTATGTGTGAAAGAAAAAACAAACAAAAAAAACAAACCTCACTGACAAAGTAATAACATATGACGAGGAACTGAACTATCATATACGCTGTGCATCTTCAGGGGGTACGATTCAAAGGATAAGATTTTGGTAATTTGTTGGTCGCACATGACAGGACACACACATGCTCTCGATAGACTTTTAGACACACATACATATATTATAATTACATAGGGGACTATTATTTGGCACAAAAGTCAAATATTTTACATAATAAAGTGATGTACTACAAGAGATAGTAAAAGTAAACATTTTGCAAGATGTGCCATCTTAAACACCAGGGATGCACCAATCTGATTTTTCTCTCCTTTTTGATCCATTAACTCAGATATCTGCTGACAGAGTACCGATCTGATATAAGTGCTCCCTGTTTTCTAAATTTAAAATCTCTATAATGCTATATCACTGTGTGGAACTCAGTGGAGATGAAGATTTCCACAGTTAGGTGTAGCCCTACAAATAGTGTAACCAAAGACTGAATTTTATTATGACGCTGACAAAGAAACTGTAACTGTCACATCTGGCTAATGCTGATCCACTTAATATATTTAGTATTAGTGCTGATGCTAATGGTCAAATCAGTGCATCCGTATGTAAAACACTAATGTTTTCACTTCTCAGGATCCACACAGTATTTAAGTGTCAGTTTTATCTAACAGCAACCAAAGTCGTATCCTGTTGATTAATGTAGTTATAGCTACATTCAAGCATGCGTGAGTGCACCTGAGGTATAGTAAATTAGCTGGCTCTGTGCTCTGTCAAAGCACTCCCAAAAACCGCTGCAGTGAAACCAAATCCTCTGTTACTGAACTAAATTTTCAAGTGGTACAATTCATTTAAGTCTTAAAAAACCATCTTGGTTTCTCGTTTTTGCAGCCAAACCATAACCTATCACTTGACACATTGCATGAATACCTATATACACACCATATACCTCCTACTGTTTACTTAATGACTTGAATCTGACATTGTGGCAGGCTGTTACTTAACACTGTTACTCAACCTCAGCTGAATGCACACACACAAAGCGAAAAGTCAACTGTCCTGTCAGTTTCCAGGCCTTAAGACACTCATTAAACTGACTGGATACTGGGTTAAGAAGAGACACAACCAAATCTGCCCTCTGCATCAATTGTCCAGGCCGAAATGTGATGATACACTGGAGAGTGTCACTGGAAATGTTAACTTGCTATATTTTTATTATATTTTTGTCATTGTTTCAAGTCATGGTGGAAGTATCTGCTTAAGTGCATCACGTGTGCTTTGGCCTAGTTTGTCAGGGAATTTAACGGTGAAGTCTAAGATCATGTCACCCCTCTTCTCAGGGCACTTGGAAAGCGGCAGCCCCTCTCCAACAATGCGCTTTTTCATTCCAGGTTTGACAACGTCTCTGGAAGTCACAGTGATGGTCCGGCCGTCCAGTGTCGGGGCGTTGACGGTGCATCCACACAACGCCTGGAGATAGAGAGAGAATGGGAAACGAGGTAATTAGACAAAGAGATAAAACCTCCAATGTTTGTTTAAATTTTAAGTATCTTTAGTCAAAATGCTACTGGAACAGGTAATATTTTTTGTCTTTTTCCCTGTGCATGAAAAGGAAAAATGTATGTCTGTTCTGATATCCTCATTTACTTACTTCTCTGAGTGATATTTTTGCAGGGTAAATTATATCTGAGCCTTCTCTTCTGAACACCGGGTGGGGTTTATCTTTGACCACAAACACCACATCTGCAGGAATGTTGGTGGGAGTTTCATCTCCCTCCCTAGGAAAGGTGATTTTTGTCCCCTCCTTCCAGCCACGTTTGATGTCGACTGTTAAAATCTTGTCCTCGTTACGTATGGTGCAGCCGTCCGGGTTGAGTCTCTTGCGAGAAATCTTCATCTTTTTGGTGCAGCCTGAGAAAACCTCTTCGAGGCTCACCTTCAGCTCATGCACCACGGGCGGGTCCTTCTTCTTCTCGTGTGCTCTGTGAGGGCCTCCTGGGTGGGATTTAAACGACCTGTGGAACCCACCCATGCCACCCATGCCACCCATGCCACCCATTCCTCCCATGCCAAATGCTGAGAAGGGGTCCTGGATGTCCATGTCATCATCCCCATTCTGTGAGAAGAAATGATCGAACGGGCTCCGGCCTCCGAAGAACTCAGCAAAGATCGCATGTGGGTCTCCATGGAAGGTGTAGTTGTAGCTTGGACCACTGTGTCCTCCACCTCCACCACCAGCCGAACCCTTTAATCCTGAGGAGGAAAAGACAAGGAGAAACATCGAAGATCTGGGACTGCACGCTTTTGACAATAACTATTGAGTGATTATTTATTGCCAAATAAGTAAAAAAAAAATGCAATTTAGAACACACACTAATATCTGTGTGAAAATTGTTTAATAACCAAATTGAAGGGATGTAGGGCTGCAATTACTTATTATTTACATTACATTGATATATCGGCAGATTATTTTCTTGATAAACTGATTAATCATTTAGTGTATATGGGGTCAAAAAACAAAAAACATCCTGAAGAAAAAAACGGTTGTGACCATTGAGACCAAAAATTTCAAAAACAGCTGATCCTCACATGATTAAAAGACTAATTGTTTCAGCATTAAAGGAATGCTTATCAACATATTTCATATCCTTGAGATAAAAACTTATGTCAGCCAACAAATGGTTTTCTGATTCTTTAGACTTTTGAATATCAATACAGACACCAGTTTTAAAAATCCATTATTAGTTGAGCTCAAGTTGTAAATAAATAAAGGCCTCTGTGTAAGTACCAAAAGCTTTTACATATAAACCAGTCATACTTGGCTCGACACAGTATTGAAATAATGGGTGGGCACTTAGGGGTGAATAGTGCTCCAACAATCATCTGTCAATCAATCTGTTGATCAGTTATTCATTTAACAGCAATTCAATTAATTACTTGACTTACTTTAATTACATCAGTTTTTATCATTAATTAAGAAATGATAGCGAAAATATTACTGTTTTCAAGTTAGAACTAACAAATGCTAATATTAACATGCTTACCTATATTTACTTTTACCAGCAAATTATTAACCCCTACAGAATTTAAAAGTGTAAACTGATAATGAAAATATTAATTGGTTGAAAGACTAGAAATGACCATCCTGCAAGGAATAGAAGTTCAAAAAGAATTTAGTTCCGGTTTTGTTTTTTGCCTTTTTTTGCTTTTAAACGCCCAAAAGTCGTCAAATCTGTGTCTGTGTCTCTGCCACAGCCTGAGGTCACAAATCTGTTCACTTTTGAACGGGTTAAACCGGAATCATCACTCCAGTGACAGACTGAAACGTCAGGCAAGAACTCGTTGTTTCCAGTAAATTCTCCAGCTACTCCTATTGTACACACACGCCCCTTTGCATTGTCTGGCTGCTGGTGCAGAAAGATACCAGACACAGCAATGACCGATTGGGAGGATGCACCAGTTTATCAGCTAGATGCAACACAATCAGAAAGTTAAAAGTGCCAATAGAGGTTTGTTGAATATTACACTAAACACTAGGAGTTGTGTGAAAAGTAATGGCACAAACTACTAAACAATGTGCAAGTTGTGAGGAGAGGAGTTCAGTTACCTTCTTCTCCAAAGCGATCATAAATGTCCTTTTTCTTGGCATCACTGAGGACATCATAGGCTTCAGCAATCTCCTTGAATTTATCTTCTGCTCCGGGAGACTTGTTCTTGTCAGGATGGCAGCGCAGGGCCTGTTTTCTGTACGCCTTTTTTATCTCATCTTCGGACGCACCTTTGGCTATTCCTAGCACTTTGTAGTAATCTTTACCCATTACAATGACCAGTCACTTCTTCTTCCACGTCATAAAAACATTATCAACGCAGTTGCTTCAATTTCTGCTCAGTTCCAGCGACACAACCAGCGTGTCCTGTGTGTGCGGGACAGGTTAAACACAGGCTCCACAGCTGTCACTGCTGCAGCTTGTGGCTAGCTAGCGGTCACGGTTAGCTTTCCTCACTTGTCAGTCACAGTAGACAACTTATAACCCTGCGCCGCGCCCAGAAAAAAATGTCACTTAACTTGAACTACACAACCACATATAAAGTGTTCGTACAGGTGTGTCCGAGCTGCTACCGCCGAGCTGGAAACCGAGCGAGGAAACTTCTGGAAGAAGCTGGTGCTGATGTGTGTCATCACTACCGAGCCGAGAGGACTCACTCCCAGCAACTTCCGGCTTCGCTTGAGCCACACTAGACCTCGAGAAGTGGTCAGGTTTGTCTTTAAACCAAAATCTTAAAATGAATTTACTTAACAGAGGCTTTTCCGAATGAAAGCACCTTAGTTTGGTTGTCTAGATTAAATTAACTGCAATGTGCATCAACTATTGACCCTTCTAGTCATTTTTGATATGAGTACGCAGGCGCAAGTGCTTCAGCTCTTCCAGCTTTCACTGCTTTTACTGTCAATGCGGCCAGAACTTGCTCATTTCACACTGTGGGCTGAAATCAGTAATAAAATGCACTTGCTACTTTATAGTGTCCATAGGTCTGGAATAGAAATGTCAGTTATGTTTGGCAACAGATTTTATTGAATTACAATTTCTTCCTTTAAACATGAAATTTCTAGCATAGCAATCCATCTGAAGGTCAATGATAGACTCACCACAACTAAATGAACAAACAAAAATAACAGTCTCACAACTTTGTCTCCATTTTTCCTGTAATTAATACCAAACCACATTGTGCTTTTCAGGACATACTTAAAAAATGACGAAATAGTTGACCTATGAAATAAAATATTTTAGTATATTTTTATATGGCATTGTATATTTGTAAGATAATATGAATAAAATCAGAATCAGCATCAACGTATTGGCCAAGTTACAAGTTTATTAGGTACAACCAGCTAAAACTAATGTAGTCTAATACAACAACCTGCAATAAAATCTACCATAGTGGAGGTCCTAATGTCATTCAGTCTACCTTCAGTCTACAAAATATTAGAAACACCTGTCAGTATAACACAACAGCACCACAGACCTCTGTCTCCAAAATAACCCCAAAGCTGAAAAACAGCTTCAACAAAAACCAAAAATGATACCCTTCATGAAGGTAGGATTTATTGCATGGCTGCTGGATTAAACTGCATTAGTCTCAGTTGATGTACTTAATAAACTGTAGGCTGTTGACACACACAAGGTATACATTTGCACAGTGACTAGAACAAGACAACAAAGCCAAACAAACATGAGCAAACATAAACACACAGCTAATATGTACAGGCATTTATTGTTATTATAGATGGGCTGCACTGAGGCCTCACATGGCTAAAGTTAGTGTTCATGGGTGTGTTGGTGTGTGGAGAGAAACTCTCCTTGTGCCTGGTTGTAAAGTGCTCTGTAGTGCCCACTGGAGGTGACAAGTTGAAATAAGTTATATCCAGAGTGTGAGTTGTCTGCAATGATTTACCCAGCCTGTTTCCTGACTCAGGAGGTCCACAAGTGCTGGAGGGTGGGCAGGTTGACATCAGTAATCGTGTTCTTAATCAGAACTACAGACTCCAGAGTGTTCCCAACATTAATTCAAAAGCTCTGTGACACGGTTTCACCAAAAAAATGAACAAAAAGTCTCACGTATGTGATATATTTTATAGAAGAGAGGGTAAAACAGAGTTTCATGAATGAAAATTTACAATAAATGATTAGAAATTATTTAAATTTGTTTTTATACTTAAAACTTATTTTCTATGTTTATATATAAAGTAATACATTTATGAACAACCATCCAAAATTTATTTTATTGGCCTGAATTTAACCCTTCTTTTAATGTCAAGCTTTTAAGTACATCAGGAATGACAGGGCATTTTAAAGTATCACCACATACATTTCTACTGGAGAGTAAAGGGGACTCTGACCGCAGCACTCTGAGGATCACTGATCCCATTGAGCTCCATGTTGTAGCCTCATATCAGATCTAACTGTTACGACCTTTGAAAGTTGAACTTCAGTATGTGTTTGAGATTTTTGTTCACATTCATGTTAGTGTCTCTGATAATCAATATGAGGAGGATTAGTGTTCGCAGAGGGATTTTTGTAACACAAGAGTAAAAAATGATCTTGGAATGCAAACAGTGATACCGCTGCTTGCTGCTGGCTTGGGCTACTGGTTATAAATAGACCACAGAATATAGATATGCAGTTGGCTTTGTACAATGATTGAGTTGACCCCGTGCGATGAAAGGCATCTCTGATCTTCTCCCAATCAGCCTGTTCTACACCCTCCTCCTCCCACCACAAACCTCCCTGAAGTATTTTGGAAATGATGTTGCTCATTCAGCGCACAAACCTTGAACCACCACACAGGCACTGAAATAAACATGTTTGTCTTTGTTCTGGAGGTCAGGAAGAGAAAAGAATACCAGCCTCACAGGTGGTCTGGCAGGAGGGAGGGTGGTGGTGGTGGGGGGTGGAGGGGGTGTTGGCATGTGGAGGTCTTTCATCCCGTCGATCAGGCTTTTAATGGAGCCCGTCACTGCGTAACCAAGCGAGGAGCAGAGCAGACAAGAGATGTGTCTTATAGGTCTAATGAGAGCACACTGGCATCTGACACTGGGTAGGGCCGTATGTGGCTTCCCAAGGTTACCAAGCCGCTGCAGAGCAAATCAGGCAACTTATATTTAGCCTTGCAAATGGCGCGCTATGGATTATGTCTTAGGGCTCTCCAGTTTCGTCTTCGGTGCGTTTTGTTGCATGAAGGGGTGGTGGTGGGGGGTGGAGGGGGTGTTGGCATGTGGAGGTCTTTCATCCCGTCGATCAGGCTTTTAATGGAGCCCGTCACTGCGTAACCAAGCGAGGAGCAGAGCAGACAAGAGATGTGTCTTATAGGTCTAATGAGAGCACACTGGCATCTGACACTGGGTAGGGCCGTATGTGGCTTCCCAAGGTTACCAAGCCGCTGCAGAGCAAATCAGGCAACTTATATTTAGCCTTGCAAATGGCGCGCTATGGATTATGTCTTAGGGCTCTCCAGTTTCGTCTTCGGTGCGTTTTGTTGCATGAAGGGGTGGTGGGTGGGGGGTTGTGGATCATGAAGAGGCTGCTATTCAGGTGAGGAGCAGGTTCACTTCATGTTCCAGCTCTCCTGCTGCTCCTCCTCACTGTCACTTTCCAACACTCTCTCTAACGTACATACACTCCATCTGGGGGGGGAAAAAAGTGTTTATGATCTCACATATTTCCGTCACTCTTCCTCTGGAGCTGAAGGGCTATTCCGAGAGTCCAAAAGACACCAAAGAAGACACACTTCAGCTGGACAGGCAGTTCTGTTGAGGGAAGAGCAGGGAGCTGCTGCATTTCACCAGTGGAGGCCACCACAGATTATTTCAACAGGCTACTGAGGGTTGGGATCAAACGTTATCATGGATGTTCTCGCCTTAGAGGCAAAGACTGTGACTGGAACAGAAACCGAGAAGAAATCTACCCCAAGGCCAAAACCGAAACCTCCCAAAAAGGCCAAAAGGACAGTTTACTTTGAGGTGGAGATCTTGGACAAAAAGACCAAGGAGAAACTCTTGCTGCTGGATAAGGTGAGTGTCCGCATGATCAAGGGTTTCTGATTACACTCACCTTTTATATTGACCATAACGATTTTAGGAGACTAATAATACCCTGTGATTATAGATGTTTAAGTCTTGTACAAAAGTCACCAAAAGCTGCTTGAGAACTAAGATTTTATGATAAACGACTACATTTCATCACCTCGCAGTTACATGATTTAAAACAGCTTACGTCTGTTCTAAAAGTAGCACGAGCAAAGACTGTGATTGCTTTGCAGTGAAGTCAGAGGAAACGTGTTTGTTTTAGCTCAAGAAGCACAGAGTCATCACTATCAGCAGACGGGGTAATTTTACAGATAATCATCTACTTCACGCGCGGCCTGGTCAAGTGCAGCCATTATCAGTTACGTTTCTATTGAGCGAGGGTTGCAGTTAGGAGGTGAGAATTCCCTCTTCATCTGACTGGAATTTTCTGTTCCAGCTACAGTACGTGCCATGTGCTGCACCAGGGCCAACAGGCGAGCGAGCGGGCAGACACACACACATATGATTAGCAGCTTGTGCAAATGTGCAGAGTCGTGTCAAAAACAAGAGGGATCGCATTGCAGATGAAAAAGCTTCAATGCAAGTCTGACAAATTCCAAAACAAATGAAAACTTCTGCAAGAAAGTAAAACTGGTGACTTCTGCTCTTGTATATCTAGTCGTAAATTGACTTGTAAATGTCAGTATGGCGTACTACTGTTGCTGATACCATCTTGAGTATGGCTTATTTTTACATTTTGATTTCAGGTGGAGCCAACTGCCACTATTTTGGATATTAAAGCTTTGTTTCATAAATCATGTGAGTAAATTTAAGAAATGAAGACATTTTCATTTACAGTGAAAGCCAAACAAAACAAACAAAAGCCATGAGTGAAGTCCCTTTTCCATTTCGACAGATCCAAAGTGGTATCCAGCCAGACAATCCCTGCGCTTGGATCCCAGTATGTGTGCTTTTCTCCATAAATTCTGCAACTCTGTTGAACGATAAGTGTGGTTGTGAATTTATGTGATGCTGTCTGGTCTCTTCTGTCATGTTTCTCAGAGGCCAAGTGTCTCAGGGATGAGGACATCCTCCAGACACTTCCTGTGGGAACCACAGCCAGCTTCTACTTCACTGACCTGGGACCCCAGCTCACATGGGGAACTGTGAGTGCAATGTATATTAGAACTGTACAGCGGTGTTGCATGTGTTAGTCGATGCTTTACATTGCTGTGAGCTATTATCAAAGCATACTATGTGTTTTTGATTTATTCACACCTTCCTTAGGTATCTGGTAATAAACGTCCACCGGGCCTTGCCAAGATTTGAGTGTGTCTTAATTCAGTTTTGAGTGTGTGTGTTTTGATCTGTTGAACGTTCAAGATCTGATTCTCTGAACATCAACGTTTATATTGCATGAAACTGCGTGATTACCCATGGTCCTTTTTTGCATGTTTTTTTTTTTCTGGGTATGATTTAGCTAGCCTACAACAAACTAGTTCAAGAATTCAGTGTTTGTTTTTATCAGATCACTGGCAGGGAAAGAGGATTGCTTTTCAAAACGGTCTGCAGAGTGTGATTTGCAGTCAGAGGATTAAAAGCATGCAAAACCACTGGTATGGTCTTTGAGTTCTGATCCAAGTACATGTGCTTGTATTTTAAATATAAACACACGCTCTCACACCCACTCAATAACTCTTGAATATAAATGTCAATGCACAGTGACAGATAGAGGTGATTTGCTGTGGTTCGTTTTTCTCTCACCTCCCGCTCGGCCTGTCCTCTGTCCCAGGATATATAATCTCATGGCCCCATTTCTCCCCAAGGTGTTTATCCCCATGACCTCTCATTTGCCTTTCACTGCACCTCTTTACTCAACCTTGCCCACCCACTCTCTACATACCCTGTCCTTACCAACCCTGACACAACCCCCAGCGCCCTGCCAGGCTTTATGCCAGTGTGGGCGGAGGGGCATGAAAGCGCCACAGCTGAGATCACCAGTAGCTATTGGTCAGGCATGTTGAGCCTAGCTCTCTGCTCACGGTGCTGATTCAGGGATCGATTTCACTGTCAGCTGTGCTGCTTCGCTTGATTGTATCATTTGTGAAAAGCTGTTTTTACAAGCTGTCTTAGTGTCTCATTTGCCCCATGGGCACATGTTGAATATTATTATTGCTGTAGTGAATGGTTGTCAGTCCTGAGGAGAAGTAGATAGACTTGTTTTTGCTTCAAGATACTTGTGTCAATTGCATGTTCTCCCTTTGGCGGGGGGGTTTAGACCAGGAAGTGCTGGTTTAACTGGTTTAGTGCTGGTGGGAGAAATGATTATAATTTTAGTGGTTAGAGCGACGTTTTGCACTTCTCATGAATCTAGTTGCAAATCAAGAAAAAACTAAATTAAAAACACTTGTGTTTTCGCTACTCACTCCAGGTGTTCCTGACGGAGTGTGCAGGTCCACTGATCATCTACTTAATGTTCTACTTCCGCCTCCCCTTCATCTACTCCCCGAAATATGACTTCACCAGCAGCAAGCAGTGGATCGTACAGTGAGTGTCAGCTTGCTTATGTTTTCAGGGATCTGTTGTTGCGATGTTGCTGCTGTGTATCACACAATCCCAGGCTTTGCACAAATGCCCCCTCAACATGACAAACGGTTGTGCAGCTTATTGGTGTGTTGACACTGAGTCAGGGCCAAGTGTAATGGACTGCAGCGGGGCAATGTATGAATCATAGCTAAATATGTAAGTGCACGTGTGTGTGTGTGTGTGTATGTGTGTGTGTGTGTGTGTGTGTGTGTGTGTATGTGTGTGTATGTGTGTCCTGTTGCAGCTTGGCCTGCATGTGTCACTCCTTTCACTACGTCAAGAGGATTTTGGAGACACTGTTTGTCCATCGTATCTCCCATGGGACCATGCCTCTCAGAAACATATTTAAGGTGAGTGAGTTGCATACTTTGACCTTTTGAACATGGTATTTATTATTCTCAGAAATCTAAATCAAATGTATATGCAGACTTATCATGACATGCTGACTTATTACAGCCCACTTTCTATTCCAGAACTGCGGCTATTACTGGTGCTCTGCAGCTTGGATGGCGTATTACATTAACCACCCTCTCTACACCCCACCCTGTAAGTGCTGACCACTGCAATTCTCTCTATAACTCATCAGTTGCAGTTGACTTCCATCTTAATCTATTTTTCTGTGAAACATCGACAGATTACGGGCAGCAGCAGGTGAATATAGGACTTTACATCTTCTTGGTGAGTTTGATATATGTGCAAGTTGTATTTTGCTGACTCAGTAAAGTCATTTCCCATATATCAAACCTGATATCTTATGGATGCTCATCTTCAAATGTCTTTATTCTCACAGTTCTGTCAAGTGGGGAATTTTTCCATCCACATTACACTTCGTAACCTCAAACCTCCAGGTGAGCATTTTGTAACAATGATAGATGCTATTTATTGGCATTTTTAGGGTCAATTTTAAAGAAGGAGGAGCAGTGTGAAGTTTAATTTCTGTTTCCCTCTCATCTCAGGTTCAAAAACCAAGAAGATTCCTTATCCAACGAAAAATCCTTTCACATGGATTTTTTGGCTGGTCTCTTGTCCGAACTACACATACGAGGTGAGCAGATCCACTCATACACAATTTTAGGTTAAAATTATTTTCAAATTTCAATGAAATCAAAGGTGATGTAAAAAGATTTCCCAAAAAGTTATGTTTTCACATCATAATAATCTATGATTTTTTTTTTATTATTATTTTGTCAATGTCTTGTATTTATGAATACAAATCTGTATATAAGAATATGGTAAATTTAATCAATAGGATTTTTACATTTTTACACTGAAATACTGAAGCCAGCTGTTAAACGCTGTTGTAACCTGGCAGCTTATACTGTATTTTATCCTTGCAATATAAGATGCACTTTTGCTGCCATCTACTGGTTACAATTTACACTTCTACCATAAATCTCAATATGTGTGTGTGTGTGCTTATTACTCACAGCTGGGCTCCTGGATCGGCTTCACGGTGATGACCCAGTGTGTGCCAGTGGGTTTCTTCACTCTCGTGGCGTTTATCCAGATGACTGTGTGGGCCAGAGGCAAACACCGCAGCTACTTAAAGGAGTTCAGAGATTATCCGACCCTGCGCTCCTCCATACTCCCCTTCCTCCTTTAGAGCCCGGCAGTGCTACACACATCCGACCTTTGCTGCTACACGCATCCAACTCCTCGCTGATTGGGTCCCTTTTTAGTGGCCGCTACATCCATTTGGATGTCAGAATGTGTGTGCTGAGGTTAACAGCATGGATACATTTTGGTCGTATGAAGTCCATGTAATATTTTCTTGCATGTCACTCCATAACAAGGAGTGGCAGTTACAGGACTGGTGGATGCAGGACTGTTACTGGCAAGGGAAGCCTTTAGAGTTAAATACAGCAAAGTCTTAATTTAATGATGTATGTGATCTTGAAGAGAGAGATGAAAAATGTCATTTTTATTTTGCTCCTTTGATAAGTTTTAAAATATTCAGTGATGTTTCCCACAGAGCTGGGAAATAAAGGGGGTAATCTGGATTGTCAACGTATGCAGCCTGGAGCTGATAAATGTGTGGCCTCATGCAGCTCACAATTGGATCTGACTGATCCAAGTGACCTTTACACTACGGTGGTTCTATTAGATCTGGATTAGAAATCGTTTTCTGATTCCCATGTCTTCCACCACGGGTGAGGAAAACGCCTTTCTTTTTGTCTGTACATGGATCGAGTGTATTTCTGGCACAGGGAAAATAATAGAGAGGGAAAACACTGCTGACAGCATGCACACACACATCCTACAAAAATACACCTCTTATTTACACAAGATGATTGTACTGCAGAAGGTATTCAGCTGAAAAAGCGAAAAGACCAAGTTTCAGTCAACAAATCATTATCAGTGGTTTTTGTTTTTTTGTACATTTTTGTGCAGTCGGTGCTCTTTCCAACCTGTTATTTTTGTACTAATCTGATAATTTGTGCTGCTACAAAACAAGTTGGACTATGTTTTGGTGCTTCAAAAAATTGGATACAGGACACTGGAAAAATGCAAAAAAAGACAATTTAATTCACCATTTCTATTCCATTTTCACTGAATGTGTATTTCACAGAAGGCTGCATCAACTAAACCTTCAGAATAAATGAAGGATTTTTGTGTTACTGAAAATACTCCTGCTGCAATTTTTATGTGTGAAGAAAGTGTTCAGTCTTGAGCAGGAATTTTATCTGCAGTGCAAAGTTTGTTTACGATATTTGATTGAGACTGAAGGCTCCTGTTGAAACAATTGCTTTTAGGTTTAACTGTTGATACAAAGATAATAAACTGTATCACAAAACCAGTGACTGAACAGAGCGACACGAACTTTATTTGTGACTCTGGAAGAAGTGTCAGTGTTACAGATAAAAAGGGGAGGAGATACATTGCAGATGTAGACTACATCATATGGAATGTTACAATTCAAGTGGCTGGCTTAGATCATAACACAGAGAAACATGACAAAATTATAAATGGATGAGAACATAAAATATTGCATTTGATCAACATATCTGCTCTGTAAACAGGCACTGAGCAGCTGGATTGAATGTAAAACAATATATTCAGTATCACAATAACATTCCCCACAAGTTCATTACTTTACTTTGCTTATGTATGAAAGCAAATTCCATTAAGCTGTAAATTTTCTGGTCACGTCGTTGTGAAATTGTTCCCCAGAATGCAACTGTATTAAATTGGACCACAGTCATTTCTAAACAAGATAAAACAAAAAAAAAAACAACACGCATCATATTGCCTTGCCAGCAAGTAGTAGTATATCATATTGGTTATATCTCAGTGTTACAGAGACACTGAAGACGTAATCCAACATCAGCAGCTATTGGTGACATGATAAGTCAGGAATCAGACTCTGTTGACTTTTGATGCAGATATGTAGATAGTCTGACTTCCCCAGCACTTTGATGACATTTACATCAACCCATCATATGAGTAAAGAAAAGTGCACAGCACCTGTGCTTTTTGTTGATCTGTGTGAGTTACAAACTGTTTCTGGACTGACAGAAGGTACCGTGGTAGGTAGAGGGAGGACACTGGGAGAAATTTCAAAACCGCAACAAACCCACATTTTCTTGTGGACCCAAAACTGTGACAGCACTTTGCTACAGCACTATGCAGTCTGGTCTGTATGAGTATAGTAGCCCATAGGTGGTGCACTTGGTGCAAGGTTGAGTCCTCTTCCCTGGCTGCATTACCCATCTTTTACTATTGCAGAGAGGTCATTGCTCCTCCACTTTACAACACACTCTGGTCGTAGCAGTCTCTTCCCTTCACTATGTGGTCACATGGGCAAAATGACAATTATTTAAAAACCAAAGACCGTAATGAGAGGTAGGATGACTGTCTTTCAGTTTCTGGTCATTCTCACAGTGAAAGTTCATTCCACCGCAGCATTTCCGCCTCCACTCACCCTCTACATATGCTGTATATGAAGGTGGGTGGCAGGATCCGGATGGGAGAGGGCACTGCATGCATGTTTGGGTCAATGCAGCATTTTCTGCCATGTGAATCACCACTTCAGAGGTCTTCGTATTCCAGGAAGTGGGTCCTCTGCAGGACCTTTACATGGCGCTCGTAGATTTTGAGGGCAGGGCCGAGTCGAATGGACAAACCAGTCAACACATCACTGCGCTGCATCAGGAGAAGGGACTTCCCATCAATTTCCTGTTGGTGAGAGAAAAAAAAACATGCTTCTCAGTTAATGTCACCCTTGGGTTTCTAAAGGGGGGTGCTGAATGCTTAGTGTATTTTACTAATATTTTAGGAGCCATCAGGACTCAGTGTTAAAAATGATATCGGCTACTGAACCCCTACAGTCATCTTGAGAAAAGTGTATTTTCCCAATCACTCTCAAGACAGCCAGTTTTCTTTTCTTGCAGCCTTTACCATGCAGCTCGATGTGCACAAATAAACTGGTACTGGTCACAACACACACTTCTTTTAGGCAATGCAACACACTATGTATAAACTGCCTCTAAAAATGAATTGGGTGATGGGATGTTTGGTTTTCAGCATACATGTAGCGCCCTCTGTGGCAGCTTGTGGTGGTGCACTAACCTGTGTTCGAAACGCCATGGCCTGCTCTGGAAAGCCTGCAGCTGAGAAGTAACTGGCCACATCTGCCACAGTCCACTGCAACAAGTTCTGGCTCATCTTCTCCTTCTTCACAGAGCTGGATGAAGATCAGGTGACAAAAAGTGTGGAGGGGGGGACATGACTGATGAATTGGCTAAAATGCATCTCAGTGGAGAATGTAAAGACTTGTTTAATAACAAGATACTCACACTTCATCACCTTTACCACCATTCAGAAGACCGTCTTCAGCTGTTGTAAAAGGCAATATATCTATCTTCTTTTTAAATGCACCTGTAATCAAAATGGAAAAAAATGAAATATTATAAATGATCAGCAAATTTTACAACAATAGAGCACTGCATTTAATGGAAATTAGGACATGCTCTGGGAGAAACCTTAATTACTGACTGTATTTCTTTAATGATCACAATACAGAGTCAATTTCACTTTGTATTACGGTTTGACAAAATGTAAGAGAAACACATCAGTATTACAGTATATATAGTATATATGGGGAACATTACTATTTTCTTGGCATCAGAGACCTCTGCACTTGTTACTTTTCACAGCAAATTCCATCCATTTGTATTTCTTGTCATATCAACATGACACATGCAATGACCAGCCACAGCCACATGTCTATCTTGAGGCCCCACATCATTCATAAAACCTGATCTACTCAAATGTGCAATTAAAAAGGGAGCTCAGTTCAAAAGACGCACTATTAGAGAGACAGAGGAGGGTTAATATGACAACTGTGCTCTATTGTTTGCCAATTCAATGTGCAAAATAAATTAGATAAAAATTAAATTAAATTAAAAAGAAATTCTGGGGTTTTAAATAAGCAGCTTCGGTTCCTTGACATTCACTGGTGTGATGTTGAACAAATGGGAGCAGAGTTCTGACAAAATGGAAATGATGCTTTTCCCGTGGTGCTAATATGCCACACTGAGACCTCTACTGTCACGGCACACTATGTTTTTCTATTAGACTGTTCATGGTTCAGAACAGTGAGGGTACAGTGGCTGAGTATTAATACAGCACCCTTACTATACCAGCCCACTTTCACAGGATGCTGCCAAGGCTGTTCTCCTGCATGTGATGCATGACAAGCATGAAGCCACAATTTTTTACATGGATACTAATCCCAGTCAAACTACATCCAGGCCCAGCACAGGTAAAGCACACAGTGACATGGTACCTGTGCAGTGGTAAAAATATGTTGGTGTTGTTCCTTTCTGTTACGCTGCATTTGTCATTTCCTTGGAAGTCTCTTGTTAATCTCTCACTAAGGAGGAAAAATCTATAACTACTTCTCTTGCATTAAAAGCTAGCATGTCAAATTTCAGATTTTCAACAAAGAAACAAACTCTGTAAGCATCCGACTACACAAACAACAAATTGTGCTCATTGTTAAAATACAAACAAGCTAGACGAAACTTACTGGGTATCAAACCTTATATCTCTGAGGTGGTGGACGGGAACTTTACCTCTAGCAAATTTTCATCAAGTCAGTAGAAAAATCTGAAAGTTTTATGTAGTCTTGCTTATCAGCAAACGTGTACATAAAATATAGGTCAAATATAAATAGAGCAGTTCATAATTATTAAGAACCATATGTAAACATACATATTATCAACCAAACTGCTCTAAAAGCATTTAAACAGATAGATTTAGAAACCCTCTGTAGCTTTGTGTTTGTCATATGATCATGTAGTGATTCTTCTTGACTGGACATCAAGATGCATCAGCTTCAAGACAGAATCAAACTGTATCAAGTCTGCAGATTTCCACCCCTACACACCACTACCTTTAATGGTGCAGTATTGCACAAAGGCAGCATGTTCAGAGTGACGACTTTGAACAGTCAAAGTGAGAACCACCTGGATCGACGGCAGCGGTACAAGCTTGTGAAGCATTCAAAAAATCTTGAGTGAGCCTCCAGGCAGCCCTAGTGCTAGAGGCCAAATAATAACCAGGATGGTCTTTGAAACATAAGCAATCAGCAGGTAATGCCCTTAACATGTGTGTATTTTATTAGAAACCATTTTCCAAAAAGAGATAGAAGTGGAGTGACCTGTTTTCTGCAAAACAACTGGAGACTACACAGCATCTTTATAAATGGGAAACTATGTAACTCACAGTTGTCAGGTGGCAGAGACACTGTCTGTGGTCTTCCATCGGTTACACTCCTGGTCTCATCCTGATACGGAAACAAAACAACAACAACAAATGAAACATGAAAATGTCAGGTAGAAAGCAGAGAGATCAAAGCGGGAGGCATACAGGTGGTGTTGTTTGTCACAAAGGAAAAACAGGCCAATTACCATTCGTGCTGCATAGTCTGGTACCAACTGGTCAGACGAAAGGCTGCTATCCTCCACCTTGCCTCCATCTTCTTTCTTCACGTTGTTCTTTAAAGCACAGGGGCTGGTGGTGGTAGAGTTGATTGCTGGCTTCGTGGCTGCTGCTAACAGAGTGAACCACTTAAATCACACATGGATCTCATCCATATTGACTTATTTAGTTTAAATTCACCCGAATGATTTGTTTAATAATTAATAACTAATTCAACTGACAGTTCTTACACGTTTTTGACATTTTTCACTAAACCTCAATAACTGGCACAAACAAGCCAATGGAAATGCATTATTTTCTGCATTATTTTCTCCAACAACTCTGTGTCTACCTTACATTAGATAAGGCATTTCTGCTGTCAACAACTATGTCACCCCACAAATAATTATCTAGTTGGTTAAAAGCTTCCATCCCCATCTCATATCCAGTGGAAAAACTAAGCATAAAGCATGCACATAAAACAATATTACAGTGCTTCATAATGCCGGGTATGCATATTACACTGTGTCTAGCAGTGTGAATACCTTTGTCTCTCTGCATTCCTGGGTGCTGGCGCTCCGCTGGGCAGACAGCAGAATCATAAGCCCAGTCATTGTGTGCGAGGGCCCTGGGGCTGGAGGGGGGCAAGGAGCTGGGCCTCTCACCAGCCTTCTGGAAAGAGACACAGTCCAGCCCCGAGCCAGGGCTGCAGCCAGGGCCGGGGCCAGGCCGAGTGCCAGAGGGAGAGCAGGGGGCAGAGGCGGCTCGCACAGAGGCACAGTGCACCACGGCATCTTCATACGTGCGGCCAGGAGAGGGCCCGTCCTGCCCATCCCGGCTCTCATCAGCCCCCTCCTCATCTGCATTACTGTCTGTGTCCATTGCCATAGAGGTGTCAGCCTACAAAACATAAACATAGGTGCAACATATAATTTTATCCTAATGTATTTTTTTTATTGTAATCTCTGCATGAACTACATTATATGAAATATTTACATGATATGACATTTTAAATCATCTCAGGTGGGTACAGAATTAAACAAGCATAGATCAAGTATGTCTTTATCTTTGCTTGGATCAGTGGAGAGTTAAGCTTCAGTGAAGAAATGAATAAGAAACATTTAATTCAGTGGAAGAAAAGCCTTTATAAACAATGAAGTTCATAATCTAACAGAAACTTAAAAAGCCGATACACCCTGAAAGGGTATTAGGGGTTGTTGTCATAACTGAGTACTAATTGTAGGCTGAACGTGTCACATGAAAACACGCTCGTACAGATGTCGCAATTTGACCGCTATGGTGGTAAATTATTGCCTTTGGATGCCTCCGTCCCTTTCCGCGGTGCAGTGTGTATTCTCCGCAGACAGTCTGAGCCCTGCCACCTCAAATGTGTCTCCACAGAATTTAACACATGCTGTATAACGTTATGTGACTGCATACAACTAGTTTTTACGTACGCACTCATTCCTTTGTTGGGGGGGGGGGGTCGACGGCGCCCTGAGTGAAAAATTACCTTGTGTGCGACTGCGTGTCCAAGACCCAGCAGTCGAGCACAAGAGCGCACTAAAGCCCGCCCCGCTCCTGTGAGAGGAGCCGCTTGTATGGCATTCACCCCATCGCACTGCATTTCACATAACTTTCACCGAGACACGGTCACAAAAACACGATGCCGCCGAGGATCTCAATCCAGCATGATTCTCATCTCGGTTCACAAACACAGCCGATATGCTCGGTGCGTCCCCGTCTTTACAGGCCTTATGACTGATCATTGTAACACACGGGAGCACAGGGCCGATGGGAGGCGTTTTTTTTTTTGGTTTTTCTCAAATTTCCTCCAAAGTGCGCATGGAGTTGGGGAGCCGCGGTAAAGACCTCGCCATTGTGTCTGTGGTCTTTACCGGAGCGCTTCCCGGGGCCGAGCCGCGGTAAAGCAGATCGGAGATACCAAAAAAAAAAAACGAGCTTTAACTCGACAGGAAGATCAACGCAGCACTCCGATCACAGCGAGCACCAGCCGCTTCGATTATAGTCTACTTTGACTTTGCACCGGGTCAACGATTTACTGTAAAAGCGACGGAACAGAAAGAGTAACGCAAATGAGTCCGTTATCGGACACGTCACTGTCTACATTTGACCCTCGTATTCGGGTAAAACCTGGATAACAAGCCCCGAGAAGCAGCCAGTCCAAAGTAACCAGGCGTCCGTTTTGTAGCGACACACACGCCTTTCAGGGAACAAAGTCAATTTGATCTCAGCTTAACCCAAATCGGACAGGCGCATCCGCCATCTAGAGCTGGACGAACAGTTTGCGGTCGCTTTACGTTACTTCAGGTCTCACACATTGTTACTGGCTCCTGTATTTCATTACTTTGCAGTGCTGTGGTTCATCTTAAAATACTGTCAACAAATAGTTGACACACACGGAGAAGGGATGCCATTGCTGTACGGGACGAGAGAGGCCATAACAACAGCTAACACCAAGCATTAGACGTGACCGGGCTTGGAACCGTGTCAATGGAGCTAGGGGTTCGACTTTATGCACTGCGTCGGCAATCGTACATCACTCGAGAAATAGACGGAGTTTGCACACATGAACTGCATATACGTTTATTATGAGTACTTTGGCACTGATAATGATCGGTTTTCTTGCTGTTTTACGGGACAAAACATAGTGATGGGCATATTTTAAAGTCCAGACGGAAGGGGTGACATCTCGTCACGGACAGGCGAAATATGTGTGTGTCTGGGCATGGTTCTAGGTTCATTTGCTGTTTTGCCTGGGATCGCTGTGCTCGTTTTCTTCCTAGGAAAAAAAACACAATCAACAACCCAACAATGTCCCAGCGTCCCCCATCAGGCTCCTACATCCGCGGTGTTTAAGACTTTTTTTCCTTCACCCACTCCCACATTGACAAGTAAGTGAGAATGAAAACACGTGTTTCCGCCCTCAGCTTTCAAAATAAAACTTTCATTGGCGAACGCGAATTTTGACACTCTTATTTTTGAAAGCAATTCGTCAACTTCCGGCCTCAAGCTACTCGTTTCTTGTGAGCTTGACACAGCCTCCCCCCACCCTCCTCCCTCCTCCCCTTCGCTCAACGCCGAGTTTGGGGCTTGAAAAGCGCTTTCTGCTGCTGATAATGGAGGCTCAACCGGGCTGTTGCGGACGGACAGGACGGTGCAACTTTTCCTGTCTTCTGCTTGTTCGTCTGCATCGTCCGTTTAAAGTGCTTTTCAACCGGGGCTACGTAAAATATGCCACACTCTGAGTACACGCGCACCTTCTGTTTTTTTTCTTCTCCACCTCGGCAGCGCTCGAGCGAGGTCCAACCGCCGCTCCCCGTCTGCGGCAGTTTTGGGTGCACTTGCAAATCACTCCCCTCACCACTCCCCGTGTACAGACACAAAACAAAAAGACGTTTATTTTGCAAACCACACACAGCCCGTAACGTGCTTATATCTCCACCTGTTAATTTGCTATGACGTGATATGACAATGAGATGTGAGCTCGTTAAACATGTCTCCTCGCATCAACCTCAACATACCTCCAAATCCTCCTCGTCCTGGTCCACAGGACCGAAAGCGCTGTCCCCGTTGCTTAAGTCAGAATGACTGGCTTCTTCCACCGCGCTCCTTCTCGCAGCCGTCGTTAACGTTACATCGTCTTTTTTTCTGCTTCTCCGCTGAACCTTGGCGGCGTTTCGGTATGATATAGAGCCCTTGTAGTTAACTTTCAACACGGTTTGTTCCTGTATCAGTTTCTCCAGTTCTGCGCAGGTTCGGTCGGGCTCGGACCCGTGTCGTCTCCGGACCATTCGGCAAATCCTCTCCAAGTCCGGCCGGGCTTTCCGCGACCGCAGCGAGTCGATAGTGTCCAGGATCCACTCGCGGTACTTGGATTCAGACATCTTTTTTGCTCGGTTGGTTCGCTTGTTTTTTTTCTTTTTTTCCTTTTTTCTTACCTTAGTGCGTCAACCTTGCACGTTACACACGGCGTTTTTCGTGAGCCGCGGTCCGAGCCCAACTGAGAAGCGGAAACCTCGCTGTACGCCTCCTGCGTTTGCGTGTGCGCTTAAGGTGGACCGACGGATTACAGCGAAAAGTTTCACTCGAGAGGGGTTTTAAGGTGGAATGGGCAGTCCTGGACGGGAACATGCGCGCGCACTCGGCCCCATGTGCGTCCTAATGAGTGTATAAGGTGGCATTTTACGTAAAAAGTTAGAAAATATTTATATAATATTATATATATATATATATATATATATATATTAATATATTGATGAAGTTACTGAAGCTAATTCACGTGGTCTATTATTTTGTAGCGTTGCAAAATCAAATTTAAGAATCTGAGTCCATTTGCTGCCCCATCACGAGAAGAAGAAGTGAAAGAGGAATTAATAAAAGACAATAGATTATCAGGTCAGAAAAATACTGCTTTAGTGAATCCAGTAAAAAAAAAATGTCCTCTTTTGTTGTGCTTTTTAAAAATTGTAGCTGGTCTTCTTTAAATCACGAATTATATAATTTACTGTATTGGAAGCACAATCTGTGATCCAGTTGTTCGGGTTAGGGTTAAATCTCCTTAGTCCCACTAAATTCCAAAACACAGAATTGGAACCTGCAGTGATTCCTAAATTGAGTCCCCAAATACAGGGGCAAACACTATACAGCTGTACTGTATGCAGATGTTTTCTGATGCTGTTAATGGTATGATTACCTCTCTCATGTTTGTAAACACAAGAGTAAATAGGTGTGTATTGTCAATTATGATAAACTTAGAAAAAGGTTTATACTGATAAATCAACTTTTCAACTATGTAAACATATTTGTAATTTATATAGTCTGAAGATTACCAAGTGGACCTTTAAAGTATTTTTCTTAATGTATTTTTAAAATACATACATTTTATTACATCTTTATTGGGTTTATTTACTCATTTGTAGCCTTTTGTGTCCAAATGTCTCATTTATTTTCCAATTATCGATTAATGAATTACTTCATAACATTTAATACTTTAATGGGTTTATTCATTACGTGGTCTTTTACTTTATCTTAATTGCTTTCAAACCATCTGGAAGCCTCTCTAGGCCCTTCACATATAAGTGATGCAGATAGATGCACTCCTCAAAAAAAAGAGTGCTCTGAGGGTGTAGATACATTTGGAGAGGGATGCTGAAAAGCTGGCTGGGTAATTGATCCCGTACTGTGACAGGATGAACATAACACTGCATTATTCAATTGCACCTGCCAGCCTCTTAAAACATTCACAATAACAATCAGGACAGTGAATATAACACCTACCAACAATTTTGCTCCTCTGATCCGCCATGAGAGCAGCCTGAAGCTGCAAATATCTTCCCTCAGATTTGTATGTTTTAAAAAACATTATTTATTTTTTTTAAAATGTGGTTAACCTAATTTAGCTGAGTGTGACATCATGCAAGGTGAAATGGGAGTTTATATATAACCCAGACATATTAGTCTTAACAAGTAAAACTTTATTGGAATGATACATTTTGCAAAATATTACTTTATGTATATTTTTTTTAACATACTCATTGTGTTCTAAGGGTATCTGTCAAGTTCTCCAGAGGGTAAGATAGTTAAGACTGTCAAAGGCAAGGATATACAGTATTGTTTCCCAAAAGGTACAATAGACTACACAATCACTGTACCCAGGTCATGAGGAAAAGATTAATGTTCTGTTTTTGCTTTTTTTTTCTCCTTTTTTTTTGAAAATACAATTAGAAAATATGAACGCAAAACATCTCAGATGTAAAAAGTGTTATGTCTGAATGAAGAGTGTGTGAAAACTTGATGAAAATAGAAGGCAAACACAGGAGAAAAACTCAAAGAGCACAGATCAGTTGATAGTGTTTAGCTGATAGAAAAGAATTAAAGACAATTGACAAGAAGTTTTGTATGGGAAGCAAAAACAAAAACAAAAGAAAGCATTGTGATGGCCTTAGTGTCTGTAGTGGATTGAGTGGCATTGCCTTCTACCCACCAACTCTGATTTAGTCATTTGTCAGAACATAAAGATCAAAGATATTACATGTGCTCTCTTCAAAGCGTTACATAGTGTCTTGCACAAATCAATTAAATAGGACATTTGAAAAAGGTGTGGCATGTGCTTCACTATTTGCAAAAGACTGGACAAGTTGGTCGGCGATCCACTGCATTGTGATGCTCACGAATCAAAGGTTAAATGGTGATGAGGCTGTCGGCTGTGGAAACTGCAGTTTCTCAAACATGTCTCAGGTCCAGGGGTTGTCTTGCTGCTGGGTTGCTTTACCACATGCAAGAAAAACCAAGCTCACCAGAGAAACATGTATTATAAAAGAACCACATCATGTTTCCAAACAGCATTGAAACATCTCCATCAGACAATTCAAGACATTCAAAAAAGGTATCCTGCGTTTGACCTCAATTACATTAAGAGACTCCCAAAATAATTACCCAAGCCTACTGAAATCATTTAGAGTCGAAAAACATTCTCGAAAATGTCATGTTACAGGACTTGACAAATAGATTGATGCACATCAAACAATTCACAGAAGCTTTTCAGTGAGATGGACAAAGTCTAGCACCTAGGGCCTGATGGAGGGTGGAGGAAGGGGGAATGGGGGCGGGTGAAAGCAAACATCCTTCATCAAACCAAAACGTGTTCAGTCAACAAACCAGCAATAAGATTTGGTCTGTGATTGTCTTGCATCCACAGAAATAAACTTGGCAAAGGGGGACAGCTTTAGGATCGCTTCCTTAGTTTAATTTGTTACATAGAAAGCTGGAAAACGGAAAACAAAACATTCCAATCTCAACAGTCCCAAAAATTTGGTTGGACTGCAAAGCTATGTGAAGGTGTTAAATGTAAGGTATATACAAGAGAAGGGAGGAGGGGAAAAAAAACAATTATCAAGGTGAGAAATTCAGTGACAATTATCAGCAAACTGTTGCCCTACAGCTGAATAATAAACAAAGGCCAGAAGAGCTTTTTGACATTTATCTGGGTCTTGTTCCATCTTCAAAATAGAGCAGCCGAGTCCATTTAAATAGTTAAGCATGTTATCCATGATCTCAGGTACCTCAGCACAAATAAAGCATTAATGCTCTGCCATCTTTAAAAGTGATATTGTACAAAAATAACATGCACATTTTGCTGAAACATTTTGCTACTTTTTTGCGTATTAAAAACCAACCACCATAGTTACATACAGAAAACTTTGCAGTGTTCTCAGTTTGCAAATTTGGCAGAATTTATATTTGTTTTATTTATGAAATCTTAATTCAGTTTCACAGCTATGAGACAATGTTTAAAAAGATGGATATTTCATGTTCTCTATCATATATATATATATCAATATACATGTATAAATGTACTATGAATTAAATAAACAATAATCAGGAGTGTGACCACAATGTTAGTTGCTGCTAAATCACAGCTTTTTAACCCACCCTTGAGCACTAAATAACACACAAGCACAGAGATTGACATAAAAGGACAAAATGATCACCAATAGGATTTTTTTTTAAAATGCTCTAATAAATTCAGCTAAGAGAAAAGACAGACTTAAATGCAGACCTCATGGTTACCATTTCTTACAGGTCCCCAAAAGCAGTAAGACCTAGATGAAGTTTACTGTGATAAATCATTTTCACTCTGATCAAAGAAGTCACCACTGCTTCAACTGGAGGCAGTGAGCGCGTCATCTACCCAATAATCATGCCACACTGAGCAGACAAAGGCAGGCGCAGAGAGTTTTCAAGCTTTTAACCAAAAACGGTCACAAGGGCCGATGCCACCACAGCCAAAGCTCTGCACCAGTTTCAACACAGTTTTCCAACCAGTTGGCATTATGATAGGCACATCTGTTGGACTTGGTATTGCTTGGACAGATTCATGATGGAGACATGGAGGGGGAACCAGGGTGACAAAATACAACAATCACTCTTTGAGAAGCTTGTAGAGAGGGCCTGTTCCAAAAGAAAAAAAAAAAAAGGAGCCTAGAGGATTCGGTACCTTAACAGAAAATCAATGCCTCAACCTGCAGAGACTGAAAACGTGTCATTACACCATCAGAAAGATACAAGTCTAGCTGAACAGCCACAATCTAGGCCTGTTCTCCTCGAGCCCCGGCCACAAACACAAGAGGGATAAATAAAATGAATAGGTAACAGTTGAGAAACAATCAGAAAAGGCAACACTGCTGGTTCTGTTGGATCTTTCTTCACTTTGCCTACCTTTCCACTGGGGGGATTTTACATTGTTGTCGTCATTACAAATAAGCAACTTAGCAGTCCACCCTAGCGCTTCCTGTCTTCAGACCCCCTTTAACTTTCTAAATCCCTGTCACTCTCTTTCTTTCTCTCTTCGCTACTCATGGTTGGAATCTAGAACTCAGCAAACTCCTTTGCACACTTCTCTGTGAAGGAGACTCTGATTTCCTCTTCCTCGTAGTCATCAAAGTTGCTCGTGTCACCCGGGCCTTTGCACTTAGGAATAAAGGGAGCTTCCACCTGGAACACACAGGACAATCAAATCACTAGAATGATGCAGTGTAGTCTAAAAGAGAGAACCAAAGGCACAGCATGCTGCATAAACTACTGGATGACATTGGAATAGTGTCCCAGGAGATAGACCTGATTAAAAACAGATTTATATTCATTTATAGTTATACAAAGCAAGTTAAGATGATTAAACTGGGAGTAAAATGTGTTATACAATCTAAAAATCATGCTTGAATTCTTTGTCTGTGGTCACACTGCAAGACTAATTTCTTGTGATCACATGTTGTCATTTGCTTTTCCTGAAGCCAAGTCTTCTATTTCTATTTCTCTATCTATCTGTTTCTAATTGTAATTTCTCAAAATGAATTTCTGAAAAAGAACTGCCAAAAAAAAAAAAACTAACTCTCTGAATTCATTTGCATCATGCGTAGTATTATTGATACCAAAACGAAGGGCTCAAGGGAGTTTCTGTTGAAATAAATCAAGACAAAAAAAAAAAAAAAAAAAAAAAAAAAAGAAATATGTGTTTTGTTGCTTCTTTAATTACATGCTCTAATAGTGTTTATTCTGTGTATTGTGCTTGAAGTCTCTCTTGTTAAAATTTAACCTTTGTTTACACACTGTCAGCACTCATTATGAGCCTGACTGGGGGATCCCTCTCTGTGCAGCAGTTCTTTTCTCAATGTATGTTTCTTATTCAGTGAACTTTGTGAAACCCTTTCACAACTGTACCTTTATACAAATAAACGTGAGTTCATGCGGGGGAAAAAAATGGGGCTCTGTTTGTGTTCATACTGTAGTGTCAAATGAGAGAGGACTTAGTTCTACTTCTGGTCCACTTCAGATTTTTAAATATTGCTTCAGCACTGCTGTAATCCTACTGAATCCACCAGTTTCTGTGAGAAAAATGGAGTCAAATACATGTTTTGTGCGTTTTGTTCGACATTTTTCCATTAGCCTCTAATGTGACATCATCTGTGAGGAGGAAGCACAGATGGTGTGAAATTGCCCATAGCCACAGATGTAGACTAAAGGCACTCCCACTGACCAAAGTCTCATTTAAGCCATCATCCTTTGTCAGCACCACTTTTCTTTTGTCCTTTCCATTTCAAAATGGGAAGTGGACTCTATTTGTACATATTACTGCTATATGAAGGCTTGCCTCTCACCTTCCTCTGGTAAATGGCAATCCAATCAGTGGTGGCAAACCACTTGTGGCCCTTGATATCATTGACTCCATTCCTGAGGTTGCCAAAGCGCTTGGTCAGGTCCACCTGCAGCAAATTTCTCAACAGATCCTTCAGGTCTGAGCTGAAGTGGGAGGGAAAGCGAACCTGCAAACAGTAAAAGTGGTGTGAGTGTGCGTTCACAAGCCAAGTGTTTTATACCTCATGCTATGATTTTTAAATAGACTGCTGGTGTCTGGCCTACAGCTGTGCTTTAGTGCAAGCCTACGAGTGGTGCGTAGTGTTGTGAGTGGTGCTGTTTGAATGACATTGTGCCCACCAATGCTGAATTTGGATTTGATTTGCCTGGTTCCGTCATGTCTGCTTGTTTGCACCACTCTACTTTTCCTTAGATTTTTCTGATGCACGAGCCATTTTTGTCCACAGGATTGCTTACCACTGGTAGTTTTTGCATGAAAGCCAGAGATGACAGCCAGTTGGGAGGTGCTAAAACTGGCCCGCCTAATGCAAACTGTGCCGCCATGTTCAAAGACTCTGAGGGGACATGCTTAGTTCCAGTGCTCTAATGAAAACCAACTGATGCTAGGAGCACTGTCTGCCTGATTTATACCATTTACTGCAGTCACATGACAAATGACTTGCTGAGGTGTACAATCTGGACGACAACTGGTGTATGCACCTAATAAACTGGCACATCTGTGGCTGAATACTGTTGTTTATGGGCTTTGAGATTACCTGAACACATGCTACAAGGTAGTAGTTATTTCTATGGCAGTGATCCCTAAACAGATACCCATCTACTGTCTAAATAAAATATGAAATGAAAACACTAAAATAAAAAAAATGATTATTTAGATAGTCTTCTCTAAACTCACCTTCCCTGATACAATCTTCTCGTAAATCTGAATAGGCTGGTCTGCAAAGAAGGGGGGGTAACCAGCAGCCATCTCATATATCAGCACTCCCAGAGCCCACCAATCCACTGCTTTATTGTAACCCTGGAAAGCACAAAGGAAATAAAAGGGCAGTCAGATATGACCTCAAACAAAAACTTACACTTTACAATGTTGACAATAGACAGTAAGCAGCACACTATACCACAGTTCTGGTGGCTTTTTTTCTTTCTTTAAATTATGTCCCATGTAGATTTGAGAACTCCTCTGCCCTTGATATAAAAAAACAGTGCTGTCCACCATGGGCCCAGCTGAACACTAACCTTACTGAGGATGATCTCTGGTGCCAGGTACTCTGGGGTCCCGCAAAGCGTCCAGGTTCGGCCCTTCACCCTTTTCGCAAATCCAAAATCTGTTACCTGAGAAAGAGAGGGTACAGCTCTCAGTACTGACCACACTCTGCAAGAAAACAGATACTAATCAAACAATAATTGTTGTTGATGGTTAAGAAAGGGAACATGCGATCCTTGCCTGTATGTAACCTTGCTGGTCAATGAGCAGGTTCTCCGGCTTCAGATCTCGGTAGATGAGGTCCAGTGAGTGAAGGTATTCGAAGGTCAGTACAATCTGGGCTGCGTAGAAGCGGGCGTGTGGTTCACTGCAAAACAGATCAGCCACAATATTTACAGTCAACCTGCAGCAGATGGAAATATTTAGGTTGAGTAAACTAAATGTCAGTTTACCTGAATCTACCGATTCTCCGTAAGTGCGAGAACATTTCACCCCCGGGTACATACTCCATTACCATATACAGATTACTGTTGTCCTGTAGAGAGATGAGCAAAGTTTTACTTTGACATGCAAAACACATACAAACAAGAAATGAACATGCTTAGAAGATGAACTCTGTAATGCATACCTTAAAAGAGTGCTCGAGTCGCACCAGAAAGGGAAAGCTGACAGCTTGCAGGATACGTTTCTCGTTCAGTGTGTGCTCTATCTGCTTCAGCTTCACTACCTGGGAGGGAAGAAGATGAACGCTTATTAAGGAAACACAGGTTATAAAAAATGGCTCATCAGACATGTTTAGAATCATATGAGAAATATAAGATGGAGTCAAGAATTCATATTTATTAGTATTCCTCTATAAAATCATGCTTTAAGTACTGTACCTTCTGTTTGTCAAGTATTTTCATAGCAAAATGTTGGCCCGTCTCTTTGTGTTTAACCAGCATGACTCGACCAAATGAACCAGTGCCTAAGGTCTTCAAACGCTCAAAGTGGTCCAATGCCGCAGTTTGCTGAGGGGCAGAAGAGGATAGTGTGCATAACATTTTACTAGCAACATCCAATAACGAGCCTGTCTTTAGTTAAACTATTTCACTAAATGATACCTCAGCTAAAATATAATATCATGTCAGTAACAAGTATTATTCCTGTTGTTTTAATGTGAATTAAACAAGCTGAATTAGGCATTTCATTTTGTTCATTGAGCTGATATAAGAGGTGCAGCCACTGTGGAAATAAATATATATCCACATTAGCCCAGCAGAGGGTGCAATACCCCTTTAGAATAAATTGGAATTAATTTGATCATGGGCGGGGCTACTCCCATGAGTCTGCCTGAGAGAGTGAACAAGCACGTGAAAATAGTCTGGTTAATACAAGATGCATCATAAAATGCATTATCACACTGATGTGTCTCAACACACCAAAATGAAAACAATATTAGCAGAAGTACAATAATAAAGACTATAAAATGTAATGTACAGTTCTAATGACTGAATAAAACTATGAAAATGTTGAGGATTAGACAGAAAAAAAAAAGAAGGAATTCTCATTCGTTCTCTCACCTGTGCTGGATTCTCCCATTTCTTCAAGAAATCTTCTTTGGCTTTGGCAAGAAACTCCTTCACTATAATTAGAAACAAATTGCATATTCATTAGAGAGATTGTGTGTTTTAAAAACCAGACTTTGACATAAGTTAATCACCAAGACCCAGAGAATACCACAACATCTGTGTATGACAATTATGTGGAGGAATTTGCAGGATATTCCAGCCAAATGAGCATGATACATGTTATGCGCCTATGTGTACATTGACATAAAAACCCTCTATATGATCAGCCGATCAAGGTCAGTCACCTAGCTCCACTGGCTTGGACTTTCTCTGATTTTGGGATCCAAACAACTGCAACCATTAAAGTGAACGCGGTACTATAAAACCAGCTGAAATAGTGAATTAAACTAATGCTGAAGTTTGTCTTGCTGAAGGTAAAAATACACCCTTTTACCCAGAGAATAAATTACTACAAATTAATTCCACTCCTTTACTATGACCCACCTAAATCATCACAGGTGCAGAGAATTGTTTAGAAGCCACATACGCAAAAAAGATGAAGAGATCACCGGAATAAAGTCAAAGAGTTTTTAGATTAAATACACCTGTAACTGTAAGGTCCAACAGCTGGTGAGTCAATTTCCTTGCAAAAAGTCCAATGAATGAAGACAAATGGACATTTCAAACCCAATCAAACCAAAATAATGGCTAAAGTATTGCACAGTTGTAAATCTGTGTTGTGCAGCTCACCCTCCAAATCAGAGTCTACAGAAGCTGCAGGGTTCCATGGCTGAGATGGAAGAATGTGTACGACAACAGTTAGCCGGGTACTTCACAAGTCACAGCATTTTAGGAAAGTGGCAAAGAGAAAGCCACTTGTGTGACATCTCAGCAAGTGTTTACCAGAAGGCATGTGAGACACTCTGAAACAAAGTGCAGAAGTTCAATGGCATGTTAAGACAAAAAAGAAAAAAAAGAAAATCAAGCTTTTTAACCATTACTCTAAATACTATGTTCAGCGAGAGCAAAACAGTGCCAGCATCATGATGTGGGGAAGAGTCTCTGTAGCAGTAAGGCTTCTGAAGTAAACTAAGTGCAGCAAAATACACAGAAATCCTGCAAGAAAACCTTCAGCGAATGTCTGACTTAAGAGACTCATTTTCAAGCAAGGCACCAACATTTAAAGCCAAAGCTGCATATGAATGACTTAAACATCCTGAAGTGGCCACGTCAGCATGTAGACCATAATCTTATCTAGAATTTATGGCAGCATGTGGACATTGGTATTCAATCAATGTCCATACAGGTTGAAAGAAAACCTGAGCATTTCTGCAAAGAGGACATTAGGAGTGTGTGCACATGCTCGAGACAGCCGCTGGCCCTACACCACAAAACGTCATGCTTGTGCATTATGGCAAAAGATAGATTTAGACAAGAGTGACCTTTTTCTGAAAAATTTCAAGTTGATCTAAACTTGAGAGGCAGTTCTGACCAATCAGACTCTTATGGAAGCTATGGACGTATCTTGGGTGTGATGACAGCAGAAAGAGACTGTTCGTTTACAATGATGGCGGCTCCTAAAGAGTTTAGCATAGATGCTGCTATAGCATCAGTTATATCATAACTGGAGAGCATTTATTCATTGATGGAAGAGCAGAGAACAGAACTTGGGCAAGAGTTTAATTTACAAAATGTGCTGGTAGTGAAAAAAATAGCAAGGATGCAGAATCTGATTGGTTGAAGTCAGCCTGCGATAGATGGTGATAGACAGATGGTTCATCCAATCACCTGCCAAGTATTTTTGAAAGTGTCTGCCCTCTTCCAAACAGTTTCCAACAAAACCTTCCCAGATGGTTTTGTGTGATAAACCATCTGTCGAGTCAAGTTAAAGTTGATCTCAATTAGAAAACAAAATTTTGACTTTGATTTTCTTTTACACATATGGTCCAAATTTTCTGAGCTTTGACATGTGTCATTAAACCCACACAAAACAAACCAATATTCAAAAGCAGACTGTTAGCTCTGAAGTCAAGGGTCCTGCACTTATGAATGCACTTATGTGGGAGAAAAACATTGATCTGGAATAATAAATCGATCAGTGCCAAGAGTGCAGTTTAACATGAGGCCAGAATGCCTTTGGAAGAAACCTACACCCGGTCTCTGTGAACACAGGTTAGGACTTGGCAATGCAATAATACAAATGCAGCAGTGTGCATGCACACACATACATGTTATTACAGGCCAAAAGACTACATGCCTGTGAACACAATTTGACAGCACACATAGTGTCATATGGACAAGTTCATTTTTCTTGTCCTTATCTTTATGAGGCTAAACACTGTTGTCTGTGGGAACATGCAGATAACCAGTCCTTCCTCATTCCTCGTTACTGTCTGTGCACTAGTTTTAAGGGACATAGCCACCCTAGCAGCCGAGGAAGCACTGTTATTTCAGATGTTATGGTTGAGGTTGTATATGTAGAAATACTGTTGGAAAAACAACTACAGTTTAAATTTAAATTTATTGTGGTGTTTGATTACTACAGTGAATATGAAGAAAGAGCAGAGAAAAACTCAGGCTACTCTGTAAATAGTACACATTCACTTTACTGGTTTAATATTTTGGACAAAAGATTTCACACATAAAGAACTGAACCCAAAGTAGAAATAAGGATAATTACAATAATACAAAAAATTATTTATACTAGTTCTTCATAAATGAAGAACTGAAAAACAGTGGAAACACAAACCATCTCAGGATAATGTGGAATGTCTGTCTGTCTAGGTAATCGATGCAAAACAGCCCAGGGCACACTTTAAATAAAGCCAGTCAGCTGTCAATAGTGAAAGTGCACAGCAATTTATTCATCAACTTTGTGATATGAATATTCAAACTAATGGGATTTTGCAGTGATATGTTCAAATCAGAAATCAGTGGCAACTATCTGCACATAAATTTCTCATGAGAACATTTGTGCATCTCTTGCACACATACACTCAAAACTAAATGAAGCTTAATCCTCATTTAGCTAATGTGATTTCCTGCAAATTCTCCAAAGACTAGCAGCTCCAACAATAGGATGGGAGAAAGCCAGCAAGAACGGCAAAGACCAAAGTTCGCATAAACATGTCGAGACACTGTTGCTCCCACAGAGAGCAGTGGAAGCAGATCGGTCGCCAGGGAGAAAACATTTCCCGAGAAACTTGCTCAACTCCCACTTCCAAGCACAATGAGCCACAAATGGAGCTATTCCCGTCATCACTTGAAGCTGCTAAGAAAAAAGACGTGGGTGCTGCTGCAAAAGTAGCTGGGAGCTAAATAGCCAAATCAACAGCTGTCTTTAAGGAAATATCATTCATTCAGACTCTCTCTCTGTAAGATTTAGGAGGCTTGGCCGCCATGACTACCCAGGGGAGAATCAGGTGATAAGCTCATGTTCAATACCCTGATTCTCCTATAAACCCAAATTCCTTACCATCTGGGATGACTATTGGTACCTCTGGTGCTGCATCTGCCGAGCGCGACCCGGATTCACTTGAGCGCGAGGATGACTCCCTCTTCCCTGCATGCCTTCTGGAGCTCTTCCTGTCACACATTAGCCCTGCAAAGTCTCCCCAGTTCTTCTTCCTTGGCCTCTTCCTCACAGCCACTGACTCATGACCTATCCTCCCCCTCTGAGAGCACTCTGGTCAGATCAGCTGCCCCACTCATCCACAGAAACCAGTCAAGTGTCCTTGCTGGAAGGATGTGTTCAGTCTTTTCCGTGACTGTCACTTTGCTGGGTACCAAGTTCGGAAAGTTGCATCCACCTCCAACGTGCAGTCAAACATAGCATGGAGAGCAGCACTGCTCCCGTTACACTTGCATAGAGCAATTAGACCCTTGCTTGGTTTGTATCAATATTTATTCTGCACACAAAGTACTCTCTGCTGTTCCCTCTCATGTCAACCACACATGCAAAAACACACACACACACACAATGCACACACAGAGGCTATATATTGATCCAAACAGGGGCATAATCATCTGGGGGAGGGGCATAAAACACTAGCTGGTATATTTATCCAACCCAGAGAGTCCTATGGAAAACTAGGCCTAAGTGAAGACCCTTGAGATGAACAAGACACATCTACATGCAACTAAAACTTTCCCTAATTAGCAGAACCAATCAGATGTCACATCTGCAATGAAAAACTTTCAGGGCTGATCTGGGTGTTTTCAAAAACATAAAAGTAACTCTCTCAGGAGACACCAGCAAAGCAGGAGTCCACAAACCGCTGTGAAACTTTTTCTCCCTGCCCAAATGCACCAGAGAGTCTGTGGAGTGCCAGTGCTGAATTGATCCTCCAAAAATCAATCCTACATCTCTCCCCTGGGCCTCACTGCCCCACTCTGACGCAGGAACAGAAGGGTTATATTGGGGCGAGCTGACCGACATTTAACTGTGAAGCGCGCCAAATCAGGTCCCAATCTACACCAGGCCTTGTTCAGATAGCATATGGTGCATAAGAAAACAGTCAGAGGGGAAACCGAGCTGCATGTGAACCAGTAAGGTGTTTATGTATGTGTAAACATGAGAAATAAATGGTAGTCATCAGCTGAATACTGGCAGTAGACATTTCACTGTGACTGGTGAGCAAGCAGCTACTGACTAAACCACCAATGAGAAGCCGTTTTGTGTACTACTGTTGGAACTGAGCTGGCTAATACAGAAGCACAGAAGCAGACAGACTGAGCTGATGGTCATTGTGCAATGTTCTATTCACATCTATTCAAATGCATGCAGAGCACTGGTTAAGTGCCTGAATCCATCCATTTTATTGTATGATTGTTATTTAAATTGCTCAGAATCGCATTGACACCTCAGCTAAAAAAGTCTAACTTTGTTAGTTTCCATACAGGAGTGGCTTTTATACAGACATATATGACAAAAAGTAAACCTTCAAAAGTGAAGTTTTATGGTTGTGCTGAACTAAAACAGAGCAGGTTCAGTAAGTATAGCCCATCACTACATAGTTATTTTTACATTTACAAATCTAATTCGTTCCCAACTTAGCCAAGTACATATACAGTAACTAATGAACATTTTACACTGTCTACTTTGACAACAAAAATTATTCCCTACATTTCTGCTGTTCCTCATTTCTGCAGCATGGTATCATACTATGCTATGCTTTATTTATAGTAGAGTATAAATAATTTCAGTAGCACCACCTATGTGGCTACAGCTTTAGAAGATTAAGCACAACAGACACAAAGATTCACACTACTACCACGCCTGTTGAGGTGAGAATCCAAAAGAAACTACTGTGCCTTGCGTGATCACTCTATCCTCAGTTTTGCTTTGCTTGCTGCTGAATTCTGCATCTCCGGATTGTTCCAAGGCAGCATGTTAGCTTGCCAACAGTGCTGTAAGCTTATCTGAGGTGGCTGATTGGCATTTCAAACGTAAGGTCCACTGGTAATCAGTGTAGGCTTATAACAAAGCCCCTTTTACTGGAGACAGGAAGTGATGAGCGATCCAAACACAAACCTGCCCCTATTACACAAACCAGCTGCGTGCAGAGCAGGGGCAGGACATGAACCATAGGTTATTTATAGACTGAGGGAGTTGCACTTTGACAGGGTGCCACCTCATTATATGGCCAAATCCAAAGCGCACAAGATTCAATATAACCATCCCTTGTGTCATCACTGGTTATGAGGATGGGCTTGATCAGATGTGGAAAAAGTGTGTGAAGTACAGAAAAATATTCACAGGCTATCAAACACTAAAACAATCAGACAGACTTACAAGAGCAGTGGAAAAGACAATGATACAAGAGTGTTGTAACAAATAATAAAGTCTGTGTGTGTTAGGATTAATTCAGCGTCACACTGCGTAACAGTTTAAGGCTGACAGTGTTATACTGTACACCATGGCAGCTGACAGACACTTCCACAATAACTAAGAAATGTTTTCCTTTGAAGTGTACCTTGAAAACAATAGCTAACAGAGAAAAGATGAACAAAAGGCTGCTCTGTATGTGTGTGTGTGTATACATCAATATATGCACGCACACACAAACACACACATCTTGGTTTCTGGCAATAATACCAGTAAAACCAATGTCTGCCAGCACTAATGATCACTCCACCAAAGCCAACAGATACTTAACTCACCAGGTCATGAAGTGAGTTTAGTAACAAACATTATCAATAAAATAATAATAATAATAATAATAATAATAATAATAATAATAACAACAACAACAGCTTAATTATCTGTTAAACGAATGAGCTAGAGCACAGCTTATGATTGGCTAAGCTAGTGGGACATAACATAGCATGAACCACAGCTCCACCCCTAACCCGTGCTCCTGTCGAGCTCCAGAATGAAGACTCACTCCAGCAGCAAGCCTCTAGCTCCTCCTGTGGTTGGTCATATCTGCCGTCTCCACTGCCTGTGTCCCCTAAACAGGGCCCAGCTCGGTGAAACAGCCTTCCTGCCAGCCTGTGAATAACAGACATCCTAAAAGGCTGGAGGAAGCAAGCTGATAGCCTGTGTAGCGTCTCAGCACTGCAGTACGTCCAGATGCTTTAACAAGCGGGAAATCCAGAATATGTGATGCCAACAGCGTCTTAAAGGCCCAAACTTAAAGCTATCCTGGTTGGCTGTGCTTAGTTTATAGAGCAGTAGAGACGATGACCAACTGTGCAGAGCTTGGGCTGGACCTTCCTTGCTCCTTCACTTCCTGCTGCAGTTCACAGTGTCTGTCCGCCCTGCTTCTTCCTGTGGGCCAGAAATCAGCTTTGTATACTAGAGCAGCGGCTCTCTGCTTGTCTTCTCCAGCCTGGAAAGTTCAGAGGAAACAGACCTTGTGCACCTGAAACAGCTCTCAACACTCTCTTTCCATTTTCCGTAGAAACCAAAATGAGCTGCCATGTTGTCCTTAATCTCTAGCTGCGCTGTGGAAAACTACGCTCCTGGGTGTGGGCTCTGGACCCCTGGTCTGCACCTGTCTCTGGGGATCAGGGTGGGTCCAGAGCGATCAGGCTGATAAGGATGTGAAGCATGGCATGTCAACAAACCTCCCACTAGCAGTGCCTCCTATGTCCTTGCTTCTAACCTACAATTTTAACTACTTATAAAGCATTTTAAAAAAAACAACCTTTGAGCTTGAACACCTGAAAGTCATGGCCTTTGTTACAGGGGCTACCACCGATGGGTTAAAGTTACAGAGTTACTGGAGGCCATTCTTCACACCTACTCTCTACCAGCAACAAGGAGCTGACACTCATTTTGCAGATACCTGTTCAGACTTTGCACACTTGAGCGTTATTTATAGTGTCATGGATAAAAACATAAAATTGTGTTCTCCCAGGGCTTCTCCAAGGCCAGTGCTCCTGACTGGGAGAGGAGAGTGAGTTAACAAGCAATTTATTGAGAAATTGAATTCAATTTTTCCCTGGTTTAGTAGTTAACACTTACATTCATATTTATATGTAAGTGTCATTTATTTTGTTGAATGCCTCTTAATTTCCTTTTTAAATGTGCTAATAGTAACTGTTTTCAATCTGATGATTGATAAGCCCATTAACAATATATAAAGTTGTGGGGAGCAATCGAGCACACAAAACGGTTAACAAGACCAGAGCATCCCTTGCTCTATGTCACGCACACAAACATTTGCGCACACGTACTGGGTGACACATACAAGTGCCCTTGTTCTAAATGCTGCTCATCACATGATGTTCAAGAGACTCCTCAACTCCCAAGTTTCTGCCTGGAGAGGATCACCCTCATGCATCATATGACCCTGTCCTGGTGGCTTTTTCCTTCTCTGATAACAACCAACTCCCTCTACTCACTTACTCTGAAATGCAGTCTGTGAGACTCAGTGCTCTGGTCCACATTGGATTAAAATTCAACTCATCACTTGAAATATCTTAAAATCTGCATTACTTCTACACATATCATTTCTCCATACACAGAGGAACGTTTTGTCCTGAAGTAACTGGGTTATTAAAAAGTGCACAAGAAAACAACTCCACACCAGGGTCTAGGTTTGCAATGTTATTGCAGCCTTTCAAAACCTTATGAGAGGAGGGGGAAAAAACATCTGCAAGACATGAACCACAAAGAAACCTATGACTGTTGTATAAGGCTAGCTGTTGTCATCCTCGCTGGTACCTCTGAATATAACCTGGGGCTTTTAATCACGAGCTTTCCCACAGAATCAGCGGAGAGAATGAATAACATCCTCTGCTGTTCAGTTAGGATGAACACGGTGTCACAGTAAAACAGTTAAAGTTTATATGTGAATATGAATGGCCACATGTTCTCTTTCATAGGGTCTCACCTAAAGTTGACAGTGCAGCAAAGTTTAGCATATTCTGCTCGATCACTTCGAAAACAGTGCAATATGTCGTATTGTGGAGGGTCTCTGGGCCTCGATGCATTGCACAGGTGTTAAGTTGTACTTTATATTTCGCTGCCATTATAGGAAACAGGAAATAACTACAGCGAACCCATCCAACGACAGGCGGCATGATATAGCCAGCTGCTGCAGCCATGGGTTAAGGGTACTCACCGCTCTCCATCTCATTGCCCTTCTTTGCGGTGGGCGTGTTGCCCATGATGGCAGGCTGATGGTGGAGTCCCTGGGTTCGGGCTGAGTTTTCCTTCACAAGTCGTAGAGTGATGCTACACTGCTAACACAGTCGCTGGGCTCAATGAGGCTGACAGCTAGCTACTAGCTAACAGCTATCATTATTAGCTAATGAGTGTAAATATATTTTTTCCAACGCTCTTCCGCAGTGGGTTCGGAAAACCCCAGCCAAGCGAGTATATCCAAGTCTGCAGCTAACAGTAATGCTTTAAGTTAGCTAGGCTAGCACGACAGCTAACTCTAGCAGAGATGGCCAGTGACTGTTAGCTTGTTAGCGTTAGCCTGTCAATTTCCAAGCGAGCACCGGCCAATCAAGACGACACTCGACTGTCCTTTATTTCCAGAAACGGCTTGGTTTATCCAAAATCCAGTCCGGAGCATTAGACGGATCGCCGACAATTGTTTTCCGTATGTCTAATGAGCAAGCTAGGGTTAGCTTTCAGCGTCCCTTGCAATCGTATCCTGGCCTGACCTACCCAGGTGCTATCTCTATGTAAGCAGGCCTTTTCAGTTGAGATCCAGATAACAAAAGTGGTGTCCGGGTTATTCGTTTTTTCAGCTGTTGGTTATTTCAAATTGACATCCCTCCATTCGTCCCGAAACCAGCCGTCAAATGCAATGGTTTCCTGGGGCCGACCATCTGATAGTCGATTCCTAAGATCAACAGACCCCTTCCATTAATCTTCAGACCGCAAGGGAAACTCCAGTCATCCATCCAGCGAGTCCCGCCTCTGACTGGATCTGATTGGCTACATTCACAGATATTTACGTGACAGAAGTCGCAGTTCAAGTGTTGATTGGATATGCGTCAATACATCCAATAATTGCATGGATGCGATTCGCCTGTGAAATGATTTTGTTCCGCCCCCCAGACTTGCTAGAACCCAATACGCCCAAGTCTATAGCTATTTTTTTTTTTTTACATTTTTGCCTTAAATTATCAGCTGTTTGACTGAGTTTCGTACAGAACACAAATCTACCGCAGCGACCTTGCTATCGTCATGCGATTTACAGTGCAGAAGTTTTCAAAGCCTGTAGCCTATATAACCGCCCCTTTTACCCAACCGATCTATGATTGGGTGTGACGGTAACAGACTATTTTTAGTAAAATGTTAAATTATAAGGGGATACTCACTCTGATATTTTTGTTAAAAAGTTGGGACTCTGCTGTGTTTAACGTTATAATGAAAAACAAATTAAGTACGTGTGGTAAGTACTAGGACAAGGACAAGAGCAAAAATATATATTTTCACAGCAAATATACTCAAAAGCGGCTTGATTACTGGTTTCTACCAAAGTAGTTACACGTGAAGACAGAATAAGTCCAATAATTAGCAGGGACACAGTTCTCACTATGACACAGATACATAACAAATACAATGTTATTTTATTTGGAACACAAAATTGCAAACAGAAAAACATGGAGGAAGTGATACAGCCCGTACAAAGCCCATCCGAAACTCCACAATCTAAGTGGGAAAGGTTTAAGTGCAAAAGGAATTTGAACACAATATAACGGCAGATTATCAAATTCCTGTACAGCAACATATTGCAATTTATTTGCCTATTGCTTCAGTGCTGAAATCCTCTTAAATGGGTACAAATCCATTTTGCACCAACTGAAAAGGAAGGAAGGAGGGACAATCACACCACAGCTTTCTGCTCTGTTTCAGTTCAGCTGCATTATTTCATAGTTGCCATTTTCCCTTCCATGAGTTAAACTATTTCAATATTGCTTTCAGCATCATGGCAAGGAACTCACAGCTATTAGTGATGATTATTCCATTGGGATGTTTATAATCTTCCTTGGAACAAACACTCTTCTGAAGCCCAAGGTGAAAGTTCATTTGTGACAACAAGCCTCAGGAAAATAAGGGCAGCTGTAAGGCAAAGATGTTTGTACATCCACACTAGAATGTCCACAGGCATTCTTCAGAAATAAGGATTCGTGCTGTGATTTATCACCTTTCCGGTCATTTCTACATCTTTCGGGCCATCTCTATAAGCAGTCCATAGAGTTATCTGGTAGTATCCCCAAGGGTGGGGCCTTGCCTGGAAGGCAGGATGGAGGGAGCATGGAATTTGATGTGGGATCCACATTTTCAGAGTCTTCCATTCGCTCTGCGCAGCCTTCCCAGTTTATATGGAATCTGGTAACACGTGGGTTTGATGCCAGAATATTTCTCTGAAGCTGTGAAGGAAATATGGGAATAGAAATAAATATAACACCATGTTATTATTCAATCAATCTGAATTTAGTTATATCTTATCTAACATGCACATTATTTCTATTATTTTTACATGTTAATGTGGTTTTTAAGTGCAACTGGAATGAGATTTTAGATCATTTAATCATTTCTGAACTTGGAAGAAAAAAAAAAAATACATCCCACTTTTGGCATCTAGACTCAGGGCACGAAAGTGTGAACTCTGTAGATCAGAATGATACAAAAAGTACCAAATAGAATTTCTTCAACAATGAATAATCACATCAACTACAGTATATACTATCCTACACGAAACTACACATTTGCAACTGCCATCACTGTAATCCCTCATCCTGATATTTGCTTTTACACCTGTGAGTGAAAGGTTTCATTCCAAATGTCAGCCACCTTAAAAATGTGACACCTACAAACAAAATCCTTTGTCATTACAGCAAAAATCACAGTGGCCTATTACTGAAGTTACCATCAGAATTAACAAAACTGCTTACAGAAAAGAAACATTTTGCTTAACTCATTGTATAATCAAGGGGATTTTTAAAGGATCAACCGTTCTTAGCATCTTTGTTTCAAAGTGCAGTCTCTGCAGAATGAAACGATTCAGTTGCTGCTTGACAACTACCTTTGTTCTTGCTATTTTAGGGATGAAAACAACATATTTTTTAAAATGGTTGTGTAGTATATTATATCTTCCACCAATTAAAAATATGAATTAATGATGGATCGTGTTTAAGAAACTTTTTAGGTTGACTTTATAGCAAAATTAGTTCACAACTGTTCTTCAACCAGACAGAGCACTAAACATTCAAGCTCATAAAATATTATTTTTATGATAGTATTTCTTAAAACCACTGAAATAAGTATTAGGCATACTCGTTGGCATCAGAACTGATTATCCAGAAATCAACCATTAGTCTGACCTGAGTGTAGTCTGGCTTGATTGGTGGATTTTCACGAAGCTCGGGGTCCGTGTATTCATTGTTCACATAGTAACCAATGCGAATGAATTCCTGGCCACGATATGTGCAGGTAATCAGCACTACAGTTACACCAACAGCGTCACTTTCAGGGATCAATCCAGTGTTTGGGGCATCAGCCTGTTAAAAGGGAAACAATACAAGGATGTACAAAAATATGAGGTGTATGTTCATTTCAGGGAATCTCTACCACTAAGTCTATTTTTACCATATATTGTGTATATGTGGTTTATAATATGAATTATGCCAATGGCACAACTGGCCTTAAAGTACTTAAATTAACTGCTTCTCGGTGAATCAATAATTATAGAATATGCAGTGGTATCAACAGATAGGGGAACTTAAAAAAAAAATACAAATACATATTACGTTTGCTGACCATTTACAGAAACAATCCAGCTTCTCTGAGTAATTAACCAGCCATTTTCAAAGGAAACCTGCATGGAACTCCTCCAGCAAAATTTGCTGTTTGTTTGTATTACAGTTTCACAATACATGGAAGTAGCTTCCACTGGATTAATATATTTATTAACATATAAATATATAACATTTTATTATATGCAAAACAACAAATTCTGTCCCATAATAATATATAAAACCTGATCTTTAAAACTGCTCTGGGTATGATTAGAAAGCTATGCAGGATAAAAGAGTTCTCCAGAATTTTAAAGAGACAATGCAATTGCCAACGATGAAGGTGTAACAGAACACAATAAGATGTGATGATATTATTGTTACCAGTATTTACTATACATGGCTTAAAAAGCACAGTTTCAGTTATTTACCCTACCAAACACACCTGAAACACAAACATATGTCTCCCAGCAGGAACGGGGCCGACCAGGACAGAGTCAAGGATTTGGTCATACTCTTCACTCTCTGCTGAGCCAACATAGATGATTTTCCACTCCAGGTCTATAAAACAAAATTAAGTAAACTGATGTTATGTTTCTTTATAAAATGTGAAATGATAAATGCGCTGTTGAGACAATTAGTCCATGAACTGATGGTGATCAACAGAAAATTTGCCAGTTGCAATTGAGAAGAGACTCATCATATTAGTCATTTATCAAGAAAAATGCCAAACACGGCTTGAGAAAAGCTTCTCATTCACAAGAATTAATAGTTTTTCTCAGTTTCATCTGTACTAATCATATGATTATGCATACATTTACCATAACAGACAACTGGGATACAAAGAAATGTGTCCAGAGATTGTCCCATACATAAATTTACAAAGGCAAAACTTAATAAGCAAGCCAGTGTATTATGAACAGTAAAGCAAACAACAAAGCTGGTGGTATACCCACTAGCAATACAATAAGTTGTCAGTTTATTAGGAACACAGAGCTACAACTGCAACCAAGGTTTGGACTCTAAGTGCTGAAAAAGTAGATTAAAATAGACACTGAACTATGAAATCTACAATCCATTCATGGGTATTAGTAAAATTGTACTGTTATGGTAAATGGGTAAAAGGACTTGCACTTATATAGTGCTTTTCTAGTATTACTGACCACTCAAAGCGCTTCACAATACTTGCCACATTCACTCACACATTCATACACTGATGGAACAGCCATCAGGGGCAATGTGGGGTTCAGTATCTTGCCCAAGGACACTTCGACATGCAGCCTGGAGGAGCCGGGGATCGAACCACCGACCTTCTAATTTGTGGACGACCCGCTCTACCTCCGTGCAATACTATACAAATACTTTCACAATACTTAAGGGCTGAATGTGTAACTTAAAAGGTGTGACATGGATGTATTTCAAGGTCTAGTAATGGTGTGCATTAGCATATTCTGAAGTTTCACTGAACGAAAAGATCTGAGTTAGATAACTTTGAGATGTGGTCACCGTGGGAAACACATTCAGTTAAGCTGTGTGACCTTACTTTACTATTGCCTTGTTTGTTGACGTTATCTCTCTCAACCCTGAAGACTTTCTGGTTAAAGTTAGCTACTGTAGCTAATACTGCGTTAGCCATTAGCAATTTTACACAGACTGAAATAGCTCACGCTTTGGCCTCAGAGAGTCAATAATGATAGTTTTCCTGTGATGGCACCTACCTTCGGGGAGGTCCTCCATACACTCAAACGTTATTTCAAACTGAAAAGGGTTTCCAAAGGGACTCGGGTTATCCAGGACAGCCACATTCAGCACCTGCACCTTCGCCATTGTTGCTGGAGCGCTAAAACGAGGCTAACCGAAAACAAACGTTCAAACCAGTTTCCCGGGGAATGCTTCAAAAGCTACACTACCACAACAAAGACAAAATAACCAGCGTCAACAGTATTATCTACCAAACACCTGTGCTTACACTCAACTTAAGCTTTATTTTTACGACTAAATGCACATTACTCACTTAATTTGCAGTAAAACGAGCTCACATTAAATTTGAGGATAGATATACCGCTCTCCCGCCGATTGACTGTCCTGCCGCGCCTACGGCAAGCGGTACGTGCGTGGTAGAGGGGCCACCTCCATCAGAGGAAAGGCAAAGTGCCTATATTGGCCCCTAGTGGCACGATATTAGAGGAGCGGGCTTAAAAAAAACTGTCTGCACATAAGCTTTCATTACTTACTGTAATTATTTCAACCATCAACACACAATTCATGTCCTTCCAAAGTACTAAATCAAGTTGCAAGCAGTAGTGAAACATGGCATAAGCTTCTGATCTATCTACTCTCAAGTCAGTCCACAGTTGCAGGTATTTTGTTGCTGTTTTGATAACCAATACTTGAGCATAATTACCTTAGGTTGGGCGGTACAAGTAGAATTAAACACCCCCGAAAAGGATGGACACCAGGCACATCATAATACTGCCTAATGCAGTCAAATCCAATACAACCTTCGAAATTATCCTTTAAACAGTTCCCCTCGGAAGAGATATTGATATATAAACCTTTCACAAAAATAATATTTACTGTAAAACTGTTGCCAGCCTGTCAGTGTACATTTAATTTCCACACCCTGTGTAAACTATGTGCCTGTAGTGATAGTCTATGAGACAATTGACTGATACAGACTTTCAGTAGAAAAATGTTCACTTTGCTTTATGTACCTGTGAAGAAATCCACATATACCAGCAGGGTAAAGAATGTCAGTCATCCCACTAAGCATGTACTGTTTTTATACAGAATGTGCTCTCCACTGGACAGTATGGGTCAAACTTGGAGAGACTTGGCAGAAACTTTGTATTCCATTCCACAAAATTAAGCCTACTGGCATGTGATCCAGAAGTGACTGACTTAGAGAATTTTGAAAAATATGCAGGACGAATGAATAAATTAACAAATAGAAAAACAAGGTGATAGATGGATAGATAAATAAAAAGTTAAAGGCTTACAACTTGTCCATAGCTTTTCTAGAGTGAAGACAGTGAAAAATGCTCATACAGGAATAAGCCTTATGAAATTACAATGAAATTTGAAAATTGAATGAATCTTCACTGAATTGAACAACCACCCACATATTCTTTGAAAAGACTAATATGGATAAATATATCTTGCGCATTCAATGAAAATGTCTTTTTCAGTGAAAAAGACACTGAACATTTTGTCAGCCATGACTATGATCTCTAATCATATACTACATTAAGATCAACACTGTAAATCACACAGAAAAGCATGAGTATGAGTCTCCAATTTTGAAATATAGGCTATAGATAGGACAGTAAAAAGTGCACAAAAATGATATGGTCAGAACAACAACAGACTGACTCACTGCTGTAATTTTGCAGAAGAGACTTTTTCTGCTTTTCCAAAACGCCTCAGTGCCCTCACACATCCTCCAAATGAAAACTGTCTGACCACCACAGATTAGGCCTGAAGCAGCCTACATTTTCCTTGCCCCCTCCGAGTCTGAGAAGGGGAGATTAGGTGAGGATTAGAGCCCACTGGACCAGCTGGCCGCCGAATTCATCCTTAAAATATCTCAGGAATGTAGATATCCTTTCACATGTTGGGGAAACATGAAACCTCGCGGAGGCGCTATTTCGTGCCACCACCATCAGACAGGTTGCTAGGTAAGAGCATGGGCACAGACTACAGTCAAACATTGTACTCCAGCAGGCTGGAACAAGTGGGACCAACCTGCCATCATACTGTACTATTACCAAAAGAAAAAAACAGTTCAAATCAAGTATCAGAAGCTAAACAGGAAATAGCCTACGCCACAAACGTGATTTAAGTTATTTCTAGATATTATTCAGTATAACTGGGGGACGTTTTTTTTTTTAAAGACAACAGGAGAAATCGGGTCTGTTCTGCTCCAGTACACCGCGTTTTTCTTTTCGTCTTTGTACAAAGGAGGATCTGTCCGCTCTGCTGCAGGTAGATAACTGCGCCCAGGTAATGTAACATGAAACTGAACCATGTGACCAATGGCGATTTGAAGAGTAGACGAAAAAAAACTGCTTTCCATAAAGTACCAACTGGTGGTGCAAGTCGAGGATGTAGTTGACACTGACGGATCTATTCTTTCGCAGATGTACGGAAAACCTTTTTTTTTTTAATGCCTTGGGATGTTACCTGTCATTTTCATTGGACTAAACCATTTGTTGCAGTTTCATTTTTGACAAGGTGAGGCGGAAGCAACATGGTACATTCGTGAGGAATCAACCTGCTCGGTGTTTTCCGTTTTGCTTTGGCCACCTGAAAACAGCTGGATCATGGGTATGTGTTCATAAAGTGGAAAGTTAACTTTACAACATATTTGCCCTCTTCATTTTTAGAAAATATAATAATAATGTTGCAAATGAGAAGAGGTTTAACTTTAGTGCTGCATGTAGGTTTTAATGCATGTGCTATTAATAGCTTTCCTGTGGTCTGAGCAGGTTTATGGTGATTCAACATCAGGCTGAATGTGTGACTCAGTGGCTGTATGGTGTCAGCTGCTTTACTAAACCTCAGAGTAAATGAGTCTGTAGGAGTTTCGGGGTGAATTCAAGAAAGGCACATTTGTCTCTTCATTACTGACAATAATGTGTCTTCAGCTGTTCAAGGAGGACGATAAATCCACACAGTGAATGTCGTCCTAATGAAATGGACCCAAGCTGATGCCCTTAAAGTCCCAGCCTGCCCTCACTCGGCCCTGCTGGCCACGGGTAGAGATGGCAGCGTATCCGGATGTGCTGGCCGTCCCTGGTGTTGTGGTTGGGAGTGTTTTACTGCTCGTACTGAGCAGTAATCCTGTGTGGGGTGAGTCAGTAACCATCTCTTCATCCTCGGCACTCCCACCTCCCACACAGATAAACCATCATCCTTCTGACCACACCTACACACACACACACACACACACACACACACGCACATTAAATCCCACAATTATGAATAAAAAAACATCTTAGGAGACATTCCAGAGGAAATCTGAAACATGAGCAGACTTGTCAGCAAGCATTGAAATAAGAAATGGATTAAGAAAGATGTGCCATATTAGAAAGAGGTGCATTTATATCCAGTCTTAGCCTGATATCAATTATTGCACATACAAGAGATTCCTCTTTTGCAATATGTCTTTTCGAGCATGACTGCCCCCTCCTGCAACCCACCCACCCCACCCCCTTTTGTTATCAGGTTGTACTTTTGTCCATGCAAAGTTTACTATTTGCCTTAGTGAATGATTGACTGAGAAAATTGAAAAAATAAGGTTTGGTTTAAGTTTCCAAAATAACACTTCCTTTTTTTCTAAGTAATTGCTGCAATGCTTTGCACAAACAAACAAAACAACAGTAGATTTGAATTTTTTTCTCCATATTTCAAACCACTGTGTTGTGTGACTCAGCTGACTTTATAGCTGCAGTGCACTCTGCATTCCTGAGGCCCCCCCCCCCCTCATTCACTCTCCTGCTCCAGTAGTTACTATGTAGTTTCATGATGTCACTTTGTAATCACATGGCTGGTCATGGATAAAATAACTGGAAAAAAGGGAAAATAGATATCTGCTATGCTACATTTATATGACTAAAAGACTTATGAATGCTTCTACTTCTAGTTATGTAAAATAATGTCACCGCTGCCTTTAAAAAGGAGTTAAACTTTGATGTGAATAAGTGACTTGGTTTTAAAGGTCATAGTAGATTTAGAGCTCTTGTCCTTGGGACAATGACCTCTGGCCATGAGTCATTACTGGAGAATAACGGTCACATCTCGGTCACCACTTATTTGAGCATTTTGCACTTTGTCAAACAAATAGATATTAAAAGCCCCTCTGAAAACCTGCATTCATCTGTGTATGTTTTTTTATTTATTTCAGTGGCTGTTCAAAATTCAATGATATTTTCTGTATGTGTAATATGTAGCTGAAGCAGCAGCCCTTTAGCTTAGCTCAGCGGTAAGACTGGAAACAAGCGGAAAGAGCTAACTTGGCTCTTTCTGAGGTACCAAAATCCACTTCCTGGCACCTCTAAATCTTACAGATTAACATGTTACATGTCATTATTTAATCCGTGCTAAACCCAAAATGTAAAAGCTCCATTTTGCAAGTTTTACAGAGGGTTATATCCTGGACTATTTCTCACTGGAGTCTCCTCTTCTTGCATGGGAACTGGTTCACTCAACCAGTTTATTTCCAAAAAATGTCGAACTATTCCTTTAAATTCATCCAGATTACTGCTAATAACCAGGTTTCAGCAAAGGATGGATAAATGTGCTTACATGCACTGTGGTAACCCAGTTACTCAAAAACCCAGGTTTGGAGGCACTCAACAATTAAAACAACTAGTCATAACTAACTAAGAATTTTAAGAAGTTAATGGACAACCCCAATAGGTTACCAGCAGTTTGGAGCCCTATACTCAGTTGGATGTGGCATGCTCAGGCTTAGCTTACATTGCACAGTGTGATATGTATTGTCACTTAAGTGATGTTTCTGCTATTTTTTAAAGGCAATTATACCACCCCAGTGATTGGCACCACTTCTAATGAGACTAATGTGAGTGAAAAACTTTAATCATGTTCACTTAATAACATCAGAAAGTGTCCAGTTTCACCAGACTGATCCCTGTCCTGTGATTTTCCATTTGCAGGGACCTGACATTGCAGCTATCGTGGCCCCTACGGTCACTCTGGGCGTGCTGGCCATAGTGTTGGCTGTTCTCGCCTGGCTCTTCTGCGTGGTGAAAAAGAAGAGGCAGACCGAAGGGACGTACAGACCCAGTGCTGAGGAACAGTCCGGTGCACACAGCGTGGCGGCACCAGATGCACTAAAGTTACCAAAGGAGGAAAGACTCATTTGAGATGTAGCGCTTTATGTTCTAACAGGCTGCAAACAGGTGCGTGGCAGCGCTCGTGTGTGACGAGGCTGTCTCCCTTGAGCTGATCGCTGAAAGAAGAATCTTTGAAGTTTAAGAGAGGACAGAGTGCCGAGACTGAGGTACCAGAACATGATAATTTACTTACCGCCTCATTTCATCTCCTTCCTCTGCTTCATCTTTCAGTGGATTTGAAGACCACGACTGAACACTTCAAGCAGGGTCTGAACATTTCTTCTGCACAGGTGAAACTGGAGTGGCAGTATTTTATCACCACTAATAATTTTAGTTTCAACACGTTTTTCTTGTTTCATTTTACTTGATTTGATTCAGTCTATTATGAGATACTGTCACTGGCAAAATCTACACTGATCCTTTACCTCAAACTACTTTTGTTGTTTTGTTTTCCACAGAGAGTCCATTGCATTGAAACTGATGTTTTGTTTTAGCTAAACACTCTGTGTAATCAAACATCTTACCACAAACTTCTTGATTTTAAGTAACCTGCTGTGCGATAAAAATGAAGTTATACTATGAAATCATACCCTGCAAACACAAACAGTTGTTTACACTTTTAAGTATTCTTTGAATGATCATACGAATGTAAAGTTGCATTATTTAAAACATTTCACTTCATCAGATCAACCTTGCAGCGCATAATGCATTGCAATCAAGCAGAGATGTTTGACAGTTTCACAGCATATTTATTAATGATTTGATCAAATAAATAACAGCGTACTTGTATAATAGTTGAATAATTAAATGTTACAAAGCAGTGTCATTGTCATTGAGTTTCTCATAAATACATGATCTCACTAAAGGTGTAATTGTATTCACTATCCCAGTCAAAATAAGATTTGGGTATGAAGCAGTGAAACATTTAACTCCCTGAAGCACCCTCATGGGCAGTGAGCCAGAGTCAGAGGCCTAAAAGGTCTACGCAGCAAATATAAACAAGTGCCTAACTAGGTATTTGTGCAGGGAGTGTTTTAGGATGATAAAACAGAAGGGCAGATAAGCACTCTGGGTTGTCAGAGAGTGAAAGTTCAGCCTCCCCAGAGCACTTGAGAAAGTCACTTAAACACTGAAGCCATTGTTAGTCTGTGGGAAAAAGTGTTATCTATAATGTAATGAAATATTGCAGAGTGAGTTTAATCAGTTATTTAGAGATTTTTCGTTCATCTAAATATTTGGAAACTAGATGGAAGGTAACATAATTGAACACTTGACTCCTACTGCTAACACACGTTTTCTGGATCTCAGTGGATTCAGCACAGAACAGTAATTTGTACAGTCATGTAATATCATTAGCATCATGGTGGATGTTAAACAACAATGTCATCTAATTAAATTTGGACTAGTAATGAGCCTGTTCTGCATGGCATACATTAAGATGTAATACTGGAAGGATCTGCTTAGAGCAAGTTGATTTTAAAACTCAGAAGTGGTCTTACATTAGAGAACACATCAAGGCAGGATTTCTTTTTTTTTTTCAAAAAAAAAGAATGAATTTTAAAGGATTGTTTTTATCCCTATCCACACTTTGATAACACTGGAAGCCATTTACTGACTAAGAGTTCTGGAAAAAACATTCATATTCAGTGAGACTCCTCGCTGATAAGAGAAGCCTCTCTACAATGTAGCTGAGAGCAGCAGAGAGCAGGCAGAGCTTATATAAACACGATAAAAAGTATTTTCACAGGGATTTTGTTTTGATGAAACATCTATAAATAATTTATTCTTTAACAATGGGAGCTGGGTTAGTTTCACCTAGATAAATTGTTCCGGATGTACTGTGTTTGACTTCTTTACATTATAGCACAGTCTGTTTCCTGACTGTTTTCTGATAGAAATTGAAATTCATTAAGGGAAATCATACAGTATTTCTTGTTTTTACGCTTAATACTTGATTCTTAATAATTTGATTGTTATTATGTGATTCAAAGTACTTTTTGTTGTTGACTTTGATATTCAAGATTAGCACCCTTGGCTTGTGACTGACATACAGTCATAAATGAACTGTTTGACCTTCAGCCTTTTCATAGTGTGTTTTCGAAGTTCAACCAATGATTTTCCCCCTTCAGAGAGTTGTTATAGGGCTTTACAGGTTAATGACTATTCCGCATTTAAATGAAAGAAAAACTGTGTAGAAGAAACTTTTTATGGGTCCCAATATTGTGTTTATGACCCTTACAAGGGGCCTGACCTTCAGGTTTAGAACAGACACTGAAGTGCGCCAAAGTCTCATAAATGTCAGATCACAAATGGAATGAATCAATAAAAAATCAGAGGCAGTAAAAAGGGCCTTTTAATCAGACTTTAATCATCCTCCAATTTCAAGGCTTCACAGTTAAAATCACTTGCTGCTGAGTTTGGCAAGGCAATGACAGGACAGATATAAGGGTGTCAATAATTCAGTGCATTCACAACATACAAAAACATTTGAACCAAAAACATCACTAGTATCAGTTAACATCAAAGTCTAACACTAGAGCAGTAGTGATGTAGGTGGTGACAGTTTTTCAGTGTGTCAGGGATGAAAGGGTTGGAGTTGGGGTATGGGTGAGGTGAGATGAGGTTTGGCAGCTGGGCGCGCAGAGGGTTTAGGCGACTTCCTCCTCTCCCTCTTCCTCAAACTCGCCCTCCTCTGCGGTGGCGTCCTGGTACTGCTGGTATTCGGACACCAGGTCGTTCATGTTGCTCTCGGCCTCTGTGAACTCCATCTCATCCATGCCCTCACCAGTGTACCAGTGGAGGAAGGCCTTACGACGGAACATGGCGGTGAACTGCTCGGAGATGCGCTTGAACAGCTCTTGGATGGCTGTGCTGTTGCCGATGAAAGTGGCAGCCATTTTGAGGCCACGGGGTGGGATGTCACAGACGGCGGTCTTCACATTGTTCGGGATCCATTCCACGAAGTAGCTGCTGTTCTTGTTCTGCACGTTCAGCATCTGCTCGTCCACCTCCTTCATGGACATGCGGCCCCTGAACACGGCAGCAACGGTGAGGTAGCGGCCGTGACGTGGGTCGCAGGCGGCCATCATATTCTTGGCGTCGAACATCTGTTGGGTGAGCTCGGGCACAGACAGGGCGCGGTACTGCTGGCTGCCCCTGCTGGTGAGGGGGGCGAAGCCTGGCATGAAGAAGTGAAGACGGGGGAAGGGCACCATGTTGACAGCGAGTTTACGGAGATCAGCGTTGAGCTGTCCAGGGAAACGCAGACAGGTGGTCACTCCACTCATGGTGGCAGACACCAAATGGTTGAGGTCTCCATAGGTGGGGGTAGTGAGTTTAAGTGTGCGGAAGCAGATATCATAGAGAGCTTCATTGTCAATGCAGTAGGTCTCGTCAGTGTTCTCTACCAGCTGGTGGACGGAGAGGGTGGCGTTGTAGGGCTCCACCACAGTGTCGGACACCTTAGGAGATGGCACCACGCTGAAGGTGTTCATGATACGATCCGGATACTCTTCCCGGATTTTGCTGATGAGGAGGGTGCCCATGCCAGAGCCAGTGCCACCACCCAGGGAGTGAGTCAGCTGGAAACCCTGAAGGCAATCGCAGCTCTCAGCCTCTTTCCTCACCACGTCCAGGACAGAGTCCACCAGCTCAGCTCCCTCGGTGTAGTGGCCCTTGGCCCAGTTGTTTCCAGCTCCACTCTGGCCTGTAGTCAAGAGTGTCACGATTTAATAAGCTGATGTATAAAACACCGGCAACAAAAAAAAAAGTACTCTGTTCTGATGTGATTACAGGTAGAGTAAGTGCATAGTCACGAAATTCACATAGCTTACCAAAGACAAAGTTGTCAGGTCTGAAGATCTGCCCGAAGGGACCGGACCGGACTGAATCCATCGTACCAGGCTCCAGATCCACCAGGATGGCTCGGGGCACGTACTTCCCGCCTGAGATCATGCAAAATGGATCAACAATTTTGTTCTTGTTAAGCATGATGCAATGAATGCAACAGACAGATGTGTATGAAAATCATTTCCTATACTAGGAAAGCTGGGTAGGTGAGAGAAGGGATGACATTGCTCATTTTGCTGTGTGTGTGTGTGTGTGTGTGTGTGTGCTGTAGCTGAATCTGTTGCCTACCTGTGGCCTCATTGTAATAGACGCTGATCCTGTCTAGCTGCAGATCGCTGTCTCCATGGTAGGTACCAGTGGGATCAATGCCGTGCTCATCACTGATCACCTCCCAGAACTGAGAGAAAAACAGGCGTGTTGGGAGAAGAGGGAAAGAGAGATGTTTATCTAGCCCAAGGTAAAAAAAAGTCATCACAAAAATAATTTAATATGCACCGACACCCAAACTCTGAAACAGCACACAGCCGCTGCATAGAAAGCTATTTTTAAACATGAAAAGCTGCAGGACTACTTCGTTTGCGAGTTGAATGCAGGTCATAAGTGCGGACTATTAGTCTGAAATGCAGAGTGTCTCAGGAGTAATCAAGCAGATGGCAATAATCTGATAAGAAGCAGGTTCTTCGATGCTATTAGAACACACTATGCTATTATGTGTTAACGAGCTTAAACCTACTAAAGATACCGTATACACCATGTCAGTGTTAAAATAGTAAATTTCATATGTTTTAAAAAAGGAAATTTTTCAACAGAAATTTCCTTGCAAAGAATCGTAGGTAAATATAGGTCATAAATGTGAAGGGGGAGGGGAGGCTGCTCCTACTGTGACAGTACTGTTACATTACTACTATAGTCAATCGCTTATGTAACTGCCTGCAAAAAAGTAGACACATCAAAGGCCAACTTTACATGCAAATACCAAAGCACCAAAGTATTTTTTGTCTGTTGCCTAAATCTTTTGGTCCATTGCATAAATCAACGCGTGCATGGAGCCCCAGTATAAGAGTTGAGGAGAATATAAATGAGCAAATCGACGATGATTTTCAATTTTTTCTTAATTAGGAGCTTTAACCGAGAAGGGACACCGCGCTGAGTTTCTTCTAGAGAATTCCTGGAAGATGGATTAGAGGGCTTCTCTCAGCGACACCGAGGCGTGCTTGCTTGAATGCCTGCACAAGCAGAGGGGGGGGGAAAAAAAAGAAAAAAGAAAAATACCTTAGCACCGATCTGGTTTCCGCACTGACCGGCTTGCAAGTGCACAATTTCGCGCATTTTGGAACGATGGATACGAAGATGGTCGAGCTGGAGATGGGAATCTGAGCAGAAGGGACTGAAAGGATGACTGGCTCCTGCAGTTGATTGTATGGGATTTGTTGCACCGCCTCTAAAAGCGTCTACTGGGCTGAATCGGTGGTGCAACTTGACGTCATCGCCATGGCAACCAAAGACCGGAGGAGAGAGGGGAGGAACCGAGATCCGTGGAAATGGCGGATAGGATGCGAGGAGCTGCATCAGTCATCAATAAGATTCTCATTATTCTCACGGACTCAGTGCACCCACGGACTTGTACACGTTGGCACAGAAGTGATGGAGGACTAAAGCAGCTACACACTTTAGCATCAAGGTCACTGTTGTGCAGTTTTAACAGTGTAGCCCAGTGTAATGCATCATGGATGTCAACATCACCCAGCTTGAAAGGACACGACACAGAAACATAGAAAATCTATTGGGTCTGAAGTCTTTTGAACAGAGTCAACTTGATGTTATTCCAAAGTAACAGGATTATCTTTGTGCCACAAGGTCTGCATGTTGAAACAGGACACACACGCACACACACACACACACACACACACACACACACACACACACACACACACACACACACACACACACACACACACACACACACACAAAAAAAAGACTGGCAAAAATACCCAAGGATGTGCAACCGGGTAGGGCCACAGGTTAGCCCACCCCCTCTGATCACAGGTGTGCTTTACTTTATTTATTATTACCATTCATTAATGTAGCCAAACTACTATTACAATCAAAATGGGACAATGAGCAAGACCACTGATATGTGCAGTACTTATGGGTTACATAACAGCAAAAAAAAAAAAAAAAAATGCAAAACAACTGTAGGGGTTTGCATGTGAATGTAGTTGTAAATGTAATTTCTTAAAGCTGATTTTATAGATAACTGTTAATAATATATATTAATAATATACCCATTAAATACTTAAGCCAGTTTTCAAAGTTAAAGAAATTTATTCCAGGTTATCATGACAATCTTTTTAACTAACAGAAAACCCAATACTATATGTCAAAAAGAAATATTATCGACCTTAATGCCTAAAAGGCAGACGTTTTAGGGTGTTGAATGTTCACACACTTAGAATCAAGGACAAATCTAAAATTATACTTCTCCAAAAGCTTGTCACTCGCAATAACAACCTGCATCCACACGTCTCCAGACTCACCAAAAGTCGACTTTCAGAGTACATGTTCTCTGTGTTCCTTAATCTATTTTTGGCTGGAACATATTTAATATTCTACCTTTCTTGGATTGCAGTCTTTTCGAACAAAAAAACATGTCCTTCTGGTTCCTTATATGTGATCAAATATTGATCTGCAGCATGAATGTTGTATCAAGATAAACACAACATAATGTAATGCACACACACGAGGGGGATATCTTCCAGTAAAACGTACTGTATGTACTATCACAACCTATCTTATCACTGACCTGCTTTATCCAGTACATATTATAATGGGTGACCTTTTTGTTGCTATGGTAAAATCCCATCTGACTGCTCTGAGCTGGTTCAGCCTGTTCAGGTAAAACTCACCTGTTAAAAGACGGAAACCAACACCTCAGTAGAGCTGGGCAACAGCAGTACACTTTACATTGTTACAACAGTGACTTAATTCACTGATGTATGACATTAATTGCAGTGTTTGGTTTTCACCTGACCGTCTCTTGTGTAAATGGACTGTTGAATTGATAAGCAGGTTGAAAGGTTTGTCAGTGTGCTGCGTCGGGCTGTTAACATGAATGTCAACGCTGAAACATTCACATTCATATCCTGAATGATTGCATTCCAAAACATGCAGCAAGTTACCAACCAGTTTTAAGCTGTCCAACAACGGGCCAATAGGGTCTTATTTCCTGTTTCCCTGCTCTGTTACATACAGTGTTTTCACTGCTGCATGATTTAAGTTACTCCCTCATGCACAGGAAAACCAAGAGCATTTGCTGCTTCGTGTCAGGAACAATAGCTACATAGATGCACTCTGAAGCTGGACTGATTTTACTATGTACATTAAATTATGCTGTGACAGAGGAATTCATTAAGGACTTCTGCCGTTTTGAACCGTGGACTTACTTGACTGTACATGCCAAGCTATTGATCATGTCACTACCAGAGGAGGATCTCACATGCCCCGTGTGCTGTGACATCTTCACAGACCCTGTTTTGCTGCCATGTAGCCACAGTTTCTGCAGGAGCTGTCTGAAGCGTTGTTGGGACACCGGGTTACGTGAATGTCCAGTATGCAGGAAAAAAACCTCCAAGTCCAATCCTCCCTCCAACTTGGCTCTGAAGAATGTGTGTGAGGCTGTTCTGCAGGTCAGGAGGCAGAGTTCAGCGTCAGTGGAGGAGAAGATGAACTGCAGTCTGCATGGGGAGAAGCTGAAACTCTTCTGCCTGATTGACAAACAGCCCATCTGTGTGGTGTGTCAGTCTTCTAAACTGCACAAAACTCATAACTGCTCGCCCATAGAAGAGGCAGTGCTGGAGTGCAAGGTAAGGGGAACAAACTTAGCAATATGTTTCACAGTTACACTTTAACAGCAGCTAAAACCGACTCCGTTGATGTGAAGTATTTACAGTAACACCTAAAGGTAGAATGCTGCTCCTCAAGTCTGTCCTGCTTGTGATCCCTGCTGTAACATTTCAGTCATGAACGCAGGCCTAAAATAGCAAACAACACTGAAACATCATTCACTTCAGCTCCCTGACTGAAGCCTGCTTGACTTTCAGGATGAGCTTGCTTCATCCCTTAAAATCTTGCAAGACAAAGTGGACAGCCTCGAACAAATTCAGAGGACTTCTGCAGACATGTCCAAGTGCATCCAGGTAACATGTGATCAGATAACAAGCCTTACATATAGGCCTATTTCCTATAAATAAAAAAAGTCAGACTTTTGCAATAATTTCCCTCAGACTCAGGCGCTGGAAACACAGAGACTGATCAGGAGCCAGTTCGAGCAGCTCCACCAGGTCCTCTGCCAAGAAGAGACGGCCAGATTAGCAGCTGTGAAGAAAGAGGAAGAAGAGAAGATTGCAGGGATGAAGGATAAGATTAAAGAACTTTCTGCAGAGTTGCTGTCCCTCACAGAGACCATCTCAATCATACAGGAGCAGCTGAAAGAAGACGATATGGTTTTGTTGAAGGTTCGCGCAGTCTATACTTCTGCTCTTTGATCAGTGTTTCCAAAGACTTCCCACCTTGACACTGTATTATTTTTTTTCCAGAACTTTAAAGTCACTCAGGACAGGTAGGTCAACAAGATTATATTCACACTCTTGCTTGTGTTAGCGATGACATTTTGTCAGTGTAGCATATCTGTTGGTATCACAGAGGCAAAAGCATTGTGCTCGGCTTAGACGACACGTCTGGATTACTGATTGATGTGACCCAGCATCTCTGCAACCTCAAGTATAGAGTCTGGGAGAAAATGCTGGACTATATTGACTACAGTGAGTACACTTTATTTTAATTTCTTGATTGTACAATTGTACAAATGAAACCCCGTTTAACATATCAATCTCTGTGACTAATTTCCTGTGTTTTAGCTCCGGTGACTTTAGACCCAAACACAGCACACCCCTGCCTCATCCTGTCTGAGAACCTTACTTCCCTCCAATACTCAAAGCAGCCCTGCTGTTGCCCTGACAACCCAGAGCGCTTCCACATGAGTGCTGAAGTGGTAGCCATGACCCCGCTTGGCTCAGGAAGTCACCACTGGGTCGTGGAAACAGGAAGTAATCAGGACTGGCTCCTGGGTGTGGCCTCTTTGTCTGTACCTAGGAACGCTGAGATCTCTGCTCGGCCTGAAAATGGCTTCTGGACTTTGTGTTTCCGCGACGGAGAGTTCAGGGCAATGACCTCCCCACCCACCCCACTGACACTTTCAAGAACGCCCAAACAAATCAAAGTGCAACTGGATTACAACAAAGGGACAGTGTCCTTTTTTGACCACGCTGACAACTCAGTCATTTGTGCATTTACACACTCATTCACAGAAATGTTACTTCCATACTTTTACACACAGAGCAGCCATCCACTGAGAATAATGCCAGAGAAGGTAATTGTCACTATGTTGCGTCAATAACTGGGTGAACGTTTAATTGATTATGTTAAAAAAAAAAACATTTAAGTCCTGTTTTGATAAACGAAATCAAGTGTAATGTTAATGTCTCTCACAAATGGTAAATATTCTTCATCTTAGTCATTTTGCTGCTATAAAGACATTTGTGTTTGTCAACTCTTCTCAGGGGAATAGTTAACATTTTGGAAACAGCTAGGCGGTCTCTTTCCAGGGGAGAAAGTTGACTAATTCAAGTTTGTTTATGGGTGCAAAAACTTGAGTGTGAAATATAACATTTCACTGTTTTACAGGGGTAACTGATCGGGGTTAGTAACTTCCAGGCGTCTCTGCTGGATGCCTTGCAACATGTCCAGCACATAACCCCCCTTGCAAAATGGCAAAATGTTGTTTTCAACTGAGATATGACATGTTCATGAGTTGAGCTTTAGAGGTGATGGAAGGCGACTTAGTATTAGCTGTTTCCCCCCAGTTTCCAATTTTTATGCTAAGCTAAGCTAACTGGCTGCCGGCTCTCTAGAAAAAATGATATATCGATCTTCTCATCTAACTCTTGGCAAAAATCTAATACACATATATCCCAAAACGAAAAGTTATTTATCAGAAATGTTCCCATCTTTGCATCTCTGAATAAAATAAACTGAACTACTGTGTACAGTATGAGTTACGTATGAGTGGCCAAACATGCACTGTCTCTGTTGTAGAAAAGGGGAGAGGACATTTTCAATTGACAATGACACATATCAAGAAGTTTAGATCAGAGGTGAGATTGAATAGATTAGATTTTTCCTTTTGATGACATCCAGCACCATGCACTTTAAGAAATATACATTACAGACACACACACACACACACACACACACACACACACACACACACACACACACGCACACACGCACATTGTGTAGTTGTGTGGTAGCTGATGTTTAACTCATAGAGTGAAATAACAATCCACTGGTCAAAAAGGATTTTATGTGTGATGCTGTTTATTGTTCTCTTTTGTACACATGATGGCGCCAAAGCCAAACAAATATTTTGAAGGATTTCGTTATAGTGGAGACAAGCGCTTTGGAAAATGTATCTTATCGTATTAGTAGTAAAAAAAAATTAAAATAAAATTAGTTAATCAAATCATGAAATGAAATTCAAAATGAAATGAAATGAAACTTATAATTACATTTAGATTTTTCCACTTGTTTCCTCATTATTCATTTCCAGCAACAAAACAAGCATAAGGCATGAATGAGCATGAATTCACAGTTATAGTTACAGTATTCAGCTCCTCTTTAGAGACAAATTTTAGGCTCATAATATTTATGACATTCTTATATAAATGTCAAACATTTTAGTTTTGTGCAGTTGGGGTTTTGTTTGTTTTGTGCTCTGCAAAGACACAGCAGCAGCAGAACTTCTGAACACAGGCGTCTGAGAGGAAAGGCAGCTTCTCCAGGCGAGACAGGTAAACCAGTGGCTGGATCGTGCTGCTGATGTTGAGGAAGGCGAAGCCAACAGGCTGCACATAGCAGCGAAACACATCGGGGGAGTAAATGTCCTCAAAAGGGAACAGCGCCACAGGTGGCAGGTAGTTAAACACAATGATACAAAGGATGGAGAGCACCATCTTGAAGGCCTTCTTCTTCATGGGGTGCATCTCATCTTTCCCTGCCCCACGGGACCTCTTCAGGGCCCACAGGATGCTTCCGTTGCACACAACCATCCAAGTAAATGTTGCCAGGATCTCACCGGTGAACACCTTCTCAAAGTTGGGGAGGCCTCCCACCGTCTTGGCTGCAGAATAGGCAAAGGTGAGGCAGAATACGAGCACTGAGAGGCTTAACCTGTACTTAATGTGTTTAAGCTGCCCAAACAGTATTGGAAAGAGCACAGCCACAAAGCGATCCAGGCAGATGCAGGAGAGAAACAGCGGGCCGCTGGTGTCTTTCACACCGTAGGAGAACTTAATGGCAGACCACACCCCTTTGCTCTGCCAGTGGTAAAGGTTAAGGAGGATGATGGGGGGAATGGCACTGAAGTAGGCATCCATGAAAGCCAGACAGCCCAGGAATATGTCTGAGGTGGAGGGCTCTTTGCGATTGCGGATGAGGACCGCAATGACAAGTAAGTTGGCAGGGATTCCCACAAGTACGTTGATGCACTGCAGGGTCAGGTCAAACAGAATGCCCTCCACCTGATGATCGCACCCATCAAACACACTGAAGGGTTTTGCTGTGGCATTGATGTCACCAGTGGTATTTAAGGGGAGCCGAGTCGGGAGAGAGGTCGTGACGAATGGTGAAGATACATTTCTCTCCATGTTTCTACAAACACGTGGAGTCTGATGGGAGAAGGACAAGAATAGGATTGAAAAAACACTCTGGACATCACTTAGTCACTCACTGAATGTCAAAAAATACAGATGTCCATTAAAGGCAGGTGTTTATCAAGGGCACTTCTACTTAGTCTTTCTCACTCAGTACAAATTATACAGTCTGTGTCATGTCAAAAACACTGTTGTTCATTAGAATCCTCTGCTGAGAAGTTTATCCACAGAAGAGTTGCAAAGTAAAGCGAGCCAGTTCCCAGAGAGCACAGACACGTTACAAACAGCGTCAGGGCCTCTCCTCAGGCTGTTATCTTGTTATTGTGTCTGCTTGGACTCTCCTCCGAGAACCATGACTCCCCACGTGTAGGGACATCTAACTCACTTAAGGGACTCATGATAAAAGCGCCACCCTTTTAACAGCAGGATAAAAAGGCAGCTATTGCCAAATGAAAATGGCAAAGTTCATATTCTGCACGTAGACAACTGCTTAACACTCATTGTTAGTGAGGGCAGTGGAAATTTGGTCATTTCCTGGAGTTCTTCATAGCCTCATTCTGGCATCTAGCTATTCCTAAAGCTCATTTCTGACCAGGAGAGGAAGATAACGTGGAAAATAAATCTAATACTGGCTGGATTGATGGAATAATAACTGGAGTCAGACATGAAGCAAACCATTACAGGTGTCCTGGGCCTTGAGCTCTGTGTCTTTGCCCCCCATGAGAGGACCATAAATAGAAGCCTTGTTTTTTCCTTTTTTCTTTTTATTACCGAAATGTCAGTCAGGTTCTGTTCAGGGCTCGAGGAATATGTACAGAGGCCGAGTCACGTTGATTTGCATGACCTCTTTGAAAATGTGAGAGTCCTCACATGGAGTACACCTGAGCCCTCCCTCCGCTGTATGGACTGTTGAAGCCAGGGGCTGTGATCGTTCCTTGTACAACCATCAACGGGCCTATTCTGGTCTAACGTGGACCTTTGTTCCCTGCGCTCCCTCGGTGGATGGTGTTTCTCACCTCCCTCTGCTGCCGGCTCCACCTCGGGCCACACACGCACACTCCTATGGGACTAATCACACTGATGGAGAGGTGAAGCTCTTTGCCAAAGACGCTTCTCCCTGGAGATGACAGACTTAATCAATTGTGCTTTTGTTCAGGCCTATCTACTGAAAATGAAATAAACAATACAGTATATTAAAAAAATGTTTTTGGAGCATTTAATTAGGTGCTGAATACCCTACAGTATTAACTGTTTTACATATATTCTGAAAAATATTCAAAGCTAAGTTCATACCACTGAAGTCGAAACTGTTTATAGCAACTTGTCAATTGATTAATCATTGTAATATATATATTACTTGTTTCCTGTTGTTAAAGGCATTTATTTCATGTATATATTTAGATTTAACTATACTTTATCTGCTCTGTAAAGGTTTTTTTGCATTTGTTTAAAAATCATTCAGTAGTTTAATTAATGATAAGAAGTATTATCCTGTATCACTGTTGTTACAGCTTCCATAAAATATTTCAAATCACACTACAGATGTTTTTACTCAAGTTTTCAAATGAGCAAGAACAATATTCATAATTCTCCAATACTATTGATTTCATATTGAATATAGTTATTACACTTCAATGAGAGTTTAAAATGTTTGCAGTCACATCCTGATTTTGGAGTTACAGATGTGAAGAGAAGGGAAACCCACCGAAATTCAGTTCATTCACATCAACAAATTGAATTAACAACTTTTCCAGGTTAATAAACTGAACTAATTGTATTAATCTCAGTAAATATGATCAATATAATCCCATTTAGATGGAGATGAGCAACTGAAATTCAACAATCATTCAGTCCTGCCTCTATTTTAAGGACATGTATCGACTGAAATGCTTTAATCAGAAACTGACCTGTGGAGCTTGGTAAAAATTGAAATAATATTGTTCTTACTCACCAGTCTGGAAATATTTTTCTGTGCTGTGTAGTAAGTGCGATGCAGCATGTGTCAAACATCAGCGTGTATTTCAGGGATTTATTTATAAGTTCTCTGATGTGTCGTGGATTTGACGCTGACCAGGAGGGGAGGATCTCCTGGAGTTTTTGATATCATGAGGGAACAGTGACTCTTCCAGTTGAAGGCTCTTTACTCAGATGCCTCCAGGTGTTCTCAACAGCAGTGTATAGAGATAAAACCGGGGACCTGATACTAAAGTTCAGGTACTGAATTGTGCCAAAGGGTTATAGCTGAGTCCGTGTGGGCTTTACATGTGTGTTCAGGGAGCATCGTGGGACCAGTCTGGTGATGTTGTGGGTTTCCTGTAGTCATATGTGTCATACTTGACTCAGCCCCTCATCCTTATCTCCTGTTAGCGGAGAGCAGAGCTGAGCACCAGCACACAAGAACAATATCACAAAACATCCCAGAGCAAATGTCACTGGTCTCTAAGCTTGATTGGTTTGGTCTTAGTTCATTTTCACCACTTCTCTGTCTCACTCATGCCTTTAAAGAAAATCACAGTGCCTGAGCACAGCTGGTGAAGGCTCCCTCTGAAGCGCTCAATTAACAATAGCACTCCAACGCTGCTAGTAAGTGTTGTAAAGCCTGCGTGTGAGTATGTGTTAGGATGTGTTAGGGATGATCGTTTCATTGCAACCGAGCCTCTGCTTGGGTGAGTTGAACCCAATATTCTGTTCCCATCTGAACACAAGGACAAACCCTGTGTTGAGCTTATGTCCTACTGAAGTGTAGGTTACCAGAGAGACAGCAAGAGGAGGACTCAAAGAACAGGATAGTGTAATCTGGCTGCTGTATCTCTTCATGGTCTAGGGGGGCAGTAGCGGTCTGCACTTCATGTTAGACGTTTGGACAAGGACAGCAGGGTCTCACTAAAAGTACTTAGCAGACAAGACATGATATTTACATTATATCAGATTCTCCAGGAGAGTCTGTGATCTGTCAGGTCTGCTGTCTCCTAGAAATCCTCCCAACCAGATGAAACATCTCACTTTCTTTCACACATGTGTTTTGTTTTAAACACATACCTTTAGGTCTTAGTGGTGGCAGTTACAGATCCAAACAGGTACTGAGCTTTAGCACATTCTCAGCTTTTCTCTATTGCTCTTTATATGGCACATTTTCCTGAGACATTTTATTCATAAATTTCTTTCCCACAATCTCCCTCTTCAGCTTCGCGTGTTTGTATTCACCTCTGTCTTTTTCAAATTAAAATATCAACTCAACATGTTTTTCTGGCATCACCAAGAGCGTCAGTGTTGCCAGCGTAAGTGGGAACATACAGCAACTGACATAGTTTGGAGTAAAACTTAAACATATCCAGTGGAGAATGTGTTTATGCCGAATCAAATAAATAAGACAAAAACATACTAAACTTGTGAAACGTACTGTAATCTTGGACAAATCTACTTCAAGATCACATTTTTAAGATTAAATCAAGAACAATTTATTTACATAAGAAGCCAAAGGAACACAGGACATATTCTGGGCTGCTCCAGTGGTTCAAATAATTGTAGCAGAGTTGAGTCACGTCTTACATAAACGAATTGTAAAACCACGCTGTTTGGAAATCTCTCCCGCTTTCTCTTACTTCCTGTCTCAAATGCACTAATGTTGGCAAAGGGGGCGCTGCTGCAGGAGGCAGTGTATGTGGTATCAGGCAGGATCGAGCATTAGCATATATATTCCTGCCTGTGGTCAAGATGCCAAAAACAAAATTCTAATACGACACTGTGCATCAACCACCTGCACACACTGGACACCCAGAGAGTGATGTGTTTTAGTTGGTTTTTTTTGTTCAGACATAGACATCAGAAAAAACATGTAATGATCATTTATCGAAATGAACAACAACTGCTAATGTGCTTGACATTAGTATTTTAATAACTCATTATACAAATATCTACTGTATGCATAAATTGTTTGCCTGGTTTTCCACAGGACACACATTTGAGACATCCTCACCCTTCAGATCTGCCTCCAGTCTCGTCAGGGTGAAAGAGATGCAGGTAACTTCCTTGCAGTACACCCACCCACTCCTACACACACACACACATACACACACACACACACACACACACACACACACACACGCAGACAACACAAGAGTACAAAGTGTAACAGTACTTGCTGTACAAACACAGTGAAAATGATTTTTTGTGAGAACACAATCAAAGATTCTGAATCAGTTTCACAATAAAGCCAAAGTATTTGTGTATATAACACTGTAACATTGTGGCAGTGAACGCAGCCTGAAAAAACATAAGACTGCAGATTGCTGTTGAACAGTCCCCCGTCGTCCATGTATTAATTGAAATCATATGTGGACAAGTGAAAAGGAATCCAAAGTCCCGTCTGTGAAAGGTGGAAGATTAATTATCTCACACAGTCAGATGTAAACACAGAACAATGTGTGTTTCTGTGTTTTTCAGGCTTTTTCTGTCGTTTTCTGTAATGGCTGTGAGAGATGAAATTGGCTGTAACACAAACTTCATGGCAGTCGGGGGAAAGAGGAGCTAGAATTAGATACAGGGCTGAAACTATTCTGCACAAACAGAAGAAACTGTCATCAATCACAGAACTTTGCCGCCTCAGATGGGTGAAAGTAGCAGAACTGAAGCAGAGAGAGAAAGTGAAAAGGGCAAGAGAAAGGATACGGCTTCTTTAAAAAAAAGAAATCTGATCTAAAGTGTTATTTTTTGCTTTTTCTCCTGATGGAAACAGCATGATGGTCATTACATATGTGCAACAGATTGCCTCGGTATCAGTGCAGCAGTTGTTTTCAGTTCTGTACTGATATTAATGTCAGCATTAACTGCATGTGTTGTGCTTCAGAGGATGTTTGAGTGGGGGTGCGCAGATGAGCTGAGCTGAGTCCTTTTAATGGGATTGTGACATGGACGTATACAGTTGGAACTAACTGAATGGCCTGTAGCCAAAACAGGAAGAATGGGCATCCCACCAGCTTTCCACCCATTATTACAATTATGCCATGCTAAATAAGCACTAATCACCATAATTATGGCCTCTTAGTCTTGGGGTGGCTTACCAACAAATAAACAACCCAGTTTCATTTAGCAATCACTTCTTAATGGAGTTAATTATGGAATCAAACAACAGGATGTGATTAAGCTTTTTCCAGTTTTCAGTCACATTTTAAATCCAGAAAGAGCTTCATGCCTGGATAAGATGCTAAATTTGACTCAGATTTGCCATAATAATGGATATTTTATGATTAATATTAAAACCAGCTTGCTTCTCCATGTCAGAGCAACAATGACAGGCACAATTTTATTATCAAAAAACAGTACTTGAGACAGACGGATCTATTTAAAATCAGAGCAGTGTGGTATCAAACAGGTTTTGAGGGGTTTTATTTCACTCCATGTGTTTATACTGTCTTCTTTGTCAGCATTAACATTTTTGAAGGACAGCATTAATGAGTTCATTATGGAATTAATCATCAATAACCTAAATTTCAATTTGTTAGTGCCTTTATCTGCTCTTCCCACTTTCCACACCCTCTCAATAATCCATTTACACAGGACCTGTCAGGTCAAGCAGCAGCTCAGTTTAAACCAAACAGTGTTTGGTAATTTCAATGGCCATTCAGAATAATGGAGTGAATGAAGCATTTGTGGATTACGAGAGAATGTATTTTGCAGTCAATTTAAGCACAAATCATGCTGACAAAGAATTTTACCCACTAATTGAGCATGTGATTGTTATCAGTTTTGCTGTGATGACAGAATGTACAATAGCTGTTTGCGACTGTTTGCAGAATTGTTTTGTTGTTGAAGCTGCACGACATGGTAGAGGTGGTTACCACAAATGAGCTCATCCATCCAAGACTCTAATTATGGGCAATTATTCAAGATGCAGTTTTGCAAGCAAAACAATTTGAATGAGTCAAAAATGTTTGACAATGCTGACATGAGATATGATTTTGTCATTTCTAATAATATGCTTTTCAACCAATCCAACCAGTCTTTCACTCTGTGCTAAATTGACACCATCTTATTGTGTTTTAAGGTGTTTTAGATGCATCTTTGTGCAAAACAAAGCCTTTTCATAACACTGCTGAACATATTAGTGTAAATAGGAAACAAAATGGGTTATTGCTTATTTCAAAATAGGGTGCATGGTCATAATCAATAATCAATAGTGTACAAACCAGGCATGAACACAGCAGTTTCAGACATACCTCACAGGAACATATTAAAGAACTATAAGTGCGTTTTTAATTTGTGTCTCTCTGATATTGTTTCATACTTCTGAAAGTAGGCTACATACGCTGCCTAATGTTTTTGCTAAATTATTTGTTAGCATAGATACTTGCTTTGCAGCTTGTCTGCAATGGACTGTGAAATATATTGGGGGGACTGAATAATTTAATCATGGGAGCTTTAGGAATAGAAAAGTAAACTCATCCTGTTATGGTTTCTAAATGAATGCTTTCTTTAAAACAGCTGCATGCCTCCGAAGCTCCACATTTCATTCCACAGACATAGAAATAGAAAATGAAACAGAAAAAAATTTAAAAACTAACTATTGAATCACATACTGTATTTGAAAAACTCCTGTGTTGCTGCCAGAAGGAGCTTTTTTGAGTGTGAGGAGGGAAAATCCTGCAGGGGCTGCTCTTTTGTCTGTGTTTGTATTTTTTTTTACAGGAGTCTAATAAACCACTTAACCACCATTCAAGTCTTTGAGGAGAGATTTGAGTCTGGTTTGGATTCTCTATCACAGTGCCTCAGCATTTTTTAGAGACACAGTGTTGGATGTAAGAGTGAGCTGGCATGGCTTTAAGTCTATAGCATGAAGGATAGACAAGGGTGTGTGTGTGTGTGTGGGGGGGGGGGGTAAAAGAGTGTGTCTTTGTTGGGCAGTAGTTGTGTGAATAGGGAGATAACGCAATCCGTCAAATGGCTATTTTTACACTCAGGGACATGGTCCAACTCTGTGACATGAGCTGTGGGGCTCTATTGTACCTCTGTAGTCCACAGGAATAAACACCTGCCGCTGTTCTCAGAATAATTATACACACTGTTTGAGCTGCCCTGTCAGTGTGTAGCCGACATTGCTCCCGATCCAGACAAGAAACAACATTTCCTTAGCGCCCATGCGTTGATGAGTATTGGTTAATCGCAGAAAGATGCTAGGCAGTGCAGGGGATCCTTAATGAAGGAAACTGGAAGGCGAAAACATTTAACAATCACTTGCTCTTTAACTGTGAGTGGTAGATAAGTGGCTTACATTGAACATACATCATTTCTCAGTCAGCTTCTTATTATGAGGGATGTGATCCAACATGAACACAACATTTCCTGCCAGAGTTACAATAGCTTTGTTTATTCTGCAGGACAGGTCTATTGTCTGGTTTGAAGTAGGTGGGGCTCAGATGTAAAAAGGTGATGTAACACACTTTAATGCACCAATCAAGGCTTGGCAAAATTTGATAGATATAATGTAAAAACAGATGTGTGGTGGTCAGCATAGTTTTTTTCTGAACTGTAACTTTGACGGTTGCTTATTTAGTCATGAATAATTAATGGCAGTGAAAAAAAAAAAGTTTATAGGGGGTTTAAACTTGCCCGATGCTTATGTTTGTCGCAACAGACGTTGTTGCAAAGCAGTGTCTAGTGACGTCCCTGCATTCAAAACCTATTACAATAAAACCACTGAGTAATGTTGTTACAGTTGATATGTGACAGCAAATACCAGTAGAAATAAGACCCCTGTTGTAATAACGTTTGTTTAAAGTATAGAATCGAAGCTCATCTCTGGGCGTAAAAATCTCAGCCTTTGGAGTTATGAAGCCATTTGAAATAGGTTAAAATAAAAAATGGAATAGAAACTTTCACAAAGCAGTAATAACGTAACACTACACCCACGTAGCATTAATTAATAAGCTTCAAATAAATATTGAATATGATAAATATTATGGTTTACATAATATAATTTAATTGTAAGCAGATTCAATGTCTTTTTATGCTGTAATACATTCATATACTATATAAATTGGTACATGAACAGATAAAGAATGACAACATAATATAACACAGTTTTAATTATATAAAATAGTTTTTTGTAGGAGAAGTCAGAATTGTTGAAAATGCATTAATATGTCTTAAAATGTCTACTTATAATTACATTATATTTGTTTATTATATGTTTATATATGATTATGAATGATAAATGGGAGGGTTACTGATAGGATGATGTCCATACTGCATGCACAATTACATGATGAGTGGGTGCAAAGCTATTATGAAATAATAATGACTCATTGAAACCTCTCTATCACTTATAAAAGCTCTGCTGGTGCCTTGAACCCAGCCCGCCCTCAGCAAGGGTCCTGTAGTTTCACTTGACCCTGTGCAGGGAGGGTTTGACGTCTGATAAGAGGTGCCGCCCACTCCGGCCTCTGTAGTGGCCTCCCCGGGGAGAATCACGCTCTGGCCAGCTGGCTGTCAGAAGCATCAGGGTGAGAACAGAGCTGATAGCCTTTCAGCATGACTGTACATCTATCAGCCCGTCTCTGAACACCCTGTCATTACCGCTGATGGACATCTGGCTGAGGAACACTCAGAGCCATCACATGAGCGCAGGGAAATGCTTCAATGGAAACATGCACAGATTGGATGTTCGTATGTTTCCTCAAGTTGCCTGGTTCGGGGATGGATATATGTTATTCCATTATGCGTTGCTCAGTAACTCACTTCACTTACCTCATGCCATTAAAGTAGCTCAAGTACTTTCACTATGGACTCTTTTCTTTTCAAATCAGAGAGGTCAAAGTTAATTAATCTAGAGACAAAAAACAAAAGATGTAGATTTATGTTAAAAAAGTCAAAGAGCCTTAAGTGTTGTTCGAATCCTCACACTTCAGTGACTTATGGCTTTATGTTGAAACTCAAAGTCCTAACTGATGCTTCCTCTATTAAAACCTCCAACAACTCAAGTGGAAGACAGTGTGGTGAATAATGAGGAGGTGAAGCATGAAAAAATTTATAGGGTGGTCTTTATTGTTGCCTCATGTGACCCACATATGCTACATGTGCATCCAGCAATGAGCTGGACTGTAAAGCCACAAGTTTCCGGCCAATCAATATATTATTATGAACATAAAAACAAGCGGTCAACATCAAAAGCCCCCAATCAGGTTTAAATCTATGAAAGAAATTTTTGTCTGCCACAGTGCGCTGATCTCATTGTCTGGCATGGAAAATACGGCCCTGCCAAATGCCAGTTGAATGGTCAGACTCAAAGAGTGTGACCAGACTCTGAAAACAAGCTCGTCTCCGAGGGCCCGGAGGCTGGGCCGCAGCTGACCCAAACACACAATACGCTGCACTCTCACCTGTCTGCTCCCACTGCCAACTTGCTTGTGTAGACCTTTTTCACCCCAGCACTGAGTATTCACAATACTGTTGAGACTTCATTCTCATTGGTAGTAAAGAGTGTGTGGAGTTCTCTCCCTGCAGCTGCAGCGTGCCTCTCTACATCTGCATAATCTATCTATTCTGATGTTAACAAATACCTTGACAACACAGGAGGGTTATTTTTATTTTTATGTATTTAGATACCACAGGAGGTGCACAGTGGTGTGTGTTCCACACCAACAGTTGCTGCAGCCACATGAAACCAAAGAGCTGCTCTGCTGTCAAACCATAAGTCATTATAATCATCGCAGTGATTTAATTTGTTAAGCTATACATAGAGTGTTTACATTACCTTGTGCGCTGAGGCTCATCTCTCCTCAAATATTTACCTTGCATGCAGTTGCTGACAGGTTTATGTGCTGTGATGTGACAAGATAGTGGACATAGAAAATGTGGAGATACTGAGGCAACCTGAGGGAAAGAGAAGAGGGAAACACCAAGAGGAAAATCACAACCGTATGTTTCTGTGTGTATCGTTTAATGCATCTGAAGCCATATTTGGAGATTTCATAATTGTATGTGTCTCTTTATTGATATTAATTGAGCTGGGTTTCTCACTAGCGCTGGCTCCCTCTGTTGGATTGTCTGGGGACTGCCCTATCCTACACACACACACACACACACACACACACCGCACACAAACCTTCTCTGTCATTTGGTAATACAACATGGCTTTTGCTATTTTCAGCCAGAACAATCTTGCATATGTGAATAGACTTAATGTGTTTTCCATTTTGTGCCCCCAGGGGTCTGTTTTAAAGAACAGGAGATATGTCTTATTGTTGGTGTTGTTAAATTACCAGACATTTCTCTTTTTATAGCTTATGAAGTGCCTCTAGAAAAAAAGATACAGATGGTGCTCTGATCAAATAGCAATTAAGCAGGAAGCTGTTGTTATTTAGAGCCAAATAGAGCCTATAAATGTGCCACGGGGCTAATTCAGATGCTGTTATATATAATATAATATCTTTGGGGACAGGCTGGAAAAATGTACATCTGGCTCTGGACTTAACTTTTCATTATTTCCACCTGATTTAAAAGCATCATAGAGGCAGTGATGCTTGTCTGGTGGATGCCTTCGTTGCTTTTTGTGTGACACTGTAGCCTCAGACAGCTCGAGGCACTTTGAGCGTCACAGCTCAGTCAAGTCTTGTGTTTGCATACCTCATGTGTCACATCCAGAGGGAGAAAAGTCACTGACGCTGCTGCTCGCCACTTTTTGTCCTGTTCAAGGCCAGGCTTCTTTGACAATAGCTCCATGACTGATACGGAAATGTGTAGAAATTTGACCTGCTTGACCCCGGTTTGTCTGCACAGTAAACAAGAAAAGTTTTTTGATAAAAGGTGAAAGGATTAAAAGGTCAAAAGCAATACTTTAATGATAATGAACTTCCATGGAAAGATGCAGCCTGAAGTGCTTTACAGACAAGATTAAAAAGAAAACTTAGAAACAATAACAACAAAACCAATAAGATGCAACAAGCATGATCAGATGACAGAATAATAAAGGACATAAAGTGTGAATACACAACTCTTATGCAGTGAGCATTAAATCATAGGACGTATATATAATAAATGTCAGAATACTGTATCATACAACATGATATTTGAGGCAGAATTCTGTCCAGCAGATCATTGCTTCAGCCCTGCACAGCTTATTGACACACACAGAGGGGCCTTGAACCTTGTTGATGAGCAAAGTTCATGTTAAAAAATATGTGTGTTTTGCAACACAATGTTTTGTTCAGGGACTCACTGCAGCGGCACACAGCAGTGTTGGCTATACCTGCTTCTCGTTTCAGTGTGGTAAGGAGGGATTTTATTCACAGTGGGGTATGTGGTCAAGTGCACTGCAAGGCGAAGTGATTGATTAGTTGGTTAGGCGTTCAAGAAATTCCCCAGACTCAGCGTGGATATACTGTGAGGCTCTATTGTGGGAAAACGATTTCCCCATTAATTTGGAAAATGGTGACAGTATTCGATGCATTTTCAGTAGCTTGCTCAGTGTAATCCTTTGTGATCACATCCATCTGACCTTGCACTACAGCGCAATACACATTTCTTACCTGATAAATCCTCTGCTCAGAGCATAAATTCAGATTCAGTCAGGGATGAATATTACAAAGGAAGGCATTGGTTATTTGAGCTTGGCATATCAGTGGTGATCACACAATATTCAACCCTCATTTGCAGTAAAGAACTGTTCCTGCCCCCGAACCTGCTTAATAAAACGCATTAGTTCTGCTCAGTGTATAAATTGAAATGGCCTCGCCAAGGGTAAAGACACACAACAGCTTTGTGAGATGACAACTGAGATCACATCAGCGACACGAGCAGGACAAAGTTCACTCAGCCAATAAACTATTTATGAAATTGGAGTGAAGTTTGGAGACCTCAGTCACTCAGGGATGAACATACACACTCACACACACACACACACACACGCACACACACACACACACACCACACACACACACACACACAACACACACACACACACACACACACACACATACACACACACACAGACAAGTAGATCCCCAAATATCAGAGCATTGGTGAAAAGTTTAATTAAACAGTTTAATGAAGTCACTAAATACAAATATTATCAATCGCTATAGGAATATTATTCTTATTACTAGGAATACAAATATTGTGGTTAGAGGAAGCCTTGCATACACACACACACACTCACACGCACACACACACACACACACACACACACATGCCCACACACACATACACACACACACAAATACACAATACACATGCACATGCACACACTGTGTAGTTCATAAATCATTCATTTCAAAGGACTAGTGTGACATTTTGAGAAATGCACTTACTTGCTTTCTTGCCACAAGTTAGATGATTAGACTGATACCACTCTCATGTCAGTGGTTTGAATGTGAAGTCAGCAGCCAGCGGCCGGATCTTTGCAGATGCTGATAGGCAGATTTTCTTACTTTAGGAGAGAGCCAGGCTACAACTGTTTCCTCCTGTTTTGAGTCTTTATGATAAGCAAAGCTGGAGGTAGTTTACTGCTCCTGGGTAATATTGATCTCGTGCCCCATGCTAAGCTAACTGGCTGCTGGCTCGCACTAAGTATTTACCATACAGATATAACAGTGATATTAATCTTCTCATCTAACTCCCAGCGAGGAAGCAGGTAAACAAGGTGTTGGATGCAGATTCTGTTACCGTTGGACAGGGCCAGGCGAGCTGTTCCCCCGGTTTCCAGACATTAGTCTGAGCTGAGTTAAGGCCAATTCATGTTTCTGCCTCTTTGCCGCAACAAGAGTAAGTCGTAAATCATCTGATTGTGGACCCCTGTGCAGACATCTGTGTGTAGCTGTACCCACAAGGTCACCCCCATGATTTCTAGTGCATGTGAGATGTGAGATATGTGCCCGTATCCATATTCTTGATTGTAGTCGCCCATGTCCACGTCCATCCTGGAGTAGCCTACAATCATGTCTTTAGCCTGTAGCTGGTGGCGGCTTATTTACCCTATTGATCTTCTCATCCAGGCTAACTCTCAGCTTGAAAACAAATATGTAAAAATGTATGTTGCAAAATATTGGACTTTCCCTTTAATGAGTGTTGCATGAGTCTCTTCCACGCACATCAGAAAAAAACATGGTATAGGCTCAGTCAAGTCAACAGCTACTCTCAGCAAACCATGATGGTCACAAACTTGTCAGTTTCTGAAGTGAAATATGTGCTGACACACACACACACACACACACACACACACACACACACACACACACACACACACACACACACACACACACCTCTTCTCCCTGTTACGTCACACGGGTACAAGGAGCGCAAAGCAGCGGTCCGGGTCGCGCTCACTCAGCCACTGGTGCCGACCACAGTCCCACAGTTAATACGTGTACTTTACTTGTTTATTTTCTCTCCCTTTTAAAAGCCTTTTCTTTCGAAGCAGAGACAGTGAACTTGTCTGCAGTCGCTGACAGGACAGAGGACTTGTTTCCTTCGCTGAAAGCAAGGCGGTAATTTATTTTGAAAGTTGGATTACAGCGGAGCCTCTTGAGCTGAGGGGAAATATTGGCTGCCAGATGCTGCCCAGAAGATGAGCAGCAGTGAAGTACAGACTGGAGGAAATCAGCGGAATCCCGGGCTGTCAACGGTAATTTGCTTTTTATTTATTTTATCTACACCAATGATTTTTTTTTCACATGTGCTTCAAATAAGCTTATTGTAAAAAACAAAAAACAAAAAACAAACTAAAACTAAAAAACAACAACACTTGCGGACTGTAATGAATCCTAATCCTAAATAAAAACGTGACTTTGTAGTTTGATAATACGCATTTATTTTATTATTTTTTTTTCGAAATGCGATTGATACATCTTCATACGAACTCGTTAGTGAGAGCCACAGACACATCGGTCACCGTGAGCTTCGCTTGGTTCATGTTGAGACATAGTTGAATTTCTGGAAATGTTTTCAGGATTCCAGCAACTGCAGCCGGTGTCACTTATCGCTTCTGTTCAAACGCCGTGTTATCGAAATCATCCTCTATCTGGCATCTGCACTCGGTCTGTTGCCCACACGCGTGTTTCTTTTTTTTTTTTTTTTTAGAGAAGTGGATAACTGTGCAAAAATACAGTAAAATACAGGTTTTAAAATCACTAAATATCTGTTTAACCCACCAGAGTTTAGATGTTTCAGCGTGGACTTCAGTCTGTGGTGAAACACACAACTGTACAGCTGCTTAAATTCTTTAAATTAGCCTACAAGATAAGTTACTGCTGAGTGTAGTAGCCTACAAGCAAAATGAAAGCTATACTAAGTAGCCTATTATATAAAAGGCTAGACACACATCCTGCTCTGTGCTGCCTAATTAGTAGCCTACATAGTAATATTGTTGCTTAATTAGTGTAATTAGTGGCAAAAATGAAACAGGCTGAAACAGGAGTGGACACTATTAATCATGTGCAATATAATACAATGTAATATTATGCAGCAAACACTAAATTTGTGAAAAAAAAAAAAAAAAAAAAAAAAATATATATATATATTGAATGGAGTATATCAGTGCTGAGATTTAACTTTCTGTTATTGTGTCCACGCATCAGCTCAGTCTGAATTCACACTTAAGCTATAGCTTGGGCAGTTTATTTTAGGACACACTGTTTTGAATAACTGAGTTAATCTGGCCTCTTTGTGCACATGAATTGCGAATCGTAAACAGAATTATGAAACATAATGAAGGCGAGGAAACAATGCAATCTTAAGGCTGCTGCAGATGAAGCACATGCATCCTGTGCTGTACATTAGGAAACTGTGTCTAATCATGTACCAGGCAGAATAAACACATTAGTGTGCGCTTTAACACTGCATACATAAAAATTTAATTGTTAGGGGGGGTTAATTGTCGAGGAGTGATTTTGATCCTAATTAGACCCACTTGGGCAGCATCATGCAAGTGAAAGAACAACATGTGGACCCTCAGTCCCTTGTGTATCTTGTATTCCACTGCACACAGTTTGGCTAATAAATGTGCCTATTGTTAGGTAAACACCTCACCCACAACTGAACAAACATATTCATTATTACCACAGCACATCTGTGGCAGGGATGTAAGAGATGAGCGCTCTGCGCCCTACAGGTGCACTCCATGAATGAGTGATGCCTTTCTGTATGTTGTCTTTGGTGGTAATTTGCAAACATTAGCGGGCAGTACAGGTGCTTCAATGCATATGAAATACACATTAGTGCAGTTTTGTGATGCATAAAGTAATCCTTCTGCTTCCTAAGTGCTGCCCCAATCAGCAGGGTGAAGTTTCCACGGTTGCACGTTCCATTATGTATGTGGCAGAAAATGCTGAATGATAACACAGCGGTGAGGGGTTACATTTGTTAACAGGTTACATTTGACCCTCATATGCATGCAGCGTGCATGAAAAGGCTCGCCGGCTCAAATGACTCACACTGTGATCGGCCTCATAGCGGCGAAAACCAAAAGTTGTGAGTGCTTTCTGATCTTTTCACCCCCCCCAAGTACTGTATGTCTATACTGTACACCATGTGAGGCTATTCAGCTCCAGCACCCCCAGGTCTGTCAAACATAGCTGTCCCACTGTTTCATGGCTTTGTCAGTGTCGGGTGAGGATTAGTTTATAAGAATTCATGTGACAAAGGACGGATTACACCTCTCTCCTTCCTCTCTCTTTGTAAGTATAATTTTGTGGCTAGAGCCAAACAGCATCAGCATCATATAGTGTGATCTCAGCTGCTATTTGTCTTTGAGGTTTGAGTGCACTTATGTGGTAGGAAAGCGGGGCTTAGCTATTCTTGTTGTTTCACAAAAACATACCAAAAGCTTTTTAAAAATGGTGTCCTTTGATGTTATATCACACTGTAAACCACGGCATACAGTGAGTTATGGTGTGTGGTGGACTTGTGCTATGACAGGGTGTCAGCAGTAAGTCACAGAGTTGAGTAATAACAGATGGTCACAGCTGACTTATATGCATGTCAGACCTGATGACAAGTCAGTTCATCTGTCTTTATTAGTCATTCAGTCATTGAAAACATATAATCCAGGACAGGAAAAGAGTGACTAGAAATTTAAACCAAGTGCTCCTTTATGAAATGTGCTGCAAGTAAACATTGTCTTTATTATGTAATGATTTATGTAACTGTATTGCAAAGGAAATATGAATTTAGGAGAAAAAAATAAAAGACCCTCCCCTGCTCTCCTAAAACAAAAAATACAATACCCTCCTCCTTTTTCTGACCCCTTCTCTCTTCCCTTAAGAAGAATAAAGATAAGATGTTGATGTCTTTGTACTTTTAAAGTTCCACGTTCAACCTGCAGTCTGATCCAATTCAAACAGATGTATATCAAAGCGCTGTCTGCAAAGCACTTTGGGGCTTTCCTTGTTCACAAACGTTTGTTCGCCCTGTGCGTCTTTGATCTGAAACTTGCTGAGTTGAGTCTAGGAAACTGAGGCGGCCAAGAGAAGAGTCATCCTGCCTCTAAACATTCAGCTCTCTGTCTGTGGTAACTGTGGCTGCTGGAGAAATAATGGTGAAGACATTCAGTTAAGAATAAATCAGAGATGGGACATGTGACAGAGATCAAATTGACTCCTCTGGACTCAAGTGTGCTGTACATCTTCACAGTTGTCAGATGCATTGTGTTGTGTCTGATACCAATTCCTTTGACCTTTTCAATTTATGTTTTCAGGGATTTAACACAGAGAAAATGGGAAAAAATCTTTTTTCATAACCAAATTTTATTCCCATCCAGAAATCCCTTCTCTGCTCATTGAAATAAAGCAATGATAAATAAATAATATAAATACTACTAATACTTAAAGAAACTGAATTAATACATCAACATAAGATGAATCCAAAAAAAGAAAAAAAGGGATACAGATAACCAAACAGTCCAAGATGTATGTACCTATCTGCACACATTAACCACTCATACCGAACACTTCATCGAAGTGCACACAGCTGTTTGCATATTCATAAAAAAATCAGTTTTTATCAGACTCTTGAAGATGCATTGGTCAGGACATGATGGTATATTAAGATATGTAATTGAGGTGACAGAGATGTAAACAGAAGAAACACTTGCTGCTTGAGAAAGGAAGAAGGAGGACAGCCTCATGCATCTCTGCCTCTTGTGGTTTCCTGAGTACGAGCCATCTAACAAGATGAGTGTGAGAGCGAAGAGGGAGACACATACAGCTTCGCTTATGGTTTGCTGTGTTTCCTTCTATTTTCTCTTTGGCTTTAGTGCAGGGAATAGAGTTGAGAGAGAGAGAGAGAGAGAAGGCAGAGGCATATAGAAATAGCCTGAAGTGCAGAGAGACAAACAGACAGACTCACTGTGCAAACAAAAGAGACAGAACTAAAGAGAGAGAGAGAGAGAGATGGCCAGGAGATCCTCAGCTGGATAATGGCCCGTGGTGGTGCGTGTGGACAGGTGTGAGGGGTGGGGGTTGGGTGGGGGGGTCGTAGGTGTCAGCACCCATCAAGTGACCACGTACATCCTGCGCAGCTCTGTGGGCACCGATTCAAGTGAACCCCCCCAGTGGATCCAGGGGGGCCAAGAATAGCTTCCACTACAAAGAGCTGTCACTCTGGATTGTAACAGAGCGGCGATAACGGTCTGTCTGGATAACGCCACTGGGCTCCACTTAGCGCTGTGTTTGCCATCCAACTCATAACACCTACACACACGTACATACACACGCACACACGTGTACACACTCCAGCTTACAAGAACAAACACAAAAATTCTCAGGTGATCAAATAATTTTCTAGACAAGCAATCAGAATCTGAAATGAGGCAGGCATCTCTTGAGCATAATAATAATAAGTTAACAAACACTGCACTGTATCTCTACTTCGGTCAGTTTGGGTGAAAGAAAATGCAATAAGGAGCAGTGAGAGGCATCAGTTCTGACATACAGGCAGTTAAACACATATAATCTTCCTCCTCGGGCAGTTGGAGGAATTAAAAAAAAAAAAAGCAGAGCAATGATATGAATCATTCCCATTTTTTTTTTAAATGAATAACAATCCTTATCATTCTCCAAAAATAAATTGGGTGGGGTGGTAAAAATCTGCCATTAAGGTCAGGTAGAAGCTGACCACATCATTACCATTAAAATATGGACAAGAACATTTTTAAACAGGTACATTCACTTAACAATAAGTTTAAAACATGCTAATAATTTTAAATGTCTTTGCTGCCATGTACACAACACACACTAGTTGTGTCTTTCTCCATTGTACACACAAACACACTGTATATGTACAAATACACAATGTTTATATATGCACAACTGAACGGGAAGGATCAGAACCAATCCCTTCCTGTTAGCGGCAGGAAACATCAACTGCTTATTGAATAGACATCGACTCCTATGTGGCTTTGAGCCACCATGTGATGGGTGATTTTGCTCTCCAACTTTCAGGCATGTGCCGGGTTAAACGGATAAGTTGAGTGTTTATTAAATCTTCCCAAGTACACTCAACAGTGTGCCAGTAGCAGAACAACTGTCAGTTCCTTTAACGACCTCTTTAACCTCTTCGAAACAAGCTCTTTACCTCTGGAGGAAAATTTGATTATGTGTTTGTGTTTTTTTTTTTTTTTTTTTCAGAGCAATAAACAGATACACTTGCTATAGCAACAGAAAACTGCTGGTGAACAAGCAGCACAGTGTTTTGATTACGCTTTTCTGTTGTTGGGGTTTTTTTTTTTTTTTTTTTTTTTAGGGATGTTCATATGTCATATGTCAAAAAGGCAACAACATTTATTGTTTCTTCTTTTTGTTTGTTGTATGTCAAGTCTGCCTTTCGTTACATCTACAGGCCACAGCAGTTTGCGCTCTCGTTTCCTTGTGCATACTTCAATGTGTTTCCCTCTCTGCCCATCTGAGCGCCGTCCTGATGTGGCTCTCTCCGGTCTCTGGGTAGCGTCTGTTGCCTTTTCCTCCGTGTCCTCCTCGCTCAGTACCAATACCAGAATCAGATATGAAGTGCAGCGCATTCCATCATCACTGTGGTCTGGGTTGCTTCCAACAATCTTACCTTCCTGCCCCCGTGAATAAATCCAGACAATGTTTTGATGTTGCCTGCTCTGCAGCGGGAAAATGGTGAGATTAATCAATCTGACGTGCCAAAAGAGTCCTCCTCAAGGTGGACAGGCTGAATTGTTTATGCAGTATGGTTCAAAAAGGGATCAGCACCATAGCTGCGGTCAACAAAAAGGAGCTAAGACGTGCTTTTTAAAGAAATTCTTTTTTAAATATATATTTGTGTTTAGCAAGTTTTAGTTTTCTTACCATAGTCAGAAAACATTACGTCATTCCTTTTTCCACTTTCACACACACTGCACATAAGAAACCTATTATAATATGGTAAATAAGCAAAACCAGAGATACAGTGCTCTGCAGCGACCCGATGCATCGTTTCATTCTTAGTTCACTAAGAGCTTTGCTATTTCAGCCTCACACCACGAAGACTCACCACATTCACTCTGGGTATCAGCCAGAAACTGAACACTTAAATCGTATCCTTCCTGTCTTCACCCAGTCAGCTCAAGTACGACCCACAGGGAATACTGTGCATGAGGTTCAAAGGCGAATATCTGGTAGTTGGACGACGCTGTTAAAGGGAAGCAGAGAGATTAATTCATCCATTATTTTAAATCGATACCTGCTCGCTGTTAATGCTGGTGTCACTGATAATGACACATCCTGTGTACTCATTACGGAGAACGTGCTTCTGCAGAAGAAATTTTCCATAAAATCAAACAAGTTCCAACAATATGTTACATGAGCACAATAATGGTTCTGACGTTTATACCTCCAACTTTAGGGAAGAGTGAAACTTTCAGGTGTCCAGAGTCTGTGTCGATGAGTTTGCAGTAAAATGTTACATTGTCTTTCGCATAGGTAGGATAGCTTTGAATATTAAAGGTATCATATTTTACATTTTACAGTGTTTTAACTAAAGAGTAACTGAATAAAAATGGGACAGATTTCAGGGAAACACTCAGAGAAACCAAATGGGTCTGTGTGGGTGGGGCTGGTTGAGAATGGTGACTGCTTTGTTGTGACATCATAAAGTTACAGAAGTCCTGATGGCTTGTTTTAAGGCTCAGTAATAAAAAAAAAAACATGGAAATCTCACTTTATACAATATGGGACCTATACAACAGCGACTATTGTGCTGTGTTATTTTCTTTGTAGATTTTGATATATTTTCTTTAAATGAAAATCCAAATGGTATTTATGAGGTCACATACTGTATGTTAAACTTGAGCATATAATCTGAGCAAGGCTTGGGAGTGAGAGGGGAGAGCCAACAGCCCTTTTGATATTTGAGCTCAACAGATGTGGACAGATAATAATTTAGGGCTCCTTCCCATATGTTCATACTTAACCTAACTTCTTAGGGTCTCTAGTAAATAGCTGATAAATCAGCCAGTCCATTAAATTCAATCAGAGTTGATGTGTTGTGGATAAACTGAGACATGCAGCTTTCTCCTCAGGAGGTCACGACTGGAATTATCTCTGAGGTCTCACATAAGTCATGCTGGCCTGAGAGAAGTCCGTGGGTTGTGATGATGGAAACATCACTTGTGCCGTCTTGCTCTAAAATGAATCACACAATCAGACTCAATGTGGCTTATATGATTACTCTCTAATGATCAACCTACATGCTCCAGTGTTGTCTGAGCAGGGGCCACGTGCGCACAGCTCTTCTGGGGGTCACTGCTGGTCAAGTTGTGGATCGGATTTGATGGTTGAGAAATGTGGCAGTTGTGTTCATGTCAAGCTCACGTCTCATTCAGTTTGGGGGGGAGTTAACCTGCCAGTCCTGTGGGAGGTAAATTCCTCTTTAGTGTGCAGAGAGACATTTCCACGCAAGGTTGAACTGGTGCAAAAAGATTTATCACAGGAGAATCAATACCAGCAGAGGTACGGCAAAGGATTTGAAAGGATAAAAGAACACAACAAGGTTTTGCTTTTCTCTGAACTGTTTTGTAAACCCTGGAGGAGGTAACAGTATCGAGCCATTTTCTGTTTGTTCACATCCGCACTAAAATTACCCCCTCCTCCCTCGCAACGTGTGTGGGTCGAGGGTCAAGTGTAGCTCCCTTTGCTCCCCAACACAGCCTATTATCACAGTACAGAGCACAAACAACAGTAGTTTTATCTCAACGACTGCTCAACTGGAAACTCGCAGCTATGCCTTTGCCATGGCCTCTGGGTCGCATACCGTCCACTTGACAACTTTTCTCCAGCCACAAATATAATGATCTGTAAATTATCTTGTAGAGAAAAGGGTTGTTGTTTTAATATGTTTACTACTTTCTACTTGAATACACATTTTTGCTTTTTTGAGTGAAATAAGTATGACAGAAAGTTGTGAAAGTCTTCTGTCCCACAATTTCTTATTTCTAATCCTTCATCTAGTATCTAAAATAATAATTATCTTTATCTCCCTTTTTAAAGCTATGAAGGACTTAAAAGCATATTAAGCTTAATTTAGCCACATTTTCTTGCATATGTTATTTACTCAGGCATCCTTATGCGAGGAGCACAGTTGAGAGAATGCCTCTGGTGATAAAAAGTGAGGAAAAAATGGAAGAAAAAACTCAAAGGAGCTGCCGATTATGCGCCAGCAGTGAAACTTTGTGAAACCAGGCTACCACTTTGACTATGGCTTAAATATAACAGATAGGGTGACTTCAGATAGACGTCTAAATTCATCCGTTGCACAAAGCAGTTCAGTTCTTGACTATCTTAAATCGGACTGTGGTACAATGAATTCTGGGTAAATTAAGAGTTTTTTCAAAATAAAAAAATGGCCGACCAAGTCACCGCATCCAACCGCTGCCTTCCGTCTACGCCATATATACGCCTGTATATGGTTTACCCAACAGAAAATGTTTGTCTACTGGAAGAATTCAATAGTTACAAGGACGTTTTACTTGGGAAATTCAGCAAACAGGGTAACAATAAGAAGAAAATCTAATTTAGAAAAAAATTGGAGCGACAGTAAAGTGTCAATCCTACCGTTAACAAAAGTACTAAAGATGTTAACAAATATATTTAAAAAATGGTGCAAGACGCAAAGAAAGAAATGTTTAAAAGAAGAGGAGGACCACAAGAAAAGCTTAAAGACACTACAGAAATTGTACTGTAGCTATACGATGGGCAGTCGCCTCTGTTTTGGGGGATAAACGATGGATGAGTGAGCGGAGTATGTGGGGTCAACAGCAGTACAACTGGAGCTCCCCCACCCACACCGGCCAGTGCTGGTGCTGACAGCAGCCCACCAGCAGCCTCCCGAGAGGGACAGACAGAGGCCAGTGACAGAGAACAAGAGAACACAGGTAACATTAGGCCAATAATGTCTCCAGTGATTGTTTGAATGACGACAGTCAAAAGAAAAAAAGTTTTACTTATTGACGGTGGTTTTGTTATGCTAATGGTCCGGTAGCGAGCTGCTAACGATTTAATGATACAGCCTATGTGCAAGCTACCGACAAGTTACATGTCAACAAACGCTACAACTTACAAAGTAGTGCCAGCGGTGTTTATTTTTCTTTTCTTCTTTGGATGAGACAACAGAGGAGAAGAGGTAGTTACTGCGGCTTCTAAAAACTCTTTCCCCTCGCATTGCTCTTTCCATAACAATGTTACCACAAATTATTAGCCATGTTTTTTTGCATTGGGTGCTACTCGCCAGCACAGGTGTCACTGATTGTTACCATGGTAACGTTAGTTTCAGACCTGAGATAGATAGATAGATAGATAGATAGATAGATAGATAGATGGATAGATTTATTTATTTATTACCTAGGGGAAGTTCATGGGGGTAAGGTGTCAGTCAGTCTTTATTTTTGTGAAACAGTCTTACTTGCATTAGACTGATCTATGAGCTAAATTAAGACTGGTCTAACACTACAGACCAGTCCGAGATATCTTTGTGAAAGTGTCCCATTTAACAATGGTTAAACAGACGGTTTGTGGGGAAAATTTTTTTAATTTAAAGCAAATTTTCAGAATGTTGATATTCAAAATAAATGGATAAATTCCTGGATTTAATTTTGAATAACAAACACAATGTGAATTAAAAGCCCATATACAGTATACCTCAAAAAAATGTGTGAAACCAAACAACCCTTCCTATTAATTATTGTTCATGAAGTGGATTGTGACCTGAGTATTTGTTATAGTTTTTGCATCCAACTGAGTTTTAGATCATCGCTTGGCTTGTAGACCTCATCCAGAAAATGTGCCCAAATTCCCTGAAAAATGATGAAACCACAGAAGGAGTCTTGGCTTTCTTTTCATCCGGCTTTGGAAAAATGAGTTTTCAAGTAGATATGAGCTGTTCATAGTGGCAGGAGTAACATATGTGAATTTTGATACAAGATACTGTATATTTCCCCTGTAACTGTAGATTGAGTGTAGTTCATGCGTGATGAATGCAGCACACGGTATCCACAGGAGTGAAGACTGTTCCCACTACAGGGAGAAGTGGTGCAAGTGTCTTTTTCTGAGACACATATTCACAATAACATGTAAGAACTGAAGAATCCAGCTTTATAGACATCTAACATGAATATATATCCAAGCTCCCAAATATCTTCAGATGGTTGTGCTGTTGCTGGCTGTTTGTGCCGTGACAGGTGAACGGTTTGCGGTGAGGGCTGGACTGGAATTAAGGTGTTTGGGTTGCAGACAGAGTCAGACTAATATCTTCCAGGGGAGCGTTTTCGTCTGTGTTATACATTTCAATGAATGAAGCCTTTCTCTTCGCTTTTCAGTGGCAGTGATTGTCAGGAGGGAGTTGAAAAACAACATGTCCTCCTGTGTCACCGAAGAGACTGCTGATGTCAGTGTGTTTTTGACGGGGGGGGGGGGGGGGGGGGGGGGGGGGGCATGGACCTCCACACATGCTGTGTACACAGCAGGAGACATTGACCTCCATCCACATGTAACACACATTCACACACACTCCCTGCTGTGGGCTGGCATTAGAACAGAGGAAAACACCCACAAGGTTGACTTTTAGTGACCAACACTTAAATATTGCTTTCATCTTAAAAACATGTTTATTTATACATTTCAACTAAAAAATGCTAACAAGCTAATGCTAAGCAGGTAGGATGTTTTTCCTGTTCACCATCTTAGCTCAGATTTTATGTCAAACACATTTGCTAATTAGCATGAACACAAGGTATTTCGTCATCAACCAAAAATTAAATTAAATTAAAATTTTGACTGCAGGTTGAGAGGTAATCCCCAAAGAGTCTGTGATATTCATCCTGAGCCCGACACAAATGTCTTTATCAAGTGTAGACATTTTAATCAAAATCACAAATATGAACCTCATGGTGGAGCTAGAGGGAAAGTCATCTAGATGAAACTCAATTCATTTCCAGTCATTAAACTCTTATACATATAAATCATGTCATATCAGCCGTTTTTCTGTTGAATGTAACTGTGCTTCCTCTAAAATCTGAAGGCTCAACACTCCTGGTGAGGATGTATGTATAAGATGGAGATCATTTCCTCTAAGTTGTTGCATCTGCTGGTAGTTTATCATGTGCTGTGTATAAGCTTGTGGCACTGAGTAATGTCAGGGTATTTATTTTGCTTTAATTGCCCCCCTACCCCCACCTGTCTGTAGCTGACTGACTCATTGGCTTTGTTTCTCTGTGCAGTGATTCATGCTGTCACCTTGGCCGTGCAGCTCTGTCCTGTCGAACCTCATCTCCCCCTCTCCCTTAAAGAGCTGCCATTTACCATGCTCTCGTCCCTCCGCTGAGCCGCGTTGTCATAAACTAAACACATCAAATATTCATTACACGCTAACACACTGCTGCTATGGAGTATTGTTCGTGCTCTCCATGGGACTATGTTGAACTGCTGAGGGTCTTTGAAAAGCACCAGGCGGCCTTTTACTACATCCATCCAGCGGCTTCTTCTCAGGCTTTATCTCATCTGCAAACATGGGAGCAAGTGGAAGACAGACACATTTAAATTCAACCCCCCTCATTTATAATCCCCTTTCTCTCTGTTTGCCCTTTTCCAGTCTGTTAGGTTATCATCACTACAAGGTTTAACTTGTCTTTAGAGAAGCTGTAAAGTAGATGTGGTGTCATCTGTGCTTACAATTTTTCTGTGCAAATCTTTCTGTCTTTGCTCTTCAAGTTACAACCTGGGATAAGTTTGGTTTAGGTGGTTGAGTTCATGCTTAGGACAGAGTGAAGGTAGGCACTGAAGGGTCCTCAGGTGGATAGAAATGCAAGAATATTTGTGTGTGTGTGTGTGTGCATATATTTGTCATTTGTTTTCTGCCTAATTAGTCTCTGTTTGCTGATTACATTACCTGCATTGCACATCCACCTGTATGTTTCTAACAGGCGCGTTTCTGTAGGCGGATAGGACTGCAGCTGTGCCACAGCTATATTACACTATAGTGACTGTCTTACAGTATATTGAACTGTTATCCACATCTGAGGCGTGTGTGCGTGTGTGTGTGTGTGTGTGTGTGTGTGTGTGTGTGTGTGTGTGTGTGTGTGTGTGTGGTCCAGGTATTACTTATGTTGTTGGGTAGTAATGCACAGATCGCAGTTATATCCTCAGGCACTGCAGGACCGGGTCATAAAAATTAACATTCTGATTAACAGCGGATGGGTTGCAGGTGGGTGAAATAGTGTATGATGCATGAGGAAAATATCAATTACATTCTCTAAAACGTGAACATATTTTAAGCTTCATTTTTCGTCAGGCGTGAATTAGACTCTGTTTGGACTGCTGGACTTGTTATGATTTACTTATTTACTTTGAGCAGATGCCAAACATTTTTATAAGCTTTTAAATTGTTTGTGTTCAGGAAGTAGCAGAGACATTCAGAGTTTGAGTTTAAATGGAGTCCCCACAATAGTGATGTGCAGATTGGCTGTCACACACAGTCACATTATGAGGACTTATCTTCCTTATGGGGACACAAAGCAAGTCCCAATAAGGTGAAGTTTTTAGGGTGAAGGCATGTTTTAAGGTCAGGTTAAAGTTGGGCAAGTAATATTTGGGGTTAAGGTTAAAGTAAGTCTCCAGTAAAGGAATATAAGTCAATGTAATGTCCTCTGAAGTCATGGAGACGTGTGTGTGTGTGTGTGTGTGTGTGTGTGTGTGTGTGTGTAAATAATCATTAGGTGCAGCTGTGTGTCCTGACTACATATACTATGGTGACATGACTCTATTATTGTGTGACAGAACAGGAACTCACAGTTGAAATATGCAGACTGTAGGCTGTACATCTATTTCCTAACTGTCTTGACCTATATTGCATCTCCTCTTCCCGTGCTCACTCTACTGCTCACTGTTGTGTGACATGTTAATATCTTGTTTGCTTTGCACCACACTTTCTCATGAATGCCTGAAGATGATGAAGCAGCACAGTGCATGTCAGTCCTTCTCAGTGTCGAGAAGCAGGATGTGTTATTTTATAGTCTATAAACCGCATCGCCAATGTACCGACATGGGAAATGATAACGCTGTGCGTCTCGCCTGCCTAATTAAATGACTGAAAACAAAGCAGGCCAGAAGCACTTGAAGGAGTACAGTCCACGTTCATGGATCAGCTCTCTTTTGCTTCTTACTGTATCTCAGGCTGAGCACACTGATTCGCGCTTGTAGATTACATCTGTTCTTGCGACCCGGGCTGTTTGCGTGGTTAATTCCTTCATAAGTGGGGTCACTTGCAACAAGTGAACCCATAGCTCTTCGTGGGAGAGTAAATGACACTTGAGGCCTATTTCTGCAGCTCATAGCAGAATAAAAGAGTTAGCAAACAGTAGCTGCCTCACATTGGCTCTATGCTCTTTTAAGATTAAATACACTGATGCACCTTTTGCTCTCTTGTTGCAAACAAGCAGCTGGAGTTAACAAATTAACAACTTGGCTATGAGTGAGAAAACACAAATGAGGCACCTCTGGCAAAGTGAAATTATTTTGGGTGCATTACAGAGCACTTGTAGCAAAGTTTACATAACGATGGCTTTAAGCATCAACTACCATTCTGCTGCAAGTGTGTGTTTGTGTGGCTGTTTGAGAGGTGAGCAAGAGAGAGTGGCAGGGCATAATGTGTATATAACTGAGAAGATGGAGCGGCAGATAAATTGCTTTGCTTTCTCTGCCAAGTGGTTGTAAGGAATTGAGTTCATTTAGATTAAGGATGATACAGATGCTAAGAGGGGGTAATGGAGTGAGATAACACAGGGGCGGGAGCTGTGGGAACCCAGTGAAATCCAGACAAATCACCTCTATTTACTTTATGTTTCACAGTGTGAAGTATTGGCTCTGTTTGTTATCCAACATTAATACAGTACTAAATTTTTCAGCTCTTATACTGATTCACTTTTTTGCCACCTGGGATAACACACACACACACACACACACACACAAACACACACACACGCATTACATTAATCTCTCAATCTCTTATGTAGCCTGGAGGTTACAAACTACCCATCTGGTAAAATTGTGGTGAGCAAAGTGATAATTCACAACCTTATCGAGAAAATTAAAAGATAAAGCTGGGGTTATTTTATCTTTTATTTCTTATCAGCAAATCCCACAAAGACACCAGAACAATGGATTCATCCTGTTAACGGTGTTTAGCCAAAATCAAACAAAACCAAAAAAAATAACATAAAAGAGCCATAATGTTGCATATCGTTGACATAAAGATACAGTATATCTTCATTCATTATAATGAACATAGTTTATCAGTTTTTCATTGTTCTCAGCACGTGAATACCGAGTTACACTATATATATATATATATATAAGCTAATAGATGGTTTTTAACACACTGTAATGTAGTCGCAATGCACAGTGTTTGTTAAAAATGATTAACAAGACATATTTTATATTATTAGAATTGTGTTTTACTACAGTATTTTGTCATTTATTCATTATCCATCTGTCTGCACACCGGCCTTCACTTACAGGTGGAGTTACAGTGGCTGCAAAAAAAGTACACTGATAAACACTTAAATCTGCTTACAACCACATTATAGTGTGTTACAAACTCTCTATTACATTTGCTCACAAATGCTAAATAGAGGAACTTAAAGTGACCCTGCACGCCCAGTGACATCTGCCTGACACAGAGCTACCCTCCAGAGAAAGAAATTAAATAAACATCACACTGAGGCTACACAGGCAGCACTTGTTTGTGGGATAAATTCAATGTTGGGTTTCGGTCTCTTCGGGGTATTTGGCTATAATAATAGAAATATAAAAACGATACCAGCCTCATCCTCTCTATTACAGTTGTGATTTGACCAATATCAAGTTCATAAGAGCTTTTATGTACTGGTCAAAGCCCCCTGTAGGGATCATCATCTGAAGTATGATGGCCCTCTTTTCTGCTGCAAAGGAGGAGATGTGGAGCGGTGTTCATGGAAGCAAAACCAGTGACTAGTGTGAGATGAAAAAAAAAAAAAGGAAATGCAGAAGTGTGCACTTGACCTTCTCTACCTGATCTGATGGTGTTGTCTCAGTCATGAATGCTGAACACCATCGCAGGTCCACAAATTTCATAAACATCCAACTTCAGGGCTAATTAGATCTTTACAAATGTTACAGGTTTGTGTTTCTACAAAGCAGCCTCTGAGCTTACAGTGTGACCTTTTCCCCCGCAGCTTCCCCCTTGTAAATTGTGGGGGGTATTTTTGGGCTGAACTGCCTGCCTAAATAAGGTTTAAGAGATTCTGTGTATCTATGTATGGGGGTCCACTATGCACTGTGCAGCTTTGCCAATGTGTATGACAAAGCTCCAAGTGTTTGATAAATTCCAGGCTGATGGCGGAGTGACAGAGCAGCGTAGAGGAGCTCGGGAGATTACTGCACATAAACATCGCCTGCCAGTATCCATAAGAGCTCAATGCACAATGGAGCCGTGTGGATACAACATAGAGGAGTGGTGGTAAGAGGAATCACCTAGTCTCTTTCATATTTCAGCCGGTCTATTTGGAGTCACCTCATAAACATTAAACATCACAGAGAGCATTGTAGGAAGGGACTGTATGAGTTCCTCCGCTGCACATATATATATATATATATTTATGTGTTAAACATGTTAAAAACACCCCTCAGTTTTTTTTTGAGTGAATAGAAGCATACTGAATTTGGCTACGCTGAAGGTAAGTCAAGAAAGTTACTGTCTGTCCTCTGTGGTGTCAGTCTCTTCTCATCTTATCACTCTATATCTGTGTCCTCTCTATTGTTTGTTTTGTTCTGTAATTTAATTTCTCATTTCCTCACTTCTGTTTATTGTACTTCTTACAATCTCATCAGCAGATCATATAGTACACACAAACACGCACACACATCGTTTATCAGGAGTGATCTCATTAGTGCAATCTTGCTGTCAAGTTTCCTCATGTAAAAGTGTTGATTGTGGCTCTGAAGTTTTCAGATTTCTGACTCAGCCCAGTCTTCTTTCATTCTTCCTGGTATGATTGTACTTTTTTTTGCTTGGGGAGAAAGTGTGTGTGTCTGAATTTGTTTCTTTTTTTTGTCTTGCTTTAAACGTTGTATCTGTTTATTTCCCTTAACTGATCTAGTCCCCATTGGACTTAATTAGGCAGGTTTATCATGCGGTCTGATAACAGTGTTTATTTGTCAAACAGCGGCTCCTGGCCCTGAACTCCAGCAGTTATCAAGTGTGAAGTTGTACAATGTCAGAGCATCACAAGAAAACCCTTGACCGTCACATCTAAAGGGAAAGAGATGTTCTTGTTTTAGTCCAATTCTTGACTTTTACTGTAATGAATCACTTCTGCTGGAGCATAGTCGCTATTTTTTGCACACGATCACATCCTTTCACATGAAAGGCTGTGGACACCACAGACCACGTAGCTTTCCCATACTGTTTTGGCATAGTTAATGCTTTTAGTAATCAGTATGAACTGTTTTCTATTTGCAGACAGCTGAATCAGAGTGTCTGACTTGCCATGCTAACTTGCAAGTGTTGACAGGTGAAATTGCTGCGTTTGCTTCATTCTCTGCTCGCTTTGTTTACACCAGATCTACCAGCAAATTGGTGCAAATGTCACAGGGAGATTTATTACTGTGACAAAGCAGTCCTTTTTTTTCTTAAGAGAGAACTCTGAAGCACTTTACTGGTTTTGTCCCTTATATGCAGTTTTTTGTAGAAATGCAGTCACAGCTCACCAGTTTGCTTTTTTACTTTTTTTGTTAGTACCAAAATTGGTTCAGATTATATTTGTCCTGTTTTTCAAGTTCAAGTGGTTTCAGCTTTATTGCAATAAGATGGTTGGTTATTTTACAAAGATGGAAAAGTATTCAGATGCTTTACTTATGTGAATTTAGCAATACTAAAAGGTAAAAATCATTCTAAGCAAAAGTCCTGGTTCAAAATAAAGGAACTATTTTTAAAATTTGCTATTGCTACATAGCCAACGTTAGCATTAGCAGCTGTTTACTTACCGGCCTTGCCAAGAGTTTCAGCCATCGTGTTTGCAATACATGTTATAAAACATCCTCTGAGCAGCACCTCTTCTTCAAGGCAGACTGGAAGCTATGTGAATCGCTATTGGAAAGTGACGAGACGGTCCGGTCTGGCTGGGCCTAGCTGGTTAGCATGCTAACTTCAGTAGAAGAAATGAAGTGATAAAATTAGAAGCAAAACAAAAGTTAACTTTGGTGTTGCTTTCATCTTCTGAAAACAGGTCTTGGTGAGTAAAGGAATGAAGCTAAGCTAAATAAACAACTGTTAATGCTAACGTTGGCTATGTAGCAGTAGGAAAACTTGCAAGTAGCTCCTTCAAGTAAATATGAAATACTCATTACAAAATCCTGGTTAATCCTGGTATTATTTCTGGCATGTACTGTATAGACTTCACATGTGTTTCCACCTACGTAACCAGTGTTGCCAGAAGTTGAGGCCCCTGTACAGGCCAGTTTCATGGCCTCTGAGATTTAAATTGAACGTGGGATCTGTTGTTGGAGCAGCTCTCCTACCACAGAGGCAGTGAATGCGGCAAAGAGCTACAAGTTACAGAAGTGATGTTGATATTCCCTCAAGTTCCTTTCTCTGCATCTCTTTGCCAGATAAATCAGTGAATATCAGCAAGTGCATGGGCAGAAATAAATGAGCTAAGTGCTATGTTCTTGACTGAAGTGCGTACAGCCACAGACAGTATCCACAGGACGGTGTTCCTGCTCTTTGCTGAACCTGGCAACACTGCTGGGCTGTAATTACACTGTTGTCTCAAAATCAGGTTTGTAATCTCCCTGCAGTTTATCTGTGTTTATTTTGTGGTAAAAGGCTGTGGCCAGTTGGAACCCTCCTGTTATTGGGAGGTGTGATTGGCCTGGCTTGGGTCATAATCAATATAATCTTCTCTTTAGGAGCAGTGTGCTTTGTGGAAATGGAAAACTTAACAATTTTGTGATGAATAGCGCAGTCCTGGATACACCACAAAACAGGTTTTCCCAGGCCGGGAAACCAACGCTTCTGTGCAGGAGCTGAAGAGTCACCTCATGTGACTATGAATCAACTGAAATAAGCAGCTGAGGGCAGATGGTGTTAAAGTTGGAGGGAAGAACACATTTTGTTTCTTGGTGTTGGATTAGTAAAAATGTTGGTCTTTGTGTGCCACAGGACAGTTGGTAAAAAGGACAGACTGAGTGATTTAGGAAATTATTGTATATCAAAGTGTCCAACATGTCATCCATATTAGGGTTTAGAAAGCCTTAAATCCAAAATGAAAGGTTCACAGACTATGTATTTTTCATACAAGAGAAAATAACTGTAATCTTTGATACCGAAATTGCACTACAACAGGCTGTATTGTTAACAACACACCCTTAAAGGTGCAATCAAGTTCAGTTGACACAATACACAATGGGCAATGAAAAAGAGGTAGAAAATCCAACTGTACAGCCAACACAGTAGTGCCAGTTTGAAAGCACAAATCCCAGCCATCTGATGAATTCATTGTTTGCATCGAATGTTTTAAGACTATTGTTGTTCACTTTTCTATATTAGATTTTCTTGACTGCTACCAGAAAGAGTTAATAGAAGGTAATAGAGACGCTTCACCCCATCAAAACTACCTCAAACCTAATCTGGCTAGTCTGGTTTGTGCCGACATATACACCAACACTGATCTATCTGCAGTAAATGAATATCTTACAGTGTATTGGCCTGGCCGACTTCTTGTCTTTGATTTAAAAAAAGAAAAAGAAAAAGAAAAAAAGAATTCAATCAGGGCTCATCCTCTGCGGTGCTGATCACAACATGTAAATCATAATACTGGGCAACAAAGGAAGACAACTGAAGTATACACAAGAGCCACAACTGCAGCAGAAACAGTGTAGGATGGCGAACATGAGAACTCACAATCAAAGGCTCCCTGCAGGATTGTTGTTGCTTCACAGCAGGTACAGTTCTTAAGTCCAACACACCTCATGAAAGAGTGCACAAAACAGCATCCAGCTAGTGCTAAACACTTCCCACACACATGCTCATGTGTAAACAACACAGGTACATCTCATATGTTATACAACTGTTGGTCATTGTTTCCCTCCCACGTTCATCAGATGTGACCGGTAAATCATGAATAGGAAACACAAATGTTTACCAAAATGCGTGAATAGTCGACACACAGAGGAGGCACAAAGCATCCAGGCGCTGGGTCACCGGAGTTGTGTGTGTGCGTGTGCATCCTCACAGGCGCTCTGAACTGCTTTCCCACACCATAACAGGGTCAGTGACAAACATTTTGAGCAGTTCAGAGGTCAGCCACATCACACAGCTGCTGAAATCTGAACCACTATTTTTCACATGTTTTCGAGTCTTTACACTGTCTCCGTAACGTCCTTGTCCGGGTTTGTGTGAAAATGTTAGCCAGTGCGAAATCTTTTTACATATGACTGGAGGCTGTAAATACTTAATGTTTTTCCTCCCTGCAGAGAAAATATCTCTGGAAACAGGAGTGGAGACAGGTGATGAATAATCAAACACATCTACTGTTTATTAACATTTAGTAGAAAAGTGTTTTTCAGCAATCTAAAACATCAATAGGAAACTTCAGGTCTTGGCAGCAGTTTCTCTGAATCAAAGCACATTAAAAAAAAACAATTTGTCACACTTGGAGAAAACTGCAGAAAGAAAACAAAGTAGCATAATGAAGCTGAGTAATGACAAAGAAACCAGACGTTTCCACAGTGCAACCATTGACATGTGCTGCCAGCCACGAGCTTGACAGTAACAGCTTTTGGTGCCTTGCGCATTGGCTGAAGATGAAGAGGACGGGCACAATCCTTATTTCTCAGAGGGAGCAAAGATCCAGCTTCAGTCTTCCTGTACATACCATTAATTACAGCTAATTGCTATTGATTATTACCGTACCACAGTCTGCATGCAGCATGTTATGATCTCATAATGCAGAAGGCAGCTGCTCTCAGTGCTCAAACATGTTTAAGATAACTCTCTGAGCTCACTGAACAGTTGAGGGAAAGCTTCCTCTTTGATTTGTGTTACTGTTATCTTTACGGCTGAAGGACTTTCAGCTACAAGGACCTCTCTGGGAGAACACAGGTGCGTCCATTTTTTTTTGATAACATTTTGTTGCTGTAACTTCAAACAAATACACCAGTCTCACCAGGGACATAAACAGGAGGCTTTTGTGAGAATGAATTTCCTGTTGAGACACTGATCTGAAATGTACCTTTGCCATGACCACATTGAGCTGTTTATTGTGTAATTAGAATTTCTGTGTGTTAAAGATACCACAAAAACAGGTCTGAGGGAGTCTACTGTACAATTAGAGGCATTTCGTCAAGGGAAAATCACTCACCGAAACAAAACAGGTATTGGAGATCCGATAAAACACTACGTCAGAAAATAATGGCCGAGATGCACTGAGTGAATCTCCAGTGGAGAATTAATCCATTAAGATATAATCTATGGTATGTTAATGGTTGCAGAACGATCACACGGTAAAAGAGACTGAGCCTACAGACTGAATAAAGACCCAAGTGAGTTTGCTGAACAGAACATTATCTATCACTCAACTAACTGCACAGAAAACACACAGCCCAGCAGTTTGAGAGTCACACAGTGGGAAGTCGAATCACAGAAGTCGATGGAGCGTTCACACAGTAGTGTGGTGTCTATAACCAAAGATGTAGAGAGCGATGCCTAGATTAAAGCGTTGCCCCGTCTTCCATGCAGCAGATAAGTCACAGGGCACGTTGAGACATGATGCTCCGTCTCCTCTGAACTCTGCTTCACCCCATTATCAGATTGTGACGCTCACACACAGTATTGTCTGGCCCAGTGTAACATCTGCAGCCCTAAGGTATGAGCATGGCGTGATATGCCTTGGCTTTAGTCAGAGCATGGGAAGAATGAGAAGATTACACAGAGCGAGAGCTTGACAGAGGTGCACTTTTTTTGTACTTTAATGATCATCTATTCGACTGATGCCTCTGCTCAGATACAAAGCCAGATTAGTGAATGTCATTTTGGTATTTTATTGATGCACTTCAGCCTCATAAATGACAAAGAAGATTGATGATGCAGTTGGATTTTTTTTGCCTTGACTTTCACTAGCTCCTCTGCATTTGGAAAGTTGCATGATAGATTGCTGCTCAGGGGCATTTTCCGAACCGGACAGTTATTGTGTTTTCCAAGAGGTTTGTTTTTAATCCTTGTTGCTCCCCTCTGCCCCACATTCATGCACGCATACACTCCTTTTGTAATTTTATTTGTTAGATAATGTAATCCAATGAAAGGTAAGTACTCTCCAACAAACAACAGTAATTGTTAGTGGCCATTGTATTTAGCCATCCAACATCCAACAGCACTTGAACACAGAGCGCCTTTGTTTTTTGTTGTTTTTTTCATTTTGGACATTCGGGGAATTTGCGTCATTCATTTGTGATTGTCAGTGGTTTTTTTTGTTTGTTTTTTTTACATAAATACAAATAAATGACCAGACATTATTCAAACGAAATAGCTGTCTGTCCTTTCAATCAAAGCGAGCAATGACAATTTCATCTTTCTATTAAAATTACACATATTTAGTTTAATATTTGACCAATCATCCATGAATAAGTAGGTCTGAGGCAAGGCAGCAACATTATTGTGTTTACCTTTAGAAAGCATCATCAAAGCATATCATTTTTCTCACATTCGACACATCCCCAGGCAGAAGTGAAACATTTTGGCATGGTAACTTGTTTCAGGATGAAAAACGGGAAGGGAACAGGCTCAAAGAACCAAAGAAGTCCTTCTGGCTCTGCCTGTGTGACTCTCGGCTGTTGTTCCACCTCTTAAATCAGATGTGCAACAATAGTGATTAAAGCTCCAGGTTATTTCCAGGAACAGAGAGCTAGCAGGGTTAAGCAACACATGTTCCAGAGGACCTTGATTGGTCTGGGGAGCCCAGAGCTCTAGCTCTGGCAGGGTATCATAACAGCAGACTATACAAGGCCTTACACCTCCAAGGCCATTAGTTCCACTCCAGCTACCACCAAATGGCCAATGTGATTCACGTCGTCCTGCATCCAAGGCATCCAAGTAGACATATTGTACGTGGCAAATCTTCACAAATAAAGCATGAGAGATGTACGAACGTATGTCCTCAGGGTGTGTCTTTAAAATTCCCCTCTTGTTCCGGCCTTGAAAGCCTCTTGAGGAGTGAATGTTCATTTTAGGGAAAGCCTCATTTAGCTTTGGGGCAGATAGTGATGTTAGGGCCAAAAATATGCAGATGCAACATAAACTACAGCAGAGAGCTGCCACAACTGTGATGTCAGACTGCTGGAAATTCTGCAAAGTTTTAGGGGGGGGTAGAAGAAGGAGACAGTTTGCCTTACAGGCTTCACTTTTACTCACAAGAGATTATTGGTATTGTTAAATGATATTGTTTTCATCTAAAATTAAAATTATGTGGGCTCTGAATTGTTGTTGATGCTGAATGATGAAGTTACCATGATTTTTATTTAATCTATCAGGAGTTCTGTCAAGATGTGCTACTCTCAGATTTACATGACAGCACAATACATTCACATTCACAAATATGTAATGGCAGGTGTTCCTAGTCTTGGGACATAAAATGGGGTCAGGGGCCAGAAAGGGTGGGTGGATAAACCTTTTTTTTCCCCTCTGTCTTTCTCTCCCACTCTCTACCTCTGCTACCCACCCCTGCAGGACTCTACCAAGCACTGAGTCTGGTTAATCATTGCTCATACTTGGTGCTAAGTTGCAGAAAGTGGTGCAGGCAGGCCGATGTGTTAGGGAACGAGGGTCTGAGAGAGAGAGAGAGAGAGAGAGAGAGAAGGAGGGAAATCCTTGGAAACCCGTCACACATAGGTGTAACACTTATGCCGTAAGCCAGAGCATGTGCTCACCCACATGTATGTCAGCCTCTACTGTCTGTACTGAGCCCGGACACAGGCTTAAACATCATGCACTCGCAGAATGATGCCTGACCACTCTCTCTGGTAAGAACTGATCTGTCACACTTGTTTGGTATAGAACAGCTTAATTCTCATTCAGCTGTGTTTGACATAGTTTAGCTTTTGTTTTTCTCTTCATGCCATTTACAGTAAAGTCAGTTTTACATGAAAATGTGGTTGGCATGCATTCAACTTCCCTATGTTGCTGGAGTTTTTTAATTAAAACCGACATAGTTTTTTATTTTAAGCCTCTTGTGTTGCTATGAAACTAAGAAGAAAGAGTTGTGGATGACTTCAACATGTCTGATGGTGTTACGGGCAGAGAAGTTGGTGCAGTGATCTCAGCTGGACCAGTGCTGACCCGATGTCAGGGCAGACAAGAGTATCTGTGATCCCTCAGGCGCCTGGGGCAATCAGTCAGTCTGTACTACAGCTAATGCTAACTGCATCCTGTGGTCATTACACTGAACAGGCCATTTAGAGAGTATGGCTCTTTGGTTTAGATATTATCTGAAGTCTGACTTCCAGTAGAGCTTTGTAATACATAGGGCAGACATTAAGATTGTGACTGGAACCTCCTGGCGGCTATTTCACCCCCAGACGTTATAAGCGTGTTGACATGATTAGTCAAAACGCAGAGTAAAAAAGTCTTTGATTTGAGCTGAGGCTTTCTCAACTACACACATCATGTACATCTGTCATGACACACTGTGCTCTTATCTCTTGAACAAACACTATGTCCACCCCTCAGTAAACAAAAGAAATCCCAAACACATCAACACAAGCCCGTCCTCCCCACCACGAGACTAGAACAGAATGGAATTTGAAACGTTTTAGCCAAAAATGTTTCTATGGTCAAGGTGTTTTTTGCAGAAACGTTTCAGATTTCGTTCCGTTCTCCGGCTTCAACCAAATCTCTCGCTGGAGTTTGCCGTGTCGATCAATACGCAGGTGAGTGACCTCTGGCACACACTGACACACGCTCAACCAAACACTGACAGGCTTAAAGATGAAGGTGGACAACAGCCAACTGTGAGTCACAGAGCGAGTGCAGCTCTGCTGAGCCGCAGCTGTCTCTCACTGATGGGATAAACAGCATTTCCTGGAGGTTTTTGGGCCCTGTGCTTGATGTTCTGGACAGTGTGGTTCTTGGCCATGCTACTGGTTCAGCTGTACACCTTGTTAACCATGGCTGGTATGAATCAGTGCCCAGGATGGCAATTGGACTGGGCTCACACAGTCGTTATCTCTGATTTTAAATGAGCCTTAGTCTCATTGACATCTTCTCTTTATTTTACCTCTGCATTCTTCTTCAACTCTTGGTGTAATTGTGGTGACAGATATGATCCGGCCTCTCGTTTTGCCTGGCCCAGCTGAGGTAATAAAGTCGTGTGTTTACAATGAGCTTTGATGGACTGTGTGTCTCTGTGTCATCCAGGCAGTGTGGCAAGCGTAGATAAACTCTTCCCCGTCCTGCAGTATCCCCTTCCATCGCCAACACCAGGAAGAAGGGATGTCTCGGCTCTTCCTCGTTTTGGCCATGTTCATTGTGTCGTGCAGCATCCAGGTGGGTCCTGAGAGCGCACACACACACACACACACACACACACACACTGGCCTTTACAGTATGGGGCTGGAGGCTGTTTCTTATGAAACAATACAGACTTGTGCTGCGGAAGCCTAAACAAACTGTCTGTCCCTTAAAGTTTACAATACTTCAGTCTGTGCATAGAGGAGCACAAGCCCCCCCATACTGACAACACATTAGTGTAAGACACAGTGTCATCTCGATGGATTATATCCCCAGTTTGAGGATGGGTTGTTTACAGCTACTGTATATATGAAGTGAAATGAAACATGAATGCCAATTCAGCCACTGTTCCCGTTTTGTCTCCATGGTTTGTGCGGGGCTCACATTCTCCACATTTTTCTTGCCCAGCTGCTTACACTACTTCAATAACTCCACAAATAATGGACCTTCCTGTCATAACTGACCTCATACATGCTCCACTGTTTCCTTAGGTGTCCTCTGCTGCTACCCTGGATAAGCTGAAGGAGAGTTGGAAATTGTACATGGAAGAGTGTGAGCACAACAGCAGCCGAGACCCACCGAGCACTGGTGAGCCAAACACAACGGATTGGATGTTTGCCGACACTGGCATCACCAGTTCTCTTTTTTTTTTTTTTTTTTTTTTTAATCCAGAGAAACATTATGATAAACTATGATTCTAACCCTACTAACTAACCCTAACCCTAAATCATTATTAGTGCTCTGACAACATTTTATGACAGTAAATATGAAACTAAGAGATTTTTATATATAATTTGCATATACAGCAAAGAAAGCTGTATTTACCCTCCGGTTATGGCGCAGTTGCAGCACTCTATTGCACTGCAATAGACAATGATTAGGTTGCACTATCAACAAACTATGGAACAGAAGCAATTTCCACTCCCTGCTGAAATTGTTGTATAATCACTCAGCTTGCAGCTGCTCCAAGTTATTTATTTGTAACACCACACATACTCTCTGCTCTCGGCTCACACACACTGACAGAGAACCATCCACAGTGTTTAACTACATGGCGAATGCTGCCCTTTCAGCTGCATTATAATCTGTTAGCACGTTTCATGCTCGTGGGATAGATCGGGAGAACGTACGTCGCTCTATCGTTCAAAAAAGGCCGCTTCCCGCATTGCACACAAAATCACACCACTCCACTCTCCCACTCTGCAGCATTCTCTTGCCCTCCCTGTCACCGCATGACTGTAACAGCGAATTAGCAGGTGCAAGGTGAGACAGGACAGACTGCATTATACACCTGAACATCCAGCTGTCTCTTCACTAACAACCATCACTGTTTACTATTGCGAAGATGAAAGGTGTGTTATAAGCGGAAGGTCGTCGATGGAGTACTTTACTCTGAAGTCAAGATGAAAAGACCATGATTCGTGTAGATGCTATAATAGCCACCAGCAGCCATCACTTCAAAGACACGCTATTGTATTCCATGATTTAGACCACTCCAGGACATAGACAGCAGAGAAGAGTGTGTTAGGGGCACTGGTAGCTCAGGATTATCCCTCCCTTATTTCATGTTTTTTTTTTAATTCTATCTCCAGGCCTCGTGTGCAACAGGACTTTTGACAATTATGCCTGTTGGCCTGATGGACTCCTCAACACCACTGTCAGTGTGGCATGTCCGTGGTATCTGCCGTGGTATCATAAAGGTAAGAGACAGATGGGTTGGTAGATACGGACTGTATGGCAGTCAGGTTGATGAATGGCAACTTAAAATATCTTGCAGATAAAGAGATAAAGACAGCTGTCTCTGATGACTGGACTTACCAGTAAATCACAGACCGTGTGTGTGTATGTGTGTGTATGTGTGTGTATGTGTGTATGTGTGTATGTGTGTGTATGTGTGTGTGTGTGTGTGTGTGTGTGTTTGTGTGTGTGTGTGTGTGTAGTTCAGCATGGCATGGTGTATCAGGAATGTGATGCAAATGGCCAGTGGGTGACTACAAAGAATACCAGCGAGTGTGACTCTAATGATCCAAGTCAGGTAAGAGTGATCTCTCACATTATTCTTTCCAGAAAGGCATTAGGCACAGAAACAAACAATTCTCATTTAAAGATCACATCATAGATCAATGCTACTGTTACAATTGAAACTAAAACTGGACCACTGTCACATATAACCCCTCTCAAATAAAAGAAGGGAAAAAAAAGTCAGCATGTTCATGTGTGTTTTAATTTGCAGCAGTACTACGGCCATATTCGGATCATGTATACAGTGGGCTATTCCTTATCACTGGTGGCTTTGGTGTTGGCACTTGGCATCCTCATATTCTTCAGGTAATAATGACTTGCAGTTGAAAATAAATTCAGAGAAACAAGGCAAAGTAGTAAGACGAAATTCCACTTGGTTGCTACAGTAGATTCTGCATTAAACACAGCATGAAGTGGAAATAATACTTGAGTAGTAGCGGTGTAGTGTAGTAGTGTTTAAATAGAAAGCTCTACTTCAGTTTATCTGATCATTATGGACTAAAGTGGTAAGATCTCTATCTTGTAGAGACCATTGTTACCTCTCATTCATTAGGAAACTGCACTGCATGAGGAACAACATCCACATGAATCTCTTTGCCTCCTTCATCCTGCGAGCGCTGTCGATCCTCATCAAAGATGCTCTGCTGGTGTCCAACATCACATCGCAGGACCTCAGCGGAGACCAGGAGCAGGGATTCCCCCAGGCATCTATGCCTCCAGTGGAGCTGCTGGTCAACAATGGGGTCAGTGTGGGTGAAATGCAGCAAAACAACAAGCTATAGAGGACAATGTTTTTACAGTGATCATTAAGGGATTGTATACTAATTATTGGAGGGGGAGGTGTTGTCAAAAAAGATGGAGGGTTAACAGCCAACTACAACTCTATAAATAGATAAATAAAGTAAAAATAGTTGCATGTTATAATGGTAATCTTGTGGAAGGGTAGTGGTAGCCACAGAGATAATTGTAGGGGCTAATCATCCGTTAAAGCGTGGAGGGTCCACTGTCTAGATTGATGTGTTTGTGTTTTTGTGTTTGTGTTGGGGAAGGGGAGGGAGCCACAGCTGGCGGAAAAGCTGGGGTTAAAATTGCTACTGTTGTACAATCTGGCCGCTGTAGGGCACAAAGTCTGAGTCCCGGCGGCAGAAGGAGCTCCCATCTGCTGCAGCACCGACCTCACCATTCACATCATTCACCGCTAAATCATGTTTGACATTCACGCTGCTCGATATTTTAACATTTGCTAAAAGAAACTCTCACTGCTTTTCTTGCAGACAACGGTTAGCTGCCGCATTGCCGTGGTGATGATGCAGTACAGTATCATGGCCAACAGCTACTGGCTGCTGGTGGAAGGCATCTACCTCCACAACCTCCTGGTGATCACTGTGTTTACGGAGAGGAACTACTTCAAAATCTACCTGTGCATTGGCTGGGGTGAGCTGTGTTTGTTTGTGTATGTGGGAGTGTGTCTGCAACTGAAGTAATGAGTGAGAGGATGTAATATGTGAGTTCATTGTGCACTTTTTGCACAAAAGGAAATTAAGGCAGAGCAGATAACGCAAGTAACAATAGTGTGCAAAGTGACTGTTTCTTTCATTTCTTCGCAGGTACCCCATTAATATTCCTTGTGCCCTGGGTGATAGCTAAATACCTGTATGAAAATCAAGAGTAAGTTTCCACAGTGCTCTCTCTCTCTCTCTCTCTCTCTCTTCTCCCTTTCCTTCACTCCAGGTTCTGCAGCCAGTTTGAGAACCTGCCAAACATTTTAGATTTTAACTCATTCGTGTTGATTCCTCAGTGAAAACAGCACCACATATCAAAAAAATAAAAGTTGGCAGATGGTCTTTTTGCGAAACATATGTTGATACTGAGCAGCACATGGTCAATTTAACATGTAATTACTACATGAGGAGTTGGCTGGATTTAAACTTTTCACACAGACACAGTTTTATGTTCGGCAGGACGCCACATATGGAAAACATGTCAGAGCAGCAGTTGTGTCCTTCATATTTCATAACAGCGTCCAGTACCCGCAATTTCTGTTATGCAGTCTCTTAGGCTCTAATGTATACGCTTCAGCGGCAATTGAGGTGAAAGGGATTTTGAGGCCACAATTTCTAAGACACCAACACACAGAGCGTTATGTAAAGCTTTAGAAACCCACAGAGGTGCTGCACCCCCACCCCCACCCCCAACCCCCAACCCCCACGCCCCACCCCAACCCCATTTTCTGCTCATCAGATGGAGAAAACAAAGCTTTCTATTTCAGAGAGAAATAATGTAACAAAATGTGGAGAGCCATGTCCAACAGCACGTTTCAAGTGTTTCATGTGAAGTACAGGAAATATTTCTGGTTGTCTCCCTCATATAAGCATTAGTGCTTTTCTTCTTCAGGTGCTGGGAGCAAAACATAAACATGAATTACTGGTGGATCATCCGTTCTCCGATACTGCTGGCAGTTGTGGTAATTCCGCCTTCCTTCCTCTCAATTTGTTTCTCAGTCTCCTGCTTTTTCTGTGCATTACACTTCTCCTTTCACATCATTCATAAGTAATGATTATTCTCATCCAAAGAGCCATGAAAGATATTTATTATTTGTGCACTGGAATTGAGAAAGAAAGAAAAAAACCCAGTATTTTCTTTTCCATTCATACACAATACAATATTAAACCCACCTCATTTATTCATATAGTGTGAAACACTGTCTGTGCTGTAGTTCTAACATCTGGGAACCATATTAAGAGCCAAAGGTTTTGGGATTAAATAAATATGCCCTCTATCTGTACTGTGACCAGGTTTTTTTATTGTATGTGTGCTCTGCAAAGGTCAGTCCTGAGCCCTTTACATAAGTCCAATTTGTCATGGCTCTCAAGTCAGGCCAGTTACACAGACATGCAGGCATTTTCCATGCATTAATCGTCCCACTAAGTGGCCTGTATCTCACAGGAATTCCTGTGTTTGAGTTGTCGCAGGGTCGTGAGGGCTGGTTCCCATTTCACTGTTTCCCTCTTTGTGTCTGTGTGTGTGTGTGGGGGGGGGGGTGGGGGGGTGGGGGGGCTGTCATTATTGAAATAATTATTGAAACCTGCACAAACTCTTCAACTCATTTCCCTCAAAGATCAAAGTATATAGAGATTTGAAATAACACATAGATATATAGATTTTGTACACATTACAGTGTATTAACTTTACACATAGTAGTTTGTGGATGATATATAACATGGCTTTCAAACTGGTACTTAATGAATAATAAATAGATGTATTATTTGTTCTTTATTACCATAGTCCTCGGTTGGTCATTTTTGCTCAATCCAGCTATTTAACTGAACAAAACACATTCTAACAGAACATCCTCAAACTGAAAATCCAGTGCCACAACACAATTCAAAAAGAAAACAACTGTATTCATACAATCCAAAAAAAAAAAAAAAACCTCGACAATAATTACATGTACAAATTAGGTTCAGCTTCACTTTTTCTTCCAAGCATCTGCAAATTACCCGTAACGACTTAGTTGTAAATAAAAAGGTCACATCATGAGTGATTTTCATCAAGAGAATACCCACTGCTTCTTGAAATGCCAGCTGCTGTGAACGGCCTCCCTGATAACAAAATGCTCCTGCTGTGAACAATAATTTTGTAGAGCTGGCTAACCCAAACCACAAAATTATTATTATTATTTTTTTAACTTACAGCTAGTGGTATTATTGCATGCAGACAGTTTTTTAGGTTTTATCTGCAGAAGGACAGTGATATTCATTGCTGTGATTTCTGACATTTCCCTGTTCAACAGTTTTCATTGGAGATACCTTTTCTCAAAGCCTGTGTGTATCCGGGAGTGAAATTTTTCAAGTGTAATTTCTCACTGCTTTGAGCCGCACAAATAAAATACATTTCCAACACCTCAACTGTATTTGGAGAGGCATTACAAAATTGTTATTATTAACACTGATGCCTCTGACTTTCACAGATCAACCTCCTCATCTTCATCCATATCATTGAAATTCTTGTGTCAAAACTTCAAGCGCACCAAATGAGATACACAGATTACAAGTTCAGGTGAGTTCACACATAAAAACACTTTTCCGTTTACTGCACTGTGGTGATTTTTTTCCTCTATTTATTCTGTGCTCTCTCTCTCATTCAGGTTGGCTAAATCGACTCTAACCCTGATCCCTCTGCTGGGCATCCATCAGGTGGTCTTTATCTTTGTGACAGACGAATCCACCAAGACCACCATCGGCCTGCGCCTCACCAAGCTCTTCATCGACCTCTTCCTCTCCTCCTTTCAGGTTGGACTCTTAAAAGAAGAACTGGAACCTGAGTGCCAATTATTACTTTCACTAACAAACACCACACACCATTTATCAAAACAAACTCAGCGTCAGCAGTCTAGTTTGGGAGAATATCTTAGGTCATTGCAAGCAGGCAATGAATCAGAGAGAGAAAAGGAAGCATACTATTTGTTTGCAGGGAGAGATGTAGGAGATATAGTCTTTGTTCTCAAATCTCATTTTAAGATGATTAAATGGAAGACGCAGTGCATCTCACATTCACAGCAAACCATGGAATTCTTTCATCTGCTCAGTGATCTGTTCAGGCATCTGAGCATCTCTGCGTCCCCCCCCCCCCTCCCCCAGACAACTGAGAAGTGCTGTATTTACTAATGTGTCAGGAGGGATTACATGAACATAATGTGCTGTCTACGCTGCTACCTGGCTGTGACCCACTGTGACATAATGACCACAGTGACCTTTTTCACTCTGAGGACACGGATGACGTGTTGAGATTACAGCCAACAAACAGGGAGAGGCAGAGAGAGAAGAGGATGCTGTGGGACTTTCATCTTAAAACACAATATACTCTTAAATGAGCATGTTAGTGTAGAAAAATGACTCAGTGTTGGTTGTCTCCACAGGGACTCTTGGTGGCCATCTTGTACTGTTTTGTCAATAAAGAAGTGAGTCCCCTCATTTGAACAACAAAATATTTTTGTCAACCCCCTGACTTTTCTCCTGTTCTCACATGAATAACGTCTACTTTTGCCTCCATCCTTGCCTCAGGTGCAGTCAGAGATTCTGAAGAAGTGGAAGCGCTGGAAGCTAGGGAGGAACATCGAGGAGGAATACCGCCACACCTACAGCAATACGCCCAACACGAAGACAGGCAGCCTGTTGAACCACGTCTCTCGATTGCCTCACCTCCCGGACATCGCCAAAACCTCTGCTCCAGTCTGCAGCCCCGAGGAGAGGCACATGCTTGTGGCTGGCTGCCATAACGGTATGGTCCACGTTAAGGAGGTGGGCCATTGCACCTCTCCGCTGCACGAGGGAACCATCAGCAATTGCACCCTGGTGGAGGACATCAGCCTTACGGACAAGGTGCAGTGCTATGAGGTTCAGAGAGAGAACGAGCCACCTGCGAAAGACACTGGGAACGAAAACTTGGTGAAAAAAGCTGGAGGGCTTTGAGCTCTCACCTGTCTCTGACATAACTGCCCTGGGTGGCTGTGAAGAGCTGGGCTGATAGAGTCATTCTGTCAGAGCGGTCTTTTGCTCAGAGATCAGTGTCACTGGGAGACCGAGCAGCACTTAGCCCTCTCCTCAGCTTGAGAATGGAGAACAATATGGCAGACATCCACGCTGAGGGGTCTAATCTGCTGTGAGCTTTGTGAATGGATTTCCTTAGGTGTTTGTCAGACAGTGTAAGAAACTGCTGCATGTTGAACGATGCAATAACAGCATCTCAAGGCAACCCATGTACAATAATATGGAGAAAAACCCTGAAAGCTTAAACAGCAACAACGGCAACAAAACAAAACAACAACAACAACAACAACAAAAAAGACACAGGGTCCTTGCTTGAGCCTCTGCTTTAATTTGCGCTTTGCATCAAATGTGTGTTTTGTGGTACTGGAGGTTAAAGACAAACTGGATGTTGAACTGCATACACAAAAAAAAAGACCAAACAAGTGACACAAAACAAGAGCGTAGGGAACAGGGGAGAGGAGACTACTTTTTTTTCTTTGCTTTGCTCTGATATTTGTAAATGGTTTTTGTCTATACTGACTTTGATGAAAATGTACAGAAAAAAAGAAGAAAGATTCTGTTGACTGTACCTCATACAGTAAAGTGACCACAGTGTTGTTCAAGTGGCCCCATTCAGGGCCCATGGGAAACTGGCAGCTGCTCTCACCAGGTCATTCCTGACTTACACATAGACCTTAAAGCAGGTCAAGAGATGGCATGGGATGAATTATAAATAAGCTAAAAAATTATCATCGCTTGACTTACTTTGGTGTTTTACAATAAAAATATAATTTTTAATATAGGTCTAAACCTTGGATAATGCTGAGTGCTACAGTTATCACTGTGTACATGTGCCAGGTGTGTTTTCAAGGGGAATAGTTGCCATTAAATATGTTTTCTTTCCCCCTTTCACCATCAAGAAATTGTCTGACTCACACGCCTTGGTATACAATATGAACTTCTACACAGTAGCCTACTCAACCCCTGAGATGGAAGCTGATAGGGGGAGAGAACTGTGCACTCAAATCAAGGATAAAAATACACAGCATATAGACATGACCTGTAAAGGCACGCATGCATAAAATATGAATCCAACAGTGACTCAAAATAGCATGTCACCTCTGGCACAAGGGTGTTTTTTGTGATGCTTAATATATGTGCATGCAAGATTGCGCAGATTTAGTGAACTTAAGCTGTAAGTTGTGCGTGCCGCATGGTGCCATCACATCTGTGCAAGCGCCAAAAATGTCAGTTAGATTGTGCTGATGACTGCATGTGCCCAGTTACTCTACAGACAGTGTTTTCAGTATTCAGCCATATTCTGTGTCTGCAGCTGCTGTGGACACTGAACAAAACTCTGTGCTCTAAAGGTAGAACAAATCCTCTCTGATAAACATGCTAGTGACAAAGAAAGCTAAATTAGCAGTAGTGGTACATTTGCTTCTGAATACATTGCATTATTATTATTATTTTTTTTTTAAAGGGAAGCTTTTTTTTTTAAAAAAAAACAGTTAACCTTTGAGTTGCTAAACATTTTGCCAGAACTAACTCAACTTGACTTTTGTATGTATGACTATTTGCACAATGTTAATTTATAATTGCTCAATACTGTGTGTACATATGTGTTCAAACAGGTGATTTATTAGATTGCTGTCAATATATTTCATGAATGTGTCCCTGTGTATGTATGTATGTGTGTGTGTGTCTGTGACAGTATATTTTCAGGTGGGTATGTATGAATGTGTATAGTTTCATTATTCAAGATTTGTGTATGTGTTACAGTAGGACAAATCACTGGCTGCAGCCAGAGGAGCAGTGGGTTGATATAAACCAGTGCAACTGGCTTCACACAGAGCATCGAGGTCATAGGTCGATATGAGTCAGTCCCACTCTAGTATGTGCGGTATCACACCACAGGATATTCCCAGAATTCATGCCTATATAAGGCATGAGGAAGACACAGCTCTGTTTTATTATGGAAGCCAGTCTCAGTGTCATTTTGTTTTTCAGAGTTAAATTGAAGCACAACAGGGGCGTGTTTGTCATTCAGACAATAGTTCTGTGCATTTACACTTCAGCCAGGTGCTGGTGTTGAGTCTGTAAAAAAATTGCAGAATGGGGCTATTTTTCATCAACATCTGCTTAGGATTGAAATAGAGCAGGTAATAGATATCCAGTACTCAGAATTGAGCTGGGCGCATGACGCACACCACGGCGCTGCCAGTGCTCAGATGTGAATTTGCAGTGTTTTTCTTGTTTTGCAGAGCAGGAGAAATAGTTCGATACTGACACGGCAACAAAGGAATGTTATACACCTTGAGTAAAATAGAATTCAATAGAGTTTATAAGTATATTGCTGATTTTTATTTCAATCGAAAACATGTATTTTAAGCTGTGACCATTACCATGTATGTTTTTTGAAACCAGCAGCTTGGGTCACTCCCCTTTCTGGACCAAAGTGGTTCTTGTCTGAATGTATTCTTTAAAAAGGCCTAAATCAGTATGTCCTTTTTTCTTTTCTCTTAAAGGTGGTTATGTAGAGTATATTTGGTGTGAGAAGCCAATCAGTAAAAACTGTGTTAAGGTGTATACAGTTCATATTGTGTCCACTTATCAAACCTTGTCCAAATAGTGAAAGAATAAATTACAATGTATGTGAAAGACTATTTTAACTTTGTGTTTTTTTGTATTGGTGAACATTCATGGTGTTAAAATAAATAGAAGAAAGCATGTCCAGATCAGTTTTCTCAGCTTCTTGATGATGTAGGCTGCAGTGGCTAGCTGGCTGGCTGAATACCAGGTTGGTTTATAAGGGAGGTGAGTATTGATTTTACCCCAGGGTCAGGTGCTGTTTGATAGCACACACTGTTCCTTATCTTAGCCCAGACCCACTGGATAGGTCACCTCACTGACTTTTTAAAACCGCTCAGGTTCAACATTCCCATATCTTTAAGGTGTCTGTGTACTCCATCAGAACTGTTTGTTGGATGATCGAATAGCTTCGGAGACTCTCTTCCCCTATACCTTTCTGATAAGATTGGAGAGGGGGTCTGTGTTTGAACATTTCTTACATTACTTTCTGAAAAATTCAATGGCAATGTTAAGTAAATTCAACAGGCTTTAATTTGAAAGACAAAATAAAAAAATATAAGCATAGACCTGAGAAAATACACAGCAATAAAAAGCCCAAAACATTGACTCAACAAAATGTAACAAACTGTACAATAAACATGCTGTCATAGGGCCTGTCAGAATGTGTTTCCCTCCCATTTCAACTAGCACCCTCTCTCTGTGCTTAGGGTTAGGATAAGGTAACATGTTAAAGTTAGGGGAAACACATATGGATGGGGCAACAGACTTTGACACAACACAGCATTCAGGTGAAAGTGATGTGCCAGAAAGATGAAACAACATTTTTGTCAAAAAAGGCCTCAGACTAAGAAAGAGACAAGACCAGGGCTGCAGTTGAAAAGTCTTTTTTGCTTGGTAAAATGACCTGGAAGTATCTAAGTGGCAGCCATGATAAGAGTTGGTCACATACTCTAAATGAAAAGGAAAGCAGCTTCAGTGCTTCCTATCTTATCTCCTTTAACACTTGGTCTTCCTTTACGAAAGGAAAGGAGATAATGCTCTCCCACAATTTCTTGCTGCAGCAATAATTGAAGTGACGCACCATTGTAGTTTTACCTATGAGTTTCACCAAGGCAGAACCACGTCAACGTAGAAACAACGGAGCATTGTGACACATCCAAAAGTTATGGAAATCCTTGCATGATCGACTGAGCTTCAAATCCACAAATATAGTTGAGTTCTTCTTTTTCAAATCTGTACACAACAAGCATATTGAATTTCAAATTAACAATATCATCATCATAACAAAATACAATATACATACATGTCATTTCACTTAATCCCCTTCCACTGAGGAATGCACAAAAATTAATTTTCTCTACTTAACAAATATATAAAAATGTCAGTCTCCCAACAACAACTGAACAATTTACTCGGGCCTCTTGTTCAGTTCGTACTGGATCCAGTACAGATCTGGGAGAGACATTCCCAGATCTGACTCAACTCTGGCCAGATCTAGTATGGATCCAGTGTGGATCTGAACCTGATGCAGTACAGATCTGGGCCAGATCCACTAAGGATCCAGTATGGATCTGGGCCAGATCCAGTGTGGATCAAATATGGATCTTTGAATCTGGGCCAGAACTGGGCCGGCTCCAGGCTGGATGAAGAATTTTTTTATGGTGATCAGATCTGTACTGGATCTACATCTGGCCCGGAGGATCTGGGCCAGATTTTAGGATGGCTCGTACTAAATAATTTTTGTCCTATCTGGGATAAACCTACTTATGTCTGAATATAGTTTACTTTGGTCTCTTGTTCAGTTCCTTATTTTTTTACTTAATTGTTGTTTTAATGGCTCAACTTTATGTACTTGTGTATTCCTTTCGTGTTATCTTATTTCAACATTTCAATCCCATTTGTTTTGTTCTTGTGGTTTGGAAAGTAATATTTATTGTCCATGTGTTATATAAGCAATATCACACAAGAGGGAGTGATGTAGCTACTGAATATCAGCACGGCAGTGATTCGTCATAGGTACGGAGCCGCAGGCCGAGTACCTCGAGTGATACTGACCTCGAGTGTGATATTGCTTTTATACAACAGTTCCACAAACGCCATATTAATTAAATAAGGAACAACAGATTATGGTTTGTTTGTTTATGTCATCATTAAATCAGCTACGCAAACACAAATAGTTCCGCAACAGGACTGTTGCTAAGCAACACAAACATTTCCCTGACACGCACAGTGTGCACTAGCTTGCTACTTTGTCTACATACTCAGTTGTGCGCTGAAGTACCAAGGCTTCTTCCCTTCATCCTCTTCTTACGACCATACATCGTTTAATTAAAATGTTATCTCTGGAAATATATTAATCTTTGCAAAGTTTGTTACAATCTAAGATAGATAAAGACCGTTAATGTAACAGTGATTAATGGTTAACAGAACACCTGTGAAGCGGAGTGATACGTGTAGTTAAAAGTCCCACTGCTGTTGTACTCTATATCACCACTCATAGAATGTCTCACTTCCAATCAAATTATTTGGTCGGAACTAACTGTTGTATAAACTGTTGCGCAGTTGTCTTTTCCTAATTCATTATATATTCTTATATAGTTTTTGTTTTTACTTTTCGACCGCAGCCAGAGCACAGACTATGCCATGGGGATTACTGGTTCAAGTCTCGGTAAACGGGTAGACCCATAAAGTTTTAAAATTTTTACCTGCTCTGTCACTTACCAGCCCTTCAGTGTAATTCATGAGACTCGGTCCCAGCGTTTAAGTCCAAGGCTGAATTTCCTTCACAGTCCCACGGTGGAGCCAATGCTGGTCTGGCTTCACGGAGTTGGAAGAGAGCCCTACGAGCGGCTAAATGGCTCCTGCTTGACTCGGAATTGGCTTTTCTTCTGCGCCATGCGTGAGTGACTTGATTGCGTGAAAGACTAAATACTGTTACATGTCTGTTTTCATAAGATTAACTTGCTAACTTGCTGTGACCCATACAATGAATTTGTTTGGCAAATGTTGCTATCGCTAGCTGGCTAACTTTCAGCATTACCGGGGAGTATATCACGGCTTGTAAGTAATGCTAACGTGGGCTTCTAAGTAATTATGCTAGCGTGGGCTAATGGTTGTGGCTGGATTGTTTTTTTTGTTGGCTGTGTACACAGGGTAACTAATCAACGGAGCCCGGAAGTGTGGGCAACCGAAGCATTTGATTTGTTCTAACATGGTGGTAGTTGCAGGGACAAATATTTCTAAAACCCAGTAGCCCACTTATGCATCACCTTTTAACTGCTGTGTCTGTGCATTGTGGTTTTGGCTTTGAAATATTTGCATTTGCATCACAGATCATTGGCAGCCAGATTATCATTTTCAGAAAGCTATGACAAAAAGAAAATGTCATTCACTTGTACTGTAACAGCTTAGCCAGACTTATACTCTCTGTAAAAGAGTCCCCTTGACTGCTTCTTCAGCAATGTGCATTTAATGTAAGAAACACAGATGTCAAACTCAACAAATTTTTCTGCACATCCACACCAAAATAAGAGTGCTGTGTGGAGCAAAGAGAGAAACATCCAGTGACAGTGGACATTTTCAACACTACCCGATTTCTAATATAACAGTGTTGGGCAGAGCTTGTATATTTATTTGCAATTAGTGACATATTGTTTGCTTTAGCAACTAATGGCCTATTTTAGCAGGAAACAATTTTATGTCCTTTGGGTATAAGAAGATGGGAAGTGTTGGAAAAAGCATGCTCTCTGTGCTCCATAATGCTCGAGGAGTAAATATATTGGGGCAATAGATGTGATGTTTATGTTTTCCCCCTCAGGCCTGTGAACTGGGTTTGTCTCCTGATGTGAACAAAGAGCTTGTGTGTGACCTGGCCGTAAAGCCAGTGAGTGGTTCTCCACCCTCAGCTGTCTGACAGGCTTTCAGGGCGGCTTCGTGGCTCTCGTGCTATCATCACCTCCCAGGATCCTCAGCATGGTACAGCTGGTGAGGCACAGTGCACAGACGGCATGCATTTGTGATTTTTTTTTTTTTTTCTTTTTAATTTTTTCAAGCTTTTTGTGCCTTTTAATGATAGTGCAGTAGAGAGAGACAGGAAATGTGGAGGCAGAGAGAGGGGGAATGACATGCAGGTAAGGGCTTGTCCGATGCGGGACTCGAACCGGGGCCATCTGCAGCGAGGACTATATCCTCTGCCGGGGGGGCGGATGCTCATCCAACTGAGCTACTCGACGCCCCCAGCTACTGAAATTCTATATGAGCAGTACAGGCAAATATTACTTAATTAGTTAACACTGCGGGTGAACTGTTACATGTGCTCCAGACTATATGAAATTATTACATCATAAGGGATAACACCAGTGTTTAAAAAATAATTCTAAGGGCATAAGCTATCAAGCTATATTAATATATGTAACATCAGTGCTGCCATAAAGTTCTTAATGGGTTGTAAGAGGTAATTTTCTTCATCTGAAGAGGAAATTGTGTCAAGTTGGTTCAAAGCAGCAAAGTCACTGAATATACTGAATTGTAATAGGCAAGCTTTTCAAAACAAGCCTCAGTTCTGCACTTATGACATCGAAAAGAGCACAAACGTAAGAAAATAGATATATTGCATCTGCTAACGTGAGCATGAAGTCTGCTTTTACAAAGTGTGTATTGCTACTGGCTTTTCTTGTCTTATTCCCTTCTCTTGGTCGTCCTTGTCTCTCTTTTTCTGTATCTATTTGTCCAAGAGTGAAAAAAGTTATGTAGAATGACAAAGAAAGTAAAACAATGTTTCCTTACTTTTGCAGTTTGGAAACAGTCACTGAAAACTATTAAATGCATTAGAGGCTTATCTAAACTGCTCTTTGCTAACTTGGTTTTGCTATTGATCACTGTAAATTCTACAGAGTCATCAATTACCAGCCTATTTTATTGTCGTATAAATCCCCTGACCAGGCAGCTCCCATTTATCACATCACTCCACCCACACTGAGTGAGTGAGTGAGCGAGCATGGGCACAGCTGATTTCTGGAGCAGTTCTTACAAATAAAAATAAGCAATAATCTGAAAAACTGGACTTTTTTGCGTTGACAGCATTTATGTTACCCCAAGATTATTTTAAGTCACTTTAAAAACTGTTGGAACACAACTGACTTTAAACCAAAAAGATATGTGAAAAGCATTTTACACCGTGGTGATCCAAAAATCACCATCCAGACTTTAACCATGCACTGATGCATGCTATGAGCAGTAATGTGTGTAGATTTTCTCTAAAAAGAAAGGAAGTGATATTAAATTTATTAATTTAGAAATGACCACAACTGCATAAACAGTTCAATGAAGCAGGTACATGGGCTAATTAATCTGAAAGTAAACAGGTTTTGGAAGTTGTAAATCAAAAGTAATTGCCTCTTTTAAATGGAAATTAACAAACTTGATGTCAACTCATCAAATAAAGTAGTAAATTCAAATATTCAACAACCCAGAACTACAGATGCTTGTCATATCATTTTTGTGTCAGCCTGTGAAAGCATGACAAATACAAAAGTGTAGCTGGTCTACACAAAAACATTTCCCTCATGTTTCAAGCGTGGCACGCTGCTCAGCTAAATTAACATTGTTTACTCAGAGAGGCAGGATTCATGGGTTTGGTTAATGCATGAGCTTCATCATCAGTCAGGTTGTTAGAGCTCATTAGCTGTGTTTGAGAAGTCGTGTTATCGCCTCCCTCATGCAGAGCAGAGTCCCCTGGGTACACACACTCTGGGTCGAAGCAACCCAATCTACCAAAGCTACTACATCCCCATGTAATATGAAGAAGACTCCCTCACTCACTCTCACACACACACACAGCGTCATCTGAGAGACTCCCACCCCAACCCACCCCCTCACCACAGCCTATTAGTCTGTCAACACCTCTGCACAGTCTGGTCACAAGCATGCCAAATTAAATCAACTGAATGTGCAATCAGATTATAGCCATCAAACACAGAATAAGTTGAATAAATCCAGTATCTCGGACCGTGTGGTGGTTGAAGCGGAAGCACTGAGGCAGATTGACTGATATGGTTCAAGGTAAATTCACTGGCCTGGATGTGAGTCTGATAACCAAAAGCTTCTCTTAGAGGAGGACTAAAAGAAGGGCTCTCAGTACACATTACCATTCTGTGTTCAGCAGTGTGGTTCAAAATAGCCAAGGGAATAAAAGGCCATTGCTGATATCCCACAGTAGCAATTCCAGCTCCAATTTTATTTTAAAGGAATAGTTCAACCTTTTGGGAAACTATTCCTTTGAGTCTGCAAAGTGGGAATCAATCAGCTGCACACTGGCCCCATCTCAAAACTTCCATTCTTAATTCAAGCTGTCATGTCAATTTAACAGTGAGAGACATTTTTTTTCTCACCCTCTATTTGCTTGTCATTTCAAGAGGAGATTAGAAAGACAGCACTCACCATAATCTACTCAAATTAGGATGTAACTGCTGTAGTAATAGCCTCAAAAAAGCACTGACAATGATAGAAAGGCAATTTTACACATGCTATAAATGGTTCCTTCAATTGCTTTCATCCTGCTATTATTTAAAAGACACTAATTCGCTTATATTGTGTTAGAAGTACATGCACAGTTTGAACAGTCTGTTCAATCAGTCCCATGGCTGATAAATGACTTGATAACTTTGCATAACAGTTTGTGATTGTCAAACACAACGGAGTGCATTTGAGAGCAGATGACACATGAGTAATTGGTGTGTGTTTTGTTTTGTTTTTTTTGTTGTTTTTTTGTTTACACTCGCTGATTCATTCACTCCATTGGACAAGATACATTAATAACAATGGTCATAAGACTGTGAGGGAAAACAATTAGACATTGACCAAACATTATCCAATGTGGATTATGATGCAGAATGTATTCAGTATTACATTCCTCATTGCTTACTGTCATTGAGAAGCACTGTTTGGTAATGTGATGCTGTAATTGTACATTGTAGTTGATATTTGAATGTGTCTGACAGTACCATAAGTGCATATATGTTTTAGCTGTGGTGGAGCTTAGATTCCATCTGGATCAGCCTGAGGAGCTCCATGTAAAACAAGGACAGTGTTGTTTTGACTTGGTGCTGAAAATTGTGTCCATGACTCAAAAGTGACAATAAAGATGATGGAGGACACCACTGACTGCATGCGGTTTACTCTAACTCTGCATAACTCTGCCCCAAATGAACTTTGTCCTTGTTTCTTTGTCAGCAAACCACTTCACATCTGCCGTGTCTCATCTGGGTCAAAAAAGCAACTCAAGCAGCAACAAGGTGACAGATTTGTCCCTCCGCTGAGGGAGGTTGCAAGGTGAGGTCAGAAAGAAACTTTGCCTCAGGATCAGAAAAGCGGAATGTTCCAATTCTGTGGCATCCTGTCAAATGTAATGGAACAATTAAGGATGAACATATTATGTTATATTTACTCATTAGTTTTTGCCACCAAGCTATTAAGTCTGGTTGGACAATCGCGAACAAGCCACAAACCTGATGAGATTTAAAATTCAGTTCACAATTTATTTAATTCAACTGAATGCATATGGATTTCCTGCATTTTATTTGGGCAAAACACTCCATAAAGAATAACAAATACGCCCCCAAGCTTTCATCACATTTCAATATGACAGATTTCTGGGTAGTTACTATTACGTGCTTCAGTCTGATTTACAAAACCTTACGACAAGGAAGTTAGCAATTATGGCCAAAGGCAACCCTCCCAAAGAGTTTGGGGAGCCAAACTCATGATGCTGTTTTTCATGGTTTATCTGGGAACTGACAGTAACCATAATCGAGTGGGCAACTGGACAGAGTTTCCTAGAGAGGCTCGCACCACCACCTAACCTCAGGCAGCAACAAATTAACTGCTGTATCTTTGAAGACTGTTGAGCTTTTTCAGAGATTTTGTTAAGCTCCCTTCAAGCTCTTCGTGTCAGCTTTTACAATTCTCACTGTAAATCTGTCCTGATCATTTCTACTCATGGCATCTCCTCTGCTTTATTTTTTCCATCTATAGGTCTGTCTAGATGAATCGATACCCTGCAAAAATGCTGATTTCTGGCAAAGCTAAGTATTGGCCCACAATATCTGCAGGTGAGCTCCAGTATGGCTGGAGGCAAATAGACCAGTAATTTTCTTCCATTCACCAGCAAGGATAGTGAATCAGAGCCTGGTTGTGTGCTCAATGCCTATATTTTTCACATGAGGGTGATAAAAGTCAGATGATCCGAGTATGGACAGCACGAGGTGTTGGGGGTGAAAATGTTTATCTTGGTTTACAGGAGGACAAATATTCCTCTTAACTCCCAAAGGCTACTGGTTTAGTTTTATGGTTTACTGTCATGTGTACTGAGAAAAAAAATCACATTATATAAGACCTAGGTCAATAGAATACAAACAAGTTGTTACTCCTGCCCTGTCACATTTGCCTACATGTGTGCATGCAATATATGAATAATTTATGTTGTACTAAATGTATGTACAGGAAAGAATGGAAGAATGGAACCGATTTTAACATAAGGCTGCAACATAAACAAAATTTGAAAAAGTGATTGTCATTGCACTGTATATCTAACTGATCTGTCAAATGGACATCTCTAAGTATTCTTTTCTAACGGGTGCTTCCTGCAAGCCCATATAATTTCTTCAAACACTGTTGTTGTTGTTGTTACAGTTGTTTTCCATGTTTTCAGAATTTATCAGATATGACAAGACTTCCAGCAGCTTCACCCTGAGGCAGCGGGAAAGCTGTCTGAAAACTGGGCTGCTATTGGTGACAGAATCCTTTCGTATGCCCAGCCAGAGGGAAACTGCCCTGAGTGCTAAATGACATGACACTAGGTAAGATATTTTTAATAGTAAAATTTCATAATCTATAAGAAAATAACAATTGAAAGTTGAGATGCATTTTTTTTTTTTTCAATTAGACTGTATTTCAGACTTTACTAACATGGTATCGGTTGGTAAATATAACTTTGCTGTTTGCTCTATTACTGGATTCACAATGTCCAGTCTTTACTCCAGTACCCTCGCCTCCATCTGTGTTGCAGTTCCAAACTTACAGTATGTCCCTCAAACAGCCTATGTAAAATCAACAAAAAAAATTCAGTCCTCATAAATTACTAAATAACACAAAAATAACACACACACTGGGTCAAGGCAACCTATTTTCTTCTCACCCAATTGTGTCTGTGTGAGACATTTGTCAGCGCCAGCCTTACAGTGATTCCTGTAATAGTAGTATTAGTAGTTGGTAATAGTGATAGTAGTAGTTAGTCGTTAGGGACTCTTAAATTCAGCCTGTAAATTACCAGCAACACACTCCTGCTTTAAAACTATACTAAAGTGATGTCATCATTATTGTTGGGTATTAAATTTAAGCTGTATCATATTTCATTACAGTTAAACTGCTTGGCTCTTTATTATCTAGATTACATCATTAAAAGCTATGTATTAGATGTAGAAGTGCACATCATTATAAGATAAAACACCAAAATTGAGGGACTACGCCCTGACTGGAATGGATTTTCCTGCCTACCAAAATCAATAAGCCTCGTGACCAGAAGCGGACACCTTGACATCTGTGCGACCTTCTTAATGGGAGTCTCTGACCAGACTATGACCTTCTTATTACAGTGTCACATTCGTCGATCCACCTCTCGCCTGAAGGACCAAATGTAACTTCCTGCTTGAGGTTTCATGACCACCTTGATGGTCTTACAAAAGACTTAACGAGAACATGATATGTCATTTCCATCTGGCCTTCAGTACAAACTGTTGAACGTCGAGCAAGAGGGTACACTAACATCACAATGTTGTTGCTACCTGCTGCAGTTTAACAGTGAGGGAACAGGTTCGGTGAAGAGAGGCTGCCAGGAGATTAAAGCTGTCTCCCCGGCTTTCAGCAGCTTGATATGTGAATACTGATGCACAATGTAACACCGAACCCCCCTGGCAGGAGATGTTGACAAACAAGCTAATAAATTAATCTTACCTGTTGGATTTGGACTGTCAGAAACCTGCATGCTTTGAATTCATGTCTGCTCATTAATCCTCACCATGTACCAGGGCCCACACTAGTGCTAAATCCCCGGCGCCAGCCCCAGTGGACTGTTGCAGACAGTGATAGCCTGACTGAGATGCTCCAAAGAGTGGTCATCCACTGATGTTGTGTTTCAGTCAGAAACTTCTTTAGTGTCTGGTCAAACTGGATTTATCTTCTGCTCTCCTGAGTGGCACTCACAGATGAGGTGAGAAAAAGTTCAACTTAATACAAGACTCCTAAATCTCAACAAATAGTAAAAGATTTCAGGTTTGCACTCAGAAGGAATCTGCTTGTTTAGCCTTTACAAGTAGTATTTCTCTCCTCAAAATTTCATCCTTCATGATACAGTTTAAAATGCTTGTTCTATTGAATCGGGGGAAAAAAAAACTTTTCATCTCAAGACCCTGATTACACAACAAGCTATTGCCCCTTCACCATAAAGCCACATCCTCTGACCACAGACTCCTCTCTCAGTGAACAGCCTCTCTGTGACTGATCTGTCTGCCTGTATAATCTGAGGAATAAGATGTATTAGTCCACTCATCTGAGACGCTCACACTTTTATCCCTAGTCCCACCTCTAGTATCAGCCGGATAAACAAGCGGTTCACTCTCTATCAGCCGTTTGTTATCCCATAGTATCAGTGGGACTTACTCATGTGCTCCTTAACAGTGATGTATGTCATTACTGTGATAATAACATGTCTGTGTGTCTGGCCAGTTGGAAACAATAAACTAGTGAATGTGCATCTACACAGTTTCTGAACATGATCAACTTTGAGAAGGATGGATGGACTAGAACCAGGCCGGTCATGAGCTAATCTAATGGTTTTGGTTTTTGCAGTTTGTTTGTGTAATAGATGAGGGTGACGGCAATTAGCTTAGAGGCAAAACATAGGTGGGATTTGTTTTGCCTTGTTATATTCGACGAGCAGTGTACAGTATATCTTTCTTTATATCTTACAACTGAGGCATTTTGCTTATGTAGCAACAACACATTTTTAAACAAGGGTAAGAGTGTACATCCTGGGGCATGAATGTCACGTCAATCCATCCAATAGCTGTTTAGACTCTTCACTCAAAACCACAAATGTCAAGATCATGGTGGTGCTAGAGGAAGTGTTGGGGATCAGCAAAGTCATTAGAATGTATCCCCAGGGGATCAATATCTGATTTGCACAAACTTTCATACCAATCCATACAATAGTTGTTGAGATATTGCATGCTAGACGAAACTGGTGGCTGACAGACCCAGGCTCTATGGATGGCATTGCTGTGACACTAACATGGCTGAAAATGTGATACTCTGAATAACTTGGAAGCAGCTCCTGTAGATAATAAACTAACCGATGCAGCTCTTATAACTCTAAGTAGAATAATGGATCCCAGAGTACACATAATACATAAAGGGTACTCAGAGGAAGCTAAAAATTGCCCTGTATTACTAGTCTTTAATGCTAAGAGCACTGACTGAGGATGTAACCACACTTGTAAAAGAAGTCAGCATTATTTGTGTACCATAAACAGCTCTGAACCTCCAGTCACACATCTCTTACTACATATCCCAAGCACTGAATCTCTTGTAATTGACATGCATCCATGCTAAAGTAATGTCTGCCTCATCTCTGCATGTGTCCAAGTGAGAGAAGAAAAACAAGCAGGATCCTGGAGCAAAGCAAAGCCAGCATTCCTGCAGCCAGACTGCAAATGGCAGAAAGCATGTCAGCTGGGAAAAAAAAAAAAAATAGTTGAGCACCGACTGTTGTTGAAGGCATGTAGTGGTTTTTGCCCCAAGAGTAAAATGGACATCAAGTCTTCTCTTATGTAAGGACCTTGTTGATTACAACATCCATTCTACCCACACATCCATTTATTTAGTTGGTGCAGCTCTCACAGTGCCGGTGGACTTTCAGAGGAGTTGTTGTGATGGCTTTAGGAGGAGTTCATCAATCGTAAACAGGCAGCAGTTAGGCACCTTGGCAATGAATGTGCAAAGCACACTACATCTCCGGTGACAGCTTCTCATTTGTTACTTCACACCATTCCATTAGACCATCATACATCAGCTAATACAGTATTTACTGGATCATGCAGCACAATAGCAAGCCCCAGTTTTTGTCAAGAACATTTATGAACAGACATCATATCTCCTCATTTCAACAATGTATCAAGGTTTTCTTTCTGGACTCACCAATAAACCCAATACAGGGATAATCAATTTACTAGGATGACAAACGTCTACATGTTGCACTCCACGTGGAGACTGTTTATTACTTTCAAGGTCCAGTTTGACCTGTTTAAGACCAAGAAGGGGACTATTTCTTTTAATGGAAGAGTCCACTCTAGAGAATATGTACACTCTTATATGATGTCAGTCTTACCCTTTTGGTGTACTCACTGATCCAAACCTGCTTTAATGATTTTTTTTGGGCCACTTGGGGGCAGAGCAATAAGCGTTGTGTGTAACATAGACATATTATCACCTTAGAAAGGTGATATGCATGTATGCTAGCAAACAATGGCTCATTTACACATTAAGCATACAAGGAGGAGTGTTTGCATTTCTCTGGAGTTCATGATAATTGTAAGTAGAGTTAAAACAATAAGTTGCTTAATCGACTAGTTGATCAACAGAAAAATAGACTGTTCTGGTAATCGATTAATCGATTTTTAAGATAATTTTCAAAGACGAAGTGAAGATTTGCTGCTTTTCTTTGTCATATAAGACGTCTTTGGCTCTGGGAAGTTGATAGACTAGGCAATTAATTGATCAATCAAAAAAAAAAATTACGTTAGAGATGATTGACTAATAGTGACCGCGTGGCACTGCCTGGCGCACCTATGGCACATACCTGCATCTGGAGACAGTGTGTGTGTTCTCATGTCAAGAGCCTCTGTCGCTGTTTGCTCTGAGATTTACTGAATTGTTATCTTTTGTTGTTGTTTATTATCAACAGCCAGAAATTTTTTACAATTGCTCCACCTGGAGCTGATGTAACCTACTGACCAGTGTGGCTTGTGTACTCGACTGGACGGCAGCCGGCAGCACAGTTGAGATTTATTGCGCTGAATTATAATCCTTTATTTATTATGAAAGAGGGTGATTTTAGATGTTGCTTACTATTTATATCAAAGTGACAAAGCCTGTTTTTCCTCTTTCCGTTTCTTTCCGTTTCTTTTCAGTTTTTGCTGGTAGGCTAAATCTGGTGCGTGGCGGCTTGTCTCTCGCTCGCTTTTTCTCTCTCTCTCTCTCTCCCTCTCTCTCACTCTCTTTGGCTCTCTCTCCAGATCCTCATATAAAAATGTAGGCCTAATGTTTAATGAAAACAAACAGTGGAAAAAAATAGATGCGCGAAAACCGCAAAATGGAAACATTGTTATAATTCTTATGAACACAGCGGTCTATATGACGGCTATGGTGGTCAGAGGAATAAATGCTCAAATCTTGTTTTTATTTTAATATCTTCTAGGCTTCAGAAAACATAAAAAATATACATTGAGAAAAGGTCATGGACTGAAAGATGGTCTAAGAGACCATTTGAGTTTTTATTATCTAAATAACTTTGTTTAAATAAAAACTCAAATGGTCTCTGACCGTCTTTGCAGTTCTAGTGTTAACTGATAATGTAAAAATACAGGTTATAGTAGCAACATTTCTCACAATGCCTTTCCACCAATCCCAGAGAACAGGTATGAATATGTCAAGCTGGGTTGTATTTATTATCTAACTTATTGTCACATTTAATCAGAACATGTTCAGCTATGAGGCTAAAAAAAAAAAAAAAAAAAACTGCTTGTGGCAGGAAAGAAAAAAGTAGTAGTTTTAGTTCCTCCATCATGAAGCTGCTACTTATTTAACAAATAAATAATGTGCAGGTCAAACCACATTAAAAGCCAGAAATGGATATAAATCTCAGCAGGTTGCATAGCTGCATAGTGTAGAGTTTGATTGAATGTTCACTGACTGCAATTTTTGTCAGCTATGAAGAGGTCCCTGCTGTGACAGAGACTTTCATCACTCAGCAGTCTACATGGCCATGGGAACCAGGACCGCTGTAATGGAAAAGCTCAGATATGATGCAGTCAGGCCACTTGATTGTAGATGGAATCAGGCCACTATTTATGACTTCCCTCACTTGGTTATTGCAGGGTAACTCCAGCCCTGTATGGATGTATGGCATTAATGCTCTGCCCTGAGGTTAAGTGTTTCCAATCTGCACTGTTCAGAAGTGATGGAGCATCCTAAGAGATTCACAGACACAATAGTTGGCTCCTCTCTCTTGCTCTCTCTCTCTTATGCACAAAGCAGCACACATTATTACTTTGAGCATCACCTAGTTGCCTCAGGAGAATGAAAACTAGTTTGCCTTGCAGATTAAATTGAAACATAATAGATGGAGCTTCACATCCCAGATGCACAGCTCCTTAAACCCACTAACACAAAGAAAATATTGAAAAACAGCCATTTGCTCTGCTCACAACTTTTACTTAAATATCCATTTAACTTTAATATAATATTTAAATATAACATTAAATAGTAAGTAAATACAAACACTAGTGTCTGATGAAAATTGTATAAACCTTTTTATGAAGACGAAGTTAAGTGCCTGGAAGGAGAGCCTTACCAGATAATGTCTGGATCGCTCTCATTTCTGCTCACTCTCTGCAGTCCTTTAAGACAAAGCATCATAAAAATGGACAATTCACTAAACCCCTCTCCAAACAGTGAGTCATAGCTCAGCAACCATGTCATGCAGACGTGTCTGACATGGATCATCAACTGGTGAGGAGGATGTTTTTAACTGGGACCTGTAGCTTTAGCCTCAGTCTTTTAACACACGATCATATTTAGCCTTTTTATCTCATCGTCAATCCTGTTTCCTAAAAATTATGTTCACAGATTAGAATGAGCAATGTTTTCCTTCAGTCAATGAAATGCTACATTTATGTCCCACACCAGAGTCATAAGTAGGCGCTTTGGGTGGATGATAGATGTGTGAAGCGCATAACTTTGACACCAGAGATCAGGGGTTTGCTACTGTCTGTGGTTAGGTTTAGGCAACAAAAACTTTAATTAAGGCTGGAGAAAGATCCCGGTTTCAGTTAAATGTTAAACACTTTGTGTCTTCTGCGTTAAGTCATTGTGAACTTTTTCTTGTATAAGAACAGAATGTACCAAGCGCTGTGAGTGCCTGAATATTATATTGCAAAATCAAATAATTTGCCAGAAAACAAATGAAATGTTTTGTTACGTACATTTTTACAATTTGGAAAATATGTTAACATAATTTCAATGTAATTTCTAGGAGGCTTTTTAACAATTTCTGCTGACAGCTATTTGAGCAGCTGAGAACTTAAAGTGGGAGCAGAGACACTGTATCATCTCGGTTATCTCAACTGATGAGGGCCATTCAGAGGAGAGTAAATGCAGTGTATCTGAGACAGAGTTCAGCTGTATTAAAGTTTGACAGAGTGACGCTAATTATTCTTTAAACGGCTTGAGGGAGTCTTGCTGTTGAATATGCTCAATGATCCCAAATGTACCATTAACACAGTCTAGAGTAATTAGAGTTATAGCTTATCAGTGGGTAGATACCATCATCAGTGAAAGCCCATATTAATGATAAACCATTTGCTATTCTCATTTTCTAAAAAATCATAATTGCATTTTAATATAGCAGGAAAGACTAAAGCATTAGGAACCTTAATTGCAGTACAAGGAAATGATTTAATTATAAGTGAATGAGTGCTTAGAAACAGTGAGGGGGCGGATGTGTGTTTGTTTGTGTGTGTGGGTGTGGTGTCAGGCTGGGTTGCATGTGGAGGAAATTTCCTTAATATTAGTGTGTGTGTGTGTGTGTGTGTGTGTGTGTGTGTGTGTGTGTGTGTGTGTGTGTGGTGTGTGTGTGTGTGTGTGTGTGTGTGTGTGTGTGAAGAATATAGAAGATTCTCAGTTTGAAGATTTTCCCTACTGAATCATCATTGTCGTAAACATTTGTTTTTTCCCTCAAGGATAAAACGATCTTGCATGTGGTAAACGTTATAATATAAGAGATGACAGTTGTTTGTACTGTACTAAATATGGCCTCCTCCACCTACTTGCTTAGCCCATGAGGTCTGACTTCCTGCTTTATTGGGTTATAAAAATTACAAAATATATCCATCAAGTGCAGCAAACAGATGGCAAATTATTCCAATTGCTATAAAGAGTGGTGCAGCTAAATATGTTTTAAATAGAGTCTGTTCCGAAATTGCTCTTTATGACGTTCAAATGTCGTAGGAACCTAGCGGCGTGTGAATAGAGTAGCATTTTCTGCACAGGACAGATAGGAGAGATTCACAGTATTACCCTAAATGTCGTTTTACTCCTCTGCAGTTGTGTTGTACTGAGATTAATCCTCAGCTTTGCAACATCAGCCCTCCCTGTTGTTCTCTCTTTGAATCTTCACTTTCAGTCACAGTGGGGTTTAGAGTGCCAGCCTCCGGTTCTGCTACAATGCTTTTTTTTTTTTTCTCAAAAGCCCCAAAATTCACTGTGTGTCTGCCCTGATCAGCAAAATAACTGGAGCAGAGACACAAAGATTGTACAGATGGCATTGTCTCAAGAGTCTCATTTATCAAGGAGACAGAAAATTTTAGAGTAAAAGCATAAAGTAAAAGTTTAGTTGAGTTTATTTGTTTGCAGAGGTAACGAAACACAGAAACAAAACTTTAACGAAACATACAAACAAAACTTTAACAAAACAAAAAAACAAAACTTTCAGGATTGTGCTGTGGAGGTTTTAAAAACTGGATTATTGAGTAAAGCCACATCACTAAAAAAAATAATAAAGAAAATGATTAATATAATTATCAAATTCATTGGAGGAGTTCAATGTAATTACTTCACATAAGATTGGAATAAGAGGCAGTATATGTGAGGTTAAAGATATTTGTGACGAGCCAAATTGCTAATTTTACTGATGACACCAAATGGTTTTTGTTTATCTTACTGCAAAGTGAATGAGTATAGCTATTCTTTTTGTATGAAATAAGTATATACCATGAAATTACATTTATTCATATTTAAATAAAGTTAAATTTTAGCCATAAAAACACCAAAGTATTTTTATTCTATGGTGTTGTATTAGATATATATGTGTCAAATCAAACAAGGAAAAACAAAGTGGCATAGAAAGAATCTCACATTACATAAATGGAAAACCTATTTATGAGATTGTCCAGCTTTCTACTTCTGACCGAGTCTCTGCATTTTTTCTCACTGTCACTGCTGGTCCTAATCTGTTTGACAGTGTCAGTTCCCAAGAACCTTCATCCTGACAAAACAGCCATTTCCTCAGACTCTGTGGTTTCTATATTCCACTGAACATGAAACTGACGTCAACATACTTCACAGTCGTGACAGTTTGACTCTCCAGCTTGGAGTTTGTGAGGCATGTGGGAGGACTGTGGTGATGGGAAGTTTACAAGGGATAGAAAGAAGCCAGGGAGTTATCTTTGGAAGGCAGGTTGTAATAATTCAGCGCTGGCACAGGAAACGGTGTGGTGCACACCTCACTGCCGTTTGAGTGGAATCAGGTGAGCAGTCCAAGAAGTGTGGAGTGGAAAAGGGAGAGCAGGATAATGTCCAGCAGCTGATTAAACACGTCCAGTGAGAAGAGAAGAGCACAGAGTGCAAACAGCTCCTGTACCGGTGAGGTCTGATTCTGCCAATCCGTTGCTTCAACATCTGTTGTCGACTGGCCCTCTGAGTCATCCGGACCACAAATAACACAAATAACAACTGTTACTGTGCGTTCATGTGCGTTTCTGCATGTGTAAGTACATGTATTCACATGTTCAGAATAGGTTCTTGCACTACAAGCATCAGAGACATCGATCTGTCTACGCATAACTAGAGATATGGATCTCGTTTTTTCTGTGATTAATATTACAAATGATAATGGGCTCCATATCATTGCTCTCATTATCACTGTGATCATAAGTGAAGTTAGTGAAATATACTTTTGGTTAAGCCAGGCAGTCACTGCGGGAATATTTCTTCCAGATCAGTTGTTGTTTGATGTGCCGACGACTGATTAATCACCTGAACAATGAACAATCTGGCTGTCGGACCATCAGTTCGGTTTCTGGTATGTTTTGCAGTTTGAGCAGTTCCTCGATCTAATCCCCCACATGGCTGCTGCCAAAAGATATGTTATGAACTCCCATTGTTAGCTTGTTTTGTTGGTTTGTTGTTGAAGTAGTATTTTTCATGCCGTGGCATCATTGTGCAGTGATATAAAACTGAACTTGACTGAAGAACAGCTTCGTGGCAGAACAGCGCAACTCTCTTTTTGACAGCCTTATTGAGAATATTGTCTTCTTCTTTGAACAAAGTTTATTGGAATTGTCAGCTGTGCTGTGCTTTACATTCAGTGTGAGCACATGCGTCGTGACCGGTCAACTGATCCGCACAGTGTGAGCATTAAAGTTGCAGGTTCTGGTTGTGCAGATTTAAATTTTTGTATGACTTCCCTCAATACAAGATAAATAAAAATGCACAATGTCTTTCAAGCTTTAATTGTCAATGCAGTGCCATATAGTAATTAACACTATTTCATCATTGTGTTGATAAATAACATCATCAGGGTGGTGTAATGTTCTTCCAAAACTTATTTGAAACAAATTAGCTTTATATAAACACAATTTCCAGGTGATGGTGTTACTTGATGTGGACAGCTAGACTAACACATAATATAAACACACGCGTAACGTGCAGAACCATGGAGTTAAACCCACAGAGTGGATGTCTCTCATGTTCAGGTCTAACATGTTAACCTTAAAGCCATGTCGTAGTCGTAGTCGTCTCTGAGTCAGTTTAAATTAGGCACAGTCGTAACAGAGCTCTTCCTAATTTATGTTACATCATCAGAGACGCCCCAAGCCACAGGGCCGCCCTTCTTCACAGAGCCACACAGCCTGATCAGGACAGAAATAAATGTTGAACAATCATAAAAGAGGTATTATTTCAGAAGATTATAGTTTGAATGTTATTCTTCCTGTGGCCTTGTTGTAGCTGTAATTTAAAAACGTAACAGAAGATTTGTGCCTGAGCCAAGATGCAATAGATGCATTTGAGACAAAAAATACATAACAACAAATGAAGCCACAGGATTGCAAGTTAACTTTGATTTTGAATTATTTCAGTAGGAGATGAAGGACTTCTCCTGAATTATTTACATTTATAAAACAAAACAAAGCTTCAGAGTGTGCTTGTTGTTGATCGCCATGACCTCTTAGGGTAGTTGCTTAGTTTCCAAGAAAAAAAAATCCAGATCCAGATACACCCACATTGCAAAATAGGAAGAATAGAAATGAGCCTATCATTTACTGATTTTGCATCCGACAGTTGAAAGTGGTCTTATAAATTCTATTTATTTATGATATCAAACTAAATTGTAGAGCAACTGGAAATAAATTTATACTCATTCAGTTACATGTAGAATTAGAAAATACATCATCAAACAACACAGAAATGAAAAAAATTATATTGAAAAACATTTTTATTAATAAGTGGTAGTATTTGACGCAAAAAATGGCTGGCTTCCAGTGTCTTTCATGATTCTCTATTAAAATAATTCGTCACATACACACTTTCACTGTTCAAATATGCTCTTTTTGTACAAAGCACATAATTAGACTGAGGCATTTACCTCAGAAATATTAAGTTGCAAACTTCAGAATAACACTGTCAAGTGACCTTTTAGTTTTTCCACCAATATCTGTAGAATAGCTCAGGCTTCCTCATCTGCATTTCATTATGCAAAGGTCAACTAGCGTATACTTTATGCAACCCTTATCCCACCCTCACTTCAGACCCTCAAAAACCCCTTCCTACTTTATGACTTAAAAGGATACTCCAGCACTATTTTCTCTGGGCTGTTTTACCCTCCATGCTCCAGTGTTAACAGCACAGGTCGTGCCGTGGCTCAGGCATTACTCCTGACGAGATGATTGCTCTGTCAGCTGAAGGCTCTGTTTGATTATGCATGTTTTCATTTTGTTTTCGTTCAACACTATGCATGTAAACTGGTTCCCTGGGAATGTGGCAGTGAGAAAGGTGTTGCTAAGATGTAATTAATCTTTTTGCCTTGCTGTGGTCGACAGCATGAGGTGCTCTGCCCAGTGCCCATTACTAACAACATTGGCACAGAAGAGGCACTGATGAAAACAGCAGAAGGGCAGTGAGGGCGGTAGAATGATTAATAGAGAGTTGATGGCCTTTTCCTGTTCATCCAAATGCAAGGAGTGTGGTTGAAAAGTGGCTTTCACTTAAGTGTTTTGTGAATGGATTATTTCTCTGAGGATCATCATATGGAAGTGCACTCTTAAACACATTTAAGAGCATGTGATGAAAAAAGAAAAGTTGGTTTTACTCTGCAGACTTTTGTGCAGAGTGTGAAATTGCATAATTTACATGCTTCAGTTAATCCAAGGTAAAGATATTTAGTGTATCTGAAATCAACAAAACTGATGTAAATTAAATATCTGAAATTAATTGCAAATGCTTAGAGTGAATGATCACTCTGTATTAGTAGTTAAATGAATAATTTGACATACATTTATTCACTCTTTTACAAAGAGCAGATCAATGCCATTCAAATCTGTGTGGTCAATATGAAGCTGCTGGTTATTATAGCATAAAGATTGAAAACGGGGGAAACAAAATGCGGCTGCCAGCAACTTCAGTTTAGTAATTGTAATTCTGATTAAAATTTTTCACATTCACTCCGACATGTGATCAATCAAAAACAATTCTGAAAGGAAATGACTGATTACAAAAAGGATATGAAGCGATCCTGAAAAGGACATTTAGAATGTACAGCAGCACAGTTTATGGTGTCTTTGTATGATCCATTGGTGTGTTTTGCGGATGTGCGAGGGAACCGATTTCCACAGCCTTCGTTCTCATATTTGCCATACTGTACATGCAGTGAAAGGTGAGAGTTCATGCCTGTGCTTCTGCTTACTATAACCGCACAAACTGTTTTGTGGTGCCTGCTGGGGATCAGCATCGAGTGCTGGCAGCTGTAAAAAAAGGTTGCCAAGTGTTAACAGCCTCTCATACACAATAACATACTCACACAAACAAGCTCTTGTTTGTGTTTTTGACATTTTCACTCATCACTGTTTGAATGTCTTTTGTGAGAGTGAATCTCAGTGGGGATAATTAATCAATTAGAGATTTAAGAGGCTTGTTGTCCTCTGCTGAGTGGGATTAATGGGCCCATTTATGTGATGACGAGGCAGTGATTTCACTGGGGGCTATGAAGCTGTGGTAGATGCTGTAAGCAGACAGAACCATGGAGAGACCATGTCCGGGTCGCAGTGTTCATATCTCCACTTTGTTAGTCTACGATTCGGTACCTATCATGTTCTACCGGCTGTACCTGATAAGCACCGGCAGTGTTCCCATTCATTCATTTGTGTGGATCATTTACCCGTTTCATTGTTTACCCCTGAGACTTTTTCATCCGAGAAACGCTGGACATAAAATGCAAATAACCCCAGTGATGAGAGAAGCTGATGTTCAGCAGCAAAGGCAATCATATCCTCCATACCAGCCGCTCCTGTATCTGAATGACTGCCATCAAGAGCCCATGGTGGGAAACATGCACACACAGAGTACGAAACATTCCATCACCTTTTTTGGCCTCATCTGGGTGCAACGTAAAACAAAGTGCACCTCATTACTTAAACCATCAAAATCAGATGTGACGCACCGTTGCTGAATAGCAAACCAAACACAATGATAAATCAGTCCAATTATAGCATTCAAATGCATAAGACACATCTGAAGTTTATTTTACTTAAAGTGGTGGTAGTTTACATTAGTTTAAAAGAGGATAACACAACTTCAGTGAGTGCATCAGAGGGGAATAGAGGATAAAACTGTAAAAATACTCAATTACAAGCAATAGTTCTGCATTAAAGAATAAAAATGCAGAACTATAATCAGCATAAAGTATTCAAATAAAAGTAGGTGTTCTGCAGAGATGTGACCCCAGTGACTGATATATTATCATATAAGACAGTTAAATAATTGATACTGATACATTGTTGTGTAAGCAGCCTTTTATTGTTGTAGCTGCTTGAGGTGGATATACTTTTACCTACTGTATGTACAGTCAGTTAAGTTCAGTAGCTTCAAACTTAGGGATCGAGATTTGACAGTTTTTTTTTAATGATATATTTAACCTTAAACATAGAAGTTTATTGGTGAATTATTGTGTATTAGTGATTTCTTGGCATGTAAGCAAATTTAATTTAATTTTGAGCTATTTGTAAATATTCTACTTTATATTCCACTACATTTATTTGTTAAAGAACTTTTTAGTTTAAGAGTTTTACATACTAGACCTAATATTAGCTTATAAGATATTATATTAGATAAAAATAGCTCTACTTTGATAATTAAAAAAAAAAAAAAACTTAACTTATTTTTGCATAAGATACATTTTGCAGTACTTTAAGAACTTGTATACTTTTACTTAAAAAATTTTGAATACAGGAGTTTTACGTAAAATAATTGAATACATGGGAACTGCAGACAATTCATAGAGAAGGTGACAAGGTGCCCCCAGGCAATGCTTTTTTGTGTAAAGGGTCATAAGCCAAAAATATTGGGGGGTGGGGGTCTACAATCTTCAAATATATATTGTATTTAATCATCTTATTGTTTTTTAATGTAAAACTTTAATCTGGAAAGTTAGCAGATCAGATAACTATATAGTGATGTTAAGAGTACAACATTCCCTTCTAAAAGCAGAGTAGAAGAGTAAATTAGCACAAAATAATCCAGTAAAGGAAAACATTGAATTTTTCTGCTGCATGAAAACAAGGTAAACTCTGTAATGGATGCAGAATAATGCTGCACTAAACTTAGCCGTCTTCTGTACATGGCCTGCTGCATCGCAGTGTGTCACCCTGAATACAGAGTGCTGAGACCTATTGACCCGTCACATTTTAACCAGAACATGTTCAGTCCCCTGTCGGTGGCACACAGCCCTGCTAATGACTAACATCCGTCTCCCTCAGGATTGCTTCTTTATCAGAGGCCAAGGTGTGAGCAAAACAATATCCAACTAACTCTGTCCTTCCGCTGTTTAATAGAAGAACCATATTAGGTTTGTAATGACAAGCTTAAAGACATCACCAACACACTGCTCCAGCTTGCTTTCAAAAGAACGTTTTATCTATAATGTCAGGTGCTATTTCCATCATCTGAAATATGCATTTAAAAGTGAATCTACTGTTTATTTTAAATCAAGCCAATTTGGCCACAGGGGCAGAACATACAGGCAAGGAAATGAAAGCAATTGTTTTATAATGTGGCCACAAAACAATATTTGACTGTTCTTGTGTGTTGATGGATAAAGAACTGTCCCCAGGCACATTCATGCAAAACATAAAGCTGAGTTAGAGGCAGGCAGAGGCTAGAAAATGTGACTTTATTTTAGAGATCTATTTGGATTAAATGTCAGGCCAGTTTAAAACAAATAAGGTTTAAGTGAAGGGGAACACTGCTGTGTTTGTTTTCATTTAACTCATTGCTTGTCTCACAAAGATGCATTAGCCTCTTTAAAGAGCCAGAGACATGTCACCATGAACATAAAAGCCGTTCAGATTTAATGCTTTCTGTATTGTCTCTGACTGAAATGTTACTGAAATATGTTTTTGTCATCTGCGGTTTCATGCTCCATTAAAACTGGCATAATGTTTCTGCAAATAAAGAGGAAAACACAGGAATGATCTCATCCATCTTAGATTCCTTAAAATGTCTTATGTCCTATTAACACAGACGGATGAATAAACAGAAACAGTGAACTTGAGTAGATTAAGATCTGGGGCTCATAATTAATAAATCTGTTTATAAGAAATCAATTTAATGATGTAAATATACAAGTAGCCAATGTGAAATAAGTGGAAAAATTTTTCATATAGTAATACAAATTGTAATTGCCAGTGAAATATTTTTATTTTTCTCATTTTGCCCAAAGTGACCTTTGCAAAAACTTTCAATTAACATTTTTGATATATATTTAATTGAATTGTATTTTGGCTTTACAATCCAACAACTGTATGCGGTGCATGTGTGACCCTGGAACAACTTTGTGCACATATAATAATGTTTGGACCCCTTTCTTTTTTAATCTGCATGTTATATTGAATTTTTGTTTGGAAGTTAACAAATTATGTTCACGATGAGCTGATAAGTATATCTAAGTCCTACACACAAGCATTAAACCACGTGTTAGTTCTTTTACTGCAAATGATGCATACTTTACATTACTGACAGATATTTTCCAAAGCACACTGTTGGTGTTAGATTGAGACAGTACTTCTTCACTTCAAGCCAGTGCTCCTCATGGGTAATCCATCATTTATTTATTTGTCTTTTTATTTGCTAGTCTCTATTATTGTTGTAGCTGAAATGCTGACTAAAGGGGAACTAATTTGAGCAGAGCATTCAGATCTACTGAAAAGCTCAGACTTGTGTAGGGATTTGGTTTCCATCCATGAGATAAACTGCCAGAAAATAAAACCCTTAACACATGCATAAGGGAATTTAACATTGTGGAAAATAATGTACATTTTGTCATCTTTTGCAGTTTCGGTTGCTGTTCTCAAGGATACTGATGCCAGCGGTTTTCGCCATTACTGGATTCACCAAGCCTGACGACTTCCCCCGACAATGTAAGTGTTTACTTCCATTGATCTATGCAACTTTATTTTCCCGCTGGCATTGAGTGGAACACCTGCTGTCTTGAGAGGAGGAGAAACACATTCATACATCTAAAAGACTATTGCATGCTCTGGAAAATAATATAATATATAATACTAATATATAAAAACATATGCAATCAAATGGTCAGTCCTCATCACTGACCTACTAAAACTGTCCAAAATGTATGCTTTCTCTGGTAAAAAACAACAACATTGAGCTATGTTTGAAGAAGGAGCAATGCAGCTTGCTATTGTAATGTACTGAATATTTGCCTATAGGAACATAATTAAGGATCTGGTAGCCACAGTTAATGTAGATGACTTTTACAGTCTTAACTTGCGCTGTTAATATTTGTTAGGATAAGTTGACATGCCAGAGAAGTGCATGCCATCCCACTTATCTTCTTTGTCATATTCAGAGAAGTGTAATGCCAATGTTTCCTGCGTCACAACACTAAGTGTTGATTGATAACACTGATTTGAGGACTTACTCATATGGGAAAATGCTCTAGCATTTGGGTAGGTGGTGAAAACAATGCATCCGCTCCGACCGAGAGAGCTGCCAGAGTACAGAGTGATCAGAGCTGATGCCTCTGTGCTCTCAAACGTAACCAGCCGCTGGAAACAACTTGACAGCCTCCAACCTCAACACTTTGAGTAATGAGACCATGACCCATCGATGATCAAAATAGCTCCCAGTCAACAGTAAATTGTTTTTTAACATGCTGTGATTAAGTAGCCAAGATGAAAAGTCACTGGTCAAGTGCCCAGTATTTCCTCTTTCAGCAGCTGTCTCCATAATATTACTATGACAATAAAAGCTGGATGCCTGTGTCACTCGTATGTAAGAACATATTTTTGTTAATTTGTGAGGGTCATTAATGAGTTCACTTTAATTATGTTTAACATTTTAATTGTGCATTAAAAAAGCAGCCGTTTTATTCATCTTCACTGTATTCCACAGAGTAAATCCAACCAAACCATAACATGATCATTTGTCTCTACATCCACATAAGAATACAGCAATGCAAACATACACTCAATGGCCAGTTTATTAGGTAAACCTGTTCAACTGCTCATTCACGCAAATATCTAATAGGCCAATCACATAGCAGCATCTCAATGCATTTAGGCATGTAGATAAGGTCAAGACGATCTGCTGAAGTTCAAACTGAGCTTTGAACGTGGCTTGGTTGCTGGTGCCAGACGAGCTGGTCTGAGTATTTCAGAAACTGCTGATCTACTGGGATTTTCACGCACAGTCACCTCTAGGGTTTATAAAGGATTGGTCTGAGAAAGAGAAAATATCCAGTGAGCGGCAGTTCTCTGGGCGAAAATGCCTTGTTGATGCCAGAGGTCAGAGGAGAATGGCTTGTTCGAGCTGATAGAAAGGCAACAGTAACTCAAATAACCATTCATTACAACCGAGTAATGCAGAAGAGCATCTTTGAATGCACAACAGCAGATAGGCTACAGCAGCAGGAGGCCACACCGGGTGCCACTCCTGTCAGCTAACAACAGGAAACTGAGGCTACAATTCACCCCGTCTCACCAAAATTGGGCAATAGAAGATTGGAAAAACGTTGCCTGGTCTGATGAGTCTCGATTTCTGCTGCGACATTGGTAGGGTCGGAGGGTAGGGTCAGAATTTGGTGCAAACAACATGAAAGCATGGATCCATCCTGCCTTGTATCAACGGTTCAGGCTGGTGCTGGTGGTGTAATGGTGTGGGGGATATTTTCTTGGCACACTTTGGGCCCCTTAGTACCAATTGAGCATCATTTAAACGCCACAGCCTGCCTGAGTATTGTTGCTGCCCATGTACATCCCTTTATGACCCCAGTGTACCCATCTTTCGGTGGCGTCTTCCAGCTTGATAACGCACCATGTCACAAAGCTCAAATCATCTCAAACTGGTTTCTTGAACATGACAATGAGTTCATTGTTCTGAAATGGCGTCCACAGTTACCAGGTCTCAATCCAACAGAGCACCTTTGGGATGTGTTGGAACGGGAGATTTCTAGCATGGATGTTTTCTAGCACAAATCTGCAGCAACTGCGTGATGCTATCATGTGAATATGGACCAAAACTTCTGAGTAATTAAGGCAGTTCTGAAGGCAAAATGGGGTCCAACCCGGTACTTGCAAGGTGTACCTAATAAAGTGGCTGGTGAGTTTAGTGTATTGTGATTTTCAGGTAATTATCATGCATACTGCCTTTTCAAGACAGCTGAGGAAATTTATGATATGTTGGAGCTTTAATGTGAATCTTTACATAATGGCATCCCCCGAGGAAAAAACGAGAGAATAAAAATGTACAAGATAAACCTCCAGCAGTGACCTCCTTCAGAGGAGCTGCAGATCTGCATGAGTGAACTCAGTTGCAGATTTTCCATAAACTTCAGTGCAACCTCAAGTGAAATTTAGAGCAAAACAAGTGAATTACATCATTAGATTTGATTCTCCACCCAGCTCTTTTCACTCCCTATTGTCGCATTCGTGCCTCTATTATGGGAAAGCCAAAGGTAACAGGGTTCAGTAGTAGTGACTCAGTGTCTGGCTATATCAGGGTGATAAGCATTACGATTGCCTTGGACCACTAATAGCTTCTGTATGTCCACTGATGTTATTACACATTGTGACAAATGCAAACCCACACAGTCCAGCCATTATTTTTGTTTTGTAACTTCACTTCCTGCTGCTCAGGCCAAAATGGACTGAAATTAAAGCAAAAACTAAATTGCCCTGACAGGGAAAGTGGACCTTGAACATTTGGATATGACACAACATGTCTCCATCACTGCGGCTGTTGTTATTTTGGATGGCGGAGTCATGTCTGACCTTTCTAAGGAGGCTGGATGACAGAACCACGGTGGGCTAATATCCTTTCTTAGCATATACAAAACTATTTTTCATTCCTAATGTCCCCGACTAATGGTCCAAGTGTTCCTCTCCTATGATTTGTTTAATTCAGAGTTTTCACTGAGAGCAAAACCTGCTTTTTTTTCTTTTTCTTTTTTTAAAATCTTAATCATTATCATTAGCAGCTGTAGCAACAAGCAGCAGCCTCTTGTTTTGCTCTCTGTTCAGCTGGCCCCGTGTTTCCACTATAATTTTGCTGTCAGTTTGAAAGAGCTTGTTACCTCTGCTCATAATTAGAGAAAATGTTTTTTAAATAGATAACACAGAGATAAATGCAAAGTCTGGACCAAATCCTGGTTTAAAGAATAGTATGGGGCGTCGCGTAGCGCAGTGGGTTACGCAGGCGCCCCATATATAGGGGCCACAGTCATCCCGCATTGGACGGCCCTTTCCTGCGTGTCATTCCCCCTCTCTCTGCCTCCCCATTTCCTGTCTCTCTACTGTCCTGTCCATTAAAGGCACAAAAAGCCCAAAAAATTCTTAAAAAAAAGAAAAAAAAAGAATAGTATTTACATATACAATAACTGCATAACACACACTGTGCTCAGATTCATATAAAAAAAGCCACTGATGTGTAGCAGGACAAAAAACAGCTGATGCTACGGTCTGCCAGTCACAAGACTCACTATCATCCTTATATAATGTCTTTGTGACATCCTCCCCCTTGGCTTTAGCTCTTGTTTGTGTGAAGATCACTGTTCTGGCTGCCTGCAAAGGGCTGGAGGCCGGAGCACAGAGGGGATGAGGCATGTAGGCTTAGATCCACCGTCAAACCTCGAGGGAAAAGCCTGGCTCCCACTCTCCATCCCACAAACTTTTCCATAATGTGAAACCATCGCTCATTCCCTCAGCTATGTCTTTGGTCCAGACCAAGGAGATTGGCCCTGTTGCCACCCAGTGAGAAACAGGCAACAAAATACCTCAAGAGAGAGGAAGAGAGGCATATTGATATTGTCAATTGAAAACCTGGGAACTGCAAATTTGGTTATTTTCCTGTTTAAATATAATTTCATGGATTTGGCTCCTCTGTTGCACACATTTGGTCTTATAAAGCCCATTTAAAACACTTTGGGTAAATGGTATGGCAGCGCCCGCTCTGTAAAACCCTGAGAGCCTTCGGTTTTCAGCACAACCTGTCAAGATCAAGTCTGCGCAAACTGGCAGAGGAGCACCTGCAGAGATGGAGATTAAAAAGGCAAACAAAGATCATCTCTAGCCACAAAGACAGTTGATACACTTGGGTAATAAGGGAGATGGTTATGATGGGACGCTGGCCCAGTTCTTGCCTCTAGAAGTGACAATGGGAGTGCACCTCAATTGACCTTTGTTACTGTTGCTCCCCCTGACAAGCTTTGACGAATGGTTTTGTTGGCTGGTACCACAACTGTTGCTACCAAGTTTTATCAGCTTTAACTAGCTAGCTATTAAGCTAACATTAGCTGCATGAGTTTTTTGGAAACACTGTCTCTGGCAAACTGCTTCCAGCTGACTTGTCTTAAAAGAAATCTTAGCCACCTACATGACATCGTGCTAAAGGCTGAGGCTATGAAGTTTTCCGCAGTAAATTTTGTCATCAGAGGGTCGACACGAGGCTCTGTGAGGATGTCAATGTACCCTCCACTTTGTTCTGACCATAGGTTGTGAACATCCAAGTTAGCACACGTCCTCTAAGCAGAGTAGAAAGTAGTATAATAATTTCAAGGGAGTATAATTGAGGCTTAATGCTAAATGTCCAAGACAAAAGGTCAGCAAGTCAAATTAGTAAGTGCAAGAGTTATAAGTCTGATAGGGAAAATATAACATCGGATGCTGTGTTAACTGACATACTTGACCAAGCAAGAGAGAGGTTAGAAATGTGCTTTATCGGTTGTGGTTGCAAGTATGTTTCAATTTTAACACTACAAGTGAAAGGGCTTTTATTTTGAGGACCACACAGTGTTTTTGGTAAATGCTATTTAGTTTTGACTAGAGTTACTGGAATGACAAAGTGCCCATATTTGAGCAGGACAGAGCCACTGACATTAACCTACACTACACCTCTGTAACTAGCATCTGCTTTCACACCATGGGGAAATTCACCATAGATGTTGTGGTTGCTTTTTACCTTAACCTGTAGTATGAATTGAGCTCGTGTCTTTCTGGTTTTAGAGTAAAAAAAGAAACCACCATCTAAACCCTCTATATGGAGTATTGCCCTGACTACAGCCCCATAAAAGCCCCTTCAAAATGCATTGAAATCCAGTTCCGAAGCTATAATTGGACAGTTGCTGTTCAGTTGGAGGCTTAAGCGAATGGTCAGGTGTACGTTTTACAAGTCCATGAATCTAGAAGCATCTAAATGCAGAGATGGAGATCGAAGCACTATCGCCTGTCCTGTGAATAAGAGGCAGCATCTTAGGTCCTAAAGGAAAACTGAAGAGGTTTCATGGTTAAGCCAGGTGCTCCAGAGGTGATCAGTGAAGTGACAGCAGTGCAGATGAAAGAATGAGAGGAGAAGAGATTTCCTCGGCTGGCTGCAGGAAGTGGCAGGTAGACGTTGCTCATGATTGCCCCACAATAAAATGATGCAGCAGAGACGCCAGCAGGAATGTTCAACCATCTTTACACCAACCTGCCTGAAAATAGCATCATTCTGTGTAGCTGAAAATGTAGTCAGGTACATTACTCCATGCAAATGTCCACTTCAGTAAATTAAATTATAGCAACATGAATCACTGGGATGTTTGTCGTCCCACTGGCTCTTATCACAAACATGAGAATGTGGAAATGTATTGCAATTAAATTAATCTTTATTGCATTAAATTGTTAACAGCTGTATGCCCATGGTGTGGGATAGGGGATTTATTATGACCCAGAAGGTTTTAAACATGAGGATTAGTTTCGATATAATATTTAACAAACGTTTACAGAGGGATGGGAACTGCTGAGGACAGGGTCACTGTCACAAGTAAACATTGGTTTCTCAATGTTGGAGAATGGCCATCTATATATTCCTTATATATGATACAATATGTTCATTCACCCTGGGCTGCACACTTCTATCAAAATCTGCTTAAGGATGCGGATTACATTACCTTACCTAAGCCGGATTCAAGGAAGAAAATTAACATCTTCAATATTTTAGCTTTGTTTCTAATTTAGTTCAGCCAGGCAAGTAACAGTAAAACCATGAAAGCCATACAGCTAGGCTCAATTTAACGGATTAATCCTGTCACATACAATAATCAGAAGTTATTTTCGTGTTAACTTTCCATTAAGAGGCAAGTATGTTATCAGTGTTTACTATTGTAATGGTGGAACAGAAACATTGTTAATGCTGCCGTCTCCACACCATGAAATTGAATGCTTGTCCTTTGCATGTTTTTCATCAAACAATTATCAACACTCTCTCGTCTTGTATTTGCACAGACCATGTTTCTCTGTGAGAGGGAAATGTGCTCCACTTGATAAGACCTTCACAGAGACTGAAACGCTTTCAGACGACTTCAAGGGGATGACTGGGTTGACATAAAAAGAACCACAAAGCGTGCTCATATACACAGTGAGCATCAGGTAAAAATCAAACATATAAATTATTTTTTCTATTTCTTAAGCTATGAAACCACAACATCTGGTGTAAGAATTATTCCTTTTTTGACATCTCAAATTCTGTTTCTGTTGTCAGGACTGTTCCAAGATATTCAGTCTGTCAGTTCTCAGCTTCAAACCAAAGTTTGAGGTTTCTTGCTCCTCTTTCCCACAAAGATAGACACAGGAATAAGAGAAAGATGGGATGTTTTTATGCCTTTGTGTGTGCATGCGTGCGTGCGAGTGCGTGTGTTCGTGCATCATTAACATCATTAACTATATCCCCAATGGATGTTTTCCAGCACAGTGGTCAGTCTGTGTTCTACCAGTGATAGAGTGCCTGATGGAGTGGAAACTACAAACACAAACCTCTGTACTTCACTACAGAGTAAAACAGGACATACACTGAAAAAGAAGGAGGCGGACGCAGAGGTATGGTTCTTATATGGTACATTATCTGTCATTACCCACCTGTGTCATCATGCTGCTCTCTCGGTGAGCTCCATGACAACCGCTGGTGATAACAGGCTCGCCATTAGATGACTTTTTGCGCAGGTTTAACAGGGTTATGTAACCTGTCCATCAACGAAAGGCAACGTGAGAGTCCCGCGCTGTAGCCAACAAAGTCATATTATCTATCAAAACAGCTGATTTACATATATTCTTACCCACACACATTAATCTCTAGTTGATATCTGTCATTCAACACGCTGGACTACAGTAAGAAAGTTGATCTGTCTGTTTTTCTTTACTTTTACATCACAGACAGAGCATCCAAACCCTGAAGGCAGCTCTCATCACTCAAAAGCTGACATCGATATAGACAGTAGGTAAACCATTGGACATGGAAAAATATCAGGTGTCTTTTGAGGCTGAGAATGATGGATTGTGCATCACTGTGTTTAAAAAAAAAAAAAAAAAAAAAGTAAAATGAGGAATAAAAAAAATTAAGAAAATACTTTTACACAACAAATTCCACACTATAAAACTATATAATATTATTTTGGTATCAAACTGTCTGGTCTGGCACAAATATGTTCAAATTCTGTATCAATACAAACAAATACACAATACTTATAAATATACTGAACCATTTTTCAGTGTAACACTGTCCCCCAGAGGGCAAAGAAGGCCTAGTATTAAAAATCTTAATTACCTGATTCAAGATTTGCCAATTTAATTTTAAAGACAGTTTCTATTTTCACAGAACACTGGTTACAAGTTTATTAAGCTTATTTTTGGTGATATCCCGTAGGTCAAATACATCATGGCATAGCTCATGACAGGTATTGTGCCACAATAATGAATAATTAAAGTCATTTGTGTTTATAATACTGTGGGAGACACAGAAAATATATATATATATATACACACACACACACACACACACACACACACACACACACACACACACACACACACACGGAGGTTTATCTGGAGCTTTGAAATTCATGAGTCACTTTCATTTGTGCTATGGAAGAAGAATGTTTAGCATGAAATGGATTATCTAGTGGACTCTTTTAAGTACGTTGATAATGAAGCTTTCCAACATGCAGGACAACTGAAACTATCAGGATTCACCTTGTCTACATCAAAAACTCACTTCCTATCACACTCAGGTTTTGACCACTGCTCCAAAATGCTGCCTCGGCTGTTAGAGGAATATGAAGGTGGAAACTGTGTGTGTGATGAGCCTGTTAGCTCCATGGACAAGACCCTGGACAGGAGTTTAAAGATACAGCAACATTTACACAAGAAAAGTATAATGACTCAAGGTTTTGACTGGAAGGAGCCGTGTGAAGCATCAGGTCTTCATGTTTTAACAGTGAAGGTGACGTCCAACAGCTTTGCTGTTTCTGTTGGACAGTGAAACACACACTGTAACAAGGAGACAAAAATAAAAACTAAAGACATGTCAAGCAGTGTAATTCTCCCCACAGACCATGAATAAACCATACATGTCAGAGTGATGAGAAGTGAGATTCCCCAAGTTACTCCAACCTTGCTGCCCAGCAAAAGGTAGATGCAGAGGAATCACATGACACTATGTAGTGTATATAAAAGTGGTTGGCATAGGATTGTGGCACCGGCTCATAGGAGAAAAGATGTCTTATTTTGGAAAAGTGACAGAGGTGAGTCACTTACTGCAAACACGCTGGCCAGGAGGTGAGTGAGGACGTTGTCAGTCAGATAACAAGTACCCAGAACCAACTGTTTGGACTGGTCACAACAAGAAAAGCTGCAGGGACAAAATGCACACAGACCACAAAACAGTACAGGAGCATTTTGTCACGTAACGAGGTCTTCACCTGTCCGACAGACCAATGCAACTCTAGTAGAAGCCATTGTAGCACCAGAGAACAGTTTCCTCATTCACTCTACAAAACAAACAGCAGAGTAGAGAATATGTCAAGGAAGACATGGGCAAAGGTTAGTGCTGTTGAATTTAGGGTTGTCAGGTAGTAAAAGTTGTCTGCACACTGACAGAAAAACGTGTTCACTTTTCACACTTTCTCACTTTTTGTATTTGTAATAAATTGATCAAATTTTAAACCTGAAGTGCATTTTAAAGATTTTCATCATTGTGGGTGAATTTCCTATGTAATCGAACGTATGAAAGAAACCAACCTAAGCTTTAATATGAAGCAGTCATTTATGAATCCTACCGTCCGCTTCAAGCACGTAGCAGTCCGTCTAGGACATGAGCATAAGTGGAAGGAAAAACATGTCAGTGTGGTGAGAGGATGTGTTCCCATATTTTCAAATATGCTTACTTCCTCCTAAGCTCTTGGCGTGATGAGAGATAAAAGATTGTCAGGATGAGTAATCCTCATGATGATTATCTTGCGTTTGAATTCACTGAAAATTGGTCCATCAAACTTGAATGGTGTGCATAAAAATGTATATGCCTGCCGTCTTTGGCTCGTGGAGTGAAATCTAAATCTGTGTCTCAATCATAAATTTTACATTGTACTATAACTTGCCAGCACGATTTGGTCTGCCAAAGAAATTAAAAAGAGAGGGAATTACTTTTTCAGCAGGGTTACAACAGTCTTATTTATTTATGATTTCACTACCAAAAAAGCAGATTTTACATCAGTGTTTAAGGCAGATTTAAGCTTTCCACAGCAGACGACTGTGTGCACCCCAGCAGCAATACAGTAAATAGCCCTGCTATAAGCGTAAACTGCAGGTTTTGATTTTTTGGTAAACAAGTACAACCCTTTAGAATTCTACATTAATAATGTGAGGTACAAAAGAGTCAAGTATCATGTAAACCATTTTAAAAAGCACAAATGAAAATATCTAAAAATCTCAATCTAATATCTAGACTAAACTCGCTGGACATTCACCAGGTTAAGGACAAGGAAAAGGACAAGAGCCTCTGGAAGAAAGAGAAGAGTCCCTTGTTCCTCATGTTCATCTTGTCCCTGACAGTCTCGTGTGTGTGTGTGTGTGTGTGTGTGTGTGTGTGTGTGTGTGTGTGTGTGTGTGTGTGTGTGTGTGTTGTGTGTGTGTGTGTGTGTGTGTGTGTGTGTGTGTGTGTGTGTGTGTACGTGTGTGTGTACGTGTGTACGTACGTACGTGTGTACGTGTGTGTACGTGTGTACCACGTAGCAATGTCAGCAGCCTATTTTAAACATCACCACAAACACACAGTCAGAGAGCTGAAATAAAGGAAATCAATTCAGTAGCTGGGTTATATCAGTAGAGAATACAAAATTGAACCAGTGGACCTGTGCAAAAAAATGGCTCTGTCATTTTATGAACTTTAAAGCATCCAAACAAGCGTATTGATTGTCATAATGAAATGAAATTCAGGGACATCACTGCCAGGATGACTAGTCACCTTATTGAAATTTTAAGAGATAAATAATTGCCGTAACACAGCAAGCTGTTCCAAAAGCCAGTACCATCAGGAAAAGAGAGGATAATAAAACTTCAAAGAAAATAATTTTATTAACTTTTTCCTCAATGTAATCCAGAGGCATATGCGAAAAGCACGGATCAATGGGGCCTAAGTGGATCATTTTCCTAATTTGCTAAAAGAAAAATTGTGCTCCACTATTGGTTAAATTAAAAAATAATTCAATAAATTAGCTTTATCTTTTACCATAATTAAATCCAGAGGGGGTGTTAAACAAGCAGCTGCACCAACAAGAAATGCACATTGTTGGTGAAACAAAGTCAGTGTGAAAAGGCAAAGTGTCGGCTTCTCAAGGGTCTCTGGGACGCTTTGTCCGCGGCTGCTCTTTTCATCCTTTTCCCTCGGTGCTGCTGGTGATGGGTGGCCACTGTTCCTCTTAAATGCACAAATTGTCAAATGTAAATCTGCCTCTTTGTTTCTCATAATCAGCATAATACTCCATGTTTCTGTGCCAAGAAAGGGGGTGCAGCTGGTTTGTGGGAGGAAGCGACCAATGGAAAAATAGTACGTCAGCTTGACGGCTGCTATAATTGTGTGAATGTAGTATGCCAGCATCCCATTATTCAACCAACACAGATCAGAGGTCACAAAATTCAACGAAATATTTGTCAGTAAGAACAGATGCAGCTGTCCCAATATAACTTTCAGTCTCATGGTCACAAGGTCAAAAATGTCTTCATAGTCTATACCGGTGTTTATAAGTACATTTTTTAATGTTTTTCTTCTAGTAGCACAAGTGTCTGTTTTGGTTCCTAGTTGAGACATGATTTTAAATGAGTGGTATGAGTGTGCAGCCTGTCACTGCACCACGTGTGCTGACAGCAGCTGGACACCTGCTCCAAGTCAGAGCAGAGACATGAGCAAACTCTCTGTGCTGCAAGATGTGACACATAACAGACACATTAACAGATTTTTTTTTCCATGTCTTCTATGGTTTTTTTAATATCAGAATTTGTTGCTCCTTGTAGGTAACCTTTTGACAAAGCACCTCGACGGGCTCCCCAGTGTGGTTTCCAGTGCCTCACTCAGAATTGATCTGAAACTTCTCCTGGGTTCAGCTGCCACGGTCTCTCGAGGGAGTTGACTGACTGATGTACGTACCACACATTAATTCAGCATGAGAGTTTTGCTGGGAGTCATCTCCTCCTCACTCCCATCCATCCATCATCCTACACTTTTCTCAGGCGCCTTGTGGTTTAGGCAAATCCTGCAATGTAGCCTCAGAAAGGGAACGGCAGTGTGTAGGATGCTGAGAGTGATGCTCTGCTTTTTAAAAATCTTTTAGTGATCTTCTGACATTTGCAGGCACAGAACCTCTAACAAACATTTTTGTTGCTTTAGTAAAATCCTAACCGACATCTATTCAAAGCAAAATAAATACAGCAGCCTAATGCTTACAATAGACACTGTTTGGACTTAATGTTTCCAACCAGTCCCAATTATCTCATTGGATGGTGCTTTGCACCTTGAGCTGACCTTCTAAAGAGTACTACAGGGAACATTATGTGTCACTACAAATAAGCTGATTGCGTCATTGTCACTAAACATAGGTGTAATCTATGTGGGTGAATGAATGCATAAGTTATTTTTAACGCATGTAAAATGAGCCCTGGGTTTATTCTAAATCTATTCTCATATAGCCACCCGTGAAATGCAACCCATAAGGTGTCTATTTAGACCTAATAAGTATTTAATCCTATTAGCCTACTTAATAAAATAGGAAACACAACCCCCTACTCATGCCGCAGCAAACGCAAAGAGTGAAAGCATGCAGGACTTTATAAATGTCTCTCACCCCAATGAATACACCATAGGCCACAGATTTCCCCTGTGACCTCCTGATCTACTGAAACAGCATTTGAAAAAAATACAAGTAATGAATTGCCTGATATGGCCGGATCAGGATGAGATCCTGGTCATGACAGGGCGATTATTTTGAGGAGATGATGACTGAACACTAAGACTTTATCTGAACATTTCAATCACGCTTTTGTCTTTTTCAAGGCAAATTTAAAGCAAGTGTCAAACAGCTTTAAATACAGACTACAGACACCACCTGGTGGCAGGCCACAATCAGTGGCAGCTTCAAGTCAAAAGGCACAGAGTTCAAATTAAAATAAATCCGGATCTTTTATCCTGTTGACGTCAGTGACTTAAGATTTCCACCAGGCGGTGTTAACATATATATACACTCACATATATATATGTGTGTGTGTGTGTGTGTGTGTGTGTGTGTGTGTGTGTGTGTGTGTGTGTGTGTATATATATATACATACATATATATACATATATACATATATATACATATATCCATATATACACACACACACACACACATAAAGTTTTAGTTAGAATAAAAACTGGAGCTTCCTGTGCAGCCACCCTGCCTTCAAAATATTAACTGACTATAATTGTATAATGTAATGGGCTTGAGATAAACAGGGATCACTTCAAATTTGTATTTCTTTACTGTATACTGTAAAACTATTGGTTTTACATTTTAGTTTACCTATAAATGGCATGCACAAACGATAAAATATATATGTATAGAAATAATATATATATATTGGCATAATTATGATCTTAAGATTTTTGATAGATGATTAAGGTATTTAAAAAAAAAAAAAAAAATTATAACCTTCAAGTTTAAACAGTAACAAAATGTGTAAACAGCCACTCTCCTCCTGTCTGAGGTGAATAAAAGATCTTGCTAACTTTAGTACTCAGCAGCAGTAGAGGATGTGATCTACTGTGGATAAGAATATTCACTTCTTCCTTAAACAGTTACAACATGCACAGTGTCTTTAAAGCAACACAACACACACTACATGAATCTTTCAGTTTCATTCTTATCAGTTTCAAAGTTTGTATATCCAACATTTTGCATAAAATCAACCACAAGATCAATATAAGAACACATAAGAGAAGGAAAATATGGAGATCTCAACTTTAATCACATTATTAACAATGCTATGAGCAATGTAAGGACTTAGCCCTGCCATCCCCTCAACTAGATACAGTATCTGGTGTTCGTCAACATAGGGAATGGTGACCATGTCCCTACAGCATAATCTTTCCTTCTGTGAAAAGTTAAACACACGCACACAGAATGATCAACTGAGTTACTTGGCACACAGGCCAGTATTTCTGTAGCTTGTTTGCTACACAAGTATCAGACAGACACATGGACAAGCAAACAGCTGGGCGGCCGTTTGTGGAGGCTGTGTGCCTGGAAAGTTCAGTCAGAGTTGTACCGCCCACCTGACGCTGTTAAGAGACAGTATTCATGTCAGAAGGCATTTCTTTCCTTTTCTCCCAGTATCCTCTCTTCTTTATCATGTAAAAAAAATGAAATAACAGAATGAAGGACGAAGTGCATGAGCAGCAAAATGGTGGAGAACAGGTGTGCAGGAGAGATCTACTCTAACACCACGGTGCCGCCTGCTGCCTCCAGAGCCGCTTTCAGTTTCTCTGCCTCCTCTTTGGATACATTAGCCCGGATTTCCTGGGGAAGCGACTCCACTAGTTTCTTAGCCTAGAAGAACAGAGAAAAAAAAACTTCATTTAGTTCCATTACAGAAGCTGGTGTACTGTCCTGAGTCAGTCTGCAACACTGCTACTGAAACAGATCAGAGACATTTTCAAAGGCACTAATATTAGTTATAGTAAGTCTGCTCAAAGTTGAACCTTTTATTGTAAACCTGCATACAGGATGTCAGCTGTCATTAAAACCATATTACACTTGTTAGAAAACAGTGGAAACTGTTCCAACTTCGGAAAACGCAATGTAGTGTCGTCATTTATGAAGCAGCAACAACAAATGAACTGCAACAGCATGTTTCAGTGAACATTCAAACCATAGCATTGAGTGTATCCTAAGCTGCTTCTTCAATCATTTAAAACCTGCATTCTTCACATCCATGTTTGCAAAAAAAAAAAACATTGCTCATTAGCAATACTTGTTATCAAAACCACTACAGGGCACCTTTGAAATAAAACTCAGATCAGGACTAAACACTAATGATGAGACTTACCTGCACCAGATTCAAGCCTTGGATGCAGTTCTTCACTTCCTTTATAAGTTTGACTTTTTCTGCTGCCTTCAATTCTGTTAGTTTTACTGTGAAGTGAGTCTTCTCTTTCTTGACTGGTACATCCTCCTCTTCTGTGGCCTAGTTTCACATGGGGGAAAAAATTGGCATATTTATCTGTGCACTTGGATACTCTATAGTAACTATTAGCTACTATGCATTAAGTAGGCTTTGACACCTTGACATGAAAATGATGATTATCAGAGAAGCATTGATTTAACTTTAGTCTTTTTTTTTTTTTTTTTTTTTTTTTTTTAATTTGTAACTTATGGTAGTTTTGTAGAAGATGAAGTTTTATTTGTAACCTGTTCCCGTTATATTTTCCATCCTCTGTGGAATAATTCTCACCTGAGCTGCAGGTACAGCTGATGCCATTGCCCCCATCGGCATCATTCCAACATCCTGAATGTTCAGAGTTTTCTATGACCAAAAAAATAAATAAAAGATATAATCACTCAACATGACAAAACGGGTTGATCACAAAAATCTATGACAAGGCATACTGTGGTTGAACTCAGTGTTTCAAGTTTTGCACAAACCTTGAGGAGCTCATTCAGGTCTGACACCTCTAACAAAGTGAGGCTGGCTATGTCATTGACCAGCTGCTGGATTTTGGGGGAATACTGTTTGGGTACTCCATCTAATGGAGGGGTGGCAATGGCATCTGACTGGATGGCTGGACTGGTCTTCAGAAGTCTGAGGGCACACAGGGCTGGTGTCTGCCGCTGAAGCTGTTGCCTGAAAATGGGGAAATGGATTAGCCAAAGAACTAACTGTGTCCGGTCCTTAAAAGGCCAGGATACAGGACAATGTGCATCGAGATATATCCAGAGTGTGAGAACATCTGCAATTTATATCTGGCACATCAGAATACATCCTAACTGATCAGGATTTTATGAGATTGTGACACATAGTTCTCAGCCTTACAGTTAGATTAGAGGTTTTTGCTTTGGGTGCAGACTTCCAATCCTTGTCTGGCATTCAAATATTTGGGAGGTGTCTCGCATGCACTACAAAACTTACTTAAGGGTGCATATACATTCATGATGTACGACTGGTAACTTCAACTAACTGGATCACATTGCATTCACACCTTTTATCTAGTGCAGTCCAAATGTAATCGAAATCTGTTTTCTTATTAGTGGCAACAACTTTGCTCAGTGTACAGCGGTACACGAACAAAGCAGGAGATGCAGCTCGCGGTTATTTGATGAGTGAAAACATGAATTTCCAGTGACTCGAATGTGACCTTGACTGTCAGAAGCAGAGCTGCTTAATAAGAGGGGAGGGAGGGGGTTTCTTACAGCTACTGCCATTAATATCTTTCTTATGAAAAAGCTAAGAACGAGGACAAGATGTTCCACAAGACAGCGATCACTGGCTCATGGTGTTGAACTTTAAACCTGAGAAGCAGCATTAACCACCGGGTGCATTTACCGGGCTAACGCTAGCTAACCCCAGAACACACAACCGTAAAACGCGAAGGTTATTTTTTAACTGCATACAAAAAATACACCCTCTGTATTCACACAAGCTACCCAGCCAAACGCAGGGTTAACAACCAAAACCACCCGTGGCAGTCAGCAGCTGTCTGCCCTTGAAGAAGCAGACAGTCGGAACGCTGATGCACCGTTACCGCTTCCCCGGTGTTACATGACTGACTGCTGCACGCTCAGAGGACGTTACGTACCGGTGTGTGGTCGCCGCAGCCCGCAGCGCGGTCCGGAGGCAGCGTCTGGTGCAGTACATGCTCAACGTAAACTGGAGCCGTTTGTCCCGGTGTCCCTCTAAAAACGAGCTAAGTTTGTCGCAACCAGGTCTCCTTCCAGCCCCTCTGCCTCAAAAGCACATGGCGCCTGACCTACCCACAATGCCGTGCGTGAACTGTTAGAGAAGCTATGGGCGCCCGTAAGGGACATGCAAAATAAATAAATAAATGAAAATGAGAGATACTTCTGATAGTTACATATGTACGCATAAAGCCAAATTACACACGATATGTAGTGAAAATAATTAGCAGCAAACGCATTAAATATGAGCATTTCCTCAAAGCGTTTGTCTTAAAACATAGGAAAAAGGTCTCATTGCACAGAGAACAAATAAAACACAAATAATCAAAAGATGAAGTGTGGTCAGTCATGTCTTCATATTGACGTGAATAGAAATGCTATTACGGATTATACTATTATTCCTTAAATATAAACTTTTTAATAAAGGTTTTTGGGCTAAATATAGAGAAGTATACATTCTTTGCAACTTTATTTATCAGACACATTATTTATTATATGGTACAGTTATTTACCATTGGGAATTTGATTAACTCTGGTCATGCATAGCATCCAGTGTCCTGGATATTTGATATGTATGACAACAAATTATCTTCGTGTTCAATTAAAAAGCCTAGAAGTGAATACAATTCTTTTCCCTTTTACAAAATCACTGTGATTCATCATCATCACTTTTCTCTACCTGTCCATTCTCCATACCCACTTTGGCATTATTACATTACTACTCACAGTCACAGAACTGATCTCTGTCTGTTTGTCTGTTTCCCTGTGTCCTACCTGTACCCTACCAGTGCTGGACACGAGGGAGAAGCACAGACGGAATCCTCTTAACCGGGTAATCTCTGCAACCATCTGCTGTTACAGTCATCCACCACACCCAGCCTCCACCAATATGCCATTTCCCAGCTAGTTTGTCAAGCAGCACAAGTAAAGGTAAGAGGGATCCTCTGAGAGAGAAAATCAATGCATAGGCATGTCAGCACAACATAACAGAGTGACATGTCCTTCTGCTTCTTTCCCTCAGACCATGCTGCTGTCTCCTCAGGCAGAGAGGAACTGGCAGGATCTGTGTTCAGTGCTTGAAGATGTGTTGGAGGACCAGTCCCACAGGCAGCTGTTTGCCTTAGAGCTGGGCTCTGGAACCGGGCAGCATGTAATACGCTTTGCCCAGAAGATGCCCTTTGTCACCTGGCAACCATCGGACATCAAAGAGGAGTCTCGGGACAGGTTTGTGTCTTGTAGAGAAAAGCTTACAGTAGTTATATGCATCAGACACATTTAACAATCTGTTAATGATCCAAATGACTGGCTAGAGTAGTGACACTGTCAACTGTGTTACAGTTAGCTTCACTGGCAACACTTCATACAGTAATATATGGATGCAAAAGAGTTTTATGAGAATTTGAAAAAAAAAAAAAAAAAAGTAACATTAAGTCTGCATGACCTGTTTACAGTATCAAGGCATACATTGCTGCAACCCATGCAAAGACAATACTGCAACCTATCCACCTGGATGCCAGTGAAACGTGGGAGAAATGGGCAGGCCTTCCTCGCAACTCGTGTGATGTTATTATTGCTATTAACTTACTGCAGTACAGCTCCTTCAAAACAGCACAGGTGGGCCTAGTCAACTAAAAACAATGTTGAGCTAATAGGCTCAGAAAAATAATGATGCTGTGCTGCATTGGTTCATTTATGAAACAGAATCTCAAAATTCTTCCAATGAGCTGATATCTGGTTCTCTCTCTTTTTTTTTTTGTGTTGCTAATTTTCTAAGGGTGTTTTCAATGGAGCGGGTCAGATGCTCCGACAAAATGGTCTTTTGATAACATATGGGGTATGTGACAACAGTAGTTTTGAGTTTATTAGCATCATGTCATTGTGAAGATGTAACAAATGGCAACACTGGCTTTAAAAACAGCCTGTTAAGATTTCTCTTTAATATGTTTCAGGTGTATGCTATCAATGGCACCATTACACCAAGTTGTAATGAACAACTGGACGCAGAGCTTCGAAACTTGTGAGTGAGTTTCTATTTTTTACTATAGTAACATACTACTACATGACATCAGTTTGTTGGTGGTTCTGCTGGTATGATGTAAAGAGACTGACTTGTCCATGTCTTACACAGGAATCCTGAGTGGGGTCTCCCAGACATGGATGTACTGAGGCAGCTGGCC